>NC_090295.1:34525000-35725000 GCF_037392515.1 Haliotis asinina
GGGACGGTAACGGTGCTTACACGCTGTGTCACTTTGTGTGTTGAGTTGTGCATCTGCACGTGTGTTTCTCTCTGTGTGTGTGTCTGGAGAAGGGAAGGTGAATATGTCGATTGTCGCCCCACCGAACCAAAAGGAAAAGCTTGATGTCTCCTGGACAGAAATTCGTGTCCACTCTTCTGCCACATGATTATAGCTACATGACTACTCTCTCTCTCTCTCTCTCTCTCTCTCTCTCTCTCTCTCTCTCTCTCTCTCTCTCTCTCTCTCTCTCTCTCTCTCTCTCTCTCTCTCTCTCTCTCTCTCTCCCTCCCTCCCTCCCTCCCTCCCTCCCTCCCTTAGGTCGTCTGAGCACCTGCCCAGTGATTAAGATTCGAACTCGGATCTACTCCTTTACAAATTACTCCTGTAACCATTGTGCCTTCCCATGGCAATAGGATCATGACATAACGTATGCACAAAAGTGTATTTTGAAATGTTTACCTCTGCCTGATAATAATGATAGTTTCCTTGAGGTGACAGGACACATTTTGCAGTCACAATTCTTAACTGGTCATATTTTCCACTTTCAATTTCAGGACATTGCATCGTAAATCAATATGTATCCCCAATGGGTACCAGGTGTCACGTGTGTTCTTCTTCTCGCTGTCACATGTTCACCTGTTCTCGCCCTGAAAAGCAGACAGACACCATACAAAGTTGGACCCATAACCGTAAATGTTGCCTCTCGCCCCATGGAAATGAAAGTGGAGAACCTGCATGGCCGAAACCCCCTAGCAGCCCAACTTGGAATTGACTTGCCGAAATCCCGAGACCTACAAACCCTTGTCGATGGAAACTATCTCAGTATTGGGGTCTCTGAAGCTGCAGACCTGAGAATCAGAAGCTACCAGTATCAGGACACCGACTGTGTCGACGTGTCTTGGAAAGCTACTACGTGCGTCACACAGGTGTTGACCGACTGTTTAGATCTTGGAAAGGGGCACTGGTACGGGGGATCTGAACTCCGGGAACAACTCTGGCCGTTGGAGAAGGTTAGCACGAACATGATGCCCTTCGTTGGGACGGACAGCGACTTCACTGACAACTACGGTCCTGTTCAGGAGCGCATGTTCTTCAGTTCCGAAGGACAAGGGATCTATATTGAAGAAGACATACCACTGTTTGTAAGCATCAACGCAACCGGGGATAAGAAGCTGTGTCTCCAGGCTAAATATGATGAGTATTGGTATTCCAGTGGTGGTGTCAATCTCCCGGAGCTGAACTACACAGTATGCATGGCTCAAGATGCCAGGAGTATCCACCAGCTCTTGTCAGACAGGTACATCCAGAAGCCAGAAGGAACTCCAAATCCTCTGCTGTTCCATACACCTATCTGGGCAACATGGGCAAAGTATAAAAAGAACATCACACAGGCATTGGTAATAGATTTTGTCAATGATATCAAGAAGTACAACTTTACAATAAGTCAGATAGGAATTGACGACGACTGGACCCCAAAATATGGTGACTTGGTCTTCAATCCTGAAACGTTCCCAGACCCAAAAAGCATGGTGGACACATTACACAGTCAAAATATTGCCGTAGCTCTGTGGGTCCATCCTTTTGTTAATATCGATACCAAAGCATTCCCATACCTGGCAAGTCAAGGATGGCTGATTCCAGATGTTTCTGGGAAAAGACCTGCTTTGACTACATGGTGGAATGGACCAATGGCGGGTCATATTGACTTCAGCAACCCTGGCGCAGTGAAGTGGTATCTGGACGAACTGAACGCTCTGAAGACCAACTATGGAATTGACACCTTCAAATTTGATGCAGGCGATGTAACCTATTTGCCACCAATATTCAAAGCAAACCAGACATTTCCCAATCGTAATCACTACACCAGACTGTACGCCACTGCGGCTCATAACAGCGACACCACACAGAATCGGGTAGAGGTTCGTACAGGTTTGAGAACACAACACCTTCCCATATATGTCAGAGCGTTGGATAAGAATTCAATCTGGACCTTCCAAGAAGGATTTAGGACCATTATAACAAATGTGCTGACTTTCGGGCTTTTGGGCTACCCATTCATTCTTCCGGATTATATCGGAGGCGATAGCTATGGCGCATACCCCGACCCGGAGCTGTTTATCAGATGGGTACAAGCCAACGCTCTCATGTCACTTATGCAGTTCTCACTGGAACCTTGGGCATACAACAACAGCACTGTGATAGAAGTAGCTCAGGAGATGGTTCAACTCCATGCGAAGTATGCTGACAAGATCATTGGTCTGGCCAATGACTCCTTAACCACGGGTTATCCTATCATTAGGCCCCTATGGTGGATAGCACCCACAGATGAAGCAGCCCTGACCGTGGATGATCAGTTTCTACTTGGTGATGATGTTTTGGTGGCACCTGTTGTAGAGCAAGGTGCGACAATGAGAAGAATTTATCTTCCTGCTGGTAGATGGCGCGACGAACTGAAGGGACAGACACAAGATGGAGGGAAATGGATCGACTATCCTGTTACCTTACGAGATCTTCCATATTTCACTAAAATAGCTTGACGTTGACAAAGCATCTCGTTGTAATTACGAGGGTTTCTCTTGCTGACGATTAAAGATTTGGAAGTTTTCTTACAGTCTCATAATCTGTCAAACAAAAATGTACCGCATTTATCTGATTTTGAAACTGCTGTTGGTGTCTGACTTGTTCTCGTGGATTCCCGAAAGAAACGTTGTTGTTTCCTCTGCTCCTAGAGACGTCATCACTGTTTATAAAAATTATGCAGACCTATTTTATAACCACCCCACCCCACACACACAGACACACCACAAACACACACAACACACCAACCCTCCCCCACCCAACCCCCCAGCCCTTCCCCTTCCCCCAGCCCTTCCCCTTCCCCATTAAAGTCATATAATATCGCTCACACGCACGCACATAAAATAAACACACATAGTTACGATATAACTTGTTCACTGGTCGCGAGGGGTATGGGTTTATGTATCCTCGAGGTGTGTTTATGTGCATAATAACACCTATGTTTATGAACATAAACAAACCACGATGATACATGAGCCTATGGGCCCCGAAGGACCTGTAAACTACGTATTTATCTTACCGAACACCTGAATTTTCATTTTGAACAGTTCGAAGCACTTCTGTTGAATGCGAGGCGAATCGCCATTTTGCAGACGACACAAGGTAAACAGATTTAGAGTTATCCCCCTTCCATCGATTTTCAATCGCAAAACATCGGTAATTTCAGTGCTTGATGCATGATTCAATGTTAAGCGAGACAAAGAAGTACTACCATGAAGCACAAGAAGAGTTCGGAATTCCCAGCGGTGTACATTGAAAAAAATACCTCGGCTGTAAGCGGGGTACATTTAAAATAATAGAATAGCGCCCGGCCAATCAGAAAGTGACATTCATGTGTGAGGTAAGATAACGTGTGAAGTCCATTTCTGGTGTCCTCCGTTGTTATATTGCTGGAATATTGGTGTAAAGCCAAACTCACTCACTCACTCACTGCGTGACAAGCTGTCGTGTAGGATATCAAGCATGTCATGAGTCAAGCTAACAAACTTCGCTTTTCTGTTTCATGCTGATTAGTTGATGACTAAAAGCGGCATAAAACTAAGCTCACAACTCACTCACACCAATTATGAACGGTCCCTAAGGTAATACCCTGTCCACCGTTACTCTCACTAACTCTGGGTTAGGCTTTGCTGATGGGTCAGGGTCAGTCATCAGCTGTTCAAAAAAGGTGCCTTAGTTACTCCGAAAGTCCTGGGTTCGAACCCATTGTTCTCTCTTTTACGGGAATAAATGGTCTCGACGTTAAAAGTAACATCACCCTACAACCATCACAGCTCTCTATTTCACCATCATCCTCGAAAAGAAGATTTTATGGTATGAAACAATGTGCTGAAGACCAAATTTTATACCCAGTCTTGGTATAGCTACTTACCTCAAGACTTCGATAATTATCTCAGATATATTCAAATAACCCATTTCTTCTGGAGCTATCGAAATATTCAATTTTTATTCCATATCTGCCAATCGGAATCGTGGAAAAGATGATAAAATGTAAGTGTAATCTAACGGAAATAACATGTAATAACATCAGGTAAAAATGTTTTGTATATGGACAATACGAAGCATGTGAATAATGTAAGACACATTTCCTTATTACCATGGTTACAGATAAACAAGTTTACTCTTGTTCAGAAAACTCTGTTTCGCTGTTTATCTGTGATTTATTGATTAAGTATCGCAATCACTCAGCTTTTATGCCCTCACTCAAGGCGATACTGTTTTGGATGTAAGGCTTATAAAACGTGACTCACCAGTAACATATATACCCTAAATAATATATAACTATGAGGCCTTCACGAAACTCACGTAATGATGAAAGATAACCGTTGACGTTGACCGCGGTCACTTGTGGACGTGAGGCAAATAGTTCTGAAGATGTAACAGACAACCAATATTGGCTTTCAACATTGTAAGTTGTGTTGATGTAACCTCTGTGTTTGTTTATGTTCGCTCTCGTATACAACATTTTAGGGTATGAACCAGTGAGTCTATGTTTGATTATGAACATAAACACAGATGATACCTCAACCTGTGGGCCCCGAGGGACCAGTGAACAACGTATTTATCTTACTGTACACGTTAATTTTGAACTGTTTGAAGCACGGGTATTGGATCATAAGGAGTTACAGAGACAGGCAGTTAGCCAATACCAACAACAGACAATTTACAGTTATCCCGTCAGTTATATCTGAATGCATCTTTCAGAAAGCATCTTTCTGTCATGTAGTATCAACAGGTAGGACACCAGGTGTTACAGAAAAATCGAGAGAACACCATTCTACCTATGTTACACGACACGCCTAGTCAGTTGTTTACCAAACCAAAAACACTTTTGTTTGTTTGTTGTTTACCGCCACAATCAGTAATGTCAACGCGGGCCTGTGGTCATCGGCTCGGGGTGAATTAGCTCATGATTTTGATGACTGGAGAATTAGTCCGGTATTAGATGAACATCACGTTGACGAAAACAAATGAATACGTTGATGAAGAAGAAGGCATAGTTTAGTTGTTCAAACTTCTTTAGTTGGTTTCACAAGACATGACAAACGAGTATACATGAATGAGGTGAGCGGACTTCCAGCTCAACCCCAGGGCCTTTCCTGCGAGCGGCATAATCCTGCTCGCGGTCGTTCCTACAAAGACAGTCGGAATGCCGGACTCCACACTCACATCTCACGTCCAGTATAGATGTGAGCATATATGCATATATACAGTTTTAACAACATTGGACAGGCAAAGATTCAACAATGGACAGATAGAGAAACAATAGTACTTCCTTATACAGTTGATGTGATGACAGACACAGCCAAGATGGATGACCAATAAAGACCATAAATGTCAAACACGGTAATTAATGGGAGTGACAAAGAGGAACAGGGTAGCTGACAAAACAAAGTACTCTGCGGTAGTGACAAAGATTAAGATTGCTGACTGAATAATAATAACTACATCTGGCTACATAGTTTTCGGTCTTTAGAAATACAGTATGGTTCAAAATTATTGAGAATAGCTAAAGCATTTCATATTATTAAACGAGAACAAATCAGATAAAATTGAATGTATTGTAAAAGTGAACTGACCTTTTCATGTTGTGTAGGTAACAATTAAATATTTTATCAAGTCTCCTTGAGCTTCACGGCACAGTCTAAGACGGGTAGGCATACTTCCTATCAGAGAGGTTAGTGTCTCGTGAGTTATGCTGTCCCAGTATCGGACCACTTCTCTCTTCATGTCTTCAATTTTTGTCAACCCCTTTTGATTCACACATTCCTTCATCATCCCCCAAATGTTCTCAATGGGGTTTAAGTCAGGACTATATGCAGGAAATGGTAATGCAGTCACATTTTTCTCCTGAAACCACTGCTTGGCATGTTTTGCGGTGTGTTTAGGATCATTATCTTGCTGCAAAATCCAGTCATTTCCATAAAACACATGTGCACTTGGAAGGAGAAAGTTATCTAATATGTTAGTGTAGCGTTGACTTGTCGGATTTCCCTCAAACACACACAGCGGGGTCGTTCCTAATAAGGATATCCCTCCCCATACATGAAACTTTGGGCTGTATTTAGGTCGTCGATACAACGGTGCTGACGCAGACTTTGTCCCTATTTTCACATTATTGGGATATACCCATCTTGAGCTTTCATCAGTAAAAATCACATTTTCCCAGTCAAAGTTTTCATGTGCCAAACACCACTCAACACGCCTGTCTTTATGTTCTTATTTCATGAGAGGAGAAGGAATTCCAGTCTTTTTCTCCCATCTAAGATCAATCAAATTTCTTCTAACTGTAGATTATGATACAACTGTTGATCCCCTTTCTATCATTTCATACCTGATGTTGGAGATGCTTGCCCTTTGCTTTTTAGACGCTAGAATTCCCAGCCGGACGCGATCTGAGAAGTCCAATTTTCTGGGTCTCCCTGCTCCTTTCTGGTGCTCCAAATCCTTTCCCTCTTTTAAATTCTTCCTAATCCTATACACAGTAGAAAGAGGAGTTCTCTCTGTTCTCTCTGCCAATGTATTTACATCATCAATTCCTTGATTACACAACTCAAAAATCAACCTTCTTTTATCTTCAGCAGACATTGTTGACAGTGCTGAGGAAAATGACGTCTGCTACAAATTCAGGGGAGGTAACTCTAATTGTACTATACTCAGTAGGCGAAGATGAGTTACCTCCCTTATACCATTACTTAGTTTTAAGTATCAGTGAATCAGTTGAGGTGTTAGGATAGCTCAAAGTAAGAAGAAAAATTCTCAATAATTATGAACCAGACTATATTTGGAAATGGCAGTCCTGAAGTAGACACTATAACAGCAATGGTCTGCCAGGCAATCCAGTGATCAACAGCATCAGCATCGATCTCCGTATTTGGGATACGATGACATGTGTCAACCAAGTCAGCGAGCCTGACCACCCGATCCCGTTAGTAGCCTATTACGACAAGCATACTCGCCTTTTATGGCAAGCATGGGTTACTGTTGGCCTATTCTACCCCGGACCTTCACGGGTCATTATCCCACAAACATGGGCTGCTGACGACCTACTCTTCAAGAGGTACCAGAGAACAGGCGGGGACACATGCAATAGGTTCATATGTTACTGCACCTGTAAGACACATATGTTACTGCACCTGTAAGACACATATGTTCTGGGTATTTTCACCAACGGTTCATTCTGACTAAATTTCACCACAAGATGTTTGATATCAGTACCACACTGCTGTATCTATGTAAGTGATCAGATACTGGGGATAAGCCTGATCCAGGGAAAATATGACGAAGATTTGGGGATCAAGTTCATCATTCACACATGAGTCAAACAGTTCGTACGGATCACTGGCATTCCTCGGGGGTGGCCGCTTGTAATCGCTGGCACCAACCGTGAACTCCCCTACCAGTACTTGCGCGACGAACATCTTCTTGATGTCGGTTTTCTGGTCCGTGTAGCAATGTGAATATTTTGCATCCCTTGCGAAATAGCTTCCCATTCCGTAACGGCATCCAAATCTGTCGCCGCTGTTACGAAATTCAAACCCTTGTCTGCATATCGCTTCTGTACTAGCGTCTGTTGTGCCATGCAGCAATTGCCGCTCGTCCACATTCTTCCCAGCTTTTCGTTTCATGCGCTCCCTTTGTCTGTAATATTCGACATGAGTGAATTTAATTTTGCCCAGCTTCTAACAAGATATCACGGCGGGGGACACCAGATATGGACTTCAGTCACTGTGTCCATGTGTGAATCGAACCCGGATGACGAGCAAAGGTTTTTACCAACTAGGCTACCACACAGCCGCCTTAATATTAGGCTGTGGTGTAATTCTCTGTCATGTTGTGAATCATGCGATTATATGGTTGGATGGAAGATCCAGTTTTGGAAAAAGAGAATATTTTCGTTGAAAATTCCTAGACAAAGACAAAGTAAAATAGATTCATGCGACCAAGGTAACTAATGCTGTGTTTGAAGCGTCAACTTTAACACAGTTTTTATCCCAGAAAATCAATTTAATAAAAGGACAATTCATTATGACTTGTGTGCATGCTCGTTCGTTGTTTAACGCCCCATTCAGCAATGTTTCAGCTACAAGATCATGCCCTGTAAATAATCGAATCTGGACCAGATAATCCAGTGATTGGAAAACGATGACATGCATGCATCAACGAAGTCAGCCAGTCAGTTAGTCAAATCTTACGATAAGCACTGGTTGTTGGACACCGATTCCGACCTAGATCAGCACAAATACGCCATGGCGTTTCATTAAAAACATTTCGTGAAATATGCATGACAATAGAATTCTCACGCATCAAAACGGATCCACAGTTCCCCATTTTCTATACGTTCCAGGGCGATTATCACCTTCCCAGATGGAATGGTGTTTCTGAAGAGGCTCTCGACCCGCAGGTACTCCTCCGATGTCTCTGATACCTAGCAAAGACAAATGGTCATAGGAAACCGTTATCGGTGCCGTACAGGTTGAAACGAAGATCCCAAACACCGTACACTACGGTTAGCACAAACTCAAATGTAATTATTAATTTAAGGGTGTTATAAACGTATTTCGTTCAATACGTTTCGACCTTTCCGTGAAATCTCAAAAAGCCTATGGCCCCGGCCAATCAGTTGCTGGAATAAAAGCGATGTAAAACCATACTCACTAACTCAGTCGTTCACTCACTCACTCACTCACTCACTGGGGATCTTCAAAATTTAAACGTAATTATATGATCTTCTAACACATACACGTAACAGTAAGCTATGTTTGTTATAAATATAGCCTACTCTATATTGCATATACATACAGAAAGAAAAGTCTAATATATATTCAAGGGTTAAACTCCAGGATTGCAATACACAACAGCATACAGTACATCTCCATACCACGAGATATCTCTGTTAAAGGAAGTGTCCACTGACCGTATATTCATAAACATGAGTTTGACAATCAGTATGAACCGTGTACAACATCCCATCGCCCGGGACAAGTCAGTTTTCATTTCGGGCAATCAAATAACGGTATCTTACTTATCCGTGGGCTACTAGATAATTTCCACTTATGGTTTCAAACTGCAAATAAACTTGGATTTCATTTCATATCTGCTTATTACGTAGCTTTATTAAATTTCGCATTAATAATAAAATAGAGTTATCGTTCTTTGAAATCTTCGATGAATAGTCCAGTAAAACTTAACTTCAAACATTAACATTGTGTCATAAAATCAAGGCAACTGAAAAGTAGTCACTAGAAGTTACTTTCCTTAAGTCACCTGCCATGTGGCAAGTGCCTCTTAAAAAATAATTTGAACCTCTGGTCATGAAACCGGTTGGAACGTGACTAAAAGCGTGTCATAAACACAAGGAAAGGAAAGGAAATTTGTCGACAAAAAACATGGTAAAATAATTTAATTTTGTATGTTGCCACTGTCTTCCACATGTCAACATGAGAACTCTTTGAAAGCTTGAATGCTGGAACTGTGACGACCATAAAATGTTTCGTGCTGGATTTGAACTACGGACCTTCTGATGGGAAGTCGACATGTCCACATGATCAAAGAGGCTAACCCGCCATCAAACTGACAACGTAATGATATCATCTGCGGGATGACTCGACAAGCTGCTACAAACACACAGACCTTCTTTTGCAGATAGGCTTAACGACTTTTTAAACACTATTCCAGTTATACCTCAGTGTGTCAGTTTTACCATTTCTCTCTTGTAATGCTTCGCAAGTTCATCCATGTCTGTGTAGACAGTACTCCACTCTTTAGGGCTCAGTGGTTTCAGCAGTCGTGGGTCGACCCTAAAACAATATATGAAAGCTTGTCAACATCTTGTATACAAGAGGGAGGGCAGGGTGACCTTGTGGTAGATTTGCTCGCTCTTTCCGCCGTAGACCTGGGTTCGATTCCCACATGGGTGCAATGTGTAAAGTGTAATTCTGGTGTCCCCCACCGTAATATTGCTGGAGTATTACTAAAGGCGGTACGAGAGTGTGTGTGATGGGTGTGTGTGGGAGGGTTTGGTGTGTGTGTGTGTGTGTGTGTGTGTGTGTGTGTGTGGTGTGTGCTTTCATGCATATTTATTTCTAAAACACGTGCATTTTATGTGCACGTTACATGTAAATAAACTCCATACAATCAGTGTATCGTCTGATCGCTAGATTTCATTACCGTGGCTAGCTAATCTCAGAACGCGTGAAGCCCTACGAAAACACGCACACAAGTCATCAAAGTTAAGGATTCTTAGGGCTACCCACGCTGTCTGTGCTGGATGGTTAACAGTGACATAAACAGCTCATCCCTTCGGGTACCCATTCCCTGCTGGGTGAACAGGCACATTAAGGACAAAGCCACTTGCCTCGTGTCACATGTGCTTCTTTGTGGGACAGGACCGAAGTCCCAGAAGCTCTTACGTCACCCATCCAAACTTACCACGACCAATATTTCTTACCCTTAGGTGGTTTGTGACCTGGGTCCAGATGTGTGAAGCGCTAAGATAGCCGTAAGTGTCATGCAGTATCATTAACTTAGGACTATCCTATGAGAGCTTCGAAAATCTAGGCCCTTGTATTCACCTGGTTTCAAACTCTGTCTCGGTGAAAAAACGTGGTCTCCTCGTAACCCGGCGTTTGGTGGAAGTAGTGATGTTTGTTTGTGTCATGCTGCCAAAGTGAATGTCGTAGATGTTGCCGCTGATTTGGAGTTGAAGTTGTCCGACGGGATTGTCTATAAACGCTTTCTCTAACCGATGTCTGATGTCTGGCTCCTAAAACAAAATTGGTATTATTAAGTAACGTTTGGTCTTTTATATAAAAGAATGTATAGACAAAGCACTCGAGGCGTTAAGACAACAGTGGTTGCCAGGGACAGAGGCATCCTACAGGATCGTGAGGAATCGGCTGAAAGCGGCAGGATCCGGGGCCTGAAAACCCATCAAGCTATAAACTGTCTCCAGTTTACAAACCGGCACGACTTATTGGGTTAGTCAATGTGCTTGCTGGAACATTGCATTGTCTCACACATAAATAGACCACTGTCCTACTACTAACGAGCACTCCACTCACAAGCGAGTAACATTTGTATGTACCCCGCTGGGAATGTTGAACCCATTTGGTACTTCATGGCTGTAATACTTTATCTCAAATAACATGTACGGAAATTACCGATGTTTTGCGAATGCAAATCGATGGAAGGGAGATAACTCTAAATCTGTTTTTACTGTCGTCTGCAAAATCTATCGATGGCTACAAAAGGTTTAATATGCCTGCTTCAAACAATTCAAAATTAACATTGGTCATGAGGGAAACATAGGCTTATAAACCCTCGATGTTTTCTATGTTCCCTGATCTCCATGTTCCCCTCGTGACCAGTGAATAACTCATAACGGCAAAGGGTTCGCTTTTCCAAAATGGGTTCTTGTTATATGGTGGATGGTCGTACACGTGTCTCGCGAAAAAGGAGCACAGCTATTGTTCCTGCAGTGTTCAGGAGACAGTATCCCTGTGCGCCAATTAATTATGTTTTTGAAAATACATTTCCTTGGCTTTCATTACCATCTGCTACCCATCAACAGTCATAAGTTTCCAATTACACCGCTATTGCTCACCATTACATCATACTCTATCCACACTCCATCTTCATCCTCCCAGAACCACCTCCAAAACGTAGACCACCTGTATCGTTCCGGTTCGACCTTTGGGGAGTCGGAGGAAGGTGTTGTCAGACGTCGGACACTCATCTGTGTCTGTTTACTGCATCCAGTCATAGTCTTGAAGTTGATGGTCACAATATTCCCCTTTCTGTTCATGTAAACAGAGACAGACGGGTTAGAATTGGTCTTCAGTAACCTATGCTATTGGAAAGAGGCGACTAACGTGATCGTTTGGCTTAGTTAACACATGTAAGTTATAGATGCTCATGATGTTGATCACTGGTGTGTCCAGACTCGATTATTTACAGACCACCGCCATATCACTGCAATATTGCCGAGTGTGGCGTTAAACAACAAACAACAGACTAGTGTAAACACATAGTTGACGATGCCAGAAAGCAATTAAGATGCAATGCATATCTAAAGAGGCGAATATTAATCTGTAATCAAATTGTGATACAGCTTCAAGTATGAAACAAAAGCACAACTCTCTCTTTAAAGCAAACTTGTTTCTCATCTGTTCTGAGAAAATGTGCTGGAATTCTGCATTAAGACTGTATACGTGTGCTGATCCAATCGTAAAACTAAATATCGTTTCGTTATCACCTTACCCGAACCGTGTCTTCACAAGTTGCACAGGTCAAACATTTTCTGGGACAATGTCTTTCCATAAACTCATCTTTTACAGAATTGCTCGATTCGTTTCCATAATGATTGCAAACACATATTGTTCTACGTTTCAATTCTGATTATGGGGGACACTGTGCAGAACCTATAGCAACCAAAGAAATTCCTTTCAAAACAGGACCAGGTCATGCTGGATTGATACGCGAAAGCTTTGTATATTAGTAAATATCAAACATGCTACTGACTATATGATGTGGATCTTCTCCACATCCACCTGGCTATATATGAATGTGATTGGATGATTGCAGATACGGGAGTACGAAGAGGATACGATTTGAAACATTTATATATTCTCTCCAAAAAAGTAGGGGATAATCATTTTGTTCATTTACGATTAAAAATATTTTAAAATTAGGAGATCAATCGGATTCAGTCGATGTTGATGTGATATTATTGAATGTTTTGAGAGTGCATCACCATTTGCACTTCCTTACTACCATAGATATTTGGAATGTAGTCTCATTTAAAAGATGGCATGTAATTTGCATGCATACGATTTTCATTTTAAAACAACCGACTAGAAACAAACACTAACAAACGCGGGCTACAAGATTAGTGTCAAAATTATTGTTCAAAGTAATTTCTTGACCTTCTTGAAAAAAGATCCTAACATGGATACAATATGTGAAGATCATTCCTATGTCCCCCGCCGTAATATTGCTGGAATATTGCTAATGTGGGTTAAAACCATACTCACCCACTCACACGGCAGCAGTCTCACCTGAAGGCAATAAGACACTGGCTCTCCTGGGGATCACCAAATGTTTTCTCAAGCTGAATATTAGTAGTGTCATCAAAGTCACGCCAAGTCTGCTCCTCTTCATCCTGTAACAGGCACTGCCACTGGTAAATTCTCTTTTTGTGGTGCTTATCACATTTTCCCTTTCGAGGGCAATTTTGGAAGTGTTCCATGCAAATTTCACCATCCCATGGTTGCATGCAGCTCTTTTGTGGAATCCGTCCAAAGTTTCCTCTGCCCCCTCGTCCTCCGAGCCTTCCTCGTCCTGTTCCAGATCCCCGTCCCCATGAAGTTCCGCGTATGTTCCTTTCCTGGTTTATGTGCGCTAACACGGGTTCTGATCTGTATCCAGACACTGCTGACTGACATAACTCAAGTGCCCTCAAATCACCAAGGATTTCTTCTTCAGATCTCTTCATATCAATGCCGTATCTTTCAAGAGTAATTGCCACTCTTTTATCAAGGACATCGTGGCCATCACAGACAGGCATTGTGCAAGATTCGTTTATGTAATTTGGACACAAATGTAAAAATGGGCATTTCCTCTGTGACTCGTCACAGCAACCAGTTTGGAAATTTCGGCAAATGCGTGGTGTAGTTTGATAAGTTCGGTTCCGAATACACCTGAAGATATTTCGTACATCCTCGACAGGAAGTTGATCCATCCAAAACTGACTAAGCACCTTTCGGTTGTGAGGAGTATCCAAACTATGACCATACTCACACACCTTTCTTCTACAGGAATTAGAGAGCAAAAAATATTTGCAAATATGAAGATATCCACATGTAGACTTTGAGCATTGCGTCTTTACAGGACATAATTCAACTTTAACTTCAATTCGTACATACGGTATTTCGTGAGATCCCTCTGATATTGAAAAGGTACTTTGTAAATTTTGAAGTCGTTGCCTGAGATCAGATGTGTTTAATTGTCCCAGTGTCCCACGGGTCAGGAGCTCAGAACGCACAGTACTGAGAGCACTTTCACAGTTTGTTTTTTTCGATATTAGTTCAAGAAGAGTTATCGCCAATTTGTCATTCATAATTTTTTCTTATAAATGAAAACCTTGCTTAATATCTGAAAAGAAATTAATATCATGTTATAAAACATTTATTTGTAAAATGGGTGTACTTATAAATACATTTTTGGGTGTTCATGTCTGGATCAATTTTTCACATGATGTGACTCCAATGCATTGTTCATAATCAATTTCGTTTTAACAGCGGAAACCCAGTTAGTGAATATAACACTACTAAAGATAATGTGAGAAGTTTCTGGGGGGTTGGTTTGGGGTTTTTTTTATTTTATGGTTATTTGGGTGTTTTGTTGGTTAGTTTTTGTGTTTTGTTCGTTTGTTTTTTGTTTGTTTGTTTTCGTTCTTGGGGTTTTCTTTTGTGGGATAACAATGCAGAAAAATCTATTGATTATCTTGATTTTCTTGGCACATATAATTTGTACAAATCCATGAATACTCATATTTTTCGCATCATGCTGTCACAGCAAGAATCACCATGAAAAGGTTATCCTACGAATACTTTTCAACAATATTCATGACTATGATACATATGAATGAAAATGTCTGTATACGAAAACAAACACAAATACACTGCTCAATACAGTGAATTTGACACATTTTGTTACCAACCTGAATATATAAAAATACACAGTGTGATCACTATGCGTGGGTGGCGGAGTGAGTGGGTGGGTAGGTGAGTTAGTGAGTGAGTTTTGGGTGAGTGTTTCGGTGGGTGGATGGGTGGGTGGTTGAATGAGTGAGTGAGTGAGTGTTTTAGTTTATAAGGATGTGACGACCCCTCTGCGATACTGACAATATACATGTAGCTTCTTAGCATTAAGCATAAAATTTGATCTAAATACTGAAGATAATAAAACAACGAGGACAGTTTTAAGAAGGAAATTAAGTAAGTATATATATCTTGTCTGCTGCCAAAAACTGGGGAGAACATGGTGGAACATGTGCAAAAACAAAAAAGGGCAAAACGAGAAATCTGGAAGTAATGCAACCTGATAAATATGACAAATACATGTCTGACTTCTTGTCTGAGGAGGAAGGTTCGTTCCAATTTGAGGAATCGAACCCGCGTCGATTTTCGCAGCAGTTGGTTTTCCCCTCACTCAGATTTATTACATAAGTCACGCTGCCATTTTGTCGATAACAAATCATTCACAAATTAAAATTAACAAATAAAGTCTCACCAAAAAGAAATATGGCTGTCGGATTTCAGGTGTCTCGCTCGCGGGTTTTCAGCATAAACAGGAAATCAAGATGGCGACTTCAGTGAATACAACGGAGAGGTGACATTATATGAATATATCCTTGCAAGGTACATGGATTGAGATTTAGCACAAAGTAAACTAAACTCACCTGTTATTTGTCACGGGTAATAAGCAGAGCTAACTATAAAATTAAACCTCTGAAATGAAAATAACATTTCGACTTCTGCCAACATTAACGCTTAATGCCATCTGTAGACCCGTCAGGATATCAAATTCAGGTACAAGTGTAACGAAAGCTAGGGCGTGGTGACCTAGTTATTCGGGAGCATTCACTGCACAGGGGTTGTCTAAAGCTGATTTGAGAACATTCACAATTAAACTAGCATTTCATAGAAGTAAACATTTCCTTTAAATTGAAAATAAGCCCCAGTGAGAAGGGAGATTCAAAACCTATGGTAATCTAGACTTGTCTCATTTAGGCAGAAGGGAAATAATTCCCCTCGGAGACTATTTGGCCTGTGACATGGAAGCTAAGCAGAATATATATAGCCGATGACTGCAAGTTTTATTACACAACAATCAGGAGCTGTAACTTCTTCTCAGCATGAGAAAAAAGTATAGCACCAGTGCCATTTTTTCTTTGATGCAGAACTACTGTAATCCTATAGCGCACCCTTGGTGTGGTAGATGCAGTGTCTGTCTGGAGAAGGGAAGGTCAACATGTCAATTCTCGGCCCCGTCAAGCCAAAGGAAAAGCTTGATGTCTCCCGGACAGACATTCGTGTCCTCTCTCCTGATACACCATTATGACCCCTCTCTCTGTCACGCTTACACTACAATACCGAATATGTAAAGAAGCTGAAAGAAACCCTTTGTCAAAGCATGTCACATGACTCTTCACGCTTCATAAATATCCTCTGCAACATACCTATCTCTACTGGGCCACAAAGAGTCGACGATAGACTTATGTAATTAATACCACAAACCCGTTTAACGTGGCTGTGTTCCCTTTCGACTTTCATCATGTTTTGTGTCATTTAGGTACAAACTGTACAAATTGGGAATGAGATAATATTTACCTCTAATGCAACACATTTAGAACTGTACACAATACCTGTCTCCTATCGTGTTGTGTAGATGCCCTCTCGTTGACTCAATGTTCAAATAGGAGTGGACTGTCTTGTGCCACTTAGGATCAGATTCAGTTTAGTCGTACGGAATCCGTGAGAATAACTGTGTAACTCACTCACTCACTCACACCCTCACCTATTACCTCAGACACTCACTGACCACCCCACCTACCTAGACACTAACCCATCCACTCACTCACTCACTCACTCACTCACTCGGCCTCAGTATCTCCCCTCTTACCAAATTCCTATCGTTTAGGTGTACTAAACCAGCCAGGATCGAATGTCTCCAGGAACACAAATTGGTCTCTTCTCTTTTGCTCCATATCAAATAGTATCCAGGGTCCCATATTACATAAAAAGCCGCAAAATTTACAAAGAAAACGAAGCGAAAAACTGTTAATAACCTTTATTCGGTATTTATCAGAGTATAGTCGGTAACACGTTTCCTTTTCAAATCATCCGGCTAGGCAATTTCAGATATTGAGAAAACTTTTAACTCGTTGCATACTGAAGATTATTCAAAACAAATATGAAAATATATCTAAATCAAAAGACTCAAGGATGATCGGACTAATTTTCCTGTTATCAATCTGTCAATGACCATTAAGGCCCACGTTAATCGGTTACAACAGATTAACAATTAGCAGTGTATGAAATAAGGCCCGTCCAACCGTCCGAGACAGGCAAGCTTTCTGACCGACGGCCTAAATTTACAGCTAATGACCCCGATGGTCTGGTACAAATTTTAGACGTTCCATATATGAGAGTAAATATCTTTGTGTTTGGCCTGGTTAAATCCTTTTTAGCCTGGTAACATTTTGTTCCTTGCTTATTTCATACACTGCAGTTAGCAATATCAAACAATCGAGTGGTCCCACAGTACTTTTGAGCAGTCTATTTCGACTGTAGGTACGACCACAGCAATGACGATGTAAAGAGAAGCTACCAAGCGATACGGGATTGGAGAATATACAATGATGTCGTGTCGAGCGTAACGTAAAGGACAGAGTTCATTCTACATGGTGGAAATCAGGGTGTACTTTACAACCAAATGCACAACAGTTTAATATAACGCCAGGTTAGGATTTCTCCGAAGTAGACTATGTTTAAGGAGGGCCATCCTCATGGGGAAAGTTGTATGCACACACACCTGCAAAGTGTGTCTCATATGAAGGCAGGGGGATACATTGTGCATGTACTCCTGTGTCTTATATGGAGTGAGAGGGGCACGTATAATGCATATACACCCGCAAGGTGTGTGTAATATAGGGGGATGGAGATAAGTATAATACATATACACCCGCAAGGTGTGTCTCATATTGAGGAATGGAGGTACGTATAATACATATACACCTGCAAGGTGTGTCTCATATTGAGGGATGGAGATATCTATAATACATATACACCCCAAGGTGTGTCTCATATTGAGGGATGGAGATATGTTTAATACATATACACCCGCAAGGTGTGTCTCATATTGAGACATTTCGACCTCTGCCAACACTAACGCTTAATGCCATCTGTAGACCCGTCAGGATATCAAATTCAGGTACAAGTGTAACGAAAGCTAGGGCGTGGTGACCTAGTTATTCGGGAGCATTCACTGCACAGGGGTTATCTAAAGCTGATTTGAGAACATTCACAATTAAACTAGCATTTCATTGAAGTAAACATTTCCTTTAAATTGAAAATGAGCCCCAGTGAGAAGGGAGATTCAAAACCTATGGAAATCTAGACTTGTCTCATTTAGGCAGAAGGGAAATTATCCCCCTCGGAGACTATTTGGCCTGTGACATGGATGCTAAGCAGAATATATATAGCCGATGACTGCAAGTTTTATTACACAACAATCAGGAGCTGTAACTTCTTCTCAGCATGAAGAACAAAAGTGGTCTCTTCTCTTTTGCTCCATATCAAATAGTATCCAGGGTCCCATATTACAGAAAAAGCCGCAAAATTTTACAAAGAAAACGAAACGAAAAGCTGTTAATAACCTTTATTCCGTATTTATCAGACTATAGTCGGTAACACGTTTCCTTTTCAAATCATCCGGCTCGGCAATTTCAGATATTGAGAAAACTTTTAACTCGTTGCATACTAAAGATTATTCAAAACAAATATGAAAATATATCTAAATCAAAAGACTCAAGGATGATCGGACTAATTTTCCTGTTATCAATCTGTCAATGACCATTAAGGTCCACGTTAATCGGTTACAACAGATTAACAATTAGCAGTGTATGAAATAAGGCCCGTCCAACCGTCCGAGACGGGCAAGCTTTCTGACCGACGGCCTAAATTTACAGCTAATGAGCCCGATGGTCTGGTACAAATTTTAGATTCATATATCAGAGTAAATATCTTTGTGTTTGGCCTGGTTAAATCCTTTTTAGACTGGTAACATTTTGTTCCTTGCTGATTTCATACACTGCAGTTAGCAATATCAAACAATCGAGTGGTCCCACAGTATTTTTGAGCAGTCTATTTCGACTGTAGGTACGACCACAGCAATGACGATGTAAAGAGAAGCTAAAAAGCGATACGGGATCGGAGAATATACAATGATGTCGTGTCAAGCGTAACTTAAAGGACAGAGTTCATTCTACATGGTGGAAATCAGGGTGTACTTTACAACCAAATGCAAAACAGTTTAACATAACGCCAGGTTAGGATTTCTCCGGAGTAGACTATGTTTATATACTCCTGTGTCTTATATTGAGTGAGAGGGGCACGTATAATGCATATACACCCGCAAGGTGTTTCTCATATTGAGGGATGGAGACACATATAATACATATACACCTGCAAGGTGTGTCTCATATTGAGGGATGGAGATATACACCTGCTAGGTGTGTTTCATATTGAGGGATAATACATTACATATAATACATATACACCTGCAAGGTGTGTGTAATATTGGGGGATGGAGATAAGTATAATACATATACACCTGCAAGGTGTGTCTCATATTGAGGGATGGAGATATACACCTGCTAGGTGTGTTTCATATTGAGGGATAATACATTACATATAATACATATACACCTGCAAGGTGTGTGTAATATTGGGGGATGGAGATAAGTATAATACATATACACCTGCAAGGTGTGTCTCATATTGAGGGATGGAGATATACACCTGTTAGGTGTGTTTCATATTGAGGGATAATACATTACATATAATACATATACACCTGCAAGGTGTGTGTAATATTGGGGGATGGAGATAAGTATAATACATATACACCCGCAAAGTGTGTCTCATATTGAGGGATGGAGATATGTATAATACATATACACCTGCAAGGTGTGTCTCATGTTGAGGGATGGAGATACGTATAATACATATACACCTACTAGGTGTGTCTCATATTAAGGGATGGAGACACATATAATACATAATACACCAGCAAGGTGTGTCTCATATGAAGGGAGAGGGATATACTACGCATATACTCATGTGTCTTATATGGAGGGAGAGAGACACGTACAATGCATATACACCTGAATTCAGGCAAGTAGGAATTATGCATATACAACTGCAAGCTGTGTCTCATATTGAGGGATTGAGATATGTATAATACATATACACCCGCAAGGTGTGTCTCATATTGAGGGATGGAGACATGCATAATACATATACACCCATAAGGTGTGTCTCATATTAAGGGATCGAGATACGTATAAAACATATACACCCGGAAGGTGTGTCTCATATTGAGGGATGGAGATAGCTATAATACATATACACCCGCAAGGTGTGTCTCATATTGAGGGATGGAGATACGTACACTACATATACACCCCAAAGTGTGTCTCATATTGAGGGATGGAGATATGTATAATACATATACACTCGCAAGGTGTGTCTCATATTGAGGGATGGAGATACGTATAATACATAATACACCAGCAAGGTGTGTCTCATATGAAGGCAGAGGGATATGTTATGCATATAGTCCTGTGTCTTATATGGAGGGAGAGAGACACGTACAATGCATATACACCTGAATTCAGACAAATAGGAATTATGCATATTCACCCTCAAGGTGTGTCTCATATGAAGGGAAACAGATGCAGTTTTATGCATATATACCTGCAAGGTGTATTTCATGTGAAGGGAGGGGGATACAAATATAAGCATTTTCACCTGTTCACCTGCACGGTGTGTCTCATGTCAAGGCAGAGTTATACGAATAAGTTATATACACCTGCCAAGGGTGTCTCATATAAAGGGGGAGGGATACAACTTTATGCAGATACACCTGCAAGGTGTGTCTCATATGAAGGGAGACAGATGCAGTTTTATGCATCTGCAAGATGTATTTCCTGTGAAGGGAGGCGGAAACAAATATATTTAGCATTTTCACCTGCAAGGTGTGTCTCATATAAAGGCAGACGGATACGAATAATGCATATACACCTGCCAGGGGTGTCTCATATAAAGGCAGAGGGATACGATTTTATGCATATACACCTGCAAGGTGTGTCTGCTATGAAGGGAGAGGGATGCATGTTGTACCTATACACCTGCAAGGTGTGTTTCATATTAAGACAGAGAAATACGTATTATGCAGATACACCTACAAAATGTGTTTCATGTGAGGGGAGACGGATAAACATATAAGCATTTTCACCTGCAAGGTGGGACTCATATGCAAAGAGAGGGATACGTACTGTGGAAATACACCGATGTGTCCGATGTGAAGGTAGCAGGATACGCATACACACCTGCAAGGTGCGTCTCATATGATGTGAACAGGACACGTATTATGCATATATACTTGAGAAGTTTGTCTCACGTTGTTGCTGCGAACACGCATTTTCAGTAAAGTAGAGATTCTTGTTTTTTTGGCGGGTTGAGTCCTACCCAGACCTCGAAACCATACTCGAGGTGAGACATCTAGTCCCCAGCACACAACGTGAGTGATCTAACGCACTCACGGCTTCCACGAAATGACAACTGGCAGTCTAGATGACGTACTTTGATATGCACCTGGAAGGTATCTGTAATTTGTAGGGGATGGCATAAAAATCCTGCTAAATTCAACTGCATGGTGTGTCTAATATGCATGAGTATGAGAACGAAAACTTGAATTTATAAAGTGTACCAAACAGAACATACACTCTCCAAAAAAAGAAACGCGTTATTTTCTGCTATACTCTGCTAGTATATTCTGCTAACTTTAAAGTGAGATAAAACATGTAATTTTCGATCAGTTGCAGCCAAAGTTTCGGAATATGAAAGATTGCATGTCTTTTTAATATGTATATCTTATAAAATTCCGATGCCATTTGAGTTTTTCTTCAATTGCTATTGTGGTACATGCGTTTTTATTTTGGGAGAGTATATAAGAAAAACAGGAAGTGTCAGTTACCACATTGAACAGATACGGAAGAATATTTACGTATGAACACATACATATCGGAAAGTAGTCAAGTATAGAACTACACATAAGAAGGAAAGCAAGAGACTAACTAGAACGCCTTACACATGCGTATACATTTAAATACAGATTAGACACTGAGTATAAATAAGTCTGCGTAGGTAAATACATACATCTGTAGCGAGAAAAGCACAAGAAAGAGTATGGGATAAAATGTAATTTTCAGTAAGCACAGGCACGATTTGTCTTCCATAAAAGATATGCGATAAGTATTCGGCATTATAAACCTGCAAAGTGTGTCTCACGTGCAAATTATGGGGTAGGAATTCTAAGCTACAGCAAGGAGTAACTCATATATAAGGGCTTGTGCAATTATTTCGCAGCAGACACATGGTGCGTCTCGTTTGCAAAGAGTGCCAAGGACTTACAAACATGACGACCACGCACTCAGATGGGTAAATAAGGGCTTGGGTAAATATTTTGCATTCTACACTTGCAAAGTGTGTTTCTTATACAAGCTTTTGGGTAAGTATTTTTCCATATACACTTCAAAGTGTGTCTCATACAAGATTTGGGGTGAGGATTTTGCCTTATACACTTGCAAAGTGTGTCTCCTATATATGCGTTTGGGTAAGTATTTTGCCTTATACACTTGCAAGATATGTCTCGAAAGCAAATTATCGCATTTGCAAAGTACGGAGCAGATATTCTCCATCATACACTTGCAAAGTACATCTCATGTCTAAGGCCTTGGTGAGTATTCCACATTATATACTTACAAGGCACATCTCAAGTGTAAGGGTTTGGCAAGAACTGTACAGTGTATACTAGCAACGTATGCATCATGTACAAGGCCTCGGTAAGTATTCTCCACCATTAACCTGCTGTTGTGCTCCAATACAAGGACTTACGTATTCTACAGTTGACATCCGCAATCCTGTCTTACGTGTAGGTTATGGGACACGCATTTGCTTTAATGAGGGGTGCACAATACAAGAAGTAAGAAAGTATATACATGCATGCATATGTCGGAACACAAAAACATATAGAATCTAGGTAAGTGTAAGAAACCAACCACAAAATTGCATATACAAAAGAGGTTATAACATGACATATGTAAAGATATATAAAAAATATACACGTTTTTCGCGTGCCCCTGTGCGTAGAGCTCAGGTCACAATCGGGTGAAATTAAGCAACGATGGGCGCGCACAGTGCTCGGAATAGTGATCGGCAGCTTAACTCCTGAGAGTTTCTAGGACTTCAGTCCTGCCCCATAACAAAGCACATGACGCATGTCGTCTCACTTTGTGAGTTTGTTCAAAATTGCCTCTGTTCACCCAGCAGAAAATGGGTACCCGGTGGAATAAGTCATGTGACTATAACGTTCTAGCGCCTAACAGGCAGCTTGTGTTATCAGGGGTAGTAACATGCCTGCTTTGACTGTTAGCGCTTTGGGGATTCACCTCGTGAGTCGAGTTTGGCGCACAATAAATGCACATATTATTATTAATACTCTTAAAATAAGTACAAGAGAATATCAAACTAAGTACAAGAGAATATAAAAATGAATACAATAGAATGAGTTTAGTTTAAAGCTGTTTTCAGCAATATTCCAGCAATATTCCAGCGAACGCTTTAACCATTAGGCTAACCCACCGCCAATAGTACAATAGAGTATATATAGATAAGTACAAAAGAATATAAATATAGACATAGGAAGTGAGTAAGTTCGGGGTGAGGAACACCAGAAATGGCCTTCACAATCAGTTATATGTGATTATATACTGTGGGTAGACCTGGTCTAATGTGAAGATGACGAATATTTTGGGATCATTCACATCATCAACGCAGGAGTCGAACAGCTCATGGGGATTATCAGCGCTCTTGGGAGGCGGTCGCCGGAAATTTCGGTCCCCCTTTGTAAACTCACCCACGAGTACTCTGGCCACGAACATTCTCTTCACCCCAGCAGATGGCTCCGCATAGCAGTCGGAATACCGTGCCTCCTTTGCGAAGTAGCTGCCTGCGCCGTGTATAGCACCTACCCTGGTGGCGCTAAAACGAAAATCAAATCCTTCCTTTGATATGGCTTCTACCGTTTCCTCGGTTGTTCCATGGAACAGCTGTCGCTCTGCTGCAGGCTTTCCAGTTCGCATCTCCATCTTCTCTCTCTGCCTGTAGAGACAAATACAGTAAAGGCACATTTCGAACCCAGGTTATAACACGGCATGCCATATTTAGAGGAAAGAGTAGAGGTCAACGCCAGTGTTAGAGAATAACCCGGGTCCAGCTTCAGAACACATTCCAAAGAGTGAGTGAGTAAGTTTAGTTTTAGGCCACACACACAATACTCAAACTTTATGGTGGCGGTCTGTAAATAATGAAGTATGGACCAGGCAATCCAGTGATCAAAAGCATGAGCATCGACCCGCGCAACTGGGAGCCGATACCGTGTCAACCAAGTCAGAGAGTCTGACTACCCGATCCCGTTAGTCACCGCCTACGACAAACATGGCTCACTGAAGGCCAATATTCTAACCTCGACCTTCACGAGTCCACAAGATAGTGAAACATAACGTGTGTCCTTTAGTTACAAGAACAATTTGCCTTACTGGGACGTTAGAATAAGATTTACATATTCCTAAAGTTCCTTCGGCATTCAAAATGAAGACACCATTTGCTCGAAATGAATATTGCTAGGTGAGACCAAGACACATATAAGCCATTTTTTCTTTCGCATACAAGTAAACTTACCCGTCAAAGTCCATCCAAAGTTCTCCATTCTCTATGCGTTCCAGTGAGACTATGTTGTTGTTTGGCAATGTTTGATGGAATAGGTTCACTATCTTCTGAAACTCATCAGTATTCTTGTTGACCTGAGAAGAAAAGGGCGAGCAAGGGTGTATGTTTGCTAACATTCAACAGTACCTTGGTTCCGAGTGAGCTAAATTTTACGTCGCTTTCAGCAATATTTCTGTTACATGGCGGCGGTCTGTAATTAATCGAAAGTCCAGGCAGTCTAGTGATTAACGTCACGGACATCAATCTACGCAATTGCGATACGATGACATGTCAAGTCAGAGAGTGACCACCCAATCCCGCTTACAACAAGCATGTATTACTGAGGGTCAGTTCTAACCCGGATCTTCACAAGATGGTTACAAGTGGGTGAATGAGTTGGGTTTTACCCACGTTCAGGAGTATTTCAGCAATATCATTGTGGGGGACACCGGAACTGAGCTCCACACATTGTACTCATCCTTAAATGCGAAAACAGGCATATTGTAGAACGACTCCAAGAAACGTCTTTGAGAGCCATACAGAAGTTGAAGATGAATGGCTGAGTAAGGATAACATATGCGGACAACAACTTCTGTTAAACTCATTGCAAATAAAGAAGTTATTCATCCATGTGTCTCATCCTTGCTGATAATTAACGAACCCACATGCTAGTAGACTAGTATCAGGGTATATTTGTCAAAGGACACATTTATGTATATTTTCATTCTCTGCCCTCATTTTGCCTACATCCCATTTCGCCTACATCCCATTTCGCCTACACTCATATCGCCTACAATAAAATAAATGGTTAATTTCATCATCCCAATTATATGAATGGGCATTGTCCATCTCAGGCTATTAACTAAGTTCTAATCTGATCCAAACGGCACGGAAGCTCAAAGCTTGTGCCTGCAAATGTAACTTATCTTATGTCTTGTAAATGGTAAAATGTATCCTGTTGTTTTTCCTTTGTGTTCTAATAAGACCAAGCAGACGTGTGAATAATTACGTCGCTGAAGGACACAGTAAGAATAAGAACTGGTGCAGAGGTGTTTCAGACTGATCACGAGTCAGCAGTCTCCAGATATGTTTGTTTCCCCTGGTAGTTCTGAGAGGGGTTGCCTGTTTCATTATTCGGAAGCTTTGTGGCGTCAGGTGGCGCATTGTGGCGCCAGGTGGTGAGACGGGATTACAGGTACAATTCAGCAGTTGATTCTCATGTTCGACATGCTACAGCCGTGTCACGTATTTACTCCGACCTGGTACAGGATGTATGGGTTGAGGTGATGGAGCAGGGACCTGATGGTCAACAGATTGGTGATGTCAACGACTATATGAACAGTACATGGCGAGATGAGGACGACGATAAGGTGAGTAGGTGGGTGGTCAGGCTCGCTGACCTGGTTGACCACCGTTACTCTCTCACACACACACACACATACACACACACATACACACACACACACTTACACACACACACATACACACACACATACACACACACATACACACACACACATACACACACACACACACACACACACTGCATTCTCATTATGCTAATTGACATTCTATGAGTGAGTTGCGTTTTGCTCCGTCTATTGCAATTCAATTCTCATTATTATCAGGATGGAAATATCAATCCTGGGTTCCCAGGAACTCGGACCTCCGTCTTGAAGAAAAATGAGTGGGTGAGTTTTACGACGCTTTCACCAATTTTCCAGCAATATCATGGCGGGGACAACAAAAACGGACCTCATACAATGTATGCGTGAAGGGAATAGAACCCGGGTCTTCGGCGTGACGAACCAACGCTTTAAACATTAGGCTACCGTACTGTCCCTGTGAAGATAAATACTTATGTCAGAGACACCAGTTTTTACCATCATTCTGGCGTAATGCTTGAACAACTTCTCCGCGTTTGTTTGACCAATGCTCCAACCCTTAGGACATAACTGCTTCTTCCGACGTGGATCAAAGTTTGGCCTGAAACGAAAATAGACGTGGTGAGACACCGAGGATGTGTGGATATTTAGCCCATATTTTTCTCACGAAACAGCTCATCTACGGATCGCATGACAGTGGGGACTAAACTTTCATTCTAAACAAGTTTCTTTTCGATTGAACCACGAGCAGTGAGTTTTAACCAGGAAAGTAGTCCGTCTTAACCTAACCCCTGGTCATCACCATGGAGTAGCAAATCACGAGATTAGAAATCGATCTCACACATGTTTGATACAAGTTTTCTCACATAGGTGTATAAGAGAAAAAAGAACTCACTAACTTCAACTGAGGCTCTTACCAATTCAGTGAACAGATTTCCAATGTATCAATTTCTTTGTCCAAAATAATTAAGAGACCCACGATGTCATGGAGAGGGGCGGTGAGCTAGCTTAGTGGTTAAGTCGTTCGGTTTTCACGCCGAAAACCCGGAGTTCGAGTCCCAACATGGGTACGATGTGTAAAGCCCAAATGTGGTGCCCCCGCCGTGATACTGCTGGAATATTTCTGTAAGCGAAGTACAACCGTACTAACTTACTCGCTCTCATCTGGAGGAACCAAGCTTGTTTAGAATGTTTTATCGACTTAGGTTCGGTGGGGCTCACCTAGTGGTTAAAACGTTCGCTCAACACACCGAAGACCCGGGTTTGATTCTGTACATCGGTGCAGTGTGTGACGCCCATAGTTTCTTTTAGGATACCATTAGTCTTACGACAATCGCTTTCTGAAACGAGTTCCAGACTCACATGCTTTCTATTAGCCTGTCACCTCTTAGTCTGTAGCACTGTTTTTCAGGGTGATCTTATTTAGAATTTCTTCAAAAGTCCAAAGTAAAATAAGGTTGTATCCATCTACAGTAATCTACACCACTGTGTATTAAAGAAGTTTGTGCGCACACCGTGTGCAACGGGATGTGACAGTAGTTACGCGTATTTATATTTTTTCGGTAAACCTGACCAAGAGTTATCTCCCCTTATCACATTTAATTTTATGTTCATATAATTTGATTTTACTACATAACGAATTCATTTAACAAAAAAGTCTTGTCATTTATATAAACCTACATGCATTGATGATTTTTTTAAAATTCACGGTTTTTTTCATAATGTGTTCAATGTGTCAAATCCTACATACAGCCTTGAAAATTTATTTTTCTGCTTTATTTCACATCAGTGTTTTTTATAATAAAAGTAAACAATTTACGTATAAGAGAACTTTTACTGACGTATTGCTTTTTGACAGACGGTGCCACAGGGGGCGCAACTTCTTAAACAAATGCCCTGGTGACTTGCTATTTTATTACATAATTAGACTGGGGATTATACCAAATTTAGCAATTTCTTGACATTTTGATATTTTCTATGCAACCTCCTTCACGATATATACCGTGGATTAACTATATATTTAAATGGAAACGTATGAAACAATACTATACCTCTTCCCAAGCTCTTCTTTGGTGACGAACTGAGGCCGTCTTCTGAGGCGGCGCCCTTTAGAAGTGGATAGATTTGTCTGCATCATTTTATCAAACATCAGCGTATAGTTGAACCCAGCCATTCTGTAGTCGAGGGTTCCACGTGTGTCTTTTTGATATGCACTCTCTATACTGTCACTGTTGATTTCTGTGGTATATCCGCCTGTGCCCTTCAAAGTAATAAAAAATTCTTACATGTCGGAGCGGTGGGGTAGCCCAGTGACTAAAGCGTTCGCTCGTCGTGCCGAAGTCACGGGTTCGATTCCCTTCACGGGTACAACGTGTGAGGCTCATTTCATGTGTGCCCCGGTATGATGCTACTGAAATATTGCTAAACAACGGCGAAAAACTAAACTCAGTCACTCAGTACATGCGATATGATGGCATGTGTAAATCAAGTCATACATTAACCGACTTTTACGACAATCATCGGTTGCTGAAGGCCCTTTCTGACCCGGATCTTCCCGGGTCATTATGGGTAATCTTAATGATGGACGATCCGTCCCAGTTTAGCCGTCAGATAGTGCACAGTCGGAGGAATCGTGTGCAACAGCCAGTACCATTGCGCAGCACCCAAGGCCTGGGCACCGCACCATCATGACACACACATCTGTTTACGTGATCACCACATCAGGGTGAGTGAGTTTAGTTTTACGCCGCGTTTAGCAATATTTCAACACTATCACTGAGGGGGACACCAGATATGGACTTAACACATTGTACCCATGTGGGGAATCGAACCTGGGTCTTCGGTGTGACGAACAAACGCATTAACCACTAGGCTGCCCGCACCGCCTTACATGACTGCAACGTTTAATTGCAGACCACTATTTGTTGTTCAGAGGTCATGTGTAAGCACAGACCATCATGAAACGACTGTGCACCACACGTATCCAAGCTGGACGACATATCTTCACGATCATGGCCCATGATTGACAATCCAGTAGGATAAACCCCGTACTTTTGTCTTTGTAAGAGCAAGGGGTTCAAAATACTTTGGCCCTTTGCCTGAAATTTCCCCAGGGATCTCTGTCCTACGGAGCATGTGTCAAATGAAATGGAGCTGAGTACCTGTGTTCTAACAGCTCACAGTGGACATACCCGTTATTTTATTTGTGACATTATTGCTTGACCAGCGTCCTGACTCGTAACGTCAATGCTATGGGCATTATATCGCTTGTAGTGCCGACTTTTCATAGTCCCAATACGCATCAATGAAATTTTGTATGGACACTTTGTATTTTCAGTACTCTCATATTTTACAGTGCAGTTTCCTTTGTGTCTATATGATACTCTCGGAACCGTACACTATTAACAATTGTTTAACAAAGGATGCGTGGAGTTACCATTTTGCCATATTCCACCCAAGTTCCAGAATCGTCTTCCCAGTACCACCGCCATTGAGTTGCCCACTTAAACAATGTGGGTTGCATACTGGGAGAATTGGATGACGGAGTGGACAGTCGCCGCACAGAGATCTTAGTCTGCCTGCTCAAGCCTGTCATATCCTCAAAACTGATACGGACAAGATTTCCTTTCCTGAAAAAAAACCCTCACGAATGACCTCGGTTTGTTTGATTGTAGTTTAACGTCGCACTCCACTATATCCCAGCTATACAGTGGCGGTGATGCTGACTTGGTTGATACATGTCATCATATCCCAACTGCGTAGATCGATGCTCATGATGTTGACCACCAGATTACCTGTCCTGACTCAATTATTTCAAGGCCGCCGCCATGTAGCTCGAATATTGCTGAGTGCGGCACACTACAAACAAATCAACCAATGATGTCAGCGACAAAGCAAGAATAGAATCCAAAGCATTAATCACTCAGGTATAAAACTAGTAACATCTCACCTGAAGGCAACAGGACAGGATTCTTCTCCCGGGTCAGCGTACGTTTTCTCAAGTTCAGTGTCGGTGTCTTTATCGAAGTCTTTCCATGTCTGCTGTCCTTGTGAACCGATCTCTGCATGCTGCCACTGGTAGATCATTGGTCGATGGTGCTTTGGGCATTTGTCAAACCGTTGGCACTTTCGAAATTTATACATACAAATTTCATCAGTGTTTTTTTCAACTGTTCCTTTCTGGTCTTGTTTTGTCTGTTTTTTGGGCTTAGGTTCCTCCCTACCAAGTTGCTGTTGGTATTGAGATTCCTGATCCTGTTGGTAAGAGGGACCTGTCCGTGTTTGAGGCAAATATCGCTCTCTACCAAGTTGCTGTGGGTATTGAGATTCCTGATCCTGTTGGTAAGAGGGACCTGTCCCTGTTTGAGGCAAATATCGCTCTCTACCAAGTTGCTGTGGGTATTGAGACTCGTGAAACTGTTGGTAGGAGGGGCCTGGCTGCTGACTGGTCCATTGTCGAGGTGGTTGATGATACGGAGCTCCGAGTCCATGGTTAACAGGAAAAGGAGGTTGATAATTTTGTGGCTGCTGGTAGTATGGTGCAGCTGCTTGTGAATGAGCCTGTTGGTTCCATGACTGTTGATATGGCCCTGCTGGTGGTCGGGGAAAGGAGGCCTGTCCTATCATTGGTCCCTGGGTGTTGTAACTGTTTACATCTGAATATGAGTTTGAGTGAGGCAATGGGGGACGGACAGCGAGGTCGATCAGTGGTTGGGGTCGGTTTTGAAACTGTGAAGGCTCCTCTCTGTTGTCTCCTCTTCCTCTAAAGCCTCCCCTTCCACCCCTACCACCCCTTACACCCCTTACACCCCTTACACCCCTTACACCTCTTCCTCCTCCACCTCTCTGTTTCCCTTGTCCATTGTCTCTTTGGATTCCACTTTTGAAGTCGCCTCTGTTACTTCTACCTCCTCTCCTTACGGGTGAAGCAATGTGACTTTCTGATATGCTTCTAGAAAGCGGTAAAGGAGACAAATCAAGTTCTCGTAAATCGCTAAGAAGTTCTTTTTCAGATTGCTGGGTATCAAAGCCATATTTTTCGAGTATTTCAGTGGTACTCTTCTCTAAGACATTGTGCCCTTCACAATTTGCACCACGACTGCAAGATCCAGAAATGTAATCAGGACACAAATGCATACGGAAACACTTCGTTGATGAGGCCTTGCAGGTTTTTTTGTTGAAACTTGTGACAAAGTTCTGGCGTTGTAACTGCACACCTGTTCCAAGGACATCTAAAGATATTCCTTACGTTTTCTAGACTCAGCTTGTCCAGTCCATAAGACTGAAGAATCTGCTGGTTGTGGGGAGTATTCAGATTGTGGTCAAATATACAGCCGTTCCTTCTGCAGAAGTCAGAGATCAGAAAATGCTTGCAAATGTGTAAATCTGTACAGTTTTCACCACTGGCGCACGTCCCTCTGTTCATAGCATATTCCTTGCAGACTGCAATGCTAATTTCAATTCTAGCAGAAGTGGACAAGAGGCTCTCGCCCTCTGATGTTACCACTACACTTGGAATTCTCTCCAGCTTCATTTTTAACTGAGTAGCATCATCCAAACTTCTGCACTTCATCTTCTTCAGGGACTGAAAGAGTGTCAGCAAAGATAATCCGCATCGTCTTTGGGCAGATAAACTCTTCAACACATATATTTCCAAGTCGTCTTCAGTGTCCATCTTGAAAGAGCGTTGTTTTGTTGTTATGCTGAAAAGAATTCAGCTAATAGAAAAGCTACGCAACTATCGATGCATGTGATCCATGCTGCATAATGAACTTCTTGAGAGGCATTCAAGTAAACGCTAAATATTATGGATGACAACTTGTTTATTATATATCACAACATGTCTGGGCTATTCCTCGCCCCTTCGTCAGGCGAAATGTACCTTTCTTGTTACAATTCACTTGACGAGGGGGCAAAGACTAGCTCAGAAATGCTGTGACATGCAATAAAGAAGAAGTTGTCATCCAGGATGTTTGTCTGTTACCGCATAATGAACGTACATTTGTGAAACGCGTTGATGTCATACTTCATCATTCATTTATCTCCTCATTCAAATTCAAGGCAGCATTTAACTTGAAGGTCACATGCAAGGTAAAACGCAACCTTACAGATTGTGATACCTTTTGGTTTGCACATACCGAAACAAATCAACTTTTAAAGTTGAAAAAACTACGCTATGAAAAAAGGCCAGCGAAACCGTTCAAAAGAGTCACTAATGCAGCGCAGGTGGAAAATTGCTTGTTAATTTGTTAAATTGTTAACGCATGCGTAGTGAATAGGTTCGCGAAGCTTGAAACCGTATGCCTGCCCGGAGTATGAGGTTGTGAGCTGTAGTCTGATCCTGGTTGTGTACATAAACACGATAATAATCTACTCGTTACATAAAAACGTGTCGATTGTGATAAACAAACTCTGTCACAGAGAAAACTGTATGTGTGGTTTATTGACATCTATATGTCTGCCTGCCTGTCTGCTAATGACAATATGCAAGCACAACGTCAGTTAATGACCGTTTGCAATTTGAAATTAACACCTATCGGGCTTATAAGCCATAAGCTTAGTCTGCAATAATCGCCATAAGCTTATAAGACCAGCTGAACAAGATGACAGCAAGACGTACAGATGTGGCAACATGATGCTCTTTGACATTTATACGGTATTATATGGTATATTTTGGTTTTGGTGGTGGTTGTTGTTGTTGTTGTTGTTGTTAATCATTAATTGTCATTAAAACTACTACCATTTTGTCCACAATTCCCTTCCGCTAACGCAATTTCACCCAATCAGAGGGGTAATCTGAGACATGTCTATGTCGGGCGCTGTCGAATTGCTGTACATTTCCGGAGGTAAATTATCTTGTTAACAGGTTTGTCTAAACCTGAAATCGTGACAATTGTCGTGAAAATTGAAAGCTTTATGTTTTCACAATCTGCAGGCATTTAATCTTGGCACCCTCTTTGCGTAAATTAACAGTAATCACGTCAGTGTGATTAATAATTTAATATTGCAATATAACTGTTTTCACTTTATTTGAGGTGGAAATACTGACAAAATACACACAGAGAAAATGTACTGTACTCATAAAGATGGGGGAATTAAAATACCGCATATCCTTAAAACAATTCAGTCCCAAAATATTTCTTGGATAAAAAGAATCTTGTTAAAAGACTCAAATCTACTCAATCTTTTTTTTCATATATCTCTGTCCATTACCATTAAGTTTCTTTGAAATCGGCCCAAGCCAAGTAAGAGAATACCCAGATAACATGAATGATCCTTTTTGGAGTAATGTACTTACGGCTTGGGCAGAGTACACTGAAACCTTATTGGAACAATCACCATCTGTTGAGGAATTTCTGACATTTCCTTTGTGGTTGTAATGATTGGTAATGAAACACCTTTTCACTCAGGCTCATACAAGAAAGGAGTAAGGTCAGTCAAAGATCTACTGGATAATGATGGAAAATATTCAGATTTTAATGCATTTGTAACTAAATTTCATTGCAATGCAATTTCTTGTCTTTTCAAAGTATGATCAGTTGTGTGAAACACCAACCTAAATAGTATAATCTTGCTACCCTTAACTCAGGCCACTTATCATTAGTACTGTCTATAGCACTTTACTGCATTCATAAACCGTTGCATTCTGATAATGGTAGCAAGCTGTTCTACGTCACAGCACAGACAACACTCTCACTAGTATACAGTCGAACCCCGTTTACTCGGACGTTTTGGTTTCACTCGAAAATCGTCCGGATAGCGAGGCGTCCGGTTAACTGGATCAAACATCCAAAACGTGAAAATTGAGTGAAAGCAAAAAGTATTCACGTAACAACTTATCAATAAATCAACAGTCGGTAGTAATAACAGTGAATCATCATAACATATAAGTGTACCGATAATACATGGAAGGCGGAACGTAGGTTACCATTTGTCAAGTTGTCTCGGACGTAATCGTGTAGCGCGTGGAGCTTCAGATGGTAAGTTAGATGAAAAACAAAAATCGATGACAAAAAGTTTCTATTATGCCAATTGCATATTCTTTTGTTAATTTTAAATGCCCTAAAATCATACGATATCATGTCGAACAACCGGACGGGATCACATGACTTGATCACGTGGCAGGCTATTTTTAACTTGCATCGCGACAGACAGCAGGGGTCGATTTATAAGTTTTATATACAGTACAATTACAGTGTAGTTTCCCTTAATCCTACTTAACATGTGTTTTCGTTGCTGATGAGATGTTCTCACACGCGCCAAATCCTAATGAACAAGCCGAGTGACACGCGTCACTAGTGTTTTGGTGACTAATTAATCAATTCACATTCTTGTGATAGATTAAGAATAGATTACAGATTGTATCTATACTAACACTTAGTCACTTAAGTACATACACACACATTAATATATTTACAGTACAAACATACCAACTGAATTAAAAATTAGTCCCAGTGATTCGGGAGATTCGAGTGCAGTTTCCGAACCACGTTATTTTCACTTTTGCCTAGCTGCTGTGCTAAAGACTACATGAAACACGTCTAGATTTCCCGGGGTTATGAAGCTCCCACGTCCCTTGTTTTTCCTTTTCAGTTTAAATGGCTTTACGTGTTCCTATGAAAATTACATATATCCTGAGAACAAACGTAGGTCTACACTCTCAGCTACTTCAAGATATATTGAGAGTGCGAGACTCTCATATATTGATCAATTGATCAATTCGCCTGTCGAAGGGGTAAGGAACAGCCGTTGTGACACACAATAAACACGAACTTGTCATCCATATTATTTGTCTTTTACGTCAATACCAAGTTATAAATGCCTCTCAAGAACCTATTCTCGTATACCTGTTCAAATACATGCTGTCGCTGTTTGTTAATAGATGACTGTTGAAATGTACAACCACAAACACGTTACGACAGGCACAGACACCAGAGACCAATCGACCTGTCATTCTGTCGTCTGTAATACTGTGTCTTAACAGTGTACTGCAACACACAAACAAATAGTGCATGTGAAATAAGCCACAAACAGAATTATGTTACCTGCGTTATACTTGAAGTTACAGCTGTTGTGTGATTGCTTTCCTCCTCTGGTAGCTCGTACTCCTCATTCCTAGAACTATCACTTCTTACTTCCGGTTTTCAAGAAGACATTTTCCATGAAATGTACGCTCAGGTATAAGATCGATCGATTTGGGAATAGCGATAGAGCCGCCGCGTTACAGTCGAGTTGTTAAGTCACCCGCTCAGATTACGAAGCACTTTGTGTCGCGTTTCGGAGAAGAGAGACATTTCCCAGGAATTGCATAGGTTATGGAAGACGTGAAGTGAAAATAGCAACTGTGCAGATCAAGTTACTTCAACCACTACCCTACCCAACTGGCTCTACAATAGAATAATTAGCAACACACCACGGCAGCGGAATCTGTCAATTACGGACCTGCCTTATTTATACTCATTATTCGGGTTATGAAGCAGCCCGGATTAGCCAACCTTTGTCCGATAACACAGACACCGCCACAATGAGTTCACTGATATCGGAAGGGTTTGCACGGAAGTGGAATTTGTCGAAATTACGGACCTGACTTGAACCAACTCATTTATGCGGATTAAGAAGCAGTCCGGATTAGTTAACTTTTATCCGATACCACAAACACTGCCATAATGCGTGGCACTGACTGACATCGGAAGTGTTTGCAGAGATGAACACTTCCTTTAGAATTTGACGAAAGAACAATGAAACATCTAACCATTAGACCAATAGATCTATAACAAAAAATAACGTACCTTAGACTATGGGGACCTCTCTTTCCTTCATCATAATCCAGCATGATGTATACTGGACAAAACTAGTCAGGGATATATGTAATTTTTGAAATTCTGAATAATGATCTATTTGTTCATTGACACACTAATATAATATCAATCCTACAGATACCAATATCCCTGACTTATTTTGTCCAGTATAATCTTACTCTTAGTTACTGGAAATTGTCTCAAGTGTATCTATTAACATGGTGGAAATGCACAATATTTTATAAAGATTCTATGACAGAATATTTTATTGAAATATTGAAATGCTACTCGTTCCACATCTTCAGTCTGCCAAGGGTCACACTGATAACGAAGGTCCAAGACCAGTATCTTGTAAGTGTCAACAGATAGAGATAGGCTAATCCAATTTATCGTGTACTTCACTCGTGGTCACACTGATATCGAATGTCCAAGACCAATATCTTGTATGTGTCATCAGATGCATCATGTCTTTCGCTTGTCAACGCCGTTGTGGTCAAATACGTTATGAAAATTTTTGTGTAATTCTGACAGATAGAGTAACTTAACTTCGCAGTAGGTACGTTATCGGTACTCGAATTAGGCAATAGGATTTAGATACAACAACTTATCAGCAATATTATCAGTAAACCCGATTAGCTATGACAACTGGAAAAGGGTATAAAACAGGGACGACCACAGTCACAAATCATCCTGTGACTGTGGCGTAATAAACTCCTTGTTTATTCGCTCAGGTAAGACCCCTTACTTTCTTCTACCTTGGCAAATCGTTACCATTACTGTTCAATGTTTTCTGTAAAACATATTTGCTATCGTGACCACATGTTAAGATCCTTGGCAAGGTCGTTATGTTTATGTGGAACGTAGTCGTTAATATATTTTAGACTGTATTACTCTCTATTGTTCTGTTCAGGAGCGGCTAGGTACCCTAGTGGTTAAAGCGTTTGTTCGTCAAGCTGAAAGCCCAGGTTCGATTCCCCACGTGGGCACAATGTGTTAAGCCCATTTCTGGTGTCCTAAGCTATTGCTGAAATATTGTTAAAAGCGCTGTAAAACCCAAATCGCTCCCTGTATTGCTGTTCATGTTTTCTCTGTTTGATAATAGTGGTTTCGTGGCTGTCGTAGAGCGTGTCGTGTATTGTCTAAATTATTGTATTTTGAGTAAATACTTTCCCGTGTTGAATGATCCTGGTATAATGTATAGAGTGTGTTCGACACTGTGTATTTCATTATGTACTGCGTAATGTTGTTTTGGATATGCTAGTATTATAAGATGTATGAACGAAAATGTGTTGATGTTATGTGTTAGAAATGTATCTTGATTTATGTAGTATGTGTCGTGTACATCGACGTATGATGATTATGTACTTTGTATATCGGCCTATAATGATAATGTATTTTGACACCTGATTACCGTTTCAATATGATCCAATAATTATTTGTACCTAATCATGTAAAAATCATCCTGTGACTGTGGCGTAATAAACTCCTTGTTTATTCACTCAGGTTCTCGTGTTGTGTGTGGGTTGGTATAGTTACACCTCCTAGCTGCCAAGCGAGCTGATTCCCCAAACTCGCGAGTTAACATATCCATAGATTAAATGGAAATTCTGCAGTTAAAATACATGTATTTGTATCCGTTAGCCCCTCGACATCTGGTGCTGGTTCCTTTCAAATGAGTTGTTAATGAGAAGCGACGAAACCTGATGTTGCTAGCTGAAGACCCGGTTTCGAATCCCGAGATGGGTACAGAGTGTGAAACCCATTTCTGGCGTCCCCCGTCATGACGTTCCTAGGATATTGACAAAAGCTGAATACTATAATTCGGTATATTAACAGTTCAGCTTATATCAGTCACAATATAAATATTTTGCCAACGTGACTTGAACGCTTTACTCGCTCACTCAATATCTTCCTGTGTATATACGTCACATGCTACCGACACATTCCTTCCCATGTCAAAGCTTTTCTACTATCGTGATAACAAATATTTTGCGGTCCGTAATACATACACAGGATTTGTTTTGTTCTTTCAAAGGTCGAACTGGTGTTGCTGAAATATAATGCCTTGTTCTCTCACTTTGTGAAGCTGTAAGCTTGGCGTTAGAAGTTACAGTTGGGGGTTTCATGTAGTCGGGTCAGAATTTCTTTTCAGGATTTGGACAAGACGTTTGACACAGGCATGTGATTTATGAATCAAGTTGGAAAAAAGGAGACATTTCCATATTACTATCTGTTCATAACACACTGGAGTGGCCATACACTTGTACAAGGGTGACTTTTCCATTAGTCCAGATGTCCTTAATGCTGAGCAGTCACACACACACACACACACACACACACACACACACACACACACACACACACACACACACACACACTCACACTCACACTCACACTCACACTCACACTCACACTCACACTCACACACGCGCGCATTACAAGTGATCCTATTTTCCATGCTTGTTTATACTGTGGGTGAAATTCTATCTGAATAAACATAAAGGAACACTTGTATTTTCATTCATATTTGTATTGCATTCCTTTATTGTATTCCGTGAGTATACAAGTACTTCCATGCAGGGCGGTGGAGTACCCTAGTGGTTACAGCGTTCGTTCGTCACGCTGAAGACCTGGTTTCGATTCCCCACATAAGTACAGTGTGTGAAGCCTTTACCTACACCGCAAGACCATTCAACATTACTCCAACCTCTCCGTTACTTGAGATTATATTCATCACCACTTTCTTCTTTCGGTGATCCGTGGAGATCCGAGATAGAATTGATCTTCAGAAAAAAAATGCTTGTCGTAAGAGGCGATTATCGGGATCGGGTGGTCAAGCTCCCTGACGTGGTTGACATATGTCGTCATATCCCACTTGCGTAGATCGATGCGTATGTTGTTGATCACAGGATTGTCTGGTCCTGACTCGATTATATACAGACCGCAGCCATTTAGCTGGAATATTGCTGAGTGCGACATAAAACTGAATTTACTCACACACCCTCCTTTCGATTGCTTGCAAAACTCCATTCGTCACCAGTCGCGCAGATCAGTAACCTGCACAGACATTCCATATCTGGAAACAGTTGTGCGCGTGTGCCGTCGCGTTCTTGTTTTCATGCTACAAAAAACGCATATACGCAAAGTTTGCTTTTTCTGTCATGGCCAAATCCGGTGTCCCGTGCCAAAATATTGCTGTAATATTGCTATAAATGTGAAACCATAATCACTCACTCACTTACATCCCATGCCTAAGCTCACATAATGAATGCTGATTTCTAATCGTGCCTAAACTAATAATCCCTTGACGCATACAAATGTTTTGTTTTGGGTTTTGGGGTTTTTTTTCGTTTTGTTTTACGAAGGTCCTTCGTTTTATTCAGATATTTAATAAAGTCCTTAGAAATGGGCGTTGGAACACGTAGGCTTTCACACAACGGTTCTTTCGTGACTCATGGCCACGTTTTCTGTGCACCTTTTATATATGAGTCCGCCTTAAATAAAAACACATTCACACATCTTTATTCCTGTATGCGTGAGTCACGCACACGAAAAGGGCGATGCAGAAACAAATAGCTGAGAGAAAAGGTATATATTGACTGGGATTCTGTTGAGTGGTCATACGACACCAGTTTTATTCAGAAGAATGAAGACAGTCGTATTGTGGGTTTCCTTGCTGCTGGCGGTTGTCGTCGCCCAAGATGAGAAGCCGGGTGGCCAAGGTAAGTGAACCGACGAACCATCCAACCTTCTAAGCCGAACTGATATTTTTTAGGTATAAAATACAAGAGTGACTCAACAAAATCACGATTTTGATAATTTTAAACTCCCATCTCTGTAAAAAATATATGTAGTGTCATGGCAAAATGTGTACAATGGTTTTGACTTGCAACTCATAATTCACACAATTTTCAAAACAATCCCTAACATCAGTTGTGTACTTTCTTTAGTACATGAGTCTAGTGATGCAAAAACCGATTTCCAGTCAATATATTAAATGACCGACATTGTTGTAAAATGTAAAGAAAATATATATGTTTTGATAATCTACACTAAATTCAAGAAAAATCAAAGTATAATATTTCAATGTGCAGTATTAGACTCCGGAGTAAGTTTCATACAAAGTCGGCCTTGGCATCGCTCCAATCTCTATCTCAGCAAAGAATGGTCCATGGGGAAAATTTTTTGACGGCCTTTTTTAAGATCGCGTTAAAGCGAATCTACGGTAGAGAATAAATCCCGAGTTATTTCTCATATAGACAAAACATAGTATCTTTAATTAATGAATATGTTATCATCTATTCAATATCACCTGTTTCAGACGTGGATCTTGACACCCTCGACTTGTCAAAACGACTTTCGGATTTGGAGAAGAGCAGTAAGTTGATGATGGTCCAGTTATCATTCGTCACTAATCGCCCTTTTCCGTAACCCGCAAGACCATTTCTCATCAACCGCCCCTTTCCGTAACCCGCAAGACCATTCAACATCACTCGCCCCTTTCAGTAACCCGCAAGGCCATTTCAGCATGACTCGAACCTCTCCGTAACCTGCAACACTCAATTCGACATGACCCCTCCCACTCCGTAACCAGTAAGATCATACAACCTCTTTGAGAGGCATTTTAGAAGTTGTAAAGATGAAACACATCCACGTTCTATGGCTAGTCAACTTGCTTGATAACGGTGTTAATACCTACGCCGAAACGTCGTGCTCATTGCAATGAAGAAGTTGGCTATCCATTGTCCTTCAACATCGTACATCACTCGACTGTTTTCTTAATTTGCAAGGTTATATTCATCTCCACTCGCTCGTAACCTGCACAAAAATTCCATATCAGGAAACAGATGGGTGCTGATGGCGTGGACTACTTGCTTTGGCATTAATGAGACATTTAAAAATGCTGTTTTTGTAAAACGAATGCCATACAAAAAAATCAAACCCATTTAGATACCGAAATGTTGCGATTGTATGGTCTTCTTGGCTAAACTCAGTACTTTGTCACGAGCTTGTGGTCTTATGGCCATTTTAATATGGACTTGTGACCCTAGATGATCGGGTTAGAATTGGCCTTCTGCAGCACGTGCTTGTCGTGAGAGGCGACTAACGGGATCGGGAGGTCAGGCTTGCTGTATCCGAGCTGAGTAAATGCATGATGTCAATCACTGGGTTGTCTGATACTTGCTTGATTATTTAGACCTCCGCCACATTGCTGGAATATTGTGGAGAGCGACGTTAAACGTCAAACAAACAAACAAACAAACAAACAAACAGAAATTATTATGCTTGTTATGGTCAGACGCAAGGAACAAACGTCTCCAGGAAGGGATTCCGGAACTGAGGCACAAGTTGAATGAGACGAAGAAGTGGTTGGACAAGACGAACAAGAACATCCATAAACTCTGCGCATACACCACGTCTGTGCATCAGGAAGCGAAAAAGGGTGAGCTGATACACTTAGTCGATAAAACGGTGATATCAAGTTGGTGAGTCTGTACACTTAGTCGATAAAACTTATATATGAAGTTGGTGAGTCAGTAAAACACTGATATTAAGTTAGTGAGTCAGAACACTGGTCGATAAAACAGGGATATCAGATCGGTAAGTCAATAAAACAGGTATATTAAGTTAGTGAGTCAGAACACTGGTCGATAAATGCGGCTTAATACGTTGGTGAGTCTGTACACCTAGTCGATAAAACGGGGATATCAAGTTGGTGAGTCAATACACTTTGTCCATAAATGGTGAATATAGAAAGATGAGGCGATACACCGAGTCGGCAAAGCTTAACAAGAAGACGGAGTGTATTAAAATTCAAAGATTGAAACTAATAGTTTCAACTCAATTTTTCAACAGATTTTATTGGGCGGTGAAAATTGCGTAAATGGGTGACTCCATGTCTTCGGTGAATGGATGATGTAAAACAGATACCTTCCATCGTAGATTTGGCTCTCCACGGTCTATCTATTCATAAAATATGAGTTTATCATATTTTCCAGCTGGGCGTCACATCTCATGGGATATTAAGGCACAACTGTTTTCTCTCCGCCGGATGTCCAAGAGTCTGAAGAAACTGAAGAGGAAGCTCAAGGAAAAGGGTAAGTGTTGCTAAGTTGTAATGTCAAACTGCAATCACCCAGTGTATCGGTGTCTTGTTAATGATCGAATTTTGCTCAAACTTTGGGAGCGAGGTAGCTTAGGGACTGAACGTTCGCTCGACTCGCCGAAACCCGTGGTTCGATTCCCAACATGGTAAAATGTGTGAAATCACAATTGTGTCCACCACCGTGATGATGCTGTGATATTGCTAAAGGCGGCATAACATTAAGTTCACACACGTTTATAAAGTCATTCTAACGCTCCTCGCTACTCTGTTAACCTGAGGCAGCTAAATTTTACCGAGGGGAAAGTATAGGCCCGGTGATTGAATATTTTAGAGCTAGTATGCTGAACCAGCTCTCAGTTTGTTACAAATTGGATCCAAATAAACTGAACAGAACATTTGAACACAACAAACACTGCAGTCTCGTTCAAAACTAATACACATTCTTGAGGCCAGTGGAGCGTTTGGATAATCAGCCTAATGGCTGAAGCGTCACGTCAAAGGCCCGGGTTCGATTTTCCTCATTAACGCTAAGACCGTTTCTGGCCTCTACCATTGGGATATCCCTGGAATAGGTAATAGGTGGCGTAAACCAAACTCACTCACTCACTCACTCACTCACTCACTCACTCACTCACTCACTCACTCACTCACTCACTCACTCACTCACTCACTCACTCACTCACTCACTCACTCACTCACTCACTTCAGAGGACAAGTATTCGGAAGATCAGATCAAGGCGTACATGGCCAAACAGTGGACCAAGTTCCAAGAGGAGGCTGCAAACAACATCAATCATGGCGAGGAACCACAAGAAAAGACAACACGTAAATATATACAGAACCAATATTTCTTTTGAGTTTTCTTTCGGCGTTCTTTAGGTATTTGCGAGTATTTCATGGCGTTTTTACATTAAATCTGCAAACAATCATATACCAAATGCGTTGATCAATGTCTTGGATATTAAACATAAAATGGCCAAAGAACATAATGAATCATGCTGGAATATCAGCCTTAGAGTGACGAGAGTACGGCTAAATTACGAAAGTACTGTCTGAATACTGCCGAATTATTAAACTTGCAATGACCAAAGTAGTGCTTGATATTACACTTAAAATGAAAATACTGTTGCAATACTGCGTCCATATTAGTCTTAACATAATAAGTGTAATGCTGGAGTAATGACCAGAGTATAGTAGACTCAAAATTACCATGGTACTGCTTGAATTCTGCTAGAATATTAGACTTATAATGACAAGAGTATTCCGTCAATACTACTGGAATATTAGAGTTAAAGTGGCCAAGGTACTGCTGCACTACTGCTGGAATATTAGACCTATAATGACAAGAGTACTGCAGGAATACTATTGGAATATTGGTCTTCAAATCACCGACTCTTTCCAAAAAATATATGCATAAATACCTGGATTAATCACTTTGAAAGTATGTTTCTGGAAAGCTAAGGCCTTGTAACCTTTCTTTAATTGTATAAATTTGTCAGCGTTTTAGAATGGTGGTGTTAAATTAAAGGTGTTTAGAATTATTAGAAATATTCACCAAAAAGTCCAATCATGCATATCTCTATTTGGTGGTTACTCTAGCTTTTTCCAGTGTGTTACGGGAGTAAGACAGGGCTATCAGATGTCCCCGATACTGTTTTCTCTTTTCATCAATGATCTTGTTGAGCATGTCTTGTGAGGGTCAACCTGGGATAACTTTGGCCTTCTTAGAAATCTTAATTCTTCTGTATGCTGGCGACATTGCAGTTGTGGATAAACGTGTTGTTGGTTTGCAGAAAGGTTAAGGTTTTTATCAGAAAATTGTGATAAATGGAAATTAAGAAGAAATATAGCTAAAGTAACGTTGTGGTCTTCCGTAACGGTGGTACATAACGCTCACGTGAAAGTTTTTGGCTGAATAGCCCCCAGATGGAAGTGGCTGGTATGTTATGAATACTTGGGTGTCCAGTTCTAGTTGTCATCGCCAGGGTCCTGATTTTTAACCCAGAAAGCTTCATCCTAACAGACTTGGAAGCTATTGCAGCTGTTAATTCTGTCTCTCCATGACGTTGCCTGGCAAATAATATTCTAAATTTCTTCCTATTCTTACTAACGGCTCCGAAGTTTGGGGATTTCACACATTGTCTCATACTGAAGGAATTCTTGATATATTTTGTGAATTAATATTATCGTTAAAAGAGGTACTCCAATATTCTAAGTAGACCTAATATGATAGGTTTTACTATGTCAAAATAATCAAGTTTGGTCCAGGTTACAGTCGTATGCCGACAATGTGATTTTGAAGCACTCCTACAATCTTCAAAATCGAAAAGCTGAAATTGGCAAGTCGTTCTTTTAACGTTAAAACATTACTATTCAGGTATGGCATTAGTGAAATAGCTTTATTCATGACTCAGTTTCAGGAAAAGTCATTGATATCAATTAGCAATGCTGGAGTGCAGATTTAGAGGTCTTTGTAAAGATGGATTTCTACAGATGTCTTAATTATCAAATATTAGTTATCTAAATCTAAATCTTAGTTATTCAAATATACTCGACACAGTAACAGTTAAAATTTATTTTACTAATTTCACCCGATTTTGTTTCTTCAAACCATGTGTTTGTATCAAGGGAATTGAATCGGGCAGGAGGTGGAATATTCCTGGATCAGAAAGATTATGTCCAACACGGTATGCGAGTACCATTTTTGTGTTTAACGTGCCCATTTCATCATAACTTAAGATGTACGTCTTCCAAAGTATTACTGAGAATATCTAACTTCAGACAGAAAATTCCTCAGATGCGAGCATTATGTCTCTCGAACGGTGTATTCTTAAGAAACCTGTGTAAATTTCTTTTTTCGGGAAAAGACAAAATGTCCTTTAAAGATACCCCCCTCAGATAAACTTTTCTAAAACATTTACTTTGTTATTCTTGTATAAATACATTTATTGAAAATATGATTGTTAGCCATCATTACAAGCTGTCAACACAACAAATATCAGGACGGTAGATAGTCTGATGGATAAATAAGTACTGCTAACTTAGAATTAGATAGTACGATGGATAAACAGGTCGGTTGAAGTGTTTAAATTGTTTGGTAAGCAGGCAGACATCCCACTCACTCACCCTACACCTCACCCACTAACAATGCAATAAATCCACTAGCCCTCTCCTACCTCACTCACTCACTCACTCGCTCACTCACTCACTCCAGAGGACACGATCTCGGACGAAGAGATCGAGAAGTTCATGGCAGGACAGTGGAACAAGTTCAAAGAAGAGGTAGCGGACAACATCAAACATGGAGAGAAACCACAAGAAAAGACAACACGTAAATATATACAAAACAATTATTTGATTGTGTTTGATTTGTGTTTTGACCATTAGTTCTGCAACATAGCATGCAAATTGTAAATTCTTCCTGCTAACTACTATCAGTTATTGTCATTTGTATATTATATACCTCTGTTATGTTCTGTTACTCATTGCATGGATCATTCCCTATTTCATTAAGAGGTAACAAGCAGATAGTTTGTTCTTTTAACCTGTCTGACTATTGGGATGTCTGACAAATGGGAGGATACCAAGGCAGCCTATTATTCAGATCGTGTGATGTTAACAATTACTGTATAAACAACGCGTGACGTCATATCCCCTTCTTGTATGTAATCGAAGTCTAAATTTCACGAGCTTCAAATTTGTTTGGTGGTATTGACGACAACAGTTAGCATGTTTACTGCTGTGATGTAATACCAATTACTTGAACCTTACGCTTAACGCGTTAACTTTGTATCAAGTGCAAGGTATTTGTGGTCAATATGTAAAGTGTTTCACAGTGGGTATTATTAGACACTTGAAAACTAAATCCAACGTGTTTAACCGTTGTCAAGTGTAATTGAGTGAGTGACTTTAGCTTTACGCCGCGCTCAGCAATATTCCAGCTATATGGCGGCTGTCTGTAAATAATCGAGTCTGGACCAGACAGTCCAGTGATCAACAACATGAACATCGATCTGCGCAATTGGGAACCGATGACATGTGTCAACCAAGTCAGCGAGCTTGACCACCCGATCCCGTTAGTCACCTCTTACGACAAGCATAGTTGCCTTTTATGGCAAGCATGGGTTGCTGAAGGCCTATTCTTCTCCGGGACCTTCACGGGTCTCAAGTGTAATTAAATATTGGAGACTTAACGTTTCTTAGTGCTCTCAAATAAAATTAGGTGTTTGAATCTTATACCTTACGCATAGCAGTACTATTGGCAAGCACAAGGTATGTGAGGCCCGTATGAAACGTGTTTCACAATTGTCAAGTGTTATGAGATGCTGAAGACTGCAGAACCTCATACTTAACGTTTTACATTTTTTGTCAAGTACTAGGTATTCGAGGTCCATATGTAGGGTGTTTCACAATTGTCAAGTTTCACAATTGTCGAATGTTACTTTTTGTAGCCCATATGTAGATTGTTTCACAGCTGTCGAGTGATACTAGGTATTTGGGACCCATATGTAGATTGTTTCACAATTGTCGAGTGTTACTGGGTGTTTCTGGTTCATATGTAGATTGTTTCACAATTGTCAGATTTCACAATTGTCGAGTGTTACTGGGTATGTGGGGCCCATATGTAGATTGTTTCACAACTGTCGAATGTTACTGGGTATGTGGGACCCATATGCAGATTGTTTCACACCTGTCGAACGTTACTGGGTATTTGGGACCCACATGTAGATTGTTTCACAATTCTCCAATGTTGCTAGGTATTTGGGACCCATATGTTTCACAATTGCCAGGTTTCACAATTGTCGAGTGTTACTGGGTATGTGGGGCCCATATGTAGATTGTTTCACAACTGTCGAATGTTACTGGGTATTTGGGACCCATATGCAGATTGTTTCACAACTGTCGAACGTTACTGGGTATTTGGGACCCACATGTAGATTGTTTCACAATTCTCCAGTGTTGCTAGGTATTTGGGACCCATATGTTTCACAATTGCCAGGTTTCACAATTGTCGAGTGTTACTGGGTATGTGGGGCCCATATGTAGATTGTTTCACAACTGTCGAATGTTACTGGGTATTTGGGACCTATATGTAGATTGTTTCACAATTGTCGAGTGTTACTAGGTATTTGGGATCCATATGCAGATTGTTTCACAATTGTCGAGTGTTACTGGGTATGTGGGGCCCATATGTAGATTGTTTCACAACTGTCGAATGTTACTGGGTATTTGGGACCTATATGCAGATTGTTTCACAACTGTCGAACGTTACTGGGTATTTGGGACCCACATGTAGATTGTTTCACAATTCTCCAGTGTTGCTAGGTATTTGGGACCCATATGTTTCACAATTGCCAGGTTTCACAATTGTCGAGTGTTACTGGGTATGTGGGGCCCATATGTAGATTGTTTCACAACTGTCGAATGTTACTGGGTATTTGGGACCTATATGCAGATTGTTTCACAACTGTCGAACGTTACTGGGTATTTGGGACCCACATGTAGATTGTTTCACAATTCTCCAGTGTTGCTAGGTATTTGGGACCCATATGTTTCACAATTGCCAGGTTTCACAATTGTCGAGTGTTACTGGGTATGTGGGGCCCATATGTAGATTGTTTCACAACTGTCGAATGTTACTGGGTATTTGGGACCTATATGTAGATTGTTTCACAATTGTCGAGTGTTACTAGGTATTTGGGATCCATATGTTTCACAATTGCCAGGTTTCACAATTGTTGAGTGTTACTGGATCTTTGGGGACCCATATGTAGATTATTTCACAACTGTCGAATGTTACTGGGTATTTGGGACCTATATGCAGATTGTTTCACAATTGTCGAGTGTTACTAGGTATTTGGGATCCATATGCAGATTGTTTCACAACTGTCGAACGTTACTGGGTATTTGGGACCCACATGTAGATTGTTTCACAATTCTCCAATGTTGCTAGGTATTTGGGACCCATATGTTTCACAATTGCCAGGTTTCACAATTGTCGAGTGTTACTGGGTATGTGGGGCCCATATGTAGATTGTTTCACAACTGTCGAATGTTACTGGGTATTTGGGACCTATATGCAGATTGTTTCACAATTGTCGAGTGTTACTAGGTATTTGGGATCCATATGCAGATTGTTTCACAATTGTCGAGTGTTACTGGATATGTGGGGCCCATATGTAGATTGTTTCACAACTGTCGAATGTTACTGGGTATTTGGGACCCACATGTAGATTGTTTCACAATTCTCCAGTGTTACTAGGTATTTGGGACCCATATGTTTCACAATTGCCAGGTTTCACAATTGTTGAGTGTTACTGGATATTTGGGGACCCATATGTAGATTATTTCACAACTGTCGAATGTTACTGGGTATTTGGGACCTATATGTAGATTGTTTCACAATTGTCGAGTGTTACTAGGTATTTGGGATCCATATGCAGATTGTTTCACAACTGTCGAACGTTACTGGGTATTTGGGACCCACATGTAGATTGTTTCACAATTCTCCAGTGTTGCTAGGTATTTGGGACCCATATGTTTCACAATTGCCAGGTTTCACAATTGTCGAGTGTTACTGGGTATGTGGGGCCCATATGTAGATTGTTTCACAACTGTCGAATGTTACTGGGTATTTGGGACCTATATGCAGATTGTTTCACAACTGTCGAACGTTACTGGGTATTTGGGACCCACATGTAGATTGTTTCACAATTCTCCAGTGTTGCTAGGTATTTGGGACCCATATGTTTCACAATTGCCAGGTTTCACAATTGTCGAGTGTTACTGGGTATGTGGGGCCCATATGTAGATTGTTTCACAACTGTCGAATGTTACTGGGTATTTGGGACCTATATGCAGATTGTTTCACAACTGTCGAACGTTACTGGGTATTTGGGACCCACATGTAGATTGTTTCACAATTCTCCAGTGTTGCTAGGTATTTGGGACCCATATGTTTCACAATTGCCAGGTTTCACAATTGTCGAGTGTTACTGGGTATGTGGGGCCCATATGTAGATTGTTTCACAACTGTCGAATGTTACTGGGTATTTGGGACCTATATGTAGATTGTTTCACAATTGTCGAGTGTTACTAGGTATTTGGGATCCATATGTTTCACAATTGCCAGGTTTCACAATTGTTGAGTGTTACTGGATCTTTGGGGACCCATATGTAGATTATTTCACAACTGTCGAATGTTACTGGGTATTTGGGACCTATATGCAGATTGTTTCACAATTGTCGAGTGTTACTAGGTATTTGGGATCCATATGCAGATTGTTTCACAACTGTCGAACGTTACTGGGTATTTGGGACCCACATGTAGATTGTTTCACAATTCTCCAATGTTGCTAGGTATTTGGGACCCATATGTTTCACAATTGCCAGGTTTCACAATTGTCGAGTGTTACTGGGTATGTGGGGCCCATATGTAGATTGTTTCACAACTGTCGAATGTTACTGGGTATTTGGGACCTATATGCAGATTGTTTCACAATTGTCGAGTGTTACTAGGTATTTGGGATCCATATGCAGATTGTTTCACAATTGTCGAGTGTTACTGGATATGTGGGGCCCATATGTAGATTGTTTCACAACTGTCGAATGTTACTGGGTATTTGGGACCCACATGTAGATTGTTTCACAATTCTCCAGTGTTACTAGGTATTTGGGACCCATATGTTTCACAATTGCCAGGTTTCACAATTGTTGAGTGTTACTGGATATTTGGGGACCCATATGTAGATTATTTCACAACTGTCAAGTGATACGCTCCCAAGGTGCTAACATGGTGCATGTGTGAAACCCATTTCTAGTGTTTCAGTTGCCGAGTGATTGCTGAAACCGGTCTTTTCGTTGTTTTTAATCGCTTAGAACGTCCACATGAAGCTGCAAAGGGTGGAGAGGAGACGAAGACATTCGGGAGTAGAGTCGGTAGCTGGTTTTCCTCCAAAAGGAAGGCTGCTTCAAGGTGGGTGTCGAATAAATTCGGTGCCATGAAGAATTGGTGGAAAAACAAACTACGTAAGCATAACTCACATCATAACTCACATCCTCCTCTCTCTCTCTCTCTCTCTCTCTCTCTCTCTCTCTCTCTCTCTCTCTCTCTCTCTCTCTCTCTCTCTCTCTCTCTCTCTCTCTCTCTCTCTCTCTCTCTCTCTCTCTCTCTCTCTCTCTCTCTCTCTCTCTCTCTCTCTCTCTCTCTATTTAGCGCACCCCAAAGCGTATATACTGCAAGTCAAATAACTGTGTTATTTGCGGATTTTTGTTTGTGGAGAGATCTGTGTCAGTGACCTGGATATTTTGTAAGTCCCTCCGATCCCTCAGTAGTAGCCGTTGTCTGATTGGTTAAATCTGTTTAAACATCTCGCTATTGATTGGACGGTCAAAGGTTACCTGACGCGACCTTCCTCTAGGGTTCGTTAGACTCAGTGGTGGAGTGTAACGAATAACACTGAAACTAAGTTTATTAGACTGGTGCAAACACCTAGTTGCAGGTACAGCGACGTGCAGTAAACTTAAACAAATGTACTGTGAGTATGTGTCCCAGTCCACCCAGCATTGAATGGGTACCTCGATAGGTGAGCCTGGAGGCAGCAAGAGTTCTATATTGCCCAGGGAGTTGAGACTAATAATACGACGGGCCGATATACTGACATCCAAAGATCGAGGGAAATATATGTCAGCGCCTTGAGCAAGCACTAGTTGCCTAGATACATGCGCAATATAATTACCCTTTAACATCATAACATCTCTCTCGCTCGCCCTCTCCCTCTCTCATATACACTCACTGACCCTCCATTGTGTATATCAGATGGGCCACAGCATAACACCGACAAGACAACTAAGGCAGTTGAACATGATTTAGCTAGGGAGACTTCGCATCCTGAATCTGAAAAAGATGACATGACTGTAGATCATGCTCCTAAATCGGAAAACAGACACAGGACTTCGGATCCTGCTCAGAAAGTGGAAACAAGAGAAATGACTGAGGATGTTGTATCTAAAACCGAACTAACTCCGAATCCTGCTTCTAAATCGGAAACATCTGACATGACTGCGGATCCTGATCAGAAAGCGGAAACAACAGACGTGGCTGCGGATCTTCCATCTAAAACCGAAACCGAACTAACTCCGAATCCTGCTTCTAAATCGGAAACAGGTGATATGACTTTCTATCCTACTCCTAAAGAGGAAACATCTGACAAAGCTGCAGATAGTGCCCAGAAAGCGGAAACATCTGACATGACTGCGGATCCTGCTCAGAGAGCGGAAACATCCGACATGACTGCGGATCCTGCACCTAAAACCAAAACAAAAGAACTAACCCCGAATCCTGCGCCTAAACCGCCTACAGCTGATCAAAATAACGAACCTGACCAGGAGTCGGAGACGCCTGCACAAGAAGAAGCAGCGGCAACACCCGATCAAGTCAAGCTTTTTGTCAGCCATGAACTGAAGTCCGGTCGGCCAGACCTAGTTATCGAGAAGACTGACAAACCGACCGACGGTTCAACTCCTGAGGAACTGCACTCCATCGCCCAAGATCCGAACAAGATGAATAACGAGGCGTCAGCTGAAGACCAAAACAAATCTTTAGAAGGTAAGTATACTATTCTACGCCAAGCTTGAAGGAACTCGTATGTATGTATGTATGTATGTATGTGCGTGCGTGCGTGCGTGCGTGCGTGCGTGCGTGCGTGCGTGCGTGCGTGTATGTATGTATGTATGTACCTGCTTGCGTGAACGTGGGTGGGGGGCCGATTTCCATATTCAGAACGCATAGACATGTTTCCAGTATCATTGTCCTTAAGGCCCGATTTTTCAGGACAGTATTTCTTGGTTCTTCAGCGCAAGGTTCTTCTCTTCAGTTGTCTTAAGCGGTTACTGTCTGAATCCCGTCTGTTTGTCTGTTTTCCCCCCACATCACAAAGGGGCGGGATGTATCTCAGATAATGCTGACGGTGACTCAAACCAATCACGTAAGATACTCTTGAAAATAGTGAAATTAGATACAGGAAGAACTGTGACAGGAGACAGACAGAAAAACGAGCATCAGTATACTGTTCAGATATCAGTTAGTTTAGTTTAGTTAGTTTAGATTTTATCTTCAGTAGCCCATGCTTGTCGTGAAAGGCGACTAGCGGGATCGGGTTATCAGGATCACTGACTTCGTGATCACATGTCATCGTATCCCAATTGTGTAGATCGATGCTCATGCTGTTGATCACTAGATTGTCTGGTCTAAATTCTATTATTTACAGACTGTCACCATATTGCTGACATATTGATGAGTGCGCGCAGTGTGGCGTTATACTACCAACCAATCATCTCTAGTCAGTTTTCAGTGCAGTGATGAGACACCCTGAACCTGAGCACATTTCTATGACTCCATAACACCGGGAACTATTTAGATTCTTCATTCAACGACCTGTGCGATATGAGAAATTTTAATGTTTTCCTTTCAGATTAAGTGACAGTCCAGGACCAATAATGTTATGAGGCGGTGAGTGTTTTCTTGAAATCCGGACACCTGTCCACAAAGCGATCCCAGCAATAGAGCGTCGTAATGACGTAAAGACGTACGTCCACTGGTAGCATAGATTAAATCAACCACGTAGAGATTCCTTCTGCACAAACGTGTGCTTGTTATTCATTACTTCAGGCATCGTGGGGCGTTACTCAGAACATCAATCACTGGTTCGTCTGGTCGGGGTTTGCATCACATTCGTAATTACTCGTGTCGTATCCTCCTCACAGCCATGTATACGACTGGGCCTTGTCTAAACGCAAACGAGCACAAAGATGAATATAGTCTAGTACTATTTCCAAGGAAGGATAACTTTGAATTTCCAAACATGACAACTCCTATTAGAATATCCCATATCACGTAGGCAAAACAGCAATACAATCATACCCGTCGCAAACATGTTTCTGTGTTGATCCTTCAGCTAAAAGTTTATGTTAAATTTGTGGTTTGCATAGTCAAGCTAAGTTTTTAAATAAAATTTCGACGGTACCGAGATTATCATATATTGATATGCGTTTTACTGCGCGCGATTGAGTGGTCTGCCACGATTCATGGCAATAATAGCGTACTGTAGGTACGAGGCTTCTTGTAGGTCACGGAAAGAGGCGAGCGGTTACGAATTATATCATTCATGACCCTCTCGTGTTAATCCGGGACAAGCCGATGCAGAAAGGGGCGAGCGGTGACGAATGGAATTGTATTCATCACAGCGCCGTGACGACGCAAGCACAAGGATGGTTGCGGCGTAAAACAACAAACAAAGGGGTGTTGAGCGACGAGGATTTTACTGCTGTATCTGCCATGTTGTGACCTAAAGTCAGGCAGTGCTGGGATCACTATGTGATACGGGAATAGTCACGTTCTGAGGTTATCGCGCGTGTCTTTCTTGGGATGGTACATATCTTATGTCAGTGATAAATTTGTATTTTTTTTAATTTGTTATAACCAGAAATGTACAACAACATCCGAATGATTCAAACATTCTTGTCAAAAAGAAATATCTCCCCACCCGATTTCATGAGAAGTTTGTGATGCACGTGTTAACTTGTCCTGGGACACCTGCCGATTGTTTGTATAATCCAGTCAAGATGATTCATCCAATTTAGTAGCAGGGGAGAGGTCAAATAAAACTTCACAAAAAGATAGATGCGGGGGTTTTATATCATACAAACTCGGGGCGGTGGTAGGATGGTATCGTGGTTACAGCGTTTGCTCGCCGACGTGATTCGAATCTCTACAATGGAGCAATGTGTGAAGCCCATCTGAGGTGTCCCCCGCCGTGATATTGCTGGAATATTGCTAAAAGCGGTGTAAAACCTACCTCATTAACTATAAACACTCGAGTAAGTTTTATCGTTTACTGATTACGTTTACTTCTTTTTCAGTCCTTGCCAACACGACACGTGAAATAATCTCTTCTAATTGCAATAAAGTCACAATGTCAAATGTCGGTTTTATTGTCATAGAAGTGATATATCTGGAAACATCAGACTCGGTGATTTGGTGGACGTATCTGTATATCCCTGTTCATAATATCAGTCACTGAATGTAATTGACTGTTCGAGATTCGATGTATTACAACACACACGCGCGCGCGCACGCACGCACACACACACACACACACACACACACACACACTCACATCACGAATAAGACACATATGGAGAACTAGTATCTTTTATGCATCATTTGAGATGCGGGCTTAAGCCATACTCTGCCTTTAAATCCAAAGGAAGAGAGATGAATGGATTCATTCTTAATAGGAGAGACAGTCACTGGGTACGGGAATGTATTCTCCATTTGAATCTAAACGGAGAGACGATCACTGGTTATTGGAACATATTCTCCATTTGAATCTAAACAGAGAGACAATCACCGGAGGATCAGAGACCTATTCTTACATTGTACCTACAAGGAGACAAACATGAGATATTAGGGGCATAATTTTATTGATTAACGGAAATTTCTCACGGGCCAAATATAGGAGATATCGCCTACATTAGACGGAACGTCCCACAAAATGGGACTGAAACAATGATAAAAATTATGTAGAAACCTTCACTCACTCGCTGATTGGTTTTTCCGCCTTCGGAATCCAGTGGACAGAGCATGTAGTTCCATCCCCAAAGAAAAATAAGCTAAAATATGCTACTTGTTGTTACCCTGCCTGACGTTCGTCATAACGGGGATAAAACAAGTAAAAGTCGTCTCAGAGTTGTAACAATTATAGAGGAAACAGTGATAAATGGAATATTGTATCTCAGTGGACTAGTTCTATGAAAAACTGTCTACCCGTGTTCCCGGGGCGTACCTACGTTTCCATGTTTGTTATGGAACGGTGTGGGTGGCAAGGTGGTTATAGTCTGTCTGCAGTGAAAATGTATCGATGAATTTCACTTTAAAATCAAAGGTAAATCGAATAAGGTGATATGAAAATTGCGAAACCTCATAATTTTACCTTGCCAATTGAACATTTATTCAGACATACACTGTATTCAGTAATGGGGCCCTGGCCCAAAATACATTCATACATATACACATATTGTATGAAGTTACATGTCTGTTACAGTCAAAAATATAATATTTTTCCCCAAACATTACATATAAATAAGCATATTTTTATAACGTTTAAGTTTGTTGAAGACATTACGTCGACAAAACTGTATTGTGATAGAGTTGTTTTTTTAATATTTATCCAGAAATGTGTTCCTTATATCCAGGTAGACTTTACAATAAAGTAAAACATGTTCAAAACATGACCAAACTTGACTCATAGGGGACAATGTTATATCTACCGGTCTCAGAACTTAGTTTAAAAATATCACATGTAAATCTTGACACACCATTTCTTAAATGTGGAGCAATATCTAAACTACAGATACGTTTCAACAATAAAGGGGTGACTTGAAAAGTATATATTCATAACACAAGGCAAGGTTGTATTACGTTGGGATGGGTGTCAATCTTGTGAAAGATTATCAATCTCTGCTTAAAAACAGATATGAAACCATCAATGTCTCCAAAATCCTGCGAAATCCAAACAAAGCCAAACCCAAATCTAAATAAAATATGTTTGATATGATATGACCAGTCATCCAAAGACTTTAATATTAAATACATCTGATGAGGTAATCTACAACTTGGAAAACTTCAAAGTCTACACCAATATTTAACTGCCGTTGACATAATATTATAAGTATGTTTAAGAGGGAATCTGCCACACTCACCAATATCTATATTGTTACAAGTGTTTTTGACAGCTTTTAAGAAATATTTACACGTTTTTTAATCAGGAATTGTTCAATGATTTTACGATGCGTGACATCTCAAGTATATGAACCGTAACAAAGAATAGTTTTAACCATAGCATCAAATATTTTGAAAAGATCTGCACATGACAAATAACCTACTCTTTCTAGGGTATCTATAGACAGCCATAAGGGTTTTAATGGCTTGAGAGGCAGGAGTAGTCAGTGTTTTAGTCCATTCTAGCCATGGCGTGAACACAATGCTCAAATACTAGTGCCTATAGTATGAAACTTCCAGCCTTTGACCATAATGAAACCACTTTTCATACTGTCTAAGGGGCCCACTATTCCTGAAAGCAATAGCTTTAGTTTTATCAATATTAACCTTTATATCAGTAAGTTGAAACAATTTTCAAGACCATGAATCATTTTCTTTAGCTGGAGAGTAGTATTTGAGACATCCGCGAACATTAGATCATACAGATAATTAGCATCAGGCCCCAATTCTCGAGACAAACTTAAGTCTGAGTTTTTACTTAAGTTCGAGTTTTTACTCAAATTTGAGAAAATACATTTTCCTGAATTTACTGAAATTGATACTAACCTCAAAATAGTAAACAGATTGATTTTTGTGAATATATTGTTTAAGGTGTTTTGGCGTTATGTATTTACAAATTTGCATATGAGTTACAAATAAAGCAGTTTCAAATTGTCAAACTCATTTTCAAATTTGAGTAAAAACTTCAGTTTGTTTCGAGAAATCGGGGCCAGGTGTAATAAATATACCACGACCACCACATTGCTCCATACTTTCCATGTTCTGATTAATAAAAATAATAAACAACTGAGGGCTGAGGATGAAACCCTGTCTCGTACCAATACTACGATCAAACTAGCGTAAGATGGTCTGACCCAATCCGATAACATACATGAATAATTATCAACAACATCAGCTTTTTTCAGACTTGACAGAAGATTTTGTATGATTAACAGTATCAAGGGCCTTTGAAAATTCTATAAACAGGCAATAGAACCGTCATTTCTTCGCATATGAGTATTTCTTTACTATAGCCTGAATTGAGACAAAAAAATATCAGTAGTAGAATAAATGGCCCTGAATCCTGCCTGAGCTTCACGAATAATATTCTTCTCTTCACACCAAAACTTTAACCTATTATTGAGAATGGAAGTGAATATTTTACACACAGAACTAAGAAGAGAGATGCATTTATTATTATTATTATTGGGGTTACTTTTTACACCAGATTTATTAAAGGGATAAATAGTGCTTATACTCCAAAACTCAGGAAAAATACATGTTCCATCTTGAAAATTCTTGATAATAAAAATCAAAACTGCTAAATAACTGCCGATAAGAGCTTTAGAAACTTTAATAAAGTCACTTGCGCAACGTTGTGTTTGCCTGTTTATCAATGTGAAGACTTAGGATAAAAGTTGTTTAACAAACGATATTAGTTTCAAATCGCTGTTATTGGTTTGCGTTACAAGGGGGTAAACACCAAGAACAAATAGGGTTATATTATAGAATGATAAAATAAAAGGGGGTTACGGGCGGAAATCTTTCCCCCGCTTGAAAAGTATCCAATTTATTAGGATTATTTCGAGGTTTTAGGGTCTTAGGATTAGAGTAAGAATGTGGTTTAGGGTTACAGTAATGATAAGTGTTAAGGATTTTTGCTAAAAAAAATTTGTTCTTTATTATAGAATGATAAAATAAAACGGGGGTTACGGGCGGAAATGTTTCCGGTCCAAGTTAACGCTGATCACATGGCGCTCGTCCATTTGTTTCACTGTTCCAACTACTGCGCTTACCCCTTGTAATACAACAATAGCGATATGAAACTGATTGTTTGTTAATTAACTTTTACCCTTAGTCGAATACAATCCTGATATTTAAATGTTCAGTTGGCAAGGTAAGACCACGAGCATTCGCAAAATCGTAATTTCAGTGTATTTGAATTACTTTCTTCTTTAAAGTGAAATTTATCTGTTCGTTTTCACTGCAACCAGACTATAAAGGTTTTCGCTCGGCAACCTGACGACCCCGGTTCAGTTACTCGCATTGGCACAATGTGTGAAGCCCCTTTCTGATGTTTAGGGGAGGAAAAAGGGGTGGTTGTTACTCCGCAGGTCCAATTCGCCATGGGGCAGTTGGATAGCCAAGTGGTTATGGTGTTTGCTTGTCACACCGAAGACCCGGGTTCAATTCCCCATTTCTAGTGTCCCCCGCCGTGATATAGCTGGAATATTGCTAAGGGCGGCGCCAAACCAAACTCTGTCACTCACTCCATGTTTGGACACGCACGCACCCAGACATACACATTCTACAATCCTGAAAGCTTTGTTTACCCAATTTCTCCACAACTCACCTTATCCTGTTGATGTTCTATGCAATAACTTCCTTAGAATTGATCCCCAATGCTTACACAGGTCGGGGAACGCGTTCTAGTGATCAGGTTCGGTGACTTGGTTGACGGGGCATCAGCGTGCGTCAACGGCGAGGATCGATGATATCAATCACTGGTTTGTTTGGTCCAGATTTAATTATCAACACGAGCCCCAATATGGGACCCCCAGTATAAACAGAAAGTGTGAGTTAGGCCTCAAACATCAAGCACACACCTCGTTACCACACCCACGCAGTAAGTGAAACATTATCCATGTTAAGTCCCTCACGGTCAGCAGTACCTGTGTGGCGCCACCTACCGTCTGATCGTGTTGCGTCAAAGGCTTCACCCTAACCAAGCCGGGAATGACAATCGATGTATCCATATCTACAGTCCACGCCTTTCCGGTAATTGATAAAGTTGTTACACGGAGATGACTAACCGTGCTTATGACGCGTTAGATAAGAATTAGAAGTGACTGAAATTAAAATTCTGCGGTTACAGGGTGCATTATAATCGAAACCAGGGAGCCATTGTTTTAATGTAGAGAATATCGTAAAAATATACAGGCCAATTTAAATAGGAATGCAACACACATAATCGAATGTTAATTTATTTATACAGTACCTGTTTTCATATTGCTTTATTTAGAAAGAAGTCGAAAGAATATAACACGGTATTTAGAAGGACTCAATCTAAGCCAACCAGATTCTATAACGTGGGATGGAAGAAGGGGGTGGTTGTCACTCCGCAGGTCCAGTTGGACAAGGGGCGGTGGGATAGCTTAGTGATTAAGGTGTTCACGCGTCAGGCGGAAGACTCTGGTTCGATTCCCCATTTGTCCCGTCCTGATTCTCTGGAATATTTCTAATAAGCGGCATGAAATTCACTCACTCACTCAGTTCGGCAATGATTATTGAAACGGGACAAAACTCATTATTCATAAAATTATTTTATCATTCATAATTTATGGCTGGTGGGGTGATGATGATTTTTATGGAGGAGCATGTACGATATGACTGACCACCTCCACTCCCCGACCCATTACTATTTAAGTACAAAGTAAGTGGTACCCCCACCCCCTTTGGATGTCATGTACAGTATCAATTACCGCATCACCTTTACCCCCTTTCTCATATTTCTCATGACCCCTACCTCCCCAGGACAAATATTGGTAACCAGACCGTCTCCGTGGTGTAGTGGTTAGAGCGTCGCGGGTTCGATCCCAAAAGAACTTGGTATTTGTTGGTCCTTGTCTGGCGCTCGCCATTACGAGGTACAAGAAGAGCTGGATGGCTCGGAGTCAGTGTAATGTGTGTGAGTGGAGTATTCATGCTTTACTGCAACATGGTATGTCAGTCAGCTAGCACTGTAAAACCAGCTTAAGTCTGGGCTAGTACAAGCACCCACATATACACACGCATGCATGTCGTCATGTGAGCGAAATAATCGTTAGACCCCATTTCACCTAAGCTCACCTTACCTCACCTTCTCTCACCTCATCTCATAGGAAAAGGTCAGTCAAAATATTTCTTTTCGGCATTTTCTGTATTTTTAAGCAACCCCAAAGTCTACAAATATCATTGTCAAAGAGACAATGAGCCGATAATTAAGTTTAAGTGAACGTCTCATACATTTAAGGCTTTGCCGATACCCTGACGTACGTACATGTTGACAAACCAAATGCTGTCACGGGATTCGAACCCAAAGCCACAGTGAGTGAGGAAGTGAGTGTGGTTTTACACCTCTCTTAGCAATATTCCAGGAATATCGCGACAGCGGACAGCAGAAAAGGGCTTCACACATTGTACCCGTGTGGGGCGTGACTAGCAAACGGTTTAACCACTATCCCAACTTCTTTTTTTCACCCCATCGGACCCCACCCCACCAGGGTCACAAGTCCTTGGCAAATGTAATTTGAAGATTCGCCCCACGATATGTCATATGTGTACATTGTCTTGAGCTCCATCTTGTACCGAGCTACGAAAGAGTAAACCTCACCTTAAACTCTCACTATAAAGGTTTAGTTTTTTAGACCATCATTCTTGGGCTTCTGTCACGAAGCAGCCTTTACTAAGGTAAACCTTAACTCTCTTTATTTAACACTACACTAAGGTTACCTTGATGACTTACGATCGCCTTAGTGCTTAGTGAAAGGAGGCACTGGCCTTTATTAATTTCTCCATTGGAAAGGTAACATGCATACAGTGCAGTTTTACACACAATTTAAGCAGTAGACACTTGAAAAAGTAAAAAGTATTTTCTGGCAAAAAAATATGATGGATGTGCAAACACAAACGTTCTAAGAGCGACCGGGTCGAATAGTTTAACACAGATAAATAGTTATTGAAGTTACGATGTACAAGATAATAGCTTTTTAAATGTGTGCGTCTCAAAGACTAGCAAAGTGCTCATACGCAGAGAAAATTATATTCGTCCAAGAGTTAATTGCACAGGTGACAGATCCTATTATCCTCTCTTGATGTCTACACACACACACACACACACACACACACACACACACACACACACACACACACACACACACACACACACACACACATATATATATATATATATATATATATATATATATATGTTTCTATTCATTTGAGCAGCAGGATTTCCCAAAGCACTAAAGGGCACTGTAAAAAATGCCTGTATTTAACATTCCCCTAAGACCAAAGAAGTGGATTTCTGGCGGTGTAATATAAACACATACTTCAAGCAGCTGTTTAGCTCCCTGTTCGGCATAAACAACACTCTTTTGTGTCTAAGCAGACTCTCCCATCTCAATAACTGGAATGCAAAATAAACGACAAAGTGTTCCGTCAGACTGATGAACTATGATCTGAATAGTTTCCTAGCTTACAACAACGTCACGCGTCGGTGTGACGTATTCAATGTTCCGTCCAACAACGTCGCTGGTATCGTGCGCCGTTGTCATCTGCATCCGGGTTCCTTAAGGTTAGCGAACACATAACCAGCGTACCTTGGTGTTCTGGTAGTGAAGCTGTTTGAAGATAACGCAGCCCCCACGTCTGAGACAGCATCGTGGGGAACGCACGTCGTCAACGACAACACAGAAACGTCAACTTATTAATTGACTAATGTGAACCCGGCGCCATATTTGCGTCTCATAGACAACGATTGTTACAATACAATACGGCATTCTGATAAGATAAGTTATAGCAGTGTCCTGTACACAAAGCCCTTAATCGTAAGTAGATAGTACCTTCCTATAAATACAGGACTCTCCAATGTTGAACGTCAGATCGTCAAGAACGTGGACTCGAAAATGACGTTACTGGTGCAGTTGATGTTGTTTGCGTTGTGTCCCCTCGTGACGGGCCATGGGTACCTGTTCGAGCCTCCCAGTAGGTCTAGTATGTGGAGAAAAGGATTCAACACTCCCATTAACTACAATGACAACCAGCTATTTTGTGGAGGAAACTATGTAAGTCGATATCAGTATCTACAGTCAGTGAGTGAGTGAGTGAGTGACGGGTTTAACGCTACTTTGAAATTACAACATTAAAGTATTGGTTTTCAGCAAGCAATGCTTGTCGTAAAAGGCGACTAATGGGTTAAGGTCAGGCTCGCCGACTGGTTGATACACGTCATCATGAAAAGGTCGGTGCTCATGCTGTTGATCACTGGGTTGCCCGGGCCAGTGTCGACTATTGGCAAACCACCGACAATAGCTAGAATACTGCAGATTGCCGCGTTAAAACATAAACAAACAAACATCAGGGAATTCAGCTTAATGGGAAACTTTACCACTATGGTGAAACACGAACATGATGAAGAGCAAGAATTACACCGGGGCGAACCAGGAGCCGTGATGTACGAACCTTTATTTTGAAATTCATTTGTGATTTACTAAACAGAGATCTTTAACGCAGTGCTATTCTTTTCACTCAGTTTGTTAACATAAAGCATGTATCCATCCTTACTTCTTTGATAGCTTTATTAATTGTTTCTTAGAGAGGCATTTAGAAGTCGGGGCGGTAAGTAAAGATAACAATATATGGATGATCAACTTCTTTATTGCTATGATCATTTGCTTGATAGCAGTGTTAGAACCACTGGCGTTCGAATCTCTGTTTGGATAATAATTTTCAAAAATCCATTTCTGCGCCGATTTTGTTCAAATTTGAAATATAAGTAAATTATAGCATCTAAAAACATTGTACAATTGCAAAAGTCTGGATGTTTATATTTTTAAATTATTGTCCAACCAGAGATGCGAACCTATGTGGTTAGAACCTACACCGAAACGCCGCTCTCAAAGCAACAAAGTTGTTATCCTACCTTTTTAAGGGTTTAGCAGGTTTATCGATATATGTGGCGCCTGTAAAACATCCGGATGGTGTGAACTGTCATAAGCTGCTGCTAATCAGACACTCGCAAACCACGGGAACAACTGATTAAAAGCTTGAATCAAATAGGTTCATTCATAACTACTCGTCTTCTTCCGGGACGAGCCGAATATTGCCGATTGCGTAAAGGCCTCGTGGTCACGATTGTAGTCACGATTTCACAGTGACTGAAACACTTTAATGAAAATTACTTACGCTGCACTGAAATAACGTGTAAGTCTATGGAAATTACGTCAAGTGTCCGAATAATTTTTGCACGGGTCTGTATATTCAGAGACGAAGAGTTAGTCACGAATGGTACGGGTTGAATTTCGCATAGTGGTAGTAAACCGAACAACTTTTATCATTATTAAGTTTGCCTATGACATTAAAGAGCAGAAAATGGTGAATTGGTAATATTTAACGTTGTCACGACTATATATTCGGTGAAATGGTGACGATAACAATACACAAATACACACACACAGATACAAAAGAGTGTTGTTTATGTGCCGAACAGGGAGCTAAACAGCTGCTTGAAGTATGTGTTTATATTACACCGCCAGAAATCCACTTCTTTGGTCTTGGGGGAATGTTAAATACAGGCATTTTTTACAGTGACCTTTGGTGTTTTAGGAAATCCTGCTGCTCAAATTAATAGAAACGGGTATATATATATATATATATATATTCGTCCAAGAGTTAATTGCACAGGTGACAGATCCTATTATCCTCTCTTGATGTATGTATGTATGTATGTATGTATGTATGTATGTATGTATGTATGTATGTATGTATGTATGTATGTATGTATGTATGTATGTATGTATGTATGTATGTATGTATGTATGTAGCAGGTCCGTGTGTGTGTGTGTGTGTGTGTGTGTGTGTGTGATACTCCATGCAGCTTTTCCTAATGTCTATGTCTATTTTACAAATTTTGAAGTATTTCTTTAAATAAACTTCAGTGAAAAGGCTGCCAAGCTGTACATTGTTAATAGCAAAATTTAATCATTTTTCAGTCGAAATCTCAGGGGTCGATATCTAGCTCTAAACTATTGTGTACTTTGGCATTGTACTGAGCAATATTACATGGCCTGTAAACTGTCCGTCATACGTGGAAAGGTTAATCCAATTGAAAATACAGATTCTGCTAAATTTTCTCAATCGTACACTGTTCTGAAATACTTTGTACGAATCATTCTGTCGAGTGACGATAGTGGCGAAATCCTTCCTCGCGTTTGGTTTCAATTGCCTTCTTTCAAAAACAATCTGAGACAGACATCTGAAGCACTCGAACATGTTAAACCATAAACTGGTCATCAGCAAGCCATGAGTGAGTAAGTGAGCTTAGTTTTACGCCGCTTTTAGCAATATTCCAGCAATATCACGTGGTGGTGGTGGGGGGGGGGTCGAACGCGGGTCTTCGGCGTGACGAGCGAATGCTTTAACCACTAGGCCACCCCACGACCCCTCACAGTAAGAAGCCACTAATGAGATTGAGTGGTCCGACTCGCTGACTTGGTTGACCACATGTCATCATATCCCAGTAGCGTAGATAGATGTTTACGTTACTGATCACTGGATCATAAAGCTGGAATGTTGATCAGTGCGGCGTTGAAGAACGGTAACACGGTGGCGGTCTGTAAATAATCGAGTCTGGACCAGACAATGCAGTGATCAACAGCATGAGTATCTATCTTCATAACTGGGATACGATGATATGTGTAAACCAAGTCAGTGAGCCTGACCACCCGATCCCATTAGTTGCATATGTATAAACCAAGTCAGTGAGTCTGACCACCCGATCCCGTTAGTTGCCTCTTACGATAAGAATGGGATGCAGATGACCAACTCTAACCCGGATACATAAAGTTTTGGAATGGTATGTGCTTGTGTGAGCATTGCAAAACATAGCTATGAACTTTCCCAATGTTTGGCCTCAGTGGGTGGTTTACCCACAAATTGTATTCATACCCGCTTCCTAGACGTACGCCTTAAAGTTCGATTTTTGGGTGATAACATTATAACAATTCCAACCCGAATCTTCACTTGTTACATAATGGATGCGTCGCTTATAGTAATAGGTGTACTGTCCTATTTAACAAAAGGTGTTTTGTTTAAGGCAACTGAATTTATGGTTATAAAATCAGCTGTAAGCAGACACGTGCCATTAACAACACGTGTTTCTGTGACACATATACCTGAAAATCTAATGCTTTTTCAGACACCTATTTATCTCAACATACCTGGACTGATCGTGACAAATCTCATCTTCAACAAAACAGTCTCCACGTTGCCGAGCACTGCTGGTATATTGTATAAACGCTTTGTAAGCGTCTGCGAAATAAACACCGAAATAACAAGTGCCCTCAGAAACGCGGGTATTTCAGCCAAAAGTTTTCACGAGTCAGTGTCGTTGTTGACAAAGCGCGCGCAACAAATCATCTGATTCTTTGCAAAGATCCCTGGATGCCAGAGTTTTGAGGTCATGGTGATGTAAGGTCATGTGAACACTGGATAAATCTCCAAGCTTATCTTGTGTACGCTAAAGTTATCAAAACGACAGCCTGCTAAGTACAAATAGTAATTAGCAATAACATGTCTGTTCGAGAGATTATACTACAGAATTCTTCTACGCCGGGTATCCTCCATCTGCTTTGGGTATGTTCTTAAAGGGGGTCGCCGCGACAAGAACACAAGTGGTCCTCGCTGACGCATTCTCGTCTGAGAGGCTTGATAAGTCCAAATAGCACTATTAATAAACATGCATATTAGAAAGCCAGTGCTACAAAATTCTACTGTGTTAAGTATCAACAGAAGGCAAAGGTATAGGTTCTTAAAGGGGGTTGCCGTGGCGGGGTTAGAAATGGTCTTAACAAACTTATGCTCGCTTAAGAGGCTTGTTTAGTATAAACAGCAATTATGAATAAACAAGTATGTTAGAGAGACGATACTACCAAATCATGTCGTGTATGAAGCCATTGGTAGGTTCTTAAAGGAGGTCGCCGTGCCATGATAGTGGGCAAGACATAGTCCTTACCGTGCTAATCTGTTACGTCGTTTTTATCAATATTCCACCAACATCATGGCGAGGACACCAGAAATGGGCTTCACCTGTTGTGTCCGTGTTTAGAATGGAACCCACGCCTTCGGCGTGACGAACGAACGCTTTAACCAACCAGGCTACCCCACCAGCCTTCCTCTGTTCTGAAAGGCGACTTAATAGATCTGGTCTCTGTGGCTTCATTGATGACGTATATTCGGACATCGGTCCCTACTTTCTACTATCAGTCACTGGTTTGTCTGGCCACTCTATTATTAATATATCCTGATTCAAACATGAATCGTCATCGTCGTCATTGTCATTATTACTGTTTTCAGAATGAAAACTTTGTCCACCATGGGAAATGCGGTATATGCGGCGACCCTTGGCAAGGACCCAGGGAAAACGAGGCTGGAGGGAAATACGCGACAGGCACCATCTCCAAAACCTACCGGTCAGGTGACAGAATCACAATCCAGGTCATCGTCACAGCCAATCACATGGGCTGGTTTGAATTCAAATTGTGCCCGAACAACAACCCCGACAAACCAGCTACCAAGGAGTGTCTGGACGCCCACGTGTTGCCCTTGACTGACAGGAACGGCACCAAATACTACATCACGAGCGACACCGGACCTTTCAACATAAACGTGCAACTTCCACCAGGTCTCACCTGCACTCAGTGTGTTCTTCAGTGGCGCTGGAAAACAGGTAAACTTCAGTGATTCATTTTTCTGATTGCGATAACAGGAATTTAATTTGACTTCGTAAATATGATGGGTAAGCAAAACATAACAAATCTGAAAAAAACCCTAACCTTTCACTTTATTCTTTTTTTATATAATTTTACAGTTCATTTTAAAATTGTCTTAATCTTACATTTGTTGAAAATAACGTCATTTGCTTTGCCAACGCTCAAAGAATATTCCTACGCTGCCTTAAACTTGCCCATGGAGACAATTAATAATTACAGGAAAGCTTAATACAGAACTGTTTACTGGGATTGTAAGACACCTTGACTTTGAAAATCGCCTTCCGAGAAATGTTCGTTTCATTTCATTTCATTTCAAACGCAGTTGGGTAAACCCTTCCAGTCTTCATACATTTGTACAGAGAATTCCATTGCTGCAGATTACTTTCTGTAAACATGTCTTACACACACACACACACACACACACGCACGCACGCACGCACGCACGCACACACACACGTACACACACGCACGCACACACAAGCACACACTCAAGCACACACACACACAAACACACTGACTTGGCATTGGCCTGATGAACTCGGCATTTGCCTGATAAGCTTTGAAACGTCGTATAAAAAATAAAAAGAAGTTGTTATCCATAAAAACAGGACATGTATCCATGTTCGTCCAATTTGTAAATGCCTAGAATAGCTAGAATTCCACTTCTAGCTTCAGCAGTCAGAGAAGGTAAAACAGACATAATTACATCTAGCAACATGTCCTTCAAGTTTATATAACCTAAAATCGATATACTTTCTTCACCCAAATAGTTTATATCACTCGAAAACAATTACCAAACAGAGTTGTTTGCTGAATATCTTAAAACGTTGTTTGACTCCTTCTTTCACAGAATGGGAAGTTATGTTTTGATGAAAAACGAAAACACTTTGTCCACCCCAGCCCCATAAAGCATTAGTCAGAAATATGTAATTTCCGGTGGTTATTGCTTTTGTTTCCACGCTGCGGTTCTGATACCACACACTGTGCTTTTACTTCAGGTAACAGTTACGGAGTTGACCCGGACGGTAGGGCGTGCGTTGGATGTGGTCTGCAGGAAGAATTCTACGGCTGCGCTGATGTAGCCATTACGGGCGATGGCAGCAATCCAATCACTGCAAAGCCTGGAACACAACGACCAGAGACAACACCGAAGCCATATCAGCCAATCCAAACACCAAAGCCATATCAGCCAATCGTAACAGCGCAACCATATCAGCCAATCGTAACAGCGCAGCCATATCAGCCAATCAAAACACAGAGGCCTTATCAACCAGTCGAAACACCCAAGCCGTACCAGCCAATACAAACACAAGCGCCAGCGACCAGCGGAGGTCAGAAATGCTTTGGGGTCAACAACTGGGCGGGTGTTCCGAGCCTTGACCGATGGTGTACACTCAGCTGCGCAGCCGGACACTGTCTTCCATTGTACTGCAAATGTGTTTAAGAGTCGATAGGATCTGCTACTCCGGACATACTGACTGCCGTGTTACCCTCCATATACTGCTAACACAGCATCGATAATCAGACAGCGTCATTAACGACCATATCTTAAATGTGATCTAAGTGTGACTGGTATCTACTGAAATCTATTATAACAAGTGTACGAAATGTCTGAATGGTGAATGTTTTTCGCAGATTTTATATAAAGAAACACCAGAAATGATCTTCACGTGTTGAACCCAACTAGAGAATCTGAACACGTCACTCAGATTTTCCTACACCCGCCTGCCGTGTTATGCCGGTAACACTCATCAAAGAGGCTAAAACTAGTGTTGCGTGTATACTTTGTTTCAGTATATACAATGTATAATATGTAACAGTTACCACAGTCGTGGCGTAATAATTGAAAAAATGAAAGATGTACATACATACTGTAACATACAACGCTTTAGTTCACTCCCTGGGTTATCATTAAACTGTAATTTTATTAAACTGACCCCTGTATTCAACGGTCTCCCAGTCTTGAATTGAAGAAACACTCAGCATATCCCCCAGTATTATATCTATGGCAAACTGGTGCTTAAAAACCAAACTCAAATTTACATGTTTCTAATAAATGAGAAATTGTACCTTTGTGTCTCTTTGGTATGTTGATCTTGTTTATTAACGCGAAACTATATTATATGGATAATATTTTCACAAAACAAAGGCCTGTCCGAAAGCTGTACATTTGATTTGTTCAACATGAACTGACGTGACGTAAAATAGACATATAAATTTCTCGAAAGTTGATAGGCTTCTTTTTAGGTAGAACTTGCATCCATGAGACTGCAGATATGCTGCCACGCGAAATATTCGACTCCTTCAGATACCAGATCTCGACACCTTCATATATGTGATCTTAATCCTATATTTGCACGTTTGAATAGCATAGCAAAAACTGAATAATTTGAATATCGCGGTGTTCGTAAGCAAAGTTGATTAGTATACTTTAGAATGAGAAACAATATATCCGAATATAAAAATCAGGAAGATTGACGAAATAAAGTTTGTATATAACCAAGAAAGCATTGCATAATCTGGTGTTGATGTTGTGATATGCACCATCTGATTAATCGAAGGCATGGCCACTCGACCCTTTCCGTAACCTGTCGTCAGTCTTCCGGGAACTCACGAAACCCGCTTGGGTGTATCCCGGTGGCTACAGCGTTCGCTAGCCATGCAACGGATTCGATTCTCTTCAGTGGTAATTTGTGACTATACCCATCCCCGGTTTCCCCAGTCATAGCACAGCACAGCACAGCACAGCACAGCACAGCACAGCACAGCACAGCACAGCACAGCACAGCACAGCACAGCACAGCACAGCACAGCACAGCATAGCATAGTGAGGGAGGCGGTCTGTAAATAATCGAGTCTGGACCAGACAATCCAGTGACCAACAACATGATCATCGATCTACGTAATTGGGAACCGATGACATATATCAACCAAGTCAGCGAGCCTGACCACCCGATCCTGTTAGTCGCGTCTTACGACAAGTATAGTGACCTTTTATAGCAAGCATGGGTTTGCTGAAGGCCTATTCTACCTCGGGACCTTCACGGGTCGAAGTGTCCACTTGGTGTCTGTAGAATAAGACGCCGGCAAAGACCATAAAATGAACTTAATCTTTATCAGTTTACAATACTTACATACTGTAACATTATCATGGACAATACCCAGACCTTCTCTGGCTAACTGAATATCGAGTAATTTACATCCTGATCTAAATATTGCAAACATTACATGAAACAGTACATAGTATAATTGACTTACCAAATGAGTACATAGTATGGGTCGAATAAATGATTTCAAATATTTCACAAAGTTTTCAATTATGTTAATATCTGAGGATGTACAGCGACTTTGAATGGAGATATAGTGCCCACTTGATGTCTTTAAAATAGGACGTGGTGGAGATTATCCTGAACCTTACAGTTGCATATATCATGAACTTCATCTTCAACAGCATTGCAGTGTTAACTTAATGCAGCATTACCAGTGCTAGTAGCCACGCCTTTCTGGGTTGAATTAATACCGAGCATATTACATCCCGATCTAAACATTGTAAAAGTACGCTTCTAATCGTTACTATATTAGACAGGAGATATTTTTCACAATTCAGCAAAGATTTATAAGAGTAATAGAAACACAGTAATTGCCGTCATGAAGAGATGAGGTCCAATCTTTGTGGAGACAAACATTAATTCCTTACAATTCCACACCCATGCCTAAACAATAAATGTTTACATTACTTACCCAAATTGGTCGTTTTTCATATTCTTATAAAATTTTTAGATATTTTTTATATTTTTAATCTTTCATTTCAAGTATTTGACAGAGGTAGTCGTCATAAGCAGCAGCAATCTGTAACCAATTTGTAACGTGAATCTACAAAACTTACTGTGCATCATTTCAATATTCTGTCTCTTTTGAAAACCCCAGATCTCAGGTGGATGTAAGGATTGGAACAATCTTCTTATCAAAAATTGTTTTGAAGAAAATAAACATCAGAGAAACACATATATTATCCCACATATAGGTTTTCGTGTTGTTTTCAGTTAAAAAGAAATGTGTACGTACTTCATTATAGTTTTGTAACCCAAGTCCATATACTTTTAAAATGTACATACACCTGCTGCACAGTACGAGAAACTTTAACTTCAAGTGTGTGAAAATGGGTCATTGTCGTGACGAGCGAACGTCCTAGAAAGTGAGAGTATGACCAAATCGCTACAGTTTTTCAATTACAAAGGTTCCTCGGGGTAATGCCAGACTCAGTTCCAAGAAGTTGTATATTTAACCAGTAACTTATCAGTTACAGCCGTCTTGCAATACAGATCAATATGAGTCCAGTATCTGCCACGTTTTGCCCCTTCTGTCTTTGAGAATGATATCATGAATTGTGTGTCCTGTCTGGATTTCAACAGAGTTAAAATACTCAAGGACCACAAAGACGCCGTCAATGACAATGCCAGTTTTTGCGTTACAAAGGTATAAAAATGGAACCCAAAAATGTAATAATAGCCAGTTAAAAGTTTTCCTGAGATCTGAACCGGTCCACATATCCACTTAAAACACATCTTTCTGTTTGTAGATAGACAACACTCAAATAGAGTGATCTCCCTTAGACGGCGATTCACCAGCGATGCCATGGCATTTTTTCGCGCGTGTGCTAAATGGACATTTATCATCATATTTATTGTATTCTCTATACAGTATTGGCTAGAACACAAATCGTATTTGTTTTCCGATGAAGTTGTTTCCAAGATAGCGAAGAAATACATAGGTAGGTTGCGTCTGACACAGGTGTCACAAGCTTGATGGTTCGGAAAGTGCAGGTGTACTATCGAACGACGACCCTATGACTGATCAGCCGAGGTCAACACTGTACAACATTGTAACAGCATTGTCTTGTCGCTAACCCATGCATGTGTGGAATAACTTATGTAGTGAATAAATTTATAAAATTATCGTTTAACATCAATATTTATTTCACATTTAACTAAATCTTAAAAGTTGTCCAAGTGTAATGAGAATTCGCAGACATCTATTTTCATGCACCTATCACTTCCGGATTTTACGTGTTCGCTACAGATAAAGTTGTGACGTGAGATTTCGTGTTTGTAAACAAGGTGTCGTCTTCGTTTTCCTGCTGTCACTATTTAGAAGTTACAAGCTTGAAAGTAGAATTTTTTTTATACAAAGCTTTCCAGCAAACGTATTTTTATGCTTCTGCTCTAATGCAAAAGCCTAAGGCCCAAAATGCACCCTAAAAACCAGTTTTCGTTCAATCCACGGCCGTCTGCATTGGTTAACGGTAATACTAAAAGGTCCTGACCTCAGAAGGTATAAAGCAGTTAATATGACCTTTTATGATCAAATCAAATGGTTCTAATCAATGAATTACGAACATATGCTTGTGTTTATTCAGGAAAAATCTCCAAATATTATTTCAATTTTAATCCAAGACTAATGGAAATGTCACATGTTTTAATGTATCTTTTTGATGAAAACAGACAAAAGTAGACAAATTTTGAACATTTCCTAACAAAAAGTTCATATTAGCATTGTGAGGCATGAACTTCAGTATTAATTATACTGGCGAAAACTATTCCCCATACTGTTTATCCAGATTTTAGCTATCGCGAATATTGATGTTGTTGCGCGCAGCTGACCTTGTTATTATCGTGTGGATGATCCACACTTTGTCCCACTACGATAGCGATGTGTCAAATGCTGCAACTTATGTTTTTGTATATTGATAAAGGTTTGTAAAATTCTTGATTTTCATGTGCTTTGTTAATTCTGCACACCATGCCAAAACGTGTGACATGCGCAAATATTGATTATGTGAGGTTAACATCGTAATAATCTTTGCATTAATATTACTGCCTTTCAGTTTAGGCCCCATGTTAATTTAATAGACTCACCCATTCACTCACTAATTCACCCACCCAACCAGCCACCCACTCTCCTTTCCACCCACCAACCCAACTCGCTCTGTCCCACACTCCACTCCACTCCACTCCACCCACCCACTCACTCACTCAGATATTTATCACTTCTGTTCCAAGTTGTGTTACATGGAACAAATTCTTTTCTACATGTTCCAGGGCAGGATCCCAAAACATCTTTTCCAAAGATAATCAAGGACTTCCAACGCCAGTATCCTGGACACATTCTGCCTGATGAAGACATGCAATGGATCTTCATGAATGCCGGAGGGTGGATGGGAGCCATGTGCATTTTGCATGCATCACTCACAGAATATGTGCTGTTGTTTGGCACAGCAGTTGACACTGTCGGCCACTCAGGTAATATGAGATGGTCCTACTGAGAATAGGCGCAATAAGATATGGGATAGAATAGGCCTTCGGCAACCCATGCTTGCCACAAAAGGTGACTCTGCCTGTCAGAAGAGGCGAATAACAGGATCGTGTGGTGAGACTCGTTGACATGGTTAAGACGTCAGTGGTTGCCAGTTTCGCAGATCAGTGCTCATGCTGTTGATCATTGGACTGTCTGGAATGTTGCTGAATGCAACATAGAACCAACTCACTCACCCCAAATGAAAATATTATAAGTTGGTATTCTCTCAGAACTTCTCTCAAGGTTACACCGATGTACACCAGGCAAGGGGTGACACTGTTACAAATAGGATTACATCAGGCTGTTGAAAATGGTTAATTATGTTACAGTAGAGAGTGCAAACAATGCTGTGCGTGAAACAGCTAGTGATCCAGTTTCTCCGTGGAGAGTTTGGTGATTACCATGGAAGTGGGTTATATATTTTCTCCGTCTCCGCAACACAAGCATGGGTTACTGAAAATACATTTTATCCTGTGTCTTCACAAATCAATTGGTAGTCTTCCACACAGTCGCTTCCCTTTCACCCAGCCCTCACTGAAATGCTACAGTCCAATGAGCAAATCTGCATTATCCACAGGTTCAGTGGTCCTTTATATGGCAATTGTTTCTTTAAGTATTGTTTTGTTTCTTTCAATGTTATGTTTTGTTGCAGGGCGATACTGGGCCAACATCTCAGACACAATATTAACTGGATCATTCCGACAGTGGCAAGAGGGCCAGCTCAAGAGTACAGTATTTGAACCAGGTAATGCAGAAAATAGATCTGACCCACATCTTGCCATCACACTTAAGAACATTTATCATTGTTCTAATGTCACAGGTTCATATCAAAATGTTTTGGTTTGTTACCACTATCCCTATTATGGTTTTTAAGTGTCCACATGCTTGAAGCTTGCATCACTTATGTTCCTACTATTTATTATTAATGTCTTACTATGCCGGTTGTCCCATGAAGATCTGGGTTAGAACTGGTCTTCAGTAACTCGTGCTTTTTGTAAAAGGTGGTTTACGGGATCGGGTGGTCAGTCCTGGTGTTTAACACAACTCACATGTCAGAATGTGTTTTTAGTCATTGGTTTTTAAAAACAACATTGTCGCAATGTTTTGATGGTTTTAGGAGTTTGTTTGTTTGCTTGTTTGTTTGGTCAGCAATAATCCAGCTATATGTCACCTGTCTGTAAATTATCAAGTCTGGACCATACAATCCAGTGATTTGTATCATGAACATTGATCCACACAGCTGGGATACCATGACATGCATCACGTTTGTCAGCAGGCCTAACCACCCGATCCAATTAGTCACCTCTCACAACAAACATGGACAACTTAGGACCAGTTCTGATCTTTACAGGTAAAACTTGATGTACACCAAAGCTGGGACATACTGACAATGCCAATTTGATTACAGGTGACATCGTGTACCATCCGATAGGGACGGCCGCGTCTGTCTCCTGGTCACATGGTACATGGATGGTGGAGTATGGCCGAGGGTTCATACCATCAACCTTGACATTCGCCTTAGCCGACACTTTCTTCAGCACAACAGACTTTGTTACACTGTTTTATATATTGAGGATTTATGCCAAAGCTATGGCTTTAGAAGCTGGGTCTTATTTCACAGAAATACGTCAACAGATCAAGGATGCACTGTAATAAAAGCTCTTCCAGCCTTATATTTTTTACTGTATACTGACAAAAGAATAAATATTTTTGTAAAATTTTCTGAATTTGTGATTTTGAGCCAGTCTTACACTCTTGTCTGAGTTTTAGTCATCACACTTGGAGATATTCCATCCATATGGCATACACCTGTAGATAATGCAGCTCCCTGCACAGCAAACTGCCACATGTGATGAGGACAACCTGTGGTTTTGACTAACGAACCAGCAGTGACTGAATATGGTTTTGCGCCACTTTTAGCAAAGTTCCAGCAATATCACGACAATACACCAGAAATGGTCTTCACACGTTGTTCCCATATGGGGAATCAAGCCCAGGTCTTCGGAGTCATGAGCAAATTCTTTAACCACTAGGCTACCTGATCAGCCTGAAAAGTAAAGGGTTCATAGAAAACAGGATTGTCTAACCAGTGCCTAGATTTTCGAAGCTGTCATAGCGCTAATATACTCGTATGTTAATGTATGGCACTTACAACTATCTTAGTACAACAAGCGCTTCGAAAATCTAGGCCGTGGGGCTGAACTACTGTTTAAGAAAAATGTCTGGAGTACACGATTGTTGCTACAAACTTGGGACAAGCCCTCGATACTATCAAAGCAAAGATGTACGGCTTACATGGAAAAACTGGCTTTCTACATGCCTGCAAACAGGAAAATAAAACACTGGCAGTCTGTTTTATGTTAAATTTGTTTATTGTCTGGCCAGCCTTTTGTTATTTACAATACAGCTATGTACACACTATACACCAGGTACATCTAGGTGACCATTATCACTCAATATCATTGTCAACACAGCTCTTTCAACATGGTTGGTATCATTGTACAACATAGTTAGGGACTAAAAAATAAATACACAGTTGCCCAATTTCTGTACAGCAAAGTGTGAACTGATCAATGCTCACAGCACTAGGTACACAATTACGATGACGGATCTTCAGAATGAATATTTCTGGAGAATATAAGAACTGCTGATTGTACTCAGCATAGACATGAGACAATAATTATCTCATTGACCACATATAAATTGTCTTATTTTCAGTCACAATTTAATTGCCACATAAACCCAATTTTCTAGCTGAAATATACTGAACAGCAAAAGAAACGCAACTCTGGCTTTTTGTCAAATTCTTAAATAGAAGACATAAACATGAACTCTTTTATGAGATGTCAATTTATCCACCGTGTGTTTTGTTTGCTGTTTGGTATATGAAATAAAACGTGAAAAATAGCAAAATGTTACAAAAAAATAAGATAGAACTACGTTGAGGAAACAGTTTACACATTACACCAATTCTTCGTATAATCTAGCTAATGGATATAAACTAAATACATTATTGCAGAGCCCTATTTTACTAAGGTCCTATAAGAACAGATCTACTTTATCTTCAGGTGTATTAATGGAGATACATCCTCCATATCTCCAGGTGAGATAATCCAGGTGTGTCATTTGCAACTACATGAACCCTTGGAACAGAACCTAAGGGTTTGTGGGTTTAAAGAAATGGCCCTGAAGAAACTGAGTGAGTAGGACTTCAGCTATATTCCAGCAATGTCATGGTTGTGGAGACCAGAAATGGGCTTTGAAGTAAGGAAATGAACCCATGATAGGCAAACACCCTATCCACAAGGCTATCCCAGCACCCCTGGAGATACAGAGTGAGTGAGTTTAGTTTTACGCCGCACTCAGCAACATTCCAGCTATATGGTGGCGGTCTGTAAATAATCGAGTCTGGACCAGACAATCCAGTGATCAACAACATGAGCATCGATCTGCACAATTGGGAACCAATGACATGTGTCAACCAAGGCAGTGACCCTCACCACCCGATCCCATTATTTGCCTCTTGCGACAAGCATAGTCGCCTTTTATGGCAAGCATGGGTTGCTGAAGGCCTATTCTACCCCGAGACCTTCAGGGGTTTGGAGATAAAGAGGATACCATGTCCTCCCTGATTATCTCCCTTTACTCTTACATCCAGGCCTATCTACACACCTTCAAGCACTGTATATCTAACCAGTGAACATCCAGGTTACAATCTATCTTCAGTAACCCATGCTTGTCGTAAGAGGCTACTAACAGGATTGAGTGGTCAGACTCGCTGATTTAGTTGACACATCATCAGTTACCAACTGCGCAGATGGATGCTCATGCTATCTGCGATGCTTATGATAATTCTAGGAGAGATGGCTCAACTTCAACACAAGTTGCTAAAGATAACTTCTAATCAGTATCTTCATGGTCCAATCTCTGGATAGCACTCTTGTTCCTTCGATCAGGACAGTAGTTTGATTGGACAGTTATCAGCATGCAAGTCAGGCAAAGCTCTAATGATGAATCACAAAACCTCAAACCCATAAGCATACTGTTGAAAAACTTGTGATCAAGAATATTTGGGGATATTTGTTGAAAATTGTAGGTTTAGTTTGTGAAAAGACATATGCCCAAGATATTCATGACCTTTTCATGTTAACCTTTTTTGTTTAGGTTAACAGTAGGTTAACTTTGCTGAAAATAGATTTAAATGATCAAATGTCCATTATTAACTTGTTTTGTTGTGAGAAGAAATGGTTTTTTGTGTATCGCTGGTTGCAAAGTTGTGGAAAAACATTTAATTAATAAACATAATTAATCATGGTTTTGTATACCGGACCTTCTTGGGATGGTACATAGCCTAAGAAAACAGAAGTATTCATAATGAAGCAATTATCTTGTTCTATTTGTACAGGGTGCAACATTTACCTACCCAAGGTAAGCAACTTTAATGATTAACCCTTTGACTGTTAACCTTCTAGCACCATAGCAACTTGGGATGTATACTTCTCCAGGAGCTGAGAATGCAAGTGGTGTACACTGATCCACTGAAGCTTGTAACTCTAAGCGGACCCAGATGGAGAGTGCAGGAGTGCACTCCAATATCTCCATTTTGTCCATTGAAACTCGAGTCAAAATGAAGTGTGTACCCCACCTTTAAAAAAAACACAGTATCTGTCCCAGGTGCCATCAGTAATTTAGCCCAGCTTGATTTTTCATACTGTTGGGAATCAAACCATGTTGGGAATCAAACCCAGGCGAGCAGTGACCTAGGCAACAGCATGAGCCCCTATTTACCCAACACAAGATTTCTTCAAGGTAAGACTGCTAACACTACATTTAAAGATTTTTTTCATTTTCTAGAAAAATAGTTCTGAAATATTCTCATATAATTCGTCACGAATCAGTCTAAGCCTGATGAACTGCTGTGACCTGTTCAACATAAATGCAAAACCAATTAAATGCAATAATTGTCTCTTAGATGGTAAAAATAATTCATGTGTGTTGAAAAATCTCTTTCAGAACGCCAACAATAAATAACTTATGTTCCAGGTGGGGTGAGTTATGTTTCCAAACTGAAAGCATAAACTTTCAAACTGAAAGCATAACCTTTCAAACCAAAAGCATACACTTTCAGTTCTTGATCAACAGCATGAGCATCCAGTATGGCGCTCAGCTATTTGAAACAAACTTGTGTATCACTCAGATTAAGGGTCAAGGAAGGAGAGACACAAGACTCTGATTGTCAAACTGCCTACCTGTCTCTGATCCCTTGTAGCAACAGTTAAAGATTCTGGGGACTACAACTAGGACAGCTTTCTGACACAACGCCTATACACGGTATCCTCACTGACATTAGGGCTGCAATGATTTACCTACACCTTGATTCGATTTGATTTTCAATATTAGATCCTCAATTTGATTCATCATGTCAGTATTAGCATCCCAGTTCGAGTGAGTCAGCTTTTTAGCATGTACATAATCCATCGTCAATTTAGCAATGTCTACCAAACAACAATTCTCACTGGCTAATTAGCCCAGCATCAACCTATCATGTTTCGTTCATTTCAGCATTCGTAACAATTTGAGTTGGGAGTCAAAATTATTATCTCTCTGTGTGGAAATATTTTAAATAGATATTCAAATACTGAATTGTAATAGTGATAATGGTTGTTAAAACATCAGAACTAGGGTGTTGGATTCAATTTTCAATTAATCGAACCAAATCATTCCAGTCCAAACTGAGATAGGAAATGTCTGACAGAATTACCTCCCTTGAATGTGTCACAATATGTGGTTTGAGCTGTAAGTATTTCATTTTCACAAAACACTGTAAAGGAAAGTATGACAAGATGTACGATTTAAGAATCACACAGTTTTGCCAGAAAAGAACATCTTACCCTCATGAGGTAACCTTTCACCCCTCTAGATTTAGAAGTTGGATATAGGTCAATGAAAGATGTCGATGAAAGATGACAATATATTTAAAAGTTGACAAGCAAAACCACCTGTTTTGAATAAATAAGTAATAAATTCATGGGTTACAAGATGATGAACTGTACAAAAACATTATCTACATGTAGTTGATTAAACATAATGACACATGCATAGGATTAAACAAGAAAACACATATCAATATACAAGTTACACAAAAACACAAGCAGAGACTGAAACAGTACTTGAACAGAAACACATTTTTTTCCAATGGCCAGTCACAGGTGTCATGTCAGTCTCCATGGTAACAACATGAACACCAACTGACCAATGTCAACTTTTGTAATAAACACCAGCCTTGTTTATCCTTTTATGAGTAAGAAAGTGTCTTTACTAAATGTCACATCAGCTATCTGCAAGTCTTTGAATGTCATTTAGAAGTGTAAATACATAAGAATGAAGATTTTCACCTGATGAAGGAGTAAGCATTAACTCCGAAACGTTGTGTTCTCTCATAAAGAAGTTGATATCCATAAAATCTTCATTCTTAGCTATCTGCAAGTTAAACAGGAAGCCGAATATCAGAATTTTGTGATCATATGTATATTTCTACCTTCTTGTTAGACAATTAACTCTGTAAAATGTGTTAAAATTCTTCCTTATTTAGCCCCAAGGGCCCTTATTTTTTAAATGTCCATAGCACTAAGAATTCTGAATTTTGATCATAGTGTTAAGAATGAGCTTCAGAAGGTTTTAGGGTTTCCAACATTTTGAGGATAACCAGCCTGTGTACTGTGTAAGATCGAGACAATATGTCTAATGGTGCATTCAGCACATTTCCAGACATATGACTACAGAACACATAAATAATGACCTTCTTCAGATACATCTCCAGAAAAGACATGAATGGAAGAAAAATGAAGGTGTTATATATTTCTTTCAAGCTGGCACACAATGACCAATGCATACGTATGTCCAGCTCATTCAAATCTATGATGCCTAATTTCTAATAGGAAATTCTAGCAGACTGATTTTGACTAACAAATTGGGTTTAAGTTAAATAAACATTTAAATTGGTGAAATATATATATATAAAGCATCCATTCCTTTTGTACAGCTGAAGAACTGAACGTTTTACGCTTTGCTCATACTGACACAGCAAGTATAGGACTATTGGAGGACTTTCCTAATGGTGTCAGTATCAAATTGACACTTTTCATTACAAACAAAATCATGCAACTTCACGTATCAATAATATTATGTCAGCAAAAAGCGTGTATAACCTCTTTGAGAGGCATTTTAGAAGTTGCAAGGAAAATCAAGTTCTATGGATAGTGAACTTCTTTATTGTAATGAGTGTGACTTTTCTTTGTTGGCATAAACATTGTTATCACGGAAGTGCTTGCACTGTAATGGCAAACTCATTGCAGTATAGAGGTTGACTATCAACATAGTCCATGTAAACTTATCCTCAGTACTTTTACACTCCGCTACTGAGTCTAACAAAACCTTATGGGAGGTCATGTCAGGTAACATTTGAGACTGACCAATGAGAACACAGCTTAACAAATCACGTAAGTGCACTTTTGCACATACCTTTTGAACTTTTTATCTTGAAAAGGTTTGTACCCGAACTATTCCAAATGCTATTTAGCGTATACTCGCTTCCGGGTGATGCACACGGCGTACGTACAACCATAACAATGGTTAGTCAACAGTCGCTGAAAATAGTGTTTGGGGCAATATTCAAGGATGTTATCTTGCGGAAATATTAGCCAATGGTAACCATGTCAACAGAAACCCCCAAAGCATATATACTGCAGGTCAAATAACTGTGTTATATGCGAATTTTTGTTTGTGGAGAGATCTGTCAGTGACATGGACATTTTGAAAGTCCCTCCAAACCGTATATAGTAGCCGTTGTCTGACTGGTTAAATCTATTTAACCGTTTCGCGTTTGATTGGACGGTCATTGGTCGCTCAAAGGTTACCTGACGCGACCTACTAGGTTTTGTTAGACTCAGTGGTGGAATGTAACGAATAACACCGAGACAAAGTTTACTTTGACTGGTGTTTAAGTTACAATAATACCAATGTGTCTTTTCATTTACTTAGATTGACTATCAACAGAACCTGCCTTTCATTCATGTTGTTTTCATTCTGCATGTTTTGAATTTAACACTTAGCGTTCAAACTCTGCCATACTGAATGGTGAACACTGACGACAGGAAGTCATTGGTTATGGAAAAAGGTCAACAGAGGTAGAGGAAATATGGAAATAAATACACCTGAGAGATTAGAATCACCACATGCATCCTCTATTATCCAGGGTTCAACATCTAGATTGTGTTTCCTTAATACCCAGGTTGGTGGGGTAGCCTAGTTACATAAGCCTTCGCTTTTCATGCCAAACACCTGGGTTCAGTCTCTTATCGCAAATTTGGTAACATGGTGTTGCACATGGGGTTCAGAATCACCAATCAGTTCACATCTGTCTAATTCCCACAAAACTGGTTGTTTCTCTCAGTGACACGTCACCTACGACAGAATTCGACTAAACAATCTGATTTGTACGATGAGAGTTACGCATATAACTACATTCAAAAGAAGTCAGCCTTCAATTTATACAACTTCATCAAGTGACTATAACTACTGAACTGTCATTGTAAAAATAATGTTTTTTCCAGGTACAGTGCATTCTGTCCAACTCAGACTGTCTTTCTTGGATTGCTGTATAAACCAGACTGAACTGAAAGTCCTGACATAATCCTTCTGTGTTGTCATAATGAAAACGTTCTGTACCTCGGACTCTCATTATTTTCAGATTTCCTACCAAAGTGTTGTGTATTTTGTCCAGCGGTAAATGCTTATACACCTTTGATGCAATGAACAATTTGTAAACAATAACTGAGATGATCATGTAAACTTGTGTGCATATTGTTAAACAGTAAAAATAGTGATCTAAATTCAAAATTGAATTCATCAGCAATGTTACAGTAAAATATCTTCAGTCCAACACAACATCAAATCTCTTGACCAGGGAATAATTAGAGCCTTCAGACACTGACATAGGAAATTTCTGTGTAACTCGGACTACTGTCTCATTCAGTCTATTTAGTAGGTCCCAAGCCAGTCCGAATTTGACAGATAGCACTGTATATAACCAAACCAGGATCAGCAAGTCTGACCACCAATTCAGGCATATCAGGTATAATTTGACTAGAGGGCAATTCTTAGTACAATGTCAGTCAAACGAATGAGTGTAATTTTATACTGCACTTAGCAAACTTCCAGCAGCAGTCTGTAAATATTCGAGTATGGAAAAGACAATCCAATTATCAACGGTATGAGCCTGATCTATACAACTGAGATATGATGACCTGTGTCTAACAAGTCAGTGAGCCAGATCACCTCATCTTGTTCGTTGCCTCCTATGACAAGCATATGTTGATGAAAACCAATTCTAATCCGGATTCTCATCGGTCTTTAGGTATTTAGGGGATGTAGGCTTTCAAGACAGTGGGGTCTGTTTCCTCTCTTCCTTCATCACAGACCCGTGCAGGTTCCAGGGTAGAATAGGCTTTCAGCAACCCATTCTTGCCATAAAAGGTGACTATGCTTGTCATAAGAGGCAACTAACAGGATTGGGTGGTCAGGCTCGATGACTTAGTTGACACATATCATCAATTCCCAATTGCGCTGATCGATGCTCATGTTGTTGATCAATGGATTGTCTGGTCCAGACTTGTTCTTTTACAGACCGCCACCATATAGCTGGAATATTGCTGAGTGCGGCATAAAACTAAACTCACTCACTCACACTTCTTCATCACACATCTTCATGTGGGACAAGCATGGGCAGCTGTAGATAAATTCTGACCTGGATCTTCTGGATACACTGGATAATTGAGGATTCACAAGGATTGAGACAAACCAACCAAATGAAAACAAAAAATAGTGGAAAAGACCAACAGTGGGGAGTCATTGACATCCCTATTTACATGTGGCAGAGTATCATCAGTGTCTGTTATTGCAGAGTAGTTTAAACAGCCATAACTGCAAACAACCTACACCACTTCATGTAGCATTGTCCAAGGTGAGAAGAACTCTTATACAGTATGTTAGAGTACAGTCATAAAATCATGAGCATAAACAGTAGAGGACATAATGTGTACGTGAAACCGGTTACGCATATAAATGACTAACTAAGAGGGGGTCACTCATTTGCATTTACTTTCTTGGAAACTGTGCGAACCGTCTCGCATAGAAGTGACTGGGAAAGATCTGTGATTGTTTGAGGATGAAGATAACTGTTCCTATTTCATTTTAGTGTAGAAATGTTGGTGTAAAAAATTGAATGACATCTCTTGAGAACAATGAATGATTTATCACACTGATTACGTTCTGCAACAGCAATTTGTCAGAATGAACTAGCACAGCTTGGCAGCTCTCGTGAACATGCCCTACATTTAGGGACATTTTAAAATCAGACATATCCCTACAGGCTGTTACATTGTATTCTGTCATTACATGTACCACCCTACACTAAGACACAACCAGATTAAAAAAAAATACAAAGGGAGGTAACTCTAATGTTAAATCAGTATTCTAACAATCAAATGCCCTTAAGAATAACATGACAAGCCCAAACTAGATCATTTGAAATCCACAAAATTATTAATTACATTGCACTGTGAAAGTCACATTGAAAACACAGGAAAGATAAAGAGAAGGTATAAAATCACATATGATGATAAGAAATTAAAGTAAGACCATGCTTTAAAAGATCCCTTAGCCTCCCAAAAGTCTGGATATTGATGAAAATCCGAGATGACTATACAGAATACAGTTGGCAGGCTTTGTACATGCTATATATATAACACACAAAGTTGCCATGGCTATCATTTGATTTCATCCACTGTTTGGCAACGAAGTTGTTCAATATGTTTAACTACTACTTAGGACACTTTAACTCTTTATTAGAATTCTAATTAGGATACCATCAATTTAGAAATAAACAAATCTTCACTGGAATAAAGACAGTGCTATCCAAGGAATCACTGCTATCCCAGAATGCAGCACTTTCAGAGAATGCTGTGCAAAAGGTCAACATAAAATAAACAAGATGTCTTCTATCAGCACCATGATATACCTGGCCTTATTTTGAAAAACATGTTACAGAACGTTTGGCTTGTAAGGTGTTGCAGGTCATTTAAGCCCCCTAGCTCAAAATATCTAAGCATAGTCATAAACTTAAACAACTGAGTATTTCCGTTTCAATAATAAGTGAATTTCTTAAACGAGAAATGTTCACCATGTTCAATTATGTTATATTTTTATGCAAAGTTTAGGAGGTGCAGTCCCTTCAGATCAGACAGGAAATGTTTTCCCTTTTAGCTAAAAGACTAACATCATTGCTTGTTTCAGTGAGCCATTCAAAGAACTGTCACCTCCATTTTGCCTTTTATACAAAACGGAATCCAAGGCAGTGGTTGTAATATAAGTCAAAATACAAAATAAAAATATTCATATCAGTTATACTTGTCTTACCCTGCATTTAACATGTTACATTTACCAACGTTACAGTTTCACTTGCAAAATGACTTCCCCTTAATTAAACACTCAGAGAGTGATGAGGATTGTTGACCTGCTGGAGGTTGTCATCGGTAGCTTAGATAAACCTGCACAGGGCATAATCTGTAAGGTGTCAGCTTCATTTTGTTCCATGGCCTGGTTTGTTCATCAGACCTTTAAAAGTAATTCCACATGGTACCAGCAACAATATTTCATGGATCAGCATCTGATAGTTGCCACGCATTCTGCTTCACCCTTTTTGTCACAAGATTGCAGTTTACATATTGTATATTGTTCTCATTTTTATCCAACATACGTTGTTGCCAGGATGCACTGTCCTTCATCAAACTTCTTACACTGTTGCCAGGATGTGTTGTCCTCGATCAAACTTCTTGCACTGTTGCCAGGATGTGTTGTGCTCCATCAAACTTCTTACACTGTTGCCAGGATGCACTGTCCTTCATCCAACATCTTACACTGTTGCCAGGATGCACTGTCCTTCATCCAACTTCTTACAGTGTTGCCATGATGCATTGTCCTTCATCCAGCTTTTAACAGATGTCATAATGCACTGTCCTTCATCCAACATCTTACACTGTTGCCAGGATGCACTGTCCTTCATCCAACATCTTACACTGTTGCCAGGATGCACTGTCCTTCATCCAACTTCTTACAGTGTTGCCATGATGCATTGTCCTTCATCCAACTTCTTACACTGTTGCCAGGATGCACTGTCCTTCATCCAACATCTTACACTGTTGCCAGGATGCACTGTCCTTCATCCAACATCTTACACTGTTGCCAGGATGCACTGTCCTTCATCCAACTTCTTACAGTGTTGCCATGATGCATTGTCCTTCATCCAACTTCTTACACTGTTGCCAGGATGCACTGTCCTTCATCCAACATCTTACACTGTTGCCAGGATGCACTGTCCTTCATCCAACTTCTTACAGTGTTGCCATGATGCATTGCCCTTCATCCAACTTCTTACACTGTTGCCATGATGCTTTGTCCTTCATCCAGCTCTTTAAACCATTGACATGATGCATAATCCTTCATTCAACTTTGCTGTCATCTTGTTGCCATGATGCATCGTCCTTTGTCTAATTTGCTATATTGTTGCCATGATGCTTTTTCCTTTACCCTACTTTCTCTTTTTGGGTTGATCTTCAAACATGCACCTCCTTTATCAGGTTTGTCACATTATTGCAGTCATTCATGTTCAGCAGTGAGCAATGCATTGTATGTTTTGTCCAGCACACAACACTGCTGTATCCATATAGTATACTGTCACCATCATGCATTGTACTTCATCCAGCTTAACACAGTGATGCAGTTGTTCATTGTACAGTGATGTCATCACATTGTATTTCATCCAACTTGTCACAGTGATGCAGTTGTTCATTGTATAGTGATGTCATCACATTGTATTTCATCCAACTTGTCACAGTGATGCAGTTGTTCATTTTACAGTGATGTCATCACATTGTATTTCATCCAACTTGTCACAGTGATGCAGTTGTTCATTGTATAGTGATGTCATCACATTGTATTTCATCCAACTTGTCACAGTGATGCAGTTGTGTTCATTTTACAGTGATGTCATCACATTGTATTTCATCCAACTTGTCACAATGATACAGTTGTTCATTGTATAGTGCAGTTGGTCATTGTACAACAAAGTCATCATTTATCTTATCACCTGAAACAATGTTGCTAATGATGAATTTTCATTCACCTGGCTTGTCAAAAATGTCAACATATGAAGATACAGAAGCACAGATTACCTAGAACATAGCAGTCCCACTGACATTTCCTATTACACTATACCTTAATGTAACATCATGGGTGGATATAAAACCAATAACTCTTCAACTGTGTGTAGGACATAACTCTCATAATCATACCTTTCCAAATCAGCTGTTTCACAAATCAGTATGATCATCTATCTTTAAAAACATTAGTAAATGCAATGTGATAAAACACTGCTTATACACACTCGCCACACAGAAAACACATCTTTTAACGGATGACTGTTGCAGGTTTGACACCATTATGATGCATCATGGGATGATGATGAAACTTCTGGTGGAGCACTGATAAACTTGGTATTTTTGAGTATTTTGGAAAACTTTCCATCAAACTACACCAATCACTGGTAAAGTGGAATCTTTTTAGAAATTGGTTTCCGACACATTGGACATAGCTTCAACGCGTCCGAGCATTTCCCACATAAAGCATGTCCACAAAGAAACACTGTGTCTTTCTTTCGTTCCATACACACTGGACACATTAGAGATTCTTCCATTTCCTGAAGCTTCTTCTTCAGTATTACAGCATCTGTTTCGTTGATTGGCTGTCGACTGGAACCAACAGGACGGCCATCTTAAATAGACAAGAGAGACATCTGTTAGTCATGTTACTTTGCCATCATTGTGATGGATTCTAATTACAGTCTTAAGTCACATTCATGTTGTTGCTTTCGGTAATATTACTCCCAGTGTCAACATTATCATTGTTTACTGTTGATTGTCTGTGAACTAGAACGAAAAGAACAGCCATCTTAAAAAGAAGAGACAAGCATTTGCTAGTCTTGTTGCTTTGTCATTCTACTGGTGTTTTTTTTAATAATAAGTCTTACGTCACTTTTAGAATATCAATTAGTAATACCACAGCCATTGCCAGTGTTGTTGTTTTTTTGTTTAACACCACATTCAACAATATTCCAGCTTTATGACAGCAGTCTGTAAATAATTGAGTTTTCACCAAATGATCCAGTTCTTGACATAATCAATATCATTTTACGCAATAGGATATGATGCCATTTGTCAACCAAAGCCACTCGATCCTATCACTCACCTCTTACAACAAGCTGAAGACCATTTCTAACCAGGATGTTTACACGAGACTGCTTAATTTTTGTTGACGCTAATACCAGTGTTATCGATGACATTAACACAATTGGGATTCAATGACAAGTCAGACAGCCTGACCACCAGACTCGATCACCTCATATTTTTTCTAGAATACATAAAATAAGTCAGAATATTCTTACCTGGTCCCCGCTTAATCTCAATGGGAACTTTACACTTGAGACATCTCTTCATCTTTACACAACACTCAACGCATACTATCACATGCCCACATGGCTCAAACGTCACATTAGCTCGCTCTCCACAGCAAACTTCACACTCCACCACTTCCTCTCCCTCCAGACACATTGGGAGCTCCGTGCGATTACCACTGGCACTGAAAGAACAGCAAATCACATTGTCAAAAAATTGGGGTGGAGGTGGGAATGTAAAAATTAATACCCGTAATGTGAAAAAGAACAGGTCTAGGGTATATATCCCACCAAAATGGTAGGGTTGTAATGTGAATACAAAACAAAGAGTCATGAAATAGTCATGAGGACACAGAGTTACTAACTTTCAAGATCCTTAGTGGCTTTCACATGACAAAATGAGGTTTGACAACACATGTACTTGAAATTTTAAAAATTGTCAAAACTTGTGTTCTCACACATCAAACTTTCATGTCATTTAAGCGCGATGTCACTATCTGTGTGGTCAGGTGACAGTCTGGTTGACTGTGATTGGTTGTTTCTGAACAACATGAGTTTCACAACACTTCAAACATCAAACCTGAATTTGACAACACCAAAAGTTTGATGGAAAAGTTTGTGAGAATAGAGACCGATCCTATTTCTCGACAACAATGTTGGTGGCGAGTTGTTGGAAAGGTTCACTCTCTCAAACTCGAGAGTAGCAGAGGTCTGTACATAATCGAGGCTCAGCCAGACAATCAAGTGATCAACAGCATGAACATCAATCTTTGAAACTGCAAATGGGGTGCAGTCAACAAAATCACTGATCCTGACCACCTGATCCTGACAGTCACCTCTTATGACAAGCATGGGTTTCTGAAGATCAATTCTAACCCGGATCTCCAAAGGTCCCACTCAGGATGGAATGCAGACAGCTAAAAATGGTTGTTTTATAAAATGTACTATTCCATATACATACTAAGCTGTAGCAAACTGCTTGACAACTTCCTCAACCCGCGGATCGCTGATGATGTCAAGGGGTGTCTTGTGTTGGTGGTTCTGGTGGATGAGATTCGCCCCCTGTTGAGCCAGGTAGCAAGCGATGGCTGCTCCCGTCTGTTCCTCTTCATCTGTCATTCCAAGCTGTGTCCGAATCTGATAAATAGTTGGCTATTACAAGTTTAGGACATTGAATCTTAAAGAGTATATTAAATTCATGTTATAAAAACAAGATCAAACCATGTTAAGGAATTGTACTTTGAAGATTATTTGAAGAGCAGTAGGCAAAAAAATCAATCAATATCACACCTCTTTTTTTGATATTCATATTTCATACACAACAGTTCTAGTCACTTTCTTACTCACTCACTCCCTGGAGTCAATCAATCAATACAATAAATCAATTCCAGCATATATAAACCTAAACTCACTCAATTGTTGGTCCTCAGGAACATGAGAAAAATCTCACCTATTCCAGTCTCTGACATGTCCTATGAATTACTCTGTGTTCCATAACTGAAGATTTCTTCATAGAACTATATATAACAATACACATTTAATACTCACTGCATCCAAGGTCGGAGAACTCTCCTTCTCGGTAGCTACAGTCTGCCTCATCAGCGCCAGATGCAAGCACGTGTCACCGTCTTCATCTGCGACGTTGACGTTGGCGCCTTGGCTGACCAACAGCTCTATGAGTGCTGTGTGTCCCTGTGACACAGCAAGCAACAGCGGGGTTTGTTGACGATTGTTACGGATCTCTATGTCAGCATGGCCCTGAAGTTCGAAAAAACAACAGTAACTGAGTCAGAAAATGTGCTGGGAATTAATTGCTATCATTTATTTAGGATTACAAACTTGGTGTGGTATAGTTGAATATTACTGTTTGATTGCAGCAATGTGCATATTTGGGTTGGATAGGGGTGGTCGGAGGTGTTGGGCAAACTCAACAGTCGTAATGCATCAAGACATCACGTTGCAGTCTGACATGAAACCAAAAATCAGATATGGTGTACTTATCCTCAGCCAATATGTATGATATGTGTCGAGTGTCATGCAGGGTCATAGCAAGTACCAGTTTTAAACAGCTCTACCAATCTATTGCTCGGCCTGATGATTTCATTACCTCCCTTTCCTGACTACGCATTCTCACAGAAGCTGTAGATGCTTCCAGGGTACAGAGGAGACTTACAGTACTGCATATCCTGGAGCATGTCTTTAAACAGCCCTCCCAATTTTGTGAAACTAGTGAGCACTGTTATTCCTCGATGATCTCCAGGGTATACATTACAACAAATGTCAACTACACCCTGGATGCATCTACAGCTCTGACCAAAGATATTATTACCTCCCTTTCCTGGCTATGCATTCTCTCAGTTGCCGTAGATGCATGCCGGGTATAGTGCAGATTTACAGTAATGCATATCCTGCAGGATGTCTTCAAGCAGCTATACTAACTTTGTGAAACCCATGAGCACCATATTTGGCTGATGAACAATGAAACTTATTCACAGTTAGGCGGAATTCGATGCCAAACATGACATTGTTCTTACTACTGACCAAAACACATAAAACAACAGTGCATAATTTCACAATCTCCTGTGTCTATTGTGATGAACAGCTCTAGCTTACAACAAATGTTCAGCATTATTCAAACAGATGCAAGACAAATCTTATGGATAACCACTTCCTGACATATTTTTCACGTGAAAGAAGGGTCAAGAACTCTATCAGATACGTTGTGAAAAATGTATCAATAAGTTGATATCCACAAGATTTGTGGTGTATTACTGTACCAACTTCTAGACGCCTTTGAAGAATTTCAAAACCGATAGACGCCTCTGAACAATCAAACCTTGTGATTACTATGTGACGTGCAATGAGTCAAGTCAACAAGTCTGTCCACCACGTCGACTTGGTTGAATCCTATGACCAACCTCCTATACTATCATGGTCAATTTTTCCTTTTCCTGACTAATGCTTAAATTGCTAATCTCCTCTTCCAGGCAAAGGTAGTGGAACACCTGCAATCCCTTGAAGTTCCCTTCTAAAAGAAACAAATGTAAAATTCACACTCACCCATGTATTACCTCCCCTCCCATGCACATGGTCAGCTGATCGGCCATGGTACTTCACTTTCTCCTATAATCGCCCCACACGAGAATATAGGAATTCAGCGTGTCTGTGAGGGGCGGCTGGGACGGCTTTCGTCAAGAGTCAGGATAAGTATAAAATATCAATTTTATACAGGAAATTACATATTTTTCCTTATCCTGACTCATGCTTAACTGTTTACAGAATCCGACGGAAACGGTGGTGGGTCAGACCATGCTGGATTCTGCCGTCTGTTCCAAATTACGTCCAATAACTTCCCCCATAACAGGAAATTGTAATGGCGATAATTCAGTCCTATTCTTCTCATATTCACTGTAGATTTGGGGGAATCACATCCAGTCAAACTTCCATAGAAGGCTTTGTTGACAGGCATGTGATGACACAAAAAGTAGCTAGCGTGCTGCTAGTTTCTGATGCAACTAAATGTCAAGACATAGCAATAAAGAAACCATTCTCCATGTTCAAATATCTTCATAATGAACACAAGGTCCTAATCACTCATGCTAGTCTGTTCAAGACGTGCCCATAGACTTTCCACCGAAATACTCTGCACAGCGTCTCGCTTCCACAAGCCACATGATAAATCGGGTGAGTTAAGGTTAGCATCGTCTGGGAACTGTTAGTTGCTGAGCAATGACAAGTGCCCCAACTGATAAATGCCAGAGACATGTATACCTCAGGCAGTGTTTTCACATTACGCCTGAGATTTACATTTGATTCCCCACACAGATTCAAAATGTAATCCCACTTCTGGTGTCCCTCCCATTATATTTCTGGAAAGTGGCTACATTTAAATACCATCCTTACTCAGATTCAAGCATTGTTCTATCTCAACTCACCGTTCCCAGGAGTGTTCCTGCGACATCTTTGTGTCCGTTCAGAGCTGCCAGGTGTAATGAAGAGAAGCCATCGTCTTTCTTGATGTCTACGATCTGGCGACACTTTATCAAAATTTTTTCTGTGGCTCTGCAAAAAATGAATTTTTTTTCTTTTTTGAAATAAAGAGGAAATAGTTTCTTGCATAAATGTTACTTTGCCATTTGTTTTCTTGCTAACATGTGTCTTAACATAATGTGGCAGACTCGTAAATAGAGTCAGCCCTGAAGAAGGATTGTAATTGAAGTCATCGGCACCATTTTATTTTCTGCCTTACATTAATTGTCAATAAGTATTAATTCTGGCATCTTAGAACAGAATCAAGCGTCCTCCAGCTTTAACACTACAGAATACATGGGAATAACTTGAACTGTCATTCTTAAATAAGCACCAGTTTTCAGTGGGGAAGTGACTCACAAGACTGGATGCAAGACATTTCAGTGAAACTTGACAATTCTAATGGCAAACTGTCTGTTTTGTGTACACACACACTCTTTGCAGGCCCAAGAACTCAAAACAGTCATCAGACATTTCTGATGTACATTTCTTCAGCCTGAAATGGGAAAATATTCAATATACGCAAAACTAAACTCTCATCTTCCACAGTTACTTACACATTGTTGCCTTTGAGGGCGGCATGGTGCAAAACATTGAACCCCCGCTTATTCCTCAAGGTAAAGTCAATGCCAGGAAAGTTGATCAACAAGTCAATAATTTCTCGGCTTTCTTTCCCAATAGCGTCGTGCAAGGCTGTGTCACCATAAGCATCCTGGAAAGATAGTTAAAGGGTACACAACTCTGTAGTAGAGATCTGGTTACCTAAGTAACCATTCTCAACATGGCACAAAGTGATCCCTTTCACATGCCAATAACAAAAACCAAACTGATCCTTCCTACTTGTATATTAACATGGGTTGATGTACCCTCGATGTTTATGTCCCCCGAGTCTGAAGTGCGAGGGTACATCAACCCAAGGACCCTGATTTGCATTTGCATGACATCGATAATTTCCAAACATCTTGCATGATTCAACGTTTTTCGAGATAAAGAAGCACTACCATGAAGTAATGAATGAATTGCCATTTGCCAATCAGAAAAAGACATTTAAGTGTGAGGTAAGATAAACCACAATGTGATCCTTCTCACAACCATATCAACATAACAAAATGTGATCCTTCTTATCTGTAGATTAACATAGTACAGTGTGATCCTTCTCAACTGTAGATTAACATAGTCCAATGTGATCCTTCTCAACTATATATTAACATAGTACAATGTGATCCTTCTCAACTATAGATTAACATAGGCCAATGTGATCCTTCTCAACTATATCTTAACATAGTACAATGTGATCCTTCTCAACTGTAGATTAACATAGTACAATGTGATCCTTCTCAACTGTAGATTAACATAGTACAATGTGATCCTTCTCAACTGTAGATTAACATAGTACAATGTGATCCTTCTCAACCATATATTCACATAGTACAATGTGATCCTTCTCAACTATATATTAACATAGTACAATGTGATATTTCTCAACTGTAGATTAACATAGTACAATGTGATCCTCCTCACCTGTATATTAACATTACAGTCTTCTTTGAGCAAGACACTGACACACTGTAGATGCTGTTTGTTGACAGCTACATGAAGTGTGCTGCAGCCACCATTGTTCAGGGCATTTATTTGAGCACCTTTCTGCAGCAACAGCTCCATCACAAACGGCTGGTTACTGGAACAAAATGGTGGCCATGAGCAACCATTAACTCAAAATTTTGCATTTTCAACTTTAAACATTATATCACAGATGGTTGTGTCAACACTGGGAATCGAACCCAGATTTATCAAGGGTACATAACTGTGCACTGCGGACTGAAGCGCCTTAGACAACAGGGTTACCCTGCCCTCTGATGAGTGAGTGAGTGACCTTTTATCGTCTGCTTCAACTATTTCAGTCATACCATGGCAAACCGCTTGAAATGGGAGTGAAGTCTGAAGTGATCCAGATTCAAACCTTTGTACAAAGCTTATAAAAAGTTCAGATTGTTGGCAGTGACTGTTGATTGTTAATTTAATTGCATGACAGTGTCAAATCGCTGACATGTAAAAGTCAACAATAACACTTTTCCGCTAAGGCCATGTTATAAAGTGTATTATCTTCCTCATCCAAGGCCATGGTATAAAGTGTATTATCTCCCGAACCCAAAGGCTGAGTTATAAAAAGAATTATCTCCCTTACTCAAAGGCCACGTAATGAAGAGGATTATTCCTCTTACCCAAAGGCTGGGTAACAAGGACGATTCTCCTAACCCAAATGCCGAGTAATGAAGTGGATTGTCTCCCTTACCCAAATGGTAAGAAATAAAACAGATTATCTCCCTTACCCAAATGCAGAGTAATGAAGTGCTGTGTCTCCATCTTCATCCTGCAGTTCTAAGTTAGCATTTGCTGTCAGCAACAACGAAACAATCTCTCGGTGACCTTGGTGACTCGCAACTTGCAATGCAGTTTTCCCTGAACTCTTTTGATCAACCTTGAAACATAAAATGCATGAATAAGATACAACGCTATCAGATGACAGATTGATTGTGGATTAACTACGTTATGCAATGTTCTAGTATCGCATGAAAGTCACAAGAAATGAACTAAATAACAGGAGCATCGTTGTTGCTACTGTACAGTGAGCTCTTTACCCAGTTGGTCATTCCGCTGACCCTAATGATAAAAAGACGACAGGTCAAAAGAGTGAATCAGTACACCAAGGACTTAAATCACAGCTTGTGACAATCAGTGACACTGTTCAAGAAAATAATCTCCATTGCTTGCTTTGACACAGATAATCTAATTACCTTGTCCGGAAATTTTGTGATGATCTCACGAACAATGTCCACATGTCCTTGTGCTGCCTCCCGGACCAAACGGTCTGGACCAGTCTCCAGACCCGGCTTACTCCGCAGCTCAACCAGCTGGTCTAACAGTGCTGTCAGGGTCGCTATGGAAACCAGGAAACATGAATCAGTTATTCAATGATGTTACAATATGGAGATTACTACATCAGTAGTCGGAGACTTCAGCCACAAGTGCAAAGTCCCAGTCTAGCAAAATATGTTTGCCTTGTCACTTTGTCGGATACTTATTCATGTGACAACAATGGAAATCAAGTGAGTTTAGTTTGACGCCAATTCTAGCAATATTCCAGCTACACCATGGCGAGCGAGTGAGTGAGTGAGTTTTACGCCACTTTTAGCAACATTCCAGCTATATCATGGCGGGGACACCAGAAAATGGGCTTCACACATTGTACCCAAATGGGAAATCGAACCAGTGTCTTCGGTGTGACAAGCAAGCGCTTTAACCACTAGGCTACCCCACCGCCCCACGTTGCACAGGCAGAAACAAAAGCTTTTGGCACAGACTATCCAAACGTATATCATTTGCCATTGTCACTGTAAGGTTTCATGCCTGGTACGTTTCTTGTTTATGTAATACTGATTTTGTTTAATGATACACATTATGATACACACATTCTTTGTCGGAATCTCATGAATAGATAACAGGAAGACGCAGACAACAGAAAGATTGTTAAAAACTTCAAATGGAAGGTATTTAGTAAATGTAACTTGGTGTAATAGTGTTCACAAATAGCGTTTGACCCTCTGACAAATCGGGCAGATTCACCAGTGGTCAGATAGAAATCACCAACCCGTCAGCCCCAGTGTCTGACTGAATATTTCACAATGTCTTTGAGTGAAGTTGTTATTTGTGGCATGTGACACTTGTTTGCTGTTTATAAATCTTATGTTTGTTATCATATAATGTCATTACTTGTTAATAATTTCAATGCCAGTTATAAGAATCTGAAATGTTTGTTTAACTTTATTCTATGGGTCCTGTGAATGTTCAGTGGAATGGTCAGACAGACATCTGAAACTTACTGGACCCAATGTCCTGTTACTTTGAAACACCATCGTGAACACTAGTAATATTTTACAAGACTTACGTATTGTCTCTGGCCTGTCTCGATGGCTGCCCATGGTGTTATTCATCTCCTGAGCCCCGTGTGGTATAAGCTGACAACATTCAGGGTTGAACGTCCAGGTTTGTCCCTCGACGTTCACCCGCAGATCTCCATCTGTGTACACCTTCAGCACCCGTCCCATCTTGCCCAATGTCTGTGAGGGAAACAGGACATACATGGTTAGAAGACTACTGTATGTGTACTTACATATAGTCCCATCAGTCCTCTGATCAAATATCAGATCAAATATCCAAACCGAAATCAATGCAAATTAAGTACAGCGATTTTATCATGCAGAAAGTAAGGGGATAAAGTTGCCATAGTCATCCCCAGCTCTGACATTTAAATGTCAACTGTCAACACAGTGAGGACATTCCTTAGTGTCTCCAGGACAGGTGGGGTAGCCTTGAGGTTTGAGCATTTGCTCATTATGTCCTAGGTTCAATTCCATTCATATGTACATTGTGTGAACCAATTTCAGGCATTGACTGCTACGATATTATAAGAATATTGATAAAAGTGGCATAAAACCCATACTACATCCTAAATATCTCATTACATCAGCTGACAGTAAATATGAATAAAGGTAGATGTGTACCTATAATAATTAAATGCACAATAATTAATTGTCAATGTGAAAGAAAGAAACTGCTAGATTTTGAAAATATATTTATGCACTCACATTTCTCATGGTGTCTGTCCACTCTCCATGGTCTTTTTGTAGCTCTTTAATCCGCTGTTCGTTATCAACTATCTTCACAACATCATCCTGGGTGAACAAGTGCACCTTGTTAAGGGCACTAGGATGGAATGTCCATCGGTTGCTGCAACCATCATACTGCACCCGTACATCACCTCGGTCAGTTATCCTGTGCACTGTACCCACTTTATGAATGTACTGGAACAGATTATATTAACATTTTCTTGGAATCAATATCATTTCCATCCCTATATTAGAAACTCTATGACTCTAGTGCTTCACTTGACAGAGAAATGAGCAATCCTTGAAAGTTCTCACCTTCAGTGCAGCACACATTGCCTTTTACAAAATGGTCGAATGTAAGAAATGATATACTTGTTATTGCTTTGACAACTGAGTGGGCTAAATCACTGATTTTTCCACATAACGCGGCTTGTCCTTATCGTCTCACTGAATGTCATGTAAAAGATTGCAAACATCTATCCTTGAAGTGATATACGTACACTAAAAGTGTTCCTTGGGTCACTCTGATTTGTTTCAATGTTTGTTTTACTTTAGGAGGCAACCCCCACCTAAAATCTGATGATGAGGACTCATTGAATGAGTGATTACCCCATTCAGTGGCACAGCCATGTCACAGCTATGACGTCATGAGTCCCCAGACACCAAAGGCTGATTAATCGTCCAGGCAGTAGTTATGTCACAAGGAAACACAGTATTTTGATTCTACCTGACATACGATTCAATCTTGCAGCAAACACAGACCCTTTCATTTTCATGCCTAACTTTGCACATAGTTGAGCATTTCTACAGTACCAGGTAGGGCTGTCATGATGCACTGAACTGTTGATGGACAGCAGCTGTTTGTCTCCAATAGCTATTAATTGATGGTCGGTAAATGCCTAGCACAAAATACAGGAAGTATCAGTTTCATTCAATTTAATTTATCCCATACAAGGCAACTAACAGGACTGGGTGGTCGGAATACTGACTGAATTATTTACAGACCCCTGCCATGCAGCTTGAATACTGCTGCTTGCAGCGTAAAACTAAACTCACTCAATCACTCCAATTATCTCCCTGCCATCCTTAAACAAACTTGATCCAGTGTCTATTCTAGAACGGAAGATCTTGGGGGGATTTCTTGCCACTTCACAAAAAAAGGAGGGGGGATTTGAAAAATGTAGGGGAATACCTGTATTACTGTCTTTCAAAATAGTGTGGATGTACAAAAGTTATTGCAACCACCACCAGTGAAACTATTGATCATTTTATTTTGGCTACAATAGTCACATATCATTGAGCCAAGCTCATTTTGAGAGAGCCATGGCCATTCTTTCAACCATTTTTTCTGAAAACACTTGTTTTTGGGTTTTTTAAGAGTTGGAGGGACCGAGGTAGGTCTCGGGATTTTGCTCGCATTTCGATTCACACGTCTCCTTAACAGATGTATCGGTCTGGGGAGACGGTCTGACACTGTTGCTTTCTCAGTGTTATTTTGTGCAAAAAGTCTGTTACTTTCATTCTTTTGTGTGACATCAATCACCCCAAATTACCACAATCAGTTGTAAATAAGAATTTCGTATTCACTTGTCGTCTTTAAGTGATAATACTGTCTGATTTCGAAAACGAAGCTAAAACGAACTGATGTTCTAAAAAAAGATCGACTAAACTGTGTTTTGCAAGCGCTGTACACATGCACTATGTTTAGTGTTTATAGTCTAACGTCAATTAAATTAATTAATCAAATCATAACTTCATAAAAATATGTGATCTATTTTCATACAGATACGAATGGAATTTCCTTTCCCCAGTGCCGATAGTGGTTTTAACCAAGGGAGGTTACTCTGTTATGTTTACATGTTGTCACTCGAACTTGACTCTATGGCCGACTCCGATTTAAAAAGTCATTCCTTGTCAATATCAAGCTTTTGTGGTATGTTTTTATGATAGGTAGGGAGCAAATTACTATGCGCGAGTGTTCTTGCTCTGTTGTTTTTATGAGGGGCGATTTGATTATTATTAGCGCGCATCGCAAAATCGCACGTCCTAGAATAGACACTGTTGATCTGGCTTTAAAGTTTCATATCAGTTACTGCAAGGGACTGAAATCACTTGAGCTTGTTTTTATTTCATAGAAACAACACATTCATTTGGGAAATGACTTCAAATGAGACAATTCAAGGAGAAAAAATCTCTTGTAATAGTACTGCAATAGTTGGTCGCATTACACTATCGCTACCACAGTAGTATGTTGCAGTAGACAAGGATTGGGAAGGGGAGGGGCCATGGGCCATTTTGCAGATTAGAATACAAAATGGCCCATTAAAATTTTGAAGTTTACTACTGATACAAGGGCAGTGGCCCATTCCAAATTCCAAAATGGCTATTAACCCAGAAAATGACCCCTTGTCAAAGTTCTCTTTTCCAATCCCTGAGTAAATCATCCTTACTGCAAAAGTTGTTTTTCACTCGATAGTCAACCCTAGCACATGCTGAATCTATACATGATTGTATCATTTAGACAAGGAAAGCCTGTGGTTGTGTCTAAGGATCTTACCTCGGCCATACGTGGGTTCCAGCCTCCATGACCTTCCTGCATCTGTTTCAATATTTCTACCTCAAGGTCACATCGAACTTTATCGCTGACCTTAAACTGACATACGATTCCAGGACCTGCTACTTCAACAAATTCACCTGTAAAAGCAAAATGGTTGTTGGATATCTTAAACTGAACTTATGACTCACAAAGCTCTTGTACCGCTATGACTATCAATGTCAATGTTACAGTATAGGAGGTAAGAATGCTACAACAAAAGTTACAAGATCTTAGGCTTAAAAGAGCTTTGTACATCTAGAAAGACCATGTTGGTTGACTGCCACCTTGATCTATATTCTTTTTATATATAAGCTTCACATGGAAGGACAGCAGAGGTGATGCAGATCCAAGGTGTTTGGTGAAAGTTGCATGTTTTGTCTACATAATGTCAATTACAGTATTAAAATGCCTGCATGTTTTCAGAAATCAGAGGTCAACCTCTACTTGATAATGTTCCCAAACTGTTTGACCATGTGCCATTATCATGTCTGTTTGTATTAGCTCAGCTTTTGATGTTCAATCACCTACAGCTTGTTTGAACTTGGGTTCAACAGTGACAATATGTCTGACTCACATACGTCACATGTAACTGTGCCACTATGCACTTTCTTGTCAACCATAATAATTGTACCATAAATTACAACATACAACAATAAAAATGTTGACTGGAACTCTAACATTGTTGAGCACTGAAAAAAAATGGTGCCTAAAAGTATGAGCAAAAGTCAGGGTTGGATCCTCTGTTCTGTTCTATGACATTTCCATATTTGTAAAAGTGTGTCAGTGACCTCTGTCATTTGTTGTTAGCAGCAAATGCTTCAAACCAACACTGTTGGTTGTTTTATTTCATTGAAAATTCTATCCATTTCAGCTAAATAATGGGGCAGTTAATGAAAGACCTCTGGCTTCTGCAAATGATAATGACCTGAAAAATAGTGTTATCCTTATAACACTGGACAAGGCAATAATCCATATGATTGTAGCCTGTAATAAATCTACAGTAGACCTCCCTGACAACAGTAGAGTCTCCTTGACAACAGTAGAGTCTCCCTGACAACAGCAGAGTCTCCTTGACAACAGTAGAATCTCCCTGACAACAGTAGAGTCTCCTTGACAACAGTAGAGTCTCCCTGACAACATTTTACCGAGAGAGACAATGTAACCATGTAACCATGTAACCATGTTTACAGGAAGTAGAACCTGTGTTCATGATATGAGCGTCTTATTTACAGTATTCAGCCATTTCTTAAACATGACATACCCAGAACAGGGAGATGATCCTTATAGTACATCATGCCAGCTGCCGGCTGTGTATACTTCAGGTCGACCTTGCCCTTGTGCCCAACACGGTAGACATTGGTTGACCCCGATGACCATGTGACATGTGCCACACTGCGACTAGATTCGGAATCCCAACCTCGGATATCTGTAACTTTGCCTATTTTTCCTTCACCACCTGAATATCAAAATGTAACTATGAACAAGAGGTAAACAGTTGAAATGAAAACTGTTTCTTACTCCATATTTTCCACTATGAAATAATAATAAAAGCAAGTTATTACACTAGTGTTAACATGATTACTGTCAGTTTTAGCCACTATTTCAAGTGAGTGGGTGAGTTTAATTTTACGCCGCTTTTTAGCAATATTCCAGCAATATCAGGGCGGGGGACACCAGAAAATGGGCTTCACACATTGTACCCATGTGGGAAATCGAACCTGGGTCTTCGGCATGACGAGCGAATGCTTTAACCACTAGGCTACCCCACCACCTCCACTATTTCAAGCTTTCTGTATTAATGTAGAAAAATATGAAAATACAACTCATTACAATTCATATGTAGAGTGAGTGAATGAGTGAGTGAGTGAATGGAAGGATGGAGGGAGAGAACAAATGAGATAAGTCTGAGAGTATGGTATAACGCCGCTTTTGGCAATATTCCAGCAATATTCACGGCAAGGGAATTCACAAATGGACTTCACCCATTGTAGGGAAATGTCACCTGTAACATGATGAGCGAATGCTTTAAACACTCGGCTACCTCACCACCCCCAAATGAGAAGGAAGGTAAGAGAAAAAGGGATGAAGTAAACTGAGCTCGCAAGACAACCTACCATCCTGGTTACCCCAGTCCCAATCTGGTCCTCGCACAACTCGAGATCCAGTAAATATACCCCACGCCTGACTTTTGGCGGCAACCATTCGCTTCGTCATTTTAAACCTGCATACAAGCAATGAAAATTCTTTCAGTTGTAAACCAGGATAAAATCACCGATCGGGCAAATTCCTCTACGAAGTATTATCTTTAACTAATTTAAATATTCTTGAACATTTCTATTACTCTTTCATGTTAGAAAATATAACATATATATGATATAAAACAAAAGGCCAGATGGAACAAATTTTTAGAACAAAAGAATTTAGCGACTAGACTTACCCTTTCGAACTGGATGACTCAAATCTCATGAAGGAATGAGTCAAGTCATGTTTATCGATCATATAACAGAGAGTGCAAAGGTCAAAGTCATGGCACTTTGTGCATTTCCACCTCATGCCTTGGATCCCTTGCTTCTTACACGCATCACAGATAATGTTGGTGTGCTTCACACCTGAAAAAAACATCATCTGCATCAAGATGTGATAATCTTGTCTGTTAAAAGTCAGCAGTAGGTCATGATAATCTTGTCTGTAATAAAGCCTCAAGTCAGCATCAGGCCATGATCATTCTATCCGTTATAAAGTCAGCATCAGGCCATGATCACTCTATCCATTATAAAGTCAGCATCAGGCCGTGATCATTCTATCCATTATAAAGTCAGCATCAGGCCATGATCATACTATCTGTTATAAAGTCAGCATCAGGCCATGATCATTCTATCCGTTATGAAGTCAGCATCTGCCCATGATCATTCTATCCGTTATGAAGTCAGCATCAGGCCATGATCATTCTATCCGTTATAAAGTCAGCATCAGGCCATGATCATTCTATCCGTTATAAAGTCAGCATCAGGCCATGATCATTCTATCCATTATAAAGTCAGCATCAGGCCATGATCATACTATCTGTTATAAAGTCAGCATCAGGTCACGATCATTCTATCCATTATAAAGTCAGCATCAGGCCATGATCATTCTATCCGTTATAAAGTCAGTATCAGGCCATGATCATTCTATCCATTATAAAGTCAGCATCAGGCCATGATCATTCTATCCATTATAAAGTCAGCATCTGGCCATGATCATTCTATCTGTTATAAAGTCAGCATCAGGCCATGATCATTCTATCCGTTATAAAGTCAGCATCAGGCCATGATCACTCTATCCATTATAAAGTCAGCATCAGGTCACGATCATTCTATCCGCTATAAAGTCAGCATCAGGCCATGATCATTCTATCCGTTATAAAGTCAGCATCAGGCCATGATCATTCTATCCATTATAAAGTCAGCATCAGGCCATGATCATACTATCTGTTATAAAGTCAGCATCAGGTCACGATCATTCTATCCATTATAAAGTCAGCATCAGGCCATGATCATACTATCTGTTATAAAGTCAGCATCAGGCCATGATCATTCTATCCGTTATGAAGTCAGCATCTGCCCATGATCATTCTATCCGTTATAAAGTCAGCATCAGGCCATGATCATTCTATCCATTATAAAGTCAGCATCAGGCCATGATCATTCTATCCATTATAAAGTCAGCATCAGGCCATGATCATTCTATCCATTATAAAGTCAGCATCAGGCCATGATCATTCTATCCATTATAAAGTCAGTATCAGGTCACGATCATTCTATCCATTATAAAATCAGCATCAGGCCATGATCATTCTATCCATTATAAAGTCAGCATCAGGTCACGATCATTCTATCCATTATAAAGTCAGCATCAGGCCATGATCATTCTATCCGTTATAAAGTCAGCATCAGGCCATGATCATTCTATCCGTTATAAAGTCAGCATCAGGCCATGATCATTCTATCCATTATAAAGTCAGCATCAGGCCATGATCATTCTATCCATTATAAAGTCAGCATCAGGCCATGATCATTCTATCCATTATAAAGTCAGCATCAGGCCATGATCATTCTATCCGTTATGAAGTCAGCATCTGCCCATGATCATTCTATCCGTTATAAAGTCAGCATCAGGCCATGATCATTCTATCCGTTATAAAGTCAGCATCTGGCCATGATCATTCTATCCATTATAAAGTCAGCATCAGGCCATGATCATTCTATCCATTATAAAGTCAGCATCAGGTCACGATCATTCTATCCATTATAAAGTCAGCATCAGGCCATGATCCTTCTATCCATTATAAAGTCAGCATCAGGCCATGATCATTCTATCCGTTATGAAGTCAGTATCAGGCCATGATCATACTATCTGTTATAAAGTCAGCATCAGGTCACGATCATTCTATCCATTATAAAGTCAGCATCAGGCCATGATCATTCTATCCATTATAAAGTCAGCATCAGGCCATGATCATTCTATCCATTATAAAGTCAGCATCAGGTCACGATCATTCTATCCATTATAAAGTCAGCATCAGGCCATGATCATTCTATCCATTATAAAGTCAGCATCAGGTCACGATCATTCTATCCATTATAAAGTCAGCATCAGGTCACGATCATTCTATCCATTATAAAGTCAGCATCAGGCCATGATCATTCTATCCATTATAAAGTCAGCATCAGGCCATGATCATACTATCTGTTATAAAGTCAGCATCAGGTCACGATCATTCTATCCATTATAAAGTCAGCATCAGGCCATGATCATTCTATCCATTATAAAGTCAGCATCAGGCCATGATCATTCTATCCATTATAAAGTCAGCATCAGGCCATGATCATTCTATCCATTATAAAGTCAGCATCAGGTCATGATCATTCTATCCATTATAAAGTCAGCATCAGGCCATGATCATTCTATCCATTATAAAGTCAGCATCAGGTCATGATCATTCTATCCATTATAAAGTCAGTATCAGGCCATGATCATTCTATCCATTATAAAGTCAGCATCAGGTCATGATCATTCTATCCATTATAAAGTCAGCATCAGGCCATGATCATTCTATCCATTATAAAGTCAGTATCAGGCCATGATCATTCTATCCATTATAAAGTCAGCATCAGGCCATGATCATTCTATCCATTATAAAGTCAGCATCAGGTCACGATCATTCTATCCATTATAAAGTCAGCATCTGGCCATGATCATTCTATCCATTATAAAGTCAGCATCAGGCCATGATCATTCTATCCATTATAAAGTCAGCATCAGGTCACGATCATTCTATCCATTATAAAGTCAGCATCAGGTCACGATCATTCTATCCATTATAAAGTCAGCATCAGGCCATGATCATTCTATCCATTATAAAGTCAGCATCAGGCCATGATCATACTATCTGTTATAAAGTCAGCATCAGGTCACGATCATTCTATCCATTATAAAGTCAGCATCAGGCCATGATCATTCTATCCATTATAAAGTCAGCATCAGGTCATGATCATTCTATCCGTTATGAAGTCAGTATCAGGCCATGATCATACTATCTGTTATAAAGTCAGCATCAGGTCACGATCATTCTATCCATTATAAAGTCAGCATCAGGCCATGATCATTCTATCCATTATAAAGTCAGCATCAGGCCATGATCATTCTATCCATTATAAAGTCAGCATCAGGTCACGATCATTCTATCCATTATAAAGTCAGCATCAGGCCATGATCATTCTATCCATTATAAAGTCAGCATCAGGCCATGATCATTCTATCCATTATAAAGTCAGCATCAGGTCACGATCATTCTATCCATTATAAAGTCAGCATCAGGTCACGATCATTCTATCCATTATAAAGTCAGCATCAGGCCATGATCATTCTATCCATTATAAAGTCAGCATCAGGCCATGATCATACTATCTGTTATAAAGTCAGCATCAGGTCACGATCATTCTATCCATTATAAAGTCAGCATCAGGCCATGATCATTCTATCCATTATAAAGTCAGCATCAGGCCATGATCATTCTATCCATTATAAAGTCAGCATCAGGCCATGATCATTCTATCCATTATAAAGTCAGCATCAGGTCATGATCATTCTATCCATTATAAAGTCAGCATCAGGCCATGATCATTCTATCCATTATAAAGTCAGCATCAGGTCATGATCATTCTATCCATTATAAAGTCAGTATCAGGCCATGATCATTCTATCCATTATAAAGTCAGCATCAGGTCATGATCATTCTATCCATTATAAAGTCAGTATCAGGCCATGATCATTCTATCCATTATAAAGTCAGCATCAGGCCATGATCATTCTATCCATTATAAAGTCAGCATCAGGTCACGATCATTCTATCCATTATAAAGTCAGCATCTGGCCATGATCATTCTATCCATTATAAAGTCAGCATCAGGCCATGATCATTCTATCCGTTATAAAGTCAGCATCAGGTCACGATCATTCTATCCGTTGTAAAGTCAGCATCAGGCCATGATCATTCTATCCATTATAAAGTCAGCATCAGGCCATGATCATTCTATCCATTATAAAGTCAGCATCAGGCCATGATCATTCTATCCGTTATAAAGTCAGTATCAGGCCATGATCATTCTATCCATTATAAAGTCAGCATCAGGCCATGATCATTCTATCCGTTATAAAGTCAGCATCAGGCCATGATCATTCTATCCATTATAAAGTCAGCATCAGGCCATGATCATACTATCTGTTATAAAGTCAGCATCAGGTCACGATCATTCTATCCATTATAAAGTCAGCATCAGGTCACGATCATTCTATCCATTATAAAGTCAGCATCAGGTCATGACCACTCTATCTGTCAGCAGAAGGTCATGATCATCTTGCCCATTATAAAGAGTTTTGTCTCTTCCTTTGCCTAGTTTCCAAGTTAAAACCCTTGTTTTCATAGACGATTCTGTCAAAATCACTTGGTGTCATTAGGTTGTAATCCGTGTTAGGTGGTATGAACCTACACGTTATTTGTCTTCATTCACTTGATGCTCAGTTAATGAATTAATAACAGGTATAAGTAGTGGTAACACCACATAGATTACCCAACAAAGGTCCCCACTTGGCATTTCTTATGCCTGGATCGATCAATGGATTAACCGATTAACACGCAGATTAAGTAACTGATTAAGTTTCAAAATGCATACAAGTATGATTATAACGTAGTTAGGATTATGAGACCAAATATAAAGACGTATACTGACAAGTGTCTACATACTGGTGAGTGAACGTTACAAACCAAGTAAATATAGCAAGTGAAGAAATTTATTGCGCAGCATATATTACACTTACAAGTTGTGTCATGCAAATTCCTTTTGGTTATGATTTAAATACATATTTAACTACTAGCAGAAGTAGTTTTGATTTTCTAACTTGATAAGAACAAACCATAATCTCATGAATTCCAAAGGACTTTAGTCCATGACTTCACGATTTTCAAAAACGGCAGCGAACTAACTGAAGATAAATGCTACTGAAGTTTGTTCTCACAGGCTTACAAAATCAAAATTACTTTTCGGTGGTAGTGAAATATGTATTTTATTGATAGACATTAGGATTTTGCATGACATTGCTTATAACATAACAATTTCACTCTTGGAAGCAAGGTGGTGGGCAACATAATATTACTTACGATAATATTCTCACTTTGACCACAACCTCGCTTCCGAGGAAGAAAGCGTTATATTCATGCAAAATCCTTTTGGTCAGCAATGTGTAGTATGCAGTCTTAATTTTATAAACTTGATGAAACTTGAACGCCATTATATATCCTGGGAGTGAGGTAGGGGGCAAATCATCCGATTTAGTATATACCACAGGCTCCCACAACGCTCGCTTCACACACACAAACAACCAATTTAAGCACTAACTACAAGGTTCAGTGGAAATCTGTGCATAATTACACCATCATCCAATCCCCAGGAGGAACTGACGGCAACACAACAATTCGGCATGTCTTTGGTGACATTAAGAAATCAGCAAAATGACGAGCTTTCAACACATTTTCTAAGTGAAAATCGTTCCTTCTATGACATCACTGCAGGGCTCTTGTGACAGAGTTATGTAACTTGTCTGCGGTTTCGTTTGTGGCCGAGAGACAAGCAGACAGCATTTTTTAAGCCCTTGGTATTAAATAGCCGCAATTGTTTTTTTAACAAAAATGGTGTTCCGTTTATGACTAACCAGAAGTCTTTCATATGCAGTGGTAAAAGGAGTACCAAAAAATTGAGTTATTTGTTCTTTAAATTTCATCAAGCTTGGTATCAAGTTTGTAGGAATGCACCCATGGCTTAAATTGTTGGCTTAAAATAATACAGCACAAAGGGGGGATATGTTGTCACAGGTGATGAAACCCTGAAGCATAGAGTGAGTGCGACGTTACGCCACTTTCAGCAATATACTGTAGCAGCAATATCACAACAGGAGATACCAGAAATAGGTTTCACACATTGCACCCATGTGGGGAATCAAACCCAGGTCTTTGGTGTGACAAGCAAAAACTTTAACTACTAGACTACCCCTTTCAGGTATAGAATATGATCCAAGGGTAACCATGAATGCCTTATGAGACAATAGTCAAAGTGTTAACTGGCACTTCAACACAATCAGAATTATCATGTTGTACTGGTAATATCAGTTTTAGGTTTTCAAAACAATTTTCCAGATATTCCCAGGAATGACATTTGAAACTGGAATTGGGTGTTTAACCCATAGCATTGTAGTGTAAGGCAAATCCAGTCATTTAGCATTAACAAGGTCTGGCTGTGTTTGGGTCTCACAAGAAGTCAAGTCAAATCAATCCATCATCAGACTGGGATACATCCTGACAACAGTGTAATTCCCATACACATTCAGATAAACAAACACACCAAAAAAATATTTCTGTAACTGTGTTAAACACTTCCCTGACAATGATTCAGATACGATGTCATGAATAAAAAAGAAAGAGTAGTACATAAAACCATCACAAGAAAGATACTATTGCGACTGAAATGACTCAGACACATTTCCGGATAATAAACCTATCATCCATTAATCTGAAAAACACAGTCTCCTAAATTCATAAATAACACCTTGGAATAATTGCCCTGGAATTTTGTGCTTACTGCAATACTTTGATAAACACAAGTTGCAACATACTGTTAATATCACACACATGCAGACACATGCACACACGCACACACACTCACTCACATAAAGATGCTAGAATTTAAAACTTCCTTATACACTTCAAATGTTTGAAACAATTGTGACAGCTTGGTCAAGTGACTTACTTAACTTCTCACGAGTTTAACAGATGCAATGTTAAAACATTTATAAAAATAGCAAGTTTGATGAAGCCCAACTAAGAACAGAATAAACCCAATTTTTCCTGAGCACATGATTTGGAATCATTGATAATCCTTGAATATAATCACCTGTTGGAGCATTGTCTAGTATCCGAAGATCGTAGGCACCCTGATACCCTACTCTGTAGTTGGTTCTGGCACCAGAGTCCCACTGTACCACAACAGTTTTGTCCGGAGATGTTGTGCTGCCCGGTTTACCGATTTCAACAACTGTGCCAGTGTGGCCATCCCCGCCGTCTTGGATGCCCCACTTCCAGTCTGGTCCCCGCACAACTCGTAGACCAACTTCCATTACTGGGCAACATCAATTAACTGTGCAAACATAGAGTGAATATTATGTAGTTATGCAAGCTAAAGTTGTCAATATTCCAACCTTATCACAAACATTTGTAAATAACTGCTTAAGTGAGAAAAAAGTAGTTTAGCATAATATGGTTATATTGTAAATCATAATGTCTAATGACTTCAATTTTATAGACTCAAGTTTGTAAATATGTGTTTAACATAACAGATTTCTACCTTAACTTGTGGAAGGCATGTGAAGTACTTTTCTTTTTTGTGAATTATACTCAAAACTTCAAAATTACTGAATCCCTGGAGCTGGGTGTTAATAGTAACCTTAACCCTGGATGAGCAATATGATATATGAAAACAGCACAGACTGTAAGTTAAACACTTCCATATAATAATGCTACAAAATGGACCCCTCAGTTTTTCTGGGAGGACAGCTTGTTTAATGATGAAGGGGTACAAGAAACCCCCAATATCCTAACCTAGAGTACACTTCTAAACTGTGCTGAGGGCAAGTAAAAGGCTAATGACAGTCCTCACAGACTCATGGCTATGGTGTAGCTAAAACAGGCACTGAATAAAACTGTCAGAAAATGTAGACATTTCTCTGAGCAGGATTAACTGCATACACTGAGGACCACGGAAATGAATTTTGTCTTCTGAACTAGTCTTTGAAAGAATTCTAGGGCTGGGGTATATTTATTAAAAGATGGTTTTACCACAGGGAAGTTTATTATCAGTATATTATTACTTCACTTGATTATTTATGTCAAATATGTTTCCTGATGTTCTTGCTACTGAGTGCAGTTGAGAGGACAGCCTGTAAACAGTCAATAACGTACAAGATAACCCTGTGACTGACATTCTGAGAAACGATACATGTTATCAATACCAGGTTATGTGAAACCAGGTCTGACCGCACAATCCATTAAGCAACATCTTATAACTTCATAGTTTCCTAGAGAATACTTCTGATCAGGAATCTTCAAAGATTTTTTAAGATTAAATTTACACTAGTTAACAGCATCCACTTGTCTGGAGAATTTTAGATCCACGTCTAACAGTATTGGATTGATCATTAAAGCCAGTATGACTGACCTGAGCTACAAAAGCAATAAACATATTTGCATGTTGGTTAGGCTTGTGTCAAAAAATCGTCGGCAGCTGATGTGTAAGGCATATCTTTTTGACAACTCGTAGTACCCAGTGAAACAGGACCTAAGAAACAGCCTACTTATCGTACATACCTTCGCATCTAGTGACAAAATGACAACAACAATAGACATTTCAGTAGTGCTGCTTGAAGGAACACTGTAAATTTTAAACTTTTACTTACTTTGATTTGAGGGGAAAGGGACGGATCGTTGTTATTCTTGATAAAATTTTGACACTTCTAACATCAACTTTCTTCCTAAAGGATAGGTCAGCAAACCTTTCGCAGGCCCGCAGTTACTATTATTATCAATAAACCTAACTTTCATTTGAGGACACCTAAATCTTACTTTCTCGCGATGAACATACAATAGGTTTCGGAAGAATTTACATCTGTATTTTTAACAAGCTGAAAATAATATCTTTATTCAGCGGCAGGTGCGCGAGTCCGGGATGAAGTGTCACCCGATGATACACACAGCGTTTCGGAAGTACAGATGGATAACTGAGGCCCTAGTCTTGTTGACGGCTGTTCCGTTTTTTGTTCGACCCCCACTGATTACTAATAGTGCACATCCTATTATTTATACTACATCTTTAGCGAAAGTTGGAGGCGGATCGCAGGTGAAATCGGTAGCTGCGTACATTTTTCACACATAGAAAAGTTTTCATCGCGCATACATTCATTTCGATCAAGCTACATTGGTGCAAAATTTGATCAATACTTGGAGGTATTGCATTACTATGCACCGAGGCTAGTGCGGAGCTGGCTTTCATTTCCGAAGAAAACACGATACACTGTGCAGTTAGTCTGTTTGGTGTGAAAAGTGATTTTATGCACTATATTTTCATATTCTTTAGAAAAACTTACTTTGCAATCGGTTCAAAACTAAATTGCACTTAAATCAAGAGCCGTGTGCGGAGATGGATGTGAGACCTTTCTTTCCCCGTCGAGCCTCTTTCTGACAGACAGTGAGAGACATTGGGAAAATATTTGGTCGCCATTTTGTTGTTCATCCAAGATCACCATCGGGATATTAGTTGTTTCCGTGCTTCCTCCGGGATGGGGGAGACGAAAATCATCTACCATATAGACGATGAGGATACTCCATATCTTATAAAGCTTCCCGTCCCGGCCGATCGCGTCACATTAGGGGATTTTAAAAATGCTCTCAACCGCCCGAACTACAAGTTCTTTTTCAAGTCTATGGATGATGACTTTGGGTAAGTTCTTGGATAATCGGCAATCTTGAATCCTAACGACATGCAGCAGTGTGCGTCACTAGTATCTTATTTTTATTGTGCACATAATTTGAACGCAGGAAATAAAATCCATTTACCAGAAACGCCAAAAACACATGCTGGAACTAAGATGCAGTTTTTATGAATGAACTTCGATGCTCTCTGACAGCAAGCCATTTGTATAGGAAGCTGGTTGAAATTTAAAAGAAGCTCCCCAGTCCTTTCTGCAGACTCATTCATTTTGCATTTTTCATTGTCAGTGTTGACTTTTATAAGTTTCCTCTTTGTAGACAATCGACTATTTGTACCGATTAATTTGCTAGTGCTTTTGAATACCTTACGACTATCTCACATCTGTTCGTATCAAAACATGTTTTGTATGGTTTTGTGTGATAGTGGTTTCTTTATGAGTAGAAATACGTCTTAAATTTGAGGAAATTATGATTTTGCTTTCAGGAAAGCAAACTTTAGCAGCACTCATCATGTCTTGTTATCAGCTAATGAAGAAAAAATGTTGTGGCGCACATTACACACATATTTTCATACAACACACATAAATGTATCAGATAATCAAGTTGACAGAAGCATTTGGTCCAATATTGATCTGTCCATATTGTTGGAATAGCACCCAGATTTCATACACATGCAACATGACTTTTGTATTATCTCAGTCACCATATGGTGAATGTTCAGTTGTTATCTAATAAATAATAATATTTACATGATTAGTACTCTTTTATCAAGCTGAAGCATTTGTATTCAAAGGTGCATTTGAATTGTAAGACACATAGACATGTTTGCCAACTGGTTATATTAAATAGTTCTACCCAGGAATAAACATTTGGGTGACAAACACTGATGTACATAAGATATTAGTTATTGTCTGTGTGACAGTCATGAAGGTGAAAGCTACATACATATACAACAATTCATTGTTCTCTAGTATATGGTGCTGTTTATTGCATGTTTGAGATTTCTGTTCAATGTTGTAAGTTAGGCTGTGCGACATAGCCCGTTATTTTATACAGATGCATTATTAGGTTTACAATGTTCATCTATTCAAATAATAAAAGCAGACCTCACAGGTCCATGAGCGGGTCCCATGAGCTTCTTGACTCTGCCATCACAAAAAGTCATGGTTTAAAATCGAAGAATCCGATCAGATGTCTCCCTTCCAGAGTGTTTTGGAAAGCTATTTATCTATTTATAATTCTTTTTTTTTTCAGCGTTGTTAAAGAAGAAATAATTGATGATGAGGCACACCTGCCTTGCTTCAATGGAAGAGTTGTCTCTTGGGCAAGTATTTTTGATGTGCATGAAAATGTCATATGTTTTTACATCATGTGTATCTACAAAGGAGCAGTTTAATGATCAGTTAGTTTCCAGCTAGTGTCAACAACTAGTTATGTTGACTATTGATTAAATATAAAACCAGACAGAGACACATATATTTTTCTAACATTCTTTTGTGAAATCCATCCTGGCTGTTACTGATTGTATTCTTGATATCCACTGAACCTTCCATGTTGAATCTAGTTTGACTTAAAAATTGGATCCCTTTCTTAAATTCTATGCAAAACCACAGTAGAGATTCACATGTAATTTGAACTTGATGCCTTTGGTAAAATTTCCCCAGCCCTGTATTAGGAAAAGTTATGCCTCCAGATTAAGATGTATTTACAACTATTTTCTAGACTTAACATAGTGGATTTTGTACCTTTGATCTGCATCAAATTGATCAGCAAGTAGCCATACTGTTGGGAAATCTTAAGCCCTAAATTGGGTGTTTTAGATTTCTTTTCACATTACCTTACTGCTCAATACCAGGTTCTTGGAAAATTGCAATTAATCCTGCTAAGGAAGGAAGTCCCAAAGTTATTGTGATCAGTAATCTGGAATCATCCGTTGTTTAGAATTATAAAGTTAGGTGGTATTTGCTCTGAATCTTTCAAGATTTTCATCAAGTCCAACAGTAATTTCAAACAGTTTTACCATATACTTCTCTATATTTGTCCAGGCATATGAATTGTTTAGAAAAAAGGAAGTGCTGTATCAGCAATATCATTTCACATGTGACACAGATGCACACAGAGTGATGAATCATGCTCATGGGTTTCACCTGAGGTGGTAATGTGTAAGACTGACATCACACCTCCCACATTGCACTATTTCCAATTGGTCTAGCTACAGTGCTGTTTAAAGCAATCTTAAACTAAATTCACTCACTCAATCACAGTTGGATGATGTGACTGACAGTGTTTGGCAGTTGTGTACTGTCAGGACAAAAGTTAATGTCATTCTTTACCAATATCTTCTTTAGGATCTGATTGTTCCCACCTGGAGTTTTAGCAATGTCTAAGACGTAAGTGTTTTGAACTTTAAAGCAGTAAATTCTTCTTCAAAGTATAATGATGTGAAGTGCAAGCTCTGGACCATCTGGAGCAAGTGTTTCGGGCTAGTGTCAGAATCGGGTGATGGTAATTAATGAGGATGCTGGTGCAGGTGCTTGCTAATTACTTGTTGCAGGACTGGGGCACTTACAATGATTGAAGGTGATTCAGAGGATGGGGTTTGTCAAATTCCATTTGTAGTTCAGCAGGGATAAAGGATAGGTTTACACAGATCAAGGCTAGAAGGAGCCCTGAATATATGGAGAGTGATAACACAACAAAGTTTCCACAAAGCCAGAATTTCTGCTTTCTCTGAAAATACTTTGTAACTGTGTTGAGTTAACTGAGTATAGCATGGATCTACAGACACTACTGATGGGAATGAATGTTGATATCCTGGACATCATGCTCAGTGAATGGTTTTATGCCAAGTCTTGTTGAATAGCGACATCACGACTTTCATTGACTATAGATTTATTTGTAAACCATGTGTGGAGATGTAGATAAACTCTAATTTTGTTCCAGAATATGATAGTAGTAGACCCCATGTACAGTATTGTAGATTAAGTTCAGGTAAGATCATGTGTGAGACCTCTGCCATGATATAACTGGAATATTACTAAAAGCCTCATAAAACTAAACTCACAGCATTGTATTAGCAGTCTGGCCCATGTGGTCAGTGTCTCAGATGTGTGGTGAATTTGAATTTAACTGAAGCTCTTTATGTTTGCATTGTTTTGGGCTGAGGAAAAAAGCAACAACCTTTTTTAACTGCTATGATGTTAGGTCCTATTCAGTCGTTCTAGTCTTGGAATTTGGGAATTTCTTATCACATGGGTAAAATAAGTTTGATTTGTTTTGCTATTTAGGGGGGTTTCAAATATGCTGTTGGCAGTGTCATTAAGAAATGAATACTGAAATATTTATGTATTGTGATACTGAGCCTGTGCATTTTGTTGGAGTGAGTTAAGAAATTTAAACTTTGACATTCTTAGTTTGGTTCTTAATTTCTGACTAAAGTGGTAACTTGATGAAGTAGGTACAATGCAGCTCTTCTGGCTGTCCAGCTCCATTAACTTGATATTTGACTGTGGCCTGAGCATATCAGGAGAGAGAAGTGGCTCGATCCTTGTGTAAATTAAGCATGAAAGTCAAGAGGTCCCTGTCATTACTCCAATGTTCCAAACTTAAAGATTTACGAGATCCCTTGGATTGAAAAACTGTAACAGCAAGCTTCCAAGATAGCCACCACCTTCTTTTTTCCTCTTCCTCACCCCTGCCCCTCTTAAATTTTGAACGCTTGTTTCAGGGAAATAGACTGATTTAACATTGCCATGAAGCTGAGAGAGGATATGGTTCATGATTTGGTTATTTGTTAATATTTAATTACTTCATCTGTGAAGTTGACCATGCATTCACATTGAAGTTAATCAGATATACATGATTAAAGAGATGAGATTGTCATGTCATAGTGAGTCATATATCATTATGGAGGGACTTAGGTGGCCCAGTAGTCAGTTTGATGTACGCCATGATCTTGGATTTGAAACTCTGGTCACCCTGACTGGGTTTTGGAAATTATATACACCGAACCCAGTTTTCTCAAATTATTAAATATCTCATACCTGCAATTGCTTTGAGGTTTCTTCACACCCACATTCCATTGCCTTGTCTTGATAGTGTGAATGTGGCGTTAAAACTCACCTCACTCACTCATTCTCTGTCAGGCTTATTTATGAATCTAAACATGGATGCCAGAATGGAAGGAATATCCGTCTTGTCTCCCTGTTCACTTGGAAAGTATCTAGTATGTAACTGTATGTATTTGTATGCAGTAGAAAGTCTGTCCATAGTCTTTCAAAAGTTACATACAGACATGACTGTCAAGTATGGAGGATCTGGATGCAGTAAGTAGTTTGTAAATCAGGGATTTGTGGGATGCTAATTCCTGCATCCTATACTCATCAGAATTAACAATGGAAGCAACAATATTTATTTACACGTCCAGAAGGACACAGAAAAAGGTCAAATACTTTTTGTAAACATTTTGGTCAAGTTACAATAAGTTATCACTGTGTCTGCTACTAGCCATGTTATGGTATCATTTGTGATTTAATTGCTCTAACACTGTGATTATCATGATACACAATACAATAAAAGTACCTAAATTACAACAAAATTACAACATAGTATTAAAAATAATACTGAAGTATCTGGGACCCGTTTTGTAGTTCAAGACCACGAAAATTAGAAGTATGCGTCCCAGGGACCTCAAATATAGGATTCATGGTAAACCCCTGATTGAATGTGATCTGTCAAAATTGGAGTGTTGACTGTATGTAGTGCATGAATGGTTGACTTGAGTATGCACACACTGAAGAGGCTTAACAGTGATCTATGCCACAAACTGTCTGTGACTTAAGCAACTGTCATGTAGCCTTGATGTACATTATACGTTACTGATTTGACGTTAGATTTAGTTTGTATGTTGTTTTATATATGTAAAACAATACATATTTGAAACAGAGTCTAGGTATTTATATGGGGTAAGCCCATTTATCAATGTCCTTTCACTGTGGAAACGGAGCTGTTGAAAAAACAACTGTAAATTGACATTGGTAAAGCACTGGTAAAGTGTCTCATGTACAATTAATTCTTTGCATTTATTGCTTTAGTTGTGTACCTTTTATTTACTTGTTTACCATTTTTAACTGCAGATTGACCGTTTAGACAGTCGTAGTCAGAAAAACATTGTGAGAGGCATACCAAAATTCCAAATCATCTTGAGTTATTCAAGGAACTTTCAAAAAGTTGTTCTTTTTGCCTAAGGTTTGTTTGGTTGATTGTTCTTTGAAACTTAACTAAGCAATATCCTAGCTAAGGTTTTGCAAATACTTGTGTATGGATTAGACAATCCAGCAGTTGTGTAGATGAGCATCAATCTAATCAAGGGACTGTGGGGTAGCCTAGTTTTTAAATCTTCACATTTCAGATTGAAGACTGGGGTTCAATTCCCCACATGGATCCAAAGTGTGAATACCATTTCTGTTGTCCCCTTGGTGATATAGGTGGAACACCATTTCTGTTACGTGTCCCCTCGTGTTATTGCTGGAATGCCATTTCTGTTGTCCCCTTAGTGATATTGCTGGAATACCATTTTTTGTTGTCCCCTCGGTGTTATTGCTGGAATACCTTTTCTGTTGTCCCCTCGGTGTTATTGCTGGAATACCATTTCTGTTGTCCCCTCGGTGTTATTGCGGGAATACCATTTCTGTTGTCTCCTCGATGTTATTGCTGGAATACCATTTCTGTTGTCCCCTTGGTGTTATCGCTGGAATATTGCTAAAAGCAGCATAACATAAAATTTAACTATTTTTAGGCCTGACTCACTCATTCAGCCTACTCAAATGGAATGCAGAGATACCAACCTCTTCGATTTTATCTTAGTCGCTACAAATTATACTCTCAGACTACGGACTAGAAATTCTACGAAATCCATTACAATTCAGATCTCTAGACAAAAACACATATTTTCATCGATTATCAACATTTTCGCTGAAAAGGGAAGACAAGAAGAAATGTAATGCTGATAATTTGTAAATCTGCTCTTGAAATTGAAGCTTTACCCTTGATTAGTGTCATATTTTTTTTTGGAATCCATCATTTATTTAGTTGACTGGTAATTTTATGGTCAAACCACTAATTTTGATCCTTGAAACTACTTTGGGATTGGCATTTCTGGAGATGTGACAGTCAAGGTCATTAGTAGATAGCAACTCTCATTTGCTGTCATTTTATAGAAAATAAGATAGCTAACATCTAACTTTGCTGTAATTTTTTTTATCAAGTTATCTAGAATTTGATGTCATTCTATGAAGAGAGAAATATCATTGACGGATATGTTTTTCAAGATGATTCATTGATGTTAAATGAGTACTTCAACCAAGGTATGCTGCCAAATTTCAGGAAGTTATGCTGAAAATAATCTGTTCCTTTCAAAAACAACATCCTTAACAGATAAGTGTTTTTAGCTTTCTCATGAGGAAGCATCTTTCAGATAACAGTAAATCATAGTTTTAGTATATATTTCACCTACATGCCCTATCATCACTTAAAGTGATACAACCATTGAAGGTTATGCTGGAATATTGGTCATTGACGGATTTAGCACCTCCATGCAATGAAGCATGGGTGGTTAATCCACTTCCCTGTGCCTGATTGCCAACCAACTCACAGTGTATCAGACAACACTCATGCAGAAGTGATAAGGCTTGGTGTTTATTGGACTCATAGTTTATTGCAGTTTACCAATGTGATCTGCCTCAGGGGTATTCCCATGGTAAATCAGGGGTAATTGTAAATTCATAATAAAGTGTTTATTGCTAGCCCAGTCTGAATATTGGTATTGATTGTATGATGGCAGTTGGATTTGTTCTGTAACTGAAGTAGCTATTGAAATTAATCAAACATATGTGGTTGGTATAGTAATGGGTAAGGACTTGCAGGCCTAAGTTTGATACCCAGACACGACCCTTCACTTTGTAGTGTTGCCATTGAGATTGGGTCATTAGTCACCTTGTTTGTGTTTGTGAGTCATGAAACTGCTTTATTATTTCAGTCATTGTGATTTGTGGGACTGCTGTCAGGGTTAACTTGAAGGATTTGGTCTGCAAATCTGATTGCAGTATTCCAAAAAATCCAGGTTCTCTGTCTTTTGGTAATGAGGTATGACAGCTTTTTCAGAAGGATTGGACCGGTGTCTTATTTTGAGTTCGTGGATTTGTTTGCCATCATGGCTCCAGAGAAAAGCAGTGTGCCATGTTTGATCATGGACTTCATCAGACTTTGCAATGTTAATATAGATCTTTTGTGAACTAAGTTCTATGTTCTGAAGACCTTTACAGACATTGCTGTGTATTGGAGATCTTTCTAGAGGTGGCTTGATGTTGGTGGAAGACTGTGCATGCTGTATTGATCTTCTTCATCATTTTTCCTGTTTCACTTACAGTATAAATATGATTCAATCTATTCAGTCTGACTCCAGAGTCTCCTCTAGGACAGTTTTAGGTGATCTACAGCTATTGTGATGTCATTGAATCCTGACATCTTGAAAAGCGGAGATGTTATAAAATGCATCTAAATTCTCTATGGGGTAAAACATCTCTTCGTCCAGAAAAATAAGGTTGAGTTTCTCACTTGGGTACAATGTGTGAAGCTATGTTTTTGTTTCCCTGGGGATAGTCTAGGTAGCTGAGTGGTTAAAGTGTGGGGAATCGAAAGCCCTGGTTCAAATCCCAACATTGGTACAATGTGTGATGCCCATTTCTGTTGTTCAAAGCAGCATTGAACCAAACTCAGTCATACTTGTGTCCCCATGGTGTATCTTTAATATTGCTAAAAACAGGGTAAAATCTTTCTCACTCACTTAAAGCAGCGTAATCCTCTCTCACTCAAGCCATCATATCATTTGATTATTGTGGAAAGTAGTTGAACCGAGCATGACATGGGTTACATTTACGTTATTTACTTTTTCTAGCCAAGCATAAACACACACCACAAACCATGAACACTGTCTGTATTATTCTGAAAGATGGCTTCAGCTGTAAATCCTTATTATTTGGACAGTCAATTATGCGGAACTGGCGTGACCCAATCCAGTAGGCCAAGCCCGCATCAGAGACACACGAGATACTCATAAACTCAAGCATCTTTTATTTGCATACCTGCTTACGAACCAGGTCAGGTGTATAAACATTTTGGTGTTGACATGAGAGGAGCACCTGAATTTCTCATGGACTGATTGTGAGAAGCACTCAGGTCATCCTCCTAAAGCTAAAGACCCTCAGTAGTTTCTCTGCTTTCTTTCTCCTGCATCTCTTGCCAATATGTAACTTTAAACCCCATCAAATATTTTCACTCACTCCAAACATATTAGTCCAGTTCTTGGATCAATATATTTTGGGGCAGCAAGAGAAATTGGCACTAGTCCTAAGGATTCAGAGAAATATGTTGTTTTTCATATTTTTGCTATACAGTCAAACACTTAGTATCAACATTGAAGGCAGCTACACATATATCAAGATATCAAAGGGTTGACATTACCACAAAGTAAGGCCTATCTAGGGGTCAGTAACCAAGCAGTTGCAAGCCATGTTTGGACATTGAGTTCTTGTAGTTTTTGTCAGCTCTGTCCTAAACGTTCATATTTTTTGCTATACAGTGATCCACTTTGCGTTAGCATGGAAGAGACCTACATGTAATTCAAGTTATCCCAGGTTCAACATTACCACAAAATGATATCTGTACAGAAAATATGTACTGACAAAGCTTTTACTTAAAGACGCTCACAAGTTTGGCACATGTAAGTTGGCCACAGTAGCATTTGACTGTATGATATAATGATTTGTTGATGAAAAATGTTAGATTCTTTTGCTGTCTGTGTTTGAAATCGGAAAACCTTACCATACTGCCATAAGGACCCACAGACGTATGAAGCTGTTAGCCCAGACTAAACTCTTGAGTCCTTCATTTTAAAACACAGCAGGTCATTGAAACAGATACACTGAGAAGTACATGTTTTTCAGACCTCAAGAACCAGTGCAAATTTGAGAGTTAGGGAAGGACACTAAACATACTTGCCACAGGCCTGATCCATCTTGTAATCATAGTGTTTCCCTTTCGCCCAACCCTCTCTGCAATGCAAAAGTCCTAAGTGAAGCATGTCTAGAAGTTCCTCAGGTGCAAGTTTGAATTTTTCATCTGACTGACACTTCAATTAAAATTAAATGGAATTATTTCTTAAAAATTTTATATTGTAAGAGACTAAGCATTAGTAGAGTTAAGAAGCCCGAGTGCTGTACTGTGGAACTGTCTTCAGCTTCACTTCAGATGCACTGAACTACATTTATATCTGGCCTAAAGACCCATCTGTTTATTAATCGCTTACATTTGATTATCTTTTTATTTGTATGCACTTAAAGCATGCAGTGTGCAGAATGGAGTTCAGCACCTTATTATGTTTTTATCATACTGGCGCGTATCATGACTACAAGCAATACATTATCATTCAAATATTAGAAAAATATAAATTAGAATATTGGTTTCATCATGTATCCATAATAGCTTAGATGAAGACTCCTGTCGGAAGTAGTCAAACTTGACATACTTTTGAAAAAGGTATAAGTTATGACCACACAATTTCACAGATGTTCTAGTTAAAATCCTAGCCTGAGATAAACAGAACTCCACTTGCAGGCTGGCACTTATTGTGTACGCTGTTTTTATTTTTCTTGCAGATGTGAATTGTTGAGTTCAGTGAGACTTTGCCGCTGTTATGTGTGATCGTGCTGACTTTCAATAACAAAGGCAGCGATAGAAGTATTCATGACTCTTAGACTTTATTCAAACCAGTGAAGATCTGTGTTAGAAATGAACTTCAGTAACCTATGCTTGCTGTAAGAGGTAACTAGCAGGAACAAGTGGTCAAGTTCGCTGACTGGGTTGACACTTGGCGTCTTGTCCCACTTGTGTAGATGGATGCTCATACCACTGATCCCTGGATTGTCTGGTCCAGATCCTATTATTCATGGACCGCTGCCATATACGTGGAATATTGCTGTGTGTGTCATAAAACTAGAAGCTTAAGTCACTCACTCACTCTGTCTAGTTTTTTTATCCCTTTCATCAACATGATGGCAAATTTAGGTTGGAATGGAGGGAAATCAGGATGTAAAATAAACTTAATATGCAGCTTGATTGCATATCCCCTGGCTGAACATTATATTCTGAAAGTGTAATGAGAAGCAGTGTTATCTATTTGTATAGCCCAGAAGGGATTTAGTTATGGCGTAATGTCTAAGGTTGGTTCATTTTTATAGCTTTTGTGACAGTTCTACAGTGACAGATCTATATCAGTCAGTAGGTTTAGTGATTTATGATATTGTATTTTTATCTGTCGTGGGGGAAAATGTAAGTGTAACAATGTGCAACTGTCATTGTATTCCTTGTATACCAGGGGTTGTTACTGCACTGTAATCAGCTGGATGCCAGTCAGTGCAAAATATTTTTGAGTCGTCTAGACTGAACATGGCTCTAACATCATTTTAGCAGACTTAGGTGTCATCACTTATTTCTGGTGTCTATTGTGGTTTTGCTGGAATATTGCTAAAAGCTGTGTTGTGGTAGCCACTGCTTCTTTGGTCCAATTCAGGTTATTGGTTTCTTGCTGCCTGCTTGTTACTGGAAGACATAGACCTCTTATTAATGAGATGTATGTCATAATAAGAGAACAAAAATACTTCTTACTTAAACATCTCTCGTGTTTATGACTAGCCTCCATAATATTTTAGGACAATAAAAAAAATTGCTCTTGCGAAATATTAGTAGTAATGATTTGTTTTGTTTAATGCTGGTCTGTATGTAATCGAGTATGGACCAGCTAGTCGTGTGATCAATAGCATGATCTATACAATGGGCATATGAAGACATGACTTCACGAAATCATTGAGCCTGACCACTGAATGCTGTTAGTCAGAAGCATGGGTTACTGAAAATCTATTCTAATCCAGATCTTTACCGGTAAAGTAGTGGAGGAGACAGCACAGAAGAGACTCCTGCTACTGCTGGTCCTGATTTCTTTACTATTTTGCACTTAACTAGTTCAGTGGAATGTTTGTGGTGTTGTGTATTAGCTATCAACCTGATGGTGTGGGCCAGTTATGTATCTCAGGTGTGAAGTGTGTATTGTTGTTGATTGCCTGGTGTATATTCTGTGTATTGTACAGGTGTTAGGCCAATGAGAATTTGGGCGCTACCAGTATCTGCAGGTCTGTCAGAGGTGATGACATTCCCTGTGGTTTATGAGGCAAGGAGGTTTATGCTTTGTTGTCACCCTAACTCAGTGAATAGCTTTTGCAAAGTATTACCCTCCAAGGCTGTCATCATGACAGTGACTCCTGCCATCAGCAAAATTGTGTGAGAGAAATGCAGTGTGGTTTCTGTTGAAAATGGTGCAGTGTACAGTTTTATGATACCAGTGTAGAATGAGGGTTCAAAGGTCCTGTCTAGCCTCTCATAGACCTTTATGCAACATGAACTCTTCTAATGTGTTCTTTGTGGCAGGCCTGTCATGCGAGGCAACTATCATAATTGGGTGGTCAGAATTGCTCATAGCTGCTCTTTGAGTTCCAGTCTGGGGTAGTCTAGTGGTTGAAGAGATCACTCGTCACACCCATTGTGATATAGCTGGAATGTTTCTTTTAGCAGCATGAAACCATGCTTGGTCACTCTTTGAGTTCCATCTGTGGAGATGATGCTCATGACATCAACCACTGGCTGGTCCAGGCTTTATTATTTACAGACCAAGGTCATGTAGTTAAAGTGTCATTGAGGGTGGTGTTAAATTAAACACAGATTATTCAGTTGTTTGTTGAAGCAACATGATTTGCACCATAAATTATTCTTCGTGGGGGGGGGGGTTGATAAGAGGATTAACTGTTTCTTTGGTCCACTTGTGATTCAGTTGTTGATAACAGTGGATTATCAATCAGTGCCAAGACCAGATATTGTCTACAAGCCCAAACTTGTCTCACTTTCATTATTGTTTACCTGATTAAACTTTTGAATCATGGAATCTATTTGGAGGACCCCAGCAGCTATGAAAAAATCATCTGACAATTCAGGACTCTATTTATGGTCTGTCCTGGACCATGATTAATGACCTCTTTGTGATAATGAAGTGATTAGGAAAAACTGTGTGAGGTTTGTGTCTATACCCAGCTGTTAAAGACTGTGCCGGAGGGAGTGAATATAGTTTTGTGTCCCTTTTAGAATAATTTCAGGGCATTATCCTCCAGAAATGGGCTTCAAGCAAAGTTATAATGCTGTGCCCACTGACTAGTACTTTTGTGGAATTTTCAAAACTAAGTTATGTAAAAGAAAAAATTTTCAACCATAGTTATAATGCTGCTCCCCCTCACTGAAAGGGAACTTTCAAAACAATTTTTTTTTATATATATATATATATACTACCCATCAAAAATTTAAACTCACTTAAAGCAATCATTATATGTTATGTGTATGTATATGGTTACATCAAAGATGAATTTCTCCACTCACTGGAGGGGGACCAACTGCAAACCTCTTGATCAACTGCACGGAGGATTACACATCAAATTACTAAAAAGTGTGTGCAGATATCACGCATTTGAACATCTGCATTTGAGTATGAAGATTCGTTAAGAATTCGCCTATTTTCACTGCGTTTCATCTTTTAAAGAACTCATGACATTAGTCTTTCAACATTACGAACTGGTTTTAGTATACATATTTTGAAAAATCTAGTTGAGAACAGTGAACTGAAGTAAGTGGCTACATGACATGAGTCGAAACTTTTGATGGTTATCATAGTTAAGATGCTGTATCCCCCGCTCACTAATACTTTTCTGGAACTTTCAAATGCACATTTCATATTTTGCAAGGTAACTACAAAAGAAGACAGCAGAATACTCCATCTGTAACCCACCTTTTAATTGAGCAAGGGTAAATAACTATTTAGTCTCAATGAAAATAGGGCAACTGGTTACCAATACACCATCAATTACCTTCCACTGGGCCAAGTATGTTTTGTGTATGTGTTGAAAATGCCTTTGTCAGTGTTCATCAACAGTGACTGATTATATGATGTCAGTCATGGCTCATGAGACGAGGTTACTGTCAATTGTAAAGAAAGAATAACTGCCGCCAAGCCTATTCTCAGCTGTACAGTTATTGACACGGGGTTCTTGTGAAATACCTATTCACTTGGTTAAAGTGATGCTTGGGTTTTCTGATCCTGTCATGCAGAAATTTGTATATATAGTAGAGTTGAAAAGAGTACTTTTGAAGAAACGCTCATTTCAACTGACAGTGATGTTAAAATCTATTAGGTAATTTTGTGGAATGGATCCATCATAAAGGTCTGGTCAAATTTTGTTTGATGTAGAAAACTTAACAAAGAAAGTCCCTTGTATTATCACTGAAGTCCTTTGGAAATGATCATAGATGAAAAGTTTGGGCATAGATAGACAAAGTTTGACGTACACTTTTAAGGTTTTACCTACTTTGTTTTTTGAGAATTGTGTTCACATATTGAATATATTGAAGGTATGTTTTGTGAAATGCCTGCTGATGTAATTGTGATTGTTGTGAGAATCAGATTATGGAGAAGTTTATTATTTGAAATAAGGATTGAAAATACATAGTCAACATCGTTATTATGAAAGAACACAACAACTATTATATGGTTTTAGTCTGGAAATCAATGTGTTGATTCTACTTTCTGTGTGTTATGAAGGGTGTAGTTAAATGATCTGTGCATATTTTTATGATTTGATCGGAAAATCACAACACACACCCTCACTCACTCTTACATAATCACCCCTCCCAGTGAACATCTCCTGTCTACAGTCTCGAACTGACTACTGATATGCTCTAGAGATACTGATAAAAATGGCTATAATAAGATTGTAATAAAAATGAAAACTTCAAGGTTAGTGAATGCAAAATTAAAGATTTTCAGCTTCTCATATCCAAATAAGGAAGTTTTTCCGCTGGTTAACAAAACATGCCACTGATCAAGCCAGGTGCGATCAGTCATCCATTGACGTGAGCTCCAGGTAAAGCAGGGCACTGGTGCAGTGTCACCTGTTTCCGAAAGCAATGAATAAGATTTTTGCCAGTGATGAGCTTCTTGCCAGGAGCTATGCTCGATTGACACTAATCTTCTTTGTATCCTTTTAGTGTTTACTAACAGTAATGGAGGCAGGCTGTCCATGTATTGTGTTAGCGCTGGCAGGAGTATTGTCAGGGTGGGTGGGACGAGGCTGTGACACTGTTAAGAAACCAGACCCTGGCAAAGGAGAGTCCCATCAGTATTGGTGGCAATTTGGGGTCTGAGGAAACTGATCTATTGAGGAAATGCTTATGACATTTAATTTGTGTATTTTAAGGTTTTGACTCACTCCAGCAGCAAGTGATCAGGGTAATTAGAACATGGAGGATGTTTAAACAATGCTTATGCCTTTGTTTCCAAGAACGCAGTGTTCAGTACTGGGAATCATTAGGATGTTTGTTGATTTGTTGGATGTATATTAAGGTGTGAATAGGTTTTGGAGATTAGTGCTCAAGAATCCGTTGGTAAATGAGTAATGACCAGTCAGTGGCCATATAAATACATGCATACACCTAACTGTGGGTATAGCTACATACAGTAAACATGGACAAAGTACTGTGACTATGTGTCCCAGTCCACCCAGCTGTGAATGGGTACCTCATAGAGATGGGAAAGCCACATGAACTCAGTGGCAGCAGGAGTTGTATGGTCCCTAGTTGAAATTGACAATACATGGTTCCATTCAGATTGACACTGTATAAATGTGATGATGATGATGGTGATGGTGATGATAAATATTTTGACTAGAAATTGTAGAAGTTGGAATTCTTATAATGGCTTCAGATGAGGAAGCAGAATGCAATGCCAGCTGTATTTTAGAAAAATGTGGGGGAAAAAAGGATTACATATATTATCAGTGGATTATATATGTGCAGACAAGGCAAATGAAGACACAAACCTATTGCACACCGTTTTGGAGAAGCTACCTTCTATAGGTCAGTGAAATGTTTTACACCTGTAACTGTTACGAGTTTAAACAAATGCTTTTTATGCATTCAAATACCCTTGAGACAAGGATTTATTAAGTTAAATTTTAAAACTGTGGACACATTTCTTGACTAAGAGTAACTTCAAACTCATTTGAAGAGATAATAGTAATTCTTGTTGATTCATTTGAAGCGTATTCAGTCCATGCATGAATGTCACCATGTGTAGCAGCTGTTACAGTTTAGGCCATTCATATATGTTATTAACATTTGCTCAGCAATAATAAGAACTTTCTGTACTCAGACTTAAGCATTTAAGTCAAGGGAGGTTTCTTTCTCGGTAAACTGTGAATTTCAATGATCTGTTAATGTCCATATTACTCCGCATGTCAGTGATCAATATTAAGAGAGGCTTGATTCCTTTTCCTCTATTATTTGAATCTTGGCCCCCCCCCCCCCCCCCCCTCTCTCTCTCTCTCTCTCATCTCTCTCTCTCTCTCTCTCTCTCTCTCTCTCTCTCTCTCTCTCTCTCTCTCTCTCTCTCTCTCTCTCTCCCCCCTCTCTCTCTCTCTCTCTCTCTCTCTCTCTCTCTCTCTCTCTCTCTCTCTCTCTCTCTCTCTCTCTCTCTCCTCTCTCTCTCTCTCTCTCTCTCTCTCTCTCTCTCTCTCTCTCCTCTCTCTCTCTCTCTCTCATCAGATGGTTGCTCCCTAAGTAAACTGGTTGGAAGAGTAAGGACCGTTATAAATCTTAATTTTCGTTCAGTTACATTCACACAAACTTGCAAAACACTAGAACTTTTTTTGTTTTTGGTACATAAGAATGTTCCTTAGCCATGACGAATGCCTGCAGTTATGGGGTCTTTTTTCACTAGTCAAGATGATTGAAATAGGCAAGTGTTCATAGCTGTACATGTAATCAGCAATAACGTATAAAGTAGGAGACAAGGTGTATGATTTATAAACGATTTTCTGTGTTTGTCTTGTATAGGGATAACACTGGCATTGCTACATCTGCTTCACTGAAATGGGCCATGTGCGTATTTTGCTCATAAAGGTGGATAAATGGAGTCTATGCCAAAATAACTACATCCACTTGCTCGAATGTGACCAGAAGGATCTTTGTCTGTAGATTTTGATGTTATTAAACTATTACTTACTAAGGCTTCACTTCGCTACAGAACATAAGTTTACAAGGCTGTGGCGTTAGTAGTTAGTATTTTCAGTAGAAAATATATTCAACTTTGAGTTTGGTACTGTGTAGATTCATGCTTCAGATTAAGAAGTCAGAACATACTAACATCATGAGTAAGTGAATATACCATAGACTTTCATCCTTAAGTGAAACACAAGTTCAACAGTATACAGACATTCAGCATGGCTCTATGACTGTGTTGCTTCTCTGACTACTCAACCCTTAAAGAGCGAAATTAGGACTGGTTAGTAAGTAGTAGTAAGAGGCATTTAATGGGATCGGAGGGTAAGGTTTGTTGGCTTGATTGATACATGTCTTCATATCCCCACTGTCTGGTCTAGACTTGATTATTTACGCCGGCATATACCTAAAATATTGCTGAGTGCAGCATAAGACTAAACGTACTCACTCATTCAGTAACTACACAGACTTTGTACTGTCTAGATATAGGTATAATGGCATTGTGATACAGGACCCAGTCAAAAGGTCGGTAGTGTAGTTGCGTACAGAGCGAATGTGGAGCAAATAAAAATCCAAGTAGTTCATGAGGCTGTGAATTGGAATGCTGTGTAAACAGATTACGAGTGAAAATAGTGAGAGAAGAAATTGTGACACTTACGTATAGTGAAGTTATCCAATTCTACTTTAGTTTTTTTAACCATGCAAAAAACATATGAAGACCAGCAAGAGCATGAAATACTACAACTTTTAATCTGTTTATTTTCTACATGTTTGACAGGTGCTTGAATTTTCTCACCAACTGACTTCAAAATGAAATGAGTTTCAGTGGGCAGCAGGAATGTGTGAGAATACATAGGATTCCATATTATAGGACAAACATGGGGAGTCGACTGTGAGATATCAGGATAATTCTGTTAACGGAAACCCTACATATACGGTTTATTTGTACTTTTGTTAGAGTGTATATGTTGCTACAAGTTATGCAAACAAACTTGAAAACAAACAAGCTGTGAGCAACTACACCCATATGGATGTGGGTAGCCTAACACAGCCTCCCTGGAAGCGAATAATCTGATTTGTTTGCTGAGAACGCAGAAATTAGACAACCTCATCTCCTCAGCCGACCACCATTTGCTTGTGAAAACTGTCAGCGTGATGGCAGACCTGGCATGTGTGTTTAATAAGTTCATTTTCAAAACTACAGCTTGGATTCGTTCAAGGCTTGTTTGAATCATTTTTTGCGATTCCTTTCCCGACTGGTTCATTAGCGGGTTCTGCGTGTAATATTCATGGTCGTAACTTTTGTAGGGTCACAAGAGTAGAGGTCATCAAGAATAAACGTTTGTACTATATTCATAATAAAATACCTAACAGGTCATTTAGCATCATGACAGCATGGAGGGCCCATTCTTGTGATTGGTTGTCATATTTGAAATCAGATTTTCCCATTCAAAGCACGAGCTTTCACATCAATTTTGATGTGATAAGGTCTGAATGTTGATGATTTGAATAATGGAAAAAGTTTTTCTTGAAGTGATAAGTTCATTGGTACAATGTAATAGTTATTATCTGGGGGAAAAAACAAAACTTTTTATTCTCTATTACAGGTGGTAATATTTATCATAAAAGCCCTGTGGGTGTTTTTTTTTTTTTTAACTTTTGTTAAAAATGAGGTTTTAAGGTCACCAGATTCAAATGCCAAATGCAGAAGACAGCCGAAGTACACTGGGGTTGTTAGGTTTGAATATTGATGCTAACATGACAGAAGCAGACATTTGCAAATTCTATCCCAGTTGCCTTGAAGTGCAGTCCTCTTTCCTTCACAGCTCCACTTTTTTTTTCTCTCTCTCTCTCTCTCTCTCTCTCTCTCTCTCTCTCTCTCTCTCTCACAAACACACACACACACACACACACACACAACCCTGTGCACTTACAGAACCCACGAATCTGTTGGTATTATATTTTATGATTATAATTTAGGAACTGTCTTCTCCATAAAATTTGTTAATTTCAGTGACGTGTGTTGTTAGTCTACACGTATTTTTTAAGTTGACTTCAACCTGATACCTTTCAGTGCCCATTCCAAGATATATTCTTAGGTTAGATGTGTATGAACTTTGACATCCAAACTACAATGCCAGTCAATTGAGATCTGGGGCTTTGTTACAGATAGAACTGAAATGACAGCGTTTCTTAGACATGGAGCAACAAACAGCCTAGACCAGAGATTCCTATCTTTGTCTGTTAGTGTTGGGTTTCATCTGTAACAACTGGTAGCTTCATGAGATGATGAATTTTATGGATTAAGAGGAACAAATAAAATAGGGGATGAGAATGGTGTTGGGGAAATAACTGGACGACTGCGATTGCCTCAGTTTCAATGTTTGGATAGTAGCTCACTAGTTATCTAGTTTTATTGTACAATTTGTTTCCCCGTGATGTTTCATCTTCGAGCTTAAAGTCAGAGGCTACAGGAAATACAGTCAATGTTAAAGCCATATTTCCCATCTGCGATAATGTCCAATGATAAATGATACCCAGTTATTTCCTTGGAGTTGGATGTAAGCCTGGCTGGGTCTGAGTGTCTGTGGTGGTCGGAGGGACTATCTGTCAGTGAAAAACTCGTAAAGTAGAGGGAGCAGAAATGCTGGAGAACTTCTCATAAAAATGTCTCCAATTCTGGAGCCTCTTGATGATGTTTGCCTTCTGCGAGTAGAATCCGTCTCTCATTTATCAGAAAAGACCTGGTGTTGGCTGAGTTCATTCACAACACAATGTGAGAGCGTGCAGGATTGTGTTGTACTTTATGGTATTATGTCTGAATATTTGTTGTTCTGCGTCTGCGACTTGTGGAAATGTAATGATTGCAGACATTTTGAAAAAAATCTGGGTTGAATCTCACTGAAAAACTTTATATTACCTCCAGAATGGTAATAAATTGTCTGTTGGTTTCGTATCACGCACTCTTTATTTAGCAGGTGCTTGGCCTCAGTACTTGTATGCTTGCTCCAACGGTGCCATCAACATGTCAAGGGCTGTTGTTCAATATCTGTGCCCAAACCTTTGAGGCTACTAGCCCAAATAAGGCTCTTACCTTCATTTTTTTTGTATGTTTTAGTGTAACCATGTTGTTAGCTGAGTTTACTGGACTAGTGGGGGTGGGGGGTGTCTTTTGTTTATGTGTTTCTCGTCTCTCATCATTGTGCACATTATCCTGCATTAAATACTGTAGAAATAAGTACCCATATGAAAATAGGAAATTTTGATCACTTTGTAAAATGAATGTTATCAATATCTCATGATGTCTGAATTAAACTATCATATCATTTTGTTTTAAAATATCATGTTTTAGTCATTGTCTACTATCTATCTGGTATCAACTTTTAGGAAAAATAATTTAATTTAATTTAATTTAAAATTTATTAGATCATAATCCATAATGAGAATTAATAGCAGGCGTATGTCACAGTTTTGTTGGCACGTGCAGAATAATTAATTTTTATATGTGTATATATTAGAATCATTTGCAGCAGCAGCACCTCCACCAGCATCCTTCACAATAAAAGATCTGTTACTTTACCTTCAACCAGAGCCATAGTTTGAAACGGGACACAAAACATTGGACCTTTGATTGGTCATGTTTTCAGATGCCAGACAATGAGAAAGAAGATAGGTCTCACTGGGTATCCTAGGAGGAGAAATAGAAATGATGTAAATAACCCGAGGACGTTGTATGTTAAGAGATGTAACTTGATGTATTATTAGTTGTAGTGTTTCCATCTTCAGTTCATGCGAGTATAGGATATAATTGATCGGTTAAGCACCCAATGCTTGTCACAAGAGGCTCAGCGACTATATCACCGCATGTCACTGTATTCCAATTTGATATATCAATGCTGTCAATTGTGGTCCATACACGACTATTATGAGACTACTGTCTTATAACTGGAATATTTCTGAGTGTGATTGTGAAACAACACTGTGATGCATTCTTTTTTGCTTTTTATGTGTTGTTTTCTAACATAAGGTACTGTTTTCCAAATACAAATTTGGTTAAAGGCCTTTATCACCAGACTTCAGTTTTTTCTGTTTCACAGGAAGAATTCTGTAATAAGATATGCTGTTTATGTTTCCAATAAATTCAAGGGCTGTCAGTCCTGATGTCCAGAAAGGAGCTCACTGACCTGAACATATTCCCTCTTCATTTAATCTTCAGTGTTCCTCATGTATCACAGCAACATTTAGTAGTTTCTTTGAATGAGTGATTCGCTAGAACCAACTGGAAACACTGGATTTTAGTCTGTTATACATATCCTCACACTTCCAGCTGAAACTCCACTCTTTATATCGTCACACATCAAGATCATTTGCGCAAAAGTCTTGATGGCCCTGACTACAAGGGAGTTAGGTTCTTTCTTTGCAAAAGATCAACAAAGGCAGCCACAGCAGACAATTTATTTTTACAATGGCGACTCCATGCCATTGCCTATGACATTTTTTTGTTGAGTTCTTAGCGAATGTTTATGGGAGCCCTCTCAGTTGAAAGATAAATTCAAGATGGCTGTCATGGCAACCATCAGACATTGAGTGTCAAATAGGTCTGTATATAGCTGAATATCAAGGTTTGTTCATGGATTAAGGAAGTTTATGGGCATGTTTATCTTGAGGATATGGGACGTGCAAAAAAAAAAAAAGCAACATATTTAGTGAGTGGAAGCATTGGACATTTTGACTTCACTAACATGTCCTTTGCCAAGGTCACTGTAAGTGTCAACCTTTTTGGTTTTCTTGACAAGCAACAGCAGCATAAAAGAATTGTCATATTGTGTTTTTCCATCTCAGATAGCAGTCAGGATCCAAACATTTCATATTTTAGGGGAACCTGAGGTTTTATTAATAGAATAATGTCAATGAAGTTATGGTTCAGGCTGTGGAAAGAAACGTAACTTGTCTCTCGCAAAAATGCATCATCATTCAGACCACATATTTAGTGACATAGGTTAACTTTTTTTTCTTGCAAAAGGTAAAATGCTTCAGCTGCATACTAAATGCAAAGCTGCTTTAAATAAGAAAGTCTCGTGACAGAACCTGTTTTGGTGAAATTAACATATGAAAATGAAAGCATAATGCAAAGTTGCTGAAGTCTTTAAATATGTCAGTATTCTGTAACCAGTTAATGTAAACAGAATTGTAAATGGGGAAATTGATGCCTATCTTCACCAATTTGAAGTGCAGGAGCCAACTGTTGGGTTTGAACGGAACTGAATGCCTTGGAGACACTCTATTAATTGAACCTTTAATAAACAGAAATTGGATGCGATACCACAATCTCCACCAACATCACAACATGCCTTTGGCAGGTGAAATCTCAGTGATAGTCATTGAAGTAACAGATTTTTTTGTGGAAAGTGAAGATTGTTAGAAATGCTTGACTTTTTAAATAATCAAGATTTCAGATTATTGATGGGTCTGCCCATAGCAAAAACCTCAGATGTAGGGATTCCCAGTAAGGATATAGGTTTCCAGCAACTTAACTTGGAAGTTTATTTCATTGTCCCTTGCTACTGGTATTTAGTCCTGTTTTGAATAAAATAAAAATGTTAGCTGTGTTGCTGAACTTTTTTCAACTTTGTCTTACAATTCACAGCAAATGAAACTTTAAGTTTTAAATCATTTTCATTATTTTAAAAATGGATTGTCAATGAGGACTGTCATGTATGAATTTCTACTGTTGTGTATATGGTTTTCTCAGGCGTGAGAATATTTTGAAGGCTGAGTACCCTGGGGCTAAGTCACAAGTGTATGGACAAACAATGGATATTGACATTGATTAGCTAAGTTTGTCAGACCGAAATGCAATAACTGAACTTTGTGTTCGAATTAATGTCCTTGCTTGCGACTACAGTGACCATCTGTCCATTAAGCTCAGTTTATAATGACCACCCCTTAGGGACTCTGGGTCAGAATAGGTCCCCAATAGCATATGCTGGTCAGGAGAGGCAGCCTTAATGGATTAGATGGCTAGGCTTGTTGAGTTGGATGTAGAGTAGGTTGATTTGATGTTGAGTTAGTTGAATGTTGATCGTTGATTTGATGTTGATAGTTGATTTGATGTTGATAGTTGATTTGATGTTGAGTTAGTTGATTTGATGTTGATAGTTGATTTGATGTTGAGTTAGTTGAATCGAATGTTAAGTTAGTGGATTCGATGTTGATGGTTGATTAGATGTTGAGTTGGCTGTTCAGTAGGTTGATTTGATGTTGATAGTTGAATCGGATGTTGAGTAGGTTGATTTGATGTTGAGTTCTCAACCCAGTGGTTTGGATGGTTGTTCTAAACATCAATCACTACATTGTCTTGTCCAAACCTGTTTACAGTATGTTGCCATAAGGTTGAAATTGCTAACTGGTGTCCAACAAGTAAATATCACAATGGCCAATGTATTCACATTTCAGGGCCCTTATTCTCGAAGCATTTGCTATCCAAAGAATTCATAACTCACAACATAAATTTGTAGGGCTACAAACCTTTTGAGAATAGCTGTCCAAGTTATTAAGCATTTTTCCCAAAGACAAATTCAGACCTAGTTGCAAAATGCAGTGCGTAAAACAAGATTTTTGAGAGTTTTTGCTGAAAGGCAAACCTTAGTTACACCATCTAAAATAAGGATCTGATTAGGAGTCAAGCCGTTTTTCATCCTCCATGCACAGAAGAGTGATTGTGTGTCTACTGTCTATCAGATTAAGTGGCCCGAGCACTATAACAGAGAGCATTAATTGGTCATGTAATACTCCTAATGGTCTGGAAATGCTCTTGGGTGCCTTGAGGAATGTGGTGCTAATTATGCAGAATATTGTAATTAACAGAAATAGCATTAGTTGTCAGGTGTACAAAATATAACTTTGCATAGCTCAGCACCAGGAATTGTGCGTTGCCTGGTTACAAGGGTAGAAGGGAAGATGTTAAAAGTCATCAGTAATTATAGTGATAACTTGTGGCAAAATGTGGAGGCTGGTCTCAACATGAGCTGTCATGTAGCATGCATGAAGACATCAACCAGTCATTGTATTTGGGATATACACAGCATTTTCAGTTACATGTTATGCACCTAAAGTGTCAAAACATTGGATCTATTTATGTAGTGTATGGTGCCAGGTTCTTAATGCCTCTCCCTACCACGCTCATCGGTAGGAAAGACTGCCACACAGTGTTTCTTTATACAGTAGACTTACAGGTCACAAAGAATAACATTAAGATTTACTACGTCATTTAATATCAGACCAGGACTTACTGTTGGTGATATCTATTACAAATGAGATTACAGTTACCAAGATGAAAATTATGCTTAATGTTATGGCTTTCACTGAACCCATGCTTGCCATAGGAGACAACTAACAAGATCGGGTGGTCTGACTCACTGACTTGGTTATCACATGTCGGCGAATCCCAGTTGTCAATTGATGCTCATGCTGTTCATCACTGGATTGTGTGGTCCAGACTTAATTATTTACAGACCACCACCATATAGCTGGAATACTGCAGAGTGCGGCATAAAACTAAGCTCACAGAGGGCCAACAATATGGAAGATGTTGAAATTATTGCTGCACATTATTGCAATGAATGCAGTGTTAAGAAATACCCATTAACTTCAGGGAAAATAATCACAAATATGAACATATCACAATATCTAGCGATCACAATTTTCTGTAGTTGATCTTCAAAGCAGATTGGAATCTGAGATATATCAGTGCCTTAAGGTGGCTAGTGAGGTACAGATATCTTACCCAGACACATGAACCCTCTGCCATGTGATGTCCACCATTTGATGTAGAATGTTAAAACACCTTGCCATGATAAAATGCCAGCCTCTCTTGCAACTAATGCTTTTATGGATTGAAAGAAGTATGTTAATGGGATATGTGGGTATTAAGTGGCAATTCTTACTCTCTTGACAGGATAGATGGTATGGAAAAGCTTTCAGTATGTTGTTTTTCAGTAGAGATTCTCCATGTGTCACGTTTTATTTGGTCATTTATTTGTAGAAGTAGTAGTAAAATCTTGATATCCCACAACTAGAAGGTTGAAATGCATCACATTCTTTGAAAAAATTAAATATTTTTTGGATGTATTTACCACATCGGTGACTGACTTAGCCCAGTGAGGACAGAAAGAAATATGAGAACGATTCGTCATTTTTTTTTTTTGTTTTAACATGATTATTTATAGTTTCATTTCTGCCTGCAGCTGGGAAACTAACAGATTTTGAGCAACTGCATTGGTTTTGCCAGAGATAAAAGTCGCAAAGATATTATTTTTATGGAATTGTGTTACTTTACTCATGGATTTTCTGTAGCTTTACTAAAATTGAAAAATTCATGAGGCTTTCTGAAAAACAGTCATTGTGATTAGTTGTGCACCAGTTTGGAGCACCTCAGTTTTGCCCAAAATGTTACACACACACCTAATTCCCTGCTGTTGTTTACACTGACAAAAAAAATGTTTATACCCTGCTAAGTATTTCCTTACAGGTTTGGGGGGATGGGAGTCCAATTTCTCATTAATTCTGCTGCACCTACTACAGTGTTTGAATAATAAGAATAGGTCTCCTTTGTCATTACCATTATGTTGTGATTCCTAGATTCAGGGGCAGTCGGGTAGCTTAGCAGTTAAAAAGTTAGCCGAGATGGTGGGTTCAAGTCACCATATGATTACAATATGTGAAGCCCATTTCTGATGTCGTCCGCTGCTATATTGATAGAATATTGCTAAAAGCAGCATAAAAGCGCACTAGCTCACTAACTCTAGATCCAAATGTCACTAGAGCAGATGTCACTGATTCCCAGACTGCCCGAAGTTTTTAAGATGATTCTGAGCCTGATTTAATCTTGTTACTGATTATCATGTTGTGTTACAGTTGGTACCAGCAGAAAGCAGTGCATCAGACACACAGTCACAATGTACCGACTCCCAGGCAGGAGATGTGGTCCCTCTCCCTGCGGAAAGGGTTGGGGGAATTGGAGACAGCAGGCCGCCATCATTTCAGTAAGTATATTGACCTCTTGGTTTGCCCACTGGACATACTTTCCGTAGTTATGATAAGTGAAAAAGTTGAGACCTGACTTCACTTAACGAAGACTTGGGGCAATTTGCTAATGGAAGTTCATCATTGGTTGAAGAAGTGTAAGACAAGATGCTGTCATCACATAAGCCTTGTCGTTAGTGAAAGTGAGTGCTGGATTCTAGTCCTGTACAAAAAATATTAGAATTATTGAATGGAAATATGGTGTACCAATTAGTATATTGATTGACATTATTTTGCCTTTCGTCTGATTCATAGAACCTCTTTGTGTTGTCGCTATTTGAATATTTCTGGAAGAAATCTCAAATGGTATCAGGTATAATGGCGTAAGGTATCATGCTGCAAGGATTTTATGCAAATTTTCATGTAGAATATCAGAAACTAGTATCAGTGAAGACAAATGACAAGTGTTGGCTTAAATCTGTCTGACAGTCCCTGAGCCACATGATTTTCCTTCCTGTCTAGCCCTCCCTGCAAAGCTAAAACCCTGAATGAAGCAGGTCTATATTTCCTAAGGTTTAGGCTCCCGTCTCACTGGGGCTGCTATTCAGTTTTGAGAGATTATTTATTACTATCAAAATTATATATTATCAGAGACTAAACATTAGTATATGTCGCTTTGTATTCTCCTAGCATAAATCTGTCAGTCAGCTTGCTTCAGTATATTATACCAACAAGAATATACCATGCTGTTTGCACTAACTACTCAACAGCAATGTAAAACCAACATGTTGTAAGTAATCAAACATGTTTTCCATAACGTTCCAGTGATTGAATCTGGGAATGTAGAATGATGAGACTGAAAAGTCACTGGAGTGATATTTCACCCTGTTGCATTGAACCATGTTGGAGTGGCGCAATATTATGCCAGTTGCCGGATACTTTCATACTTCAGTAAATCCTCCATTATGAGGGAATAAGCACATGCTCTGGCTGTCAATAACAATCACTGGAACAGCACACACACGATTTACTGCTGTTTTATATGGAGGGGGAAGGTGGGTTATCTTTTAAGCTGCATTTAGCAGTACTACAGCAGTGTCTGGGAGGTTGGGTAGCTGAGTGGTTAGAAGTGCTCACTCGTCATGTTGAAGGCCTATGTTCTAGTTCCCTTATGGGTGCAATGTGTAAAGCCCATTTCTTGTTTCCAATGCTTTTGGTGGAATGTTCTAAAAGCGACGTAATGCAACATTCACTGGTTCGAAACGTTAAGTATGGTGTAGGTTGAGCCCAGTCGTGGGAGCACTTGCCTGTGGTGCTTAACACAGGTTTTTTCTGCCCAAACATGGATACAGGGTGTAAAGGTTTTCCGCAACTATATACCACACTGAAGTCCTACATGGTGGGAGGGTGTAATACTTTGTGAGCATCACTCTCTCTCTCTCTCTCTCTCTCTCTTTCTCTCTCTCTCTCTCTCTCTCTCTCTCTCTCACACACACTCACTCACACACACACACTCACTCACTCACTCACTCACTCACTCACTCACTCACTGGTGTAGTAGTGCCCATCACTGTAATGTTTGAAAGTGTGAAATATTGGGTTGCTGGGTTGTTGCTGTCTGCTATTCAAGACAACCTACACATATTTGGTCACTTGGTCCATGGCTGTCAAATGATTTTGAAACTCAGTAATATTGAATTGTAACCCCTAATATTGAATTTTAACCCCAGTAGCACGAGGTTAACACTGTTACACTTACATCGCTTCTGTATCCTGACTCCTTGTGTACTGAGACAATAACCCATGGCATTTGGGCTCATTGTTGAAGGCCCGGCTCTGGTTCTGACTATTCAGGAACAAGCTAAATAATTGGGAATTTGCTGCAAACCAGCATTGTGACATCTGTCAAAACAGTGCAGAAGAAGCAGTGCTTGCTTTCATTGCATAAGAGAGTCAAGCCAAGCGTAGTTTCCATGATTGAAATCAAGATGTCTGTTTAAGCCATTGAGCAGCTGTTGCTCTCAGGCTGTTGTTACTGTTGTAGACCAAGAATTTCAGCTGAAAGTTTACCTCCAGCTATGAATGTCGAAATTGGATGAACTGCATGTGTAGTGGTTGTGCAGGATTTTCTTTCGATATCCTGAAATAACTTTCTGGGAGGATCTCATATAGGATGATCATGTTATTTTACTGAATGAAGGAATCTTCCTTGTTTGTAAAGTTGAAACATTTTGTAGTGCCATTTCAAGGGAAAAAACATTTTGTCCTTCACATCTTCCAGAATCGTAGCAGAATGTTGGGGTAGACTCGTGTTTTAAGCGTTCGCTCAACATGCCGAAGACACGTTCAATTCCCCACATGGGTACAGCATGTGAAGCCCTTTTCTGGGGTCCCAACCATGTTAGTGCTCAAATATTGCTAAAGGCAGCGTAGAATTAAACTGGCTCTCACCCACTCCTGAAGGGTAGATTAAAGGAGCTCATTTTTATTGTACTTGAATATTCCTAAAGGTCTTCTTACTCCCTTACTCAAGCTTTACCTAGAGTTCAGTGACATGAAGTCAAAGAATGCACAACATATTTACTCAACACAGTGGTCAGTGATGTAAGGAAAATGCACTTTAAAGTTATTGTGTTCATTGACAGTACAGGGTTAATTTGAATTCATGAATTACAAAGACAATCCGTTATAATATCCAGTTAACAGCTCACTGCTTGTAGCTACAGTGACCTCCCAAACACTGTTCGGCAACACAAACATAGATGAAGTCACTGAACCATGAGAAGTGTAATCAAGAAAGAAGTCCATCATCTGACCACTCGCCATGATGTAGCCAGTCTCTGACCTGGAATTCAATCACACACGTCAAATAGATTTTTGACTCACCAGTATGTAAGAAAATATAAATCAAAGTCATGTTGCAAATTGGTTCTTAAAGAAAAGAATATATTCACAAATTGTATTGTTTATTTCAGTGCAAATGCATCAGTTGTGAGTCGAGATGAAACTTGTGACACATGTACAGAGACGGACTCAGTCATCAGTGCAGCGGCAAGGAGAGGTATGTAGAGTTTTCTCCCTTAATCTCTATTTACTATACTGTTTACTGTTCTCGGTGTATATGGCATATCATCGTGCAGAGTCAGTGACTTGTATATATCCCAGAGATAAGGATGCTTTATGTTGAGGGTCAAGTCTGCCATTGCTGCTTAGACAGGCAAGAAACCTATGAGAATGAATTTGAATACTGAAAGCACCTTGATGATGTGTTTAGGTTTGTCAGATCCATATCTATACTCACTGGTTTAATCAAAGTGATAAACTCTTATGACCAGTTCTGGGCTTATTTTGGCTGATGCCAATCACTAGATTATCTGGTCCGTATTCATTTCTTAACAGAATGCCATCATATAGCTGAATAATTGCTTAGTGCAGCATTGAGCAACTGTGAATTTCACGTTTTACTGTGAATCAGAATATTAGAATCTATACAGTTTGAAATATTAGGACCCCATGAATTTTATTCTAAATTTAAATCAGGGTACTATAGTAGCAAAAATAGATTTCATTTGTATGACTGACATTAGTTAGTGAAAATACATCTGGGCCCCATTCCTCAAAGAGATTGGAGCTCTATAACAGTCATAAGGCTATTTATCTAACCTCATGTAAGAATGTCGAGTTTTGATTGGTCTTCGTGACTCTGATAAAATACCATGTACATCCATCACAATCTGCCAGCGGGAGTATAAAAGTCGTATACTCCCGCTGCGAAAGTCATATCATCCCGCTACGCCTTGGTGACAACACGAAGTGAGAAAGGCGTGCATCGACAAGCCTTTAGTAACGTGCAGTGCATTGAGGTCAAACGATCAGCTGGTGTTGTTTTGTTTTGATTTAGTGAAAACATGCAGCTAGATAAATGCGTTATCACATCGTGTCGAGGGAAATACAGTGTTTTATCAGTCCCTCGTAAGGTTGTACTCCAAACTTACTCTGGACTGATAAGACCCTGTATTTCCGTCGACATTATGTGATAACTTAAAATATGGGAGTTACTATCATCTTGGTACAACGGTCGCTTTGTTCAAAGGGGCTTTGGACTTACACACCTTTTGACGACTCGGTTTCCAGTACCCCTTGATAGTCTCCAGTAATTGTTACCAGAATAGACCTGAGTAACCGTACTTGTCTCCATTTTTGGTTCCAAAGCCAAATAAGTCCTCAGGCACTCTGAAATTGCCACCAAGAACAAACATTTACATTTAGTTGCTTTGGTCATTACGGCCATCGTGTGTTCCAGTTAGGGATTGGGATTGGGAAAGGTAGGGGCCATGGGCCATTTTGCATATTAGAATAAGAAAAATAGCCTGTTTCAATTTTGAAGTTTACTATTGATACAAGGGCAGTGGCCCATTCCAACCTCAGAAAATGGCAAATAATTTTGAAAAGTAAGTAAATAAGAAATGTCAAATCTATTGTGAAACATTGCTAAGCGAGCATATTATTCAGGTGTGCTGTCGTAAACAATGGATGTTATGTCATATTGTTGTCAACAAAGTATCAGTATGATGTCAAATCACATCATCTTAGATTGACATTAAATAGTAATGAGCACTGAAATGCTTGTTTAAATATCAGAAAATTGTTACACTTATCTTTCCACATGTACAGTAATATTCATATTTATCTGGCTTCTGTTAGCATATGAGAGCTCATATATATGTCCAGTTCCCAGAACACATCATATTTCTTTGATATCATATTCTTTTAGACATTCGAGCTATAATGCAAGAGATTAGAGTTTCTTTCCCATGATCCAATCAGTCTTCACTGATACTTATCAGTATAGATTTTTTAAGTACACTAAATGCTTCTGATAGTTGGAACATGAAACCACCTGGCATATCGTGTATTCAACGTCAAATAGAGGAACTACGGTATTAGCACCCACTGTGGGATGAGATGGTTGAAGTTGTTTAATCAAGAATATTTTGCCTAAAAGCTTAATAGTGTTCAGATCCTAAAGGATAAAAAAAATTGTAAATTATTGGATTTTTTTTTGGTTTGGTTGTTGGGTTTTTGCCTCATAACAAAAAAAATACATTGAGAAAGTACATATCATGAATTGGTTGTCACTGTCAGGTATGGGCATGAAAATATTTTTGGCTGTTTTCCAGTTTGGGGTGATACATATACTCCTTTAGGGAGACATTGATTAATTTGATAGCAAGACCATAAAAACAATTAGGTAATGTACAGAAAATGTGTCGACACTGTTCCCATGCTGGGAATTTATGATGGATGAATACATTTTGGAATATGAAATATGAATCATCAGGAAAAGAAAATCTGAAAAATATTACAAATTTCCATATGAAAATAAATTTGGATTTTAATAATTTCAGTGTTTACGAATGGTGTTTCAAAGCAACAGGACATTGGGTCCTGTAAGTTTCAGATGTCTGTCTGACCCACTGAAAATTCACAGGACCCACAGAATAAAATTAAGCACACATTTCAGATTTAACATTTCTCATAATTGGCATTGAAATTATTAACATTATACAATGACAAACATTATAAACATATATTTATGAACAGTGAATAAGTGTCACATGCCACAAATAACAACTTCAGACAAAGTCATTGTAATATATTCAGTCAGACACTGGGGCCAGCAGGTTGGGGACTTCTGTCTGACCATTGCCAAATCTGCCAGATTTGTCAGAGGGTCAGACACTATTCGTGAACACTGAATTTAGGTATGATGTTTGATCTGTACAAATCAGATGTGGGGATAAATTGACAAATTGATATGATTTTGTTATTCTAGATTTTATCTGGGGTTTTTACAGCATGGAGATGTCAGTTCTGTCATTTTGGCATGCCTGAAACCAGTAATCTAGTATTGCACTTACATCTGTACAAAGAGTCTGTCTCTCAGTCCTAGAAACATATTATTTACCCTATAGTCTGCAAGGAGTAGAGGGGTACCTGGAATACTACTAAAACCAAACTCACTCACTCACCTACAGATTCTGTGTAAATGGGGTTATTTGTTACAATCAAAATTATATAGATTCAGAAACAAAGCATTGGTCCAGGGTTCAAGGTGAAACCTGTTCATTGTATTAGTTGGACTGGCAGTTTCTTTATTAGCACTAGACCCATGCTGTGATGTTTCATGAAAGAAATACTGTTCCAGATGGATTAAAACTGATGTAGTCTGAACACCCACATCATGAGTATAGTTAAGGCCTCCATTACTTCAGCTCCAGGTGATATGACAGAAATGTTATTACAACTAGAATTACATTGAAGTGACACAACAACCAACTCACTCTCCTGCACATGCCTTCACTCACTGACATGTTTTTCTGGTTTCATTGTAAGACCACACCAACTTGAGTTCTTGGTTTACAGCTCCGCTGGTGATACTTTTTCAAGAATAAGAAGAAAAATAAAAATTATCCCTGCCCATAAAATATAATCCTGATGTTTTTATTGGCCAAAAATTTCAAGTTACAAGAACTCTTTTCACACACATGCACGCACGCACGCACCCACACACTGTATAAATTACCAAACGTAAAGTACTTTTAATATATCAGATTCAGAAGGAATATTACTTTGACATTATTTCTTTATTTTTTCTTAAAAACCTGCTTTTGCGATTTCTGAGGAGAAATATTTGTAAAGCAAGATATGAAATTTGTCTGGTCTATTCAAATTCAGTCTAAGTAAACTTAGTCTCAGTGTATTTCGTATATCCACCACTGAGTCTAACAAAACCTTATGGGAGGTTGTGTCGGGTAACCTTTGAGCGACCAATGATTGTCCAATCAAACGCGAGACGGTTAATTAGATTCAACCAATCAGACAACGGCTACTATTTAGGGATCAGAGGGACTTTCAAAATATTCAGGTCACTGACACCGATCTCTCCACAAACATTCACATATAACAGTTATTTGACCTACAGTATATACGCTTTTGGGTGTCTGTTGACATGGTTACCATTAGCTGATATTTCCGCAAGATAACATCCTTGAATATTGCCCAAAACACTATTTTCAGCGACTGTTTACTCACCGTTGTCATGGTTGTTTGTGTGCCATGTGCACCACCCGGAAGTGAGCGTACACTAAATAGCATTCAGAATAGTTCGGGTACGAACCTTTTCAAGATAAAAAGTTCCAAAGATATGTGCAAATGTGCACTTTCACAATTTGGTAAGCTGTGTTCTGATTGGTCAATCTCAAAGTTTACTTGACGCGACCTCCCATAAGGTTTTTGTTAGACTCATTAGTGGAGTGTAATGAAAAGTACTGAGTATAAGTTCACTTAGACTGATTCAAATTAGACTGTGGTTCTCCATCCAGACTCACTCACTCACTCACTCACTCACTCACTCCCACACTCACTCACTCACTCACTCACTCACTCACTCTGAAGCAAACAGTGGACTTAATGCCACCAGTGTAAAATAAACACTAAATGATCTTGAAACGTTGCCACAACTGAGTTTGTATATAGTGATGTATGACCCTGATACAACACCCCCTGTCTGGGTGCAAGCAGGTGAAGAGCTAAACGTGATTGGATAGATGTTTATTTATACTGCTGAGTATCTTCCCAGGATGCCACTCGGATAAGGATTGAGCCTCATTCTGATTTCCGTCTCGACCACATGAAATAACACACTCGACACACCTCCAAATGTCATGGGACTCTAACAGGAAAATGTTGCCGTGATAAACTGAGATTCTGTTGCTTGAGGCCCCGGGGTAGTCGATGTGGGGGTCAGGATACAGGTAGCAAGGGAGACAACCCTGGCATGTTTCACACATAATGTGTAAATATAAGATATGTATTGTTGAAGAAAAGAATTTTTAAAAATAAAATACTTATACATTAACATTTTAATTTGTTGTGCAATTTTTTTTGAGTCATTTCAGCAGAAACATGCAAGTTCCCTGTACTCCTGACCTAATGCCTACATCTTAAAATTACACACTAAAAGAAGGGTTTTGGTTTGAAGTAATCACTCTTTTTCTGTTTTGCTCTTATTTTTTTTCTTCACTGAAATTACACCAATTCCTGTTCCCCTGTGTTGTGTTATGGCCACAAAAAGCATGAAACTCAACTAACTTATGGCCACATCAGGAATGGAATAGAAGAAGGATTATTCAGCGATATGACCCATATGTGCTAGTATTTATCATTCCAGCCGACCCATTTGTGCATGCAGCTAACAGTGTGATAAACATTTAGGGCCACACAGAGGTAGCAGTAGATAGGTATGGGTATTAATACCTGTCAACTGGTAGACATGATTAGTCAGGAACTTAATCCCTTCTAATCATGCGAATAAAGGTATTGAAACCTTCTTGAGATTAATATCTACCCTTAATGGTGTACGTTCCTGATCTCTAGTATACAAACAACTGGATTGTTATCACAACTGGCAGCCATTAAAGGGTGACATGTAGTCTTTGTCAATTTACGACAGTCCTGTAAACACAGTATCTTTGTCCTTCCTACCTAGTGCTGTGCTAAGCAAACACAGACATGTGATCCCAGTAGCTGAGCTATACAGGGTATATCAGACTCCATGCAGTTGGGTGTTATACCACACAGACAATAGTGTTGTATCACACAGACAGTATTGTCTTATATCATATGAGACAATAATGTTATGTGAGATTTACAGCATGTTGTGTCAGGACTAACACTAAGCATTGAGTCCAGTGTCAGTGTCTATCTGTGGGAGTGTTGATTGCAGTAGAATCAGATATTCTCTTGGGACAAAAGCAAGATCTTCGGTTCTGACAGAATGAATAGTCGATTTTATGAGGACTTTGACATTGAGGAGACTCTATGGCAAGGTATTTTCTGGCATGTTTTGGATCTGTATCTTTCAAGGGAGGTTGGTCAATATATTTTTATGTATTTCTTCATAAACATTAAAGTAGAATGTTATTTCAGGGAACATAAATACTTGGAGATGTTTATTTGACATTTAAGCACCAGTTCATAGTGTAAACCTACATGAAATTAAAGTTAGTTTTGTAGTCTTTTAAAGTAAGTCATGAAAGGAAGTCATTTGGGAAGTAACTGTGGATTAAGTCTTCATGCAAAGTAAGGTTTAGCATTGTTTTGGAAATTCTGTTGTAGTCAGTAGGTCATGAATGGTAAGAGTTGAGGGCATGCTGTCATTTTATTAGTTGATTTATTGTTTAAAGCTGCTGTGATCAAAGAATCAATAACCAAAAAATCAATACTTTTGTCAAGATAAAGCTTAACGGATCTCTGATAACATACCACCTAAGATTCGAGGCTTGTATGAGAATATGAAGGTTGATAATGTAGAAACTTAACATGGAACTACCAATAGCAGTATATAAGAATCCAACATGATATTCAGTATCCATGGTTGTTTCCATGGCGCCAAGGCAAACATTGTAGGGATTGGTCAGTGCCAACAACCCATGACTATGGCTAAATTCTCGTCTGTAACAATCTTTGGACACTGCCTTCACTTATCTGTGGAATCAGTTTGGTTTATTTGGTGGGTGACCTTTTATGTTTTGTTATCACAGGAGCCAGTTGAGTTTAAAAATTCAGGGGGCTCTGCATTATGTTATCACATACAACAACCAAGTCAGAGATATGGATTAACAGATTGATGTCTTGACAGGCAGGGTCTAATTGAAATATGATGAGATGCATCAACCACGTCAGCAATCCTGACTGATCTCGGTGGTCACCTTTTATGTCAGACAGGTGTTTTTGAGTGAGTGAGTAAGTATGGTTTTTACCCCACTTACAGGAATGGACCTCACACATTGTACCTATGTGGGGAATCAAATCGGGCCTTCAGTATGAGGAGAGTTCATTTTAACCATTCTGCTACCCCTTAACCCTATCTGGGGCCCGCCCCTGAATATCCGGGATGTGCTTGCAGCAAAGGGCAACTATGCTTGTCGTAACAGGTGACTAATGGGATCAGGTGGTCAGGTTCGTTGACTTGGTTGACACACATCATCGTTTCCTAATAGCACAGGTCGATGCTCATGCTATTACTCACTGGATTGGCTTGTCCTGACTCGGTTATTTACAGACATAGACACACTTAGAAATTGTTGAATGCTGCATAAACTAAGCTCACCGTTTTAGGCAGTGGGGTAGCCTAGTGGTTAAGCATTCAGTTGATTTAAACCCATGACTTCCCTGAACTAAGTAAGGGTGAAATTACAGATTAAAATGATTTTCACTGACCCTGTCACCTGAGCCCCATCCATCGAAGAGTGTATCTCAGTGCAGTTTAAGTGGCAGTCTCATGGAAGAGCTCTTCAAAATATACTTTCAATGAATGCCCATTTGATCATTAAACTTTATGGGACTGCACTGATGGGACATTATGTAACAGTATCTCTGTGTGTAATTGCTAAGGTGTTTATTTCTGTTTTATCTGAGCAAATATCAAAATGCAATGAATCAAGAACTGACTAATGTAGAAATGGCTAATTATGGGTCATAGGGTTCTTACTTGCAGATGTAGTTAAGATAACGACTGGTAATTAAGCTGGAGGCACGGCGCACACAGAAAACTGTAATTCGTGCTCAGTTTTCCCAAGTTGTTTCATATGTTTTGAGTGCAAAAGTAATTTATCTTTTTTTTGTCATAATCTGACATCAATGATAGAAGTTGTTAGAGTATACAACAACAAAAAAATATATTTACCACAGTCTTTGTGCTCATTTTGTCAAAGTTCACCTTGAAATTTCGACTTATGACCTGTTTCCATGTAAGCTAATAGCATGAGAAACGATCCTCATTTCCAAAAGCTAACATCCATGAAGTAGGGTCTCCATGGTAGACCCAAAGACCCCGTACATCAAATGATCATCTTCCATTGGTCTTCTAATTAAACAACTTCTAAAATGTGTTTTTGTCTTCATAAACGGTTAAAACATCATGCCAAGAAATTTGTACTCTGTGCACCAAATGATCATTTTCCATTGGCTTTCTAGTCAGACAAACCTTAGGCCAGACCAGGTTTATTTCTCGATTTACGGATATTTGTCCTAAGAAAACCTAGGGGCAGGAAGATTTTTATAAGCAAGAAATAAAATTGGTTGGCTGCAGTTGAGTTTTTATTCCTGGAAATGTGTACCTTTCAGGGTGCATGGGATGGTACTTGTCACCTTTGGTTCATTGAGTTTATGTGCATGCAAATTTATCAGTGGTCTCGTGTGACTGATTCATCGCCAAGCTGACAGCACTGATTTTGGCTCTCATCTTCCAGCCAGGAAGATTCCCTTGACACTAATTACCAACCTGCCAGCATATTTTCTGATTTTACAATTTCTGTTTAAGTTTGGGTTCAGATCAATGAGGTTTTGCACCAAAGCACTAGTGTCAATACTAACCTATCTTTTCAGTTCTTTATGATTAAACTGACAGCTGATTAATTACCGCAGCATGTAGCCTCTCTTTGGCACACTGATGGTTGTCTTTTTCATACTATAAAGTGGGGCTTTTGCATAACAATTTTATAAATATTTAAGGATTTCTACATGCTATACTCACTCTGGCTCATTGGGTAAGGTGTGGTTCAAATAATACTTTGAAACAAGTTATTCTGAACTCATATGTTTGAAGTATTACTCTTTTTCTATATTCATGACAATATAGAACAGTACCCCAAAAATAGAAGCTTCCTGTATGCATTTTTTCATCACCAGATTAATTATTTTGGTGACTTTTTAACTACTTTTAAATATATTACATCTGGACAAAAAAAATCTCATTAGTTAAGACCGTTTCTGGTGTGGAGAACTTGCACTGAACTAAGACCACAAGTTGGAGGTGTTGAAACCCTCCGATACGAGGTATTGAAGACATGAGTCTGTAGGCAGAGAGTACAGAAGCCTTGTTTAGTGAGCAGAGGAGGTTATGATGCTGTGACAGGCCTATAGTTGATCTGTTAAAGCACACTGCATAGGGTAAAGCAATGCAAGAAACACATGTGCGACAGGAGCCATGCTGAGCGAGGGAAAAGTCAGATGGTAACGTGAATACCTCTGTCAACATACATCTATGCCAGCACATTCAAGTATGATGTTATGATAATAGGATATCCTATTTGAAATACTCAGTAGTTCGGTACAGTGATTTACATCGGCTACAGGCTCTGATCATTTTATCGTGTGTTCTCGAAGGGAGGTGTTTCTGGGAATTTTGTGAAAAATTGAAACTGAACAAAAATTTCCCCCCATCAGTGATGCCTGAAGAAAAAGATATGTTTTTGTTAGGATGGCAAATGGTTTAATGTGTTTCTGATGGACAAATAATTAGCCTTGGATGAAAGTGCCAGAAATGTTTATTTATATCCCTTGTCAATCTTGTAATCTGTATAAAGTTGAACATTTAATTACTGAAAAGATTTGTGCTAGTGTTTACGTAAGTTCAGTGATGTTTTCATTTTGACGCAAAGGTGCAGTGGTTTTTCACAAGGGTAAATTTGGTGTGTTAATGGTGTTTTATGTGCTATGTAGGTCAAAGGTTGTTAACTTTAAAAAGTCATAATGGCAGGAAACAATCGAAGTAATAAGGGCTTTTGAAATGGGACACTTGGGCTCATGTTGTGAAATAATGAAGGGAAGTGTAGTTTTGTTGACATAGGAGCCAGTCATTTGGTGCTGTACCCCATGGTTTTCAATGCCTCCAGGGATGATGACATTTTCAAAGCACTACCATTGTAAACAGTATTGGTTCTGTGTCCTGTTCTGGTCCAAAATATTTGCTTGTCAAGGATTATGTTTTTATATATTAGTCATAAGATAATGGCTTGGCGATCATGTAACACTTGCTGGGAGACTAATTGGGGTGTGATAGTAAAACACATGAAATGTCACCATCCTTATTGTGTTAACCTTTAAGTGAACTAAAGGAGAAACATTGATGGAATATTTGCAATTTATTGGCAATATGAGGGTCATTATCAACATCTGATTTTCTGGAGTTCTATAACATTTTCTTGGGAACCAGTGATTGTCTCCATAGAACCTGTTCTATTCACTGCTTGTACAATTTCATCCTGAAAATTGTGAAAATAGTTAGCTTTTGAAGAATAACTGTCTTTTGGGAGGCTGTAGATGTTTGTTATTAAAACATCCTTCATAAAACGTGACGTTTACTTTTATGCAGTTCACCACAATGTCCTTTCTATGTTCACATAAAACATATATCTTCTCCAGTATTCTAGCTTCTCTTAAAATGCATATTGCTGTTTATGCTGATGGTAAAAACAAGGGAAACACCAGTTTTACAGTAGAGAGAATGTCGTAAATGTTTTCTATGCAACTACTTTGTTTTTAGGTGGACTGGTTTTAACTGATGTATTGACTAATATGTAGGGGTGTAATGATAGTATTGTCATTGATTGTAATAGATTTTGTAATTGCCATTGTGTTTGTAATTGTGCTCACTTTATCTTATGATACTGTATCTGATTAATTAACTTATGTAAGCATGTATGCACAGCTTCCAGTTGGACTGAATTTTTTTTCCTTTATTTCAAATTTGCAAACCTAGGTTAATAAATAGTATGCTGGTATTCAGCATGAAGTCACAAGGTCGAAAATTTTGTGGGTACAGTTTGCCTATTATTTAATTTACCATTGTCTCTTATAGTTTCCCAACCAAAGGATACAGAGTACAGACTGTATTTTGTTGGTGTTGGCTCCAGTGTGTACACATGCAGACAGGGTAACTGTTATCTAAAGCGCCAAGATGGTTGGTTTGAGGTTGTGTAGTTTAAGGGCAATGTGGGCCATCAAAACGAGCTGGCATGTAGAATTATGTCTCTTGTCAGAATCACAGAGTAGTGGTTCCAAACGCTGATTTGAGATCCTTTATCCTTAGTATATCGCTGACTGCATGGGGAGCAAATGCCCTAACCTCAAGGCTACCCCACCTCTACGATATTATGAGGGAATAATGTTAAGATCATAAGGTAATGACTGTTGGTCCCGGAATGTTCTGCATACGGATTCCTCCACCAGCCTTAAAAAGGTGCAGATGATGTGATGACACTTTAAAGATCGTCTGTAAGCTAGCTTTGCAACAAGGGAAGCATAGATCATAAGTTTGTTGATACCCAGTAAATATATAGACAATACTGCCACAGTGATTGACTGGAACCGTTCTGTCAGAAGGCAGTGTGTTCAGCACAAGTCGTTGTCGACTCAACAGGTTAACAATCCCTTTGATCTTTCAAACTCCAATCTTAACCAAGTATCCCCGTGGAGGATTCCTGTCTTACTTTGAAGTCCTCTCCTTCCCACAGAGAGCAAGCCTGTCTGTAAATCTTGATGAATATCGGAGAACATACATGTATATATATCCAGCAGACAGGCTGTCCAGTGACCTTTGCAAATTTGTAATCTTATTCTAAATACATAAAGAACCACTTGCATAGATATGACCTTGCCTTGCTTGTGTGTGGGCAAATCGTCTGACACCCCAGAATCCTAGGGCTGAGGGTTTAAACCTGGTTTGCCCTGAGTATGTTTCTGGGATTCTAAGAACCATACATATATGTATTGGTTTCAGCTAAGTGGCATCACCTTTCTCTCCTACAAACCAGTGAAGACCCTGGATAAAATAGATCTTCAGAAATCAATTGTTGCCACAAGAGGCAATTTTGCTTGTCATAACAAGACTACTAACAGGATTGCATGGTCAGACTTGCTAACTTGGTGGACACTTGTCATTTGTTCCCAATTGCGCAGATCAGTGCTCATGCTGTTGGTAACTGGATTGTCTGGTCCAGATTCAATTGTTTACAGACCGCCACCATATAACTGGAATATTGCAGAGGGCAGCATAAAAATAAACTCACAAACTCATTCCTTCCTACATGAAACTGACACACATCATGATGTAACTGGAAATCAATCACTCATATGGCATGGTTTATGACATTCACCTTCAGCACGACAGAATCTTTTTGTAGAATGTTACGGGCTTATTTAATAGTATGATTGTCTTAGTTTATAGTAGTTTTGATTATCTTTGAGCCATGATCACTTGTGTCAAAATACAGGATGTGTGATTTTTTCACACGTGACATTTGGCTCATGAAATATGTCAGTATTCTTATCATGCTAATCTTCATCAAAATAGAAAGGATGTTTTCTGCATTGAATATGGTGCACCATTTTGTTGCCTAACGAACAATTTCTCTTGCTCTAAAACATGAGGAAATAATCTTTTTCAAATCTTCCATGTAACCTGCTGAAAACTTAACAATACAATATAAATTTGAAAGTATTAGAAATCATAAAATTATGTGCTCTTTGCTTGTTTAGTTAGAGCCTTTCGTAGTATTATGTTCTGCTGGAAATTTACTAATTTGTTAAAAAAACATAATCACCTTGTCATCAAATTGGTGTTGGGGTAGCATCATTGTTAGAGCATTGGCTTGTCAAATCAGAGAAATGGGGTCCATTCCCATGTCGGAACCAAGTGTGAAAACATTTTCAAGACATCTATCACTTTCGTGAGTGTTATGAAACTCAAAGAAAATAAAACATGACTCACTCTTTCTCTTTCAATCACTTAATTAAGTAATCAGGTTACAAGTTAATTGGGCAGCACTTTGTAAATTGCAAAGGTTTTTCTGAATATGTTTTATAAAAATTCCTTTCCTTACCTCATGAACATCTTTGAAACAAAAGCTGGGTTTTCTGGTAATCCTTTGAGAACAATTAGAGAGAGCATGAAAGTGACATCACCTCAAGGCTAAATCGACATCGCTTATGTTAGCACTTGTAACTTGACACATCTTCAACTGATGGTGAAGGCGTTGAAATTGGTATTGTTCAACTTCAGTTTGATCTTTTGTGGGCAGTAATATTGTTAATGTTTCTTTTCATCTATTTCTTATGTAACACTCTTTGGATCAATCGTCAGACGTTCCTGATAGTGAGGTTTCAAAAGTTGGTTAAAGTGCTATAATGAAATAAAACCCTAACTAAATGGAAAAGTTAAAGTACATATGCACAATTATACTTCAAACAGAATCATATCTTTTAGGTAAGTTTCTGTTCAGCACAAAATATGCGTCAGCTACTGGAACTAGTTTTGCTTTGAAGTTCAGACAAATGATAACGAGGAGACTGTCAAGATGACAAACTACACGAGACTGGCTGATCTTTTTAATGAATATTAATGGTAGTTTGATTAGTACTGATTCTTGATTGATGTGGTTCCTGTCATAGGAAGAGCATAAGGATAAATATCAGAAGTAGTTGTCTGGTAGCAGCCTGAGCTGCTTACCACATGTCTCTAGTTGTCCACCAGATAGCATCAAGTGGTGGCCATTTTGAAAGATGCTATTGTAGAACTGACATGAAGAGACTTTGTAATTTCTTCTGGGAGATACCCCAACAAATGTATGAGAGGGAAGGTTTCAATATGACAAAAGGTCATGATCAGTTCAGAGTTTGAAATTAGCCTAAGTCCACTAGTCAAAGATTAGTATACTTCAGGATGGATCTGTGAATTGTCATTGTAGGTAAATGACAGCTCTTCACCAGATCGTTTGGATGACCAGAGAAGTTATTTATAGTTTTGATGTTCTAACTCTTCAGTCCAGTCTGAGATGGTGCATATAACATTTTGATTATGTTCGTCTTTATTGGTCATTGATCCTTCAAGGCAACTTTAAAGATTGTTTCGGAACTATTTTAGATTAAGTTGTTTATGCTCCTTTCATAAGTGAAATCTTAAACAAATGAGACCATTTAGTTTGTTGTGTATCATTCCTCGATTTGTCAAATCCATACCATGTCATGTAAGTGCAGGCCTAAGGGACTCATATGTGCTACAGAATACAACATAAAAGATTGCATTTGTCCAGGGATTTGTTTTCCTAATCGATAGCAGGTAGTTCTGCATGATCCAAGCCAGACCAACAGAAATAATATTAATATTCAACATGCTTTTACTTACGTTTTTATTATGAACGCATGGGTAAGATTACTTTGTAGCTTATTTATTTCTTTTCTTTCAGTTTTGATGTGACCAGAAATGATGCATGACATGATATTATCTGTTTTTAACAGGGTCATACATGTGATACAACAAAACTGCCCCTTCCCTTGTGGGATCTGATTCTCTATTTTCAGAGTAGGGTTGTAAAAATGAAATACGTTGCATTTGGATGTGAGAGTTTCTGACCAGCATGTTCTGAAAAGATTCAAATTGTATCCAGCTAAATATTTTTGAAATTTATCATGTAGTATTTATGTCTTGGAAAAACGGTATTGTTTGTACAGAGAAAAAATATATCATGTTGAGCAGTAGAGTAGTTCAGTATGGATGTGTTTATCTCCCCCTCTGTTTTGTAACTGTCATAGCGTGATTGAAATATTTCCCGACTTAGAGACTTTCACCTGTTTTGGCCCTTGTATTATCACATGTATGGTTATTTAATTTGATTGTAGCATGAGACTGACCTGTCTTTCTCTCTCTCTTTGGTTGTGTTAGACCGACCCTCGAGCCGGAGCTCGCGACATAATCATTCTAGTCAGTATAGGGACAGACACACCGCCCACCTCGGTAAGACCTTCACCTTTCTCAGCTCACAGCATTGGTGTTGCCAACTGCATGAATGCAGCGAAACATGCACGTTCGCTCACACTTAGCACGTTTTTGCTGCTATGTTCACTTGTTCTTGTTATCTTGCACATGATTGTAACACATGATTGTAACACATGGCACATGATTGTAACACATGGCACCAAGGTGTGAGAACACCCAGCTTCTTGCTTATTTCAGCTGACACTTACGCTTCCAGACACCTTTGTTCCAACAATACTCACATGCCTGTCTTGCACTGAGGCTTTGCTTCAAGTTCGTTTGCTAGCAGTTATTGCAGTGTAGATGTTATACATCATGCACCTTGACTCAAACACATAGCCTCAGGCTGACTAGTTTAGTTTGTGAGAAAACATAGTATAGCCTAGACTGATTCACTAGCGTACTTGTCAACATGTTCCATTCTTTTGCATGAGAGCATTTGATTGTTTAACTTATGTACAGTTTGTTTTTGGGGTTCATGGTTGAAAAGCACCTCTTGAAATTGCTGTAAATTTACTTTTCTCTTGTGCACTGCACTACATTTTCATGTTTTATGCATCCTGACTCAAAATATCATTTTAAGTCATTTTTGGCTCTAGTTCCTGACCATGTGAAAGTGCATAAACATATGAAATTTTCTGGCCCTAAATCATCCACTGTTATTTTTATCAGAATATGTATGGATATGTACCACTCGATAAAAGTAAAGGAACACCTAGTTCTTTCATGTTCAGTGATGTTGTCCATCATGAGTACTCAATAGTATGAAGTTCTTGTTTCTGTGGAATGTTGCAGTTGCTCTGATGTTTATATCCCATAATCCTATGTTCCACCAGCTTAGTGCCACCCACATCATGTGCTTGGTTGTCATTGGTGATGTCATTATGTGCTTGATCGTGGTCATGTGCTTAGATGACCTGATTATGTGCTGTAATACATGATGTGTTTCCTTGGTCCACCTGCCTAAGTTAGAAGCCTGCAGAAATGAAATTGTTGCCTGACGATGTATAAGGTTGTTATATTTTCTTGTCATTATAGCTTTAGGTTCATGGTTATTTTAAAACAAGATACCTAAGAATCATCAGTCAAAATAGGTGCCTTTCCAATGTGATTAGTTTCTAGGTTGCTGAATTGTTTTATGGCAACATGTTATACATATTTTCAAAATTTCTAAAGCTATAGAACAATGTTGTATCGGATGATGACAACGCCATGGGTGAAGTTTGCACCATCAATTAAGGCGCAGTAATCACTATTAAAAGTTGTGTCTCTTTAGTAGGCCAAAAATGTGTAAAGATGGGTTTGAATCAAAGTTCACCCCAATTACTCAGACAATTATTTTGTAAGTTTGAGATCACCATAGCCATGCTTGGGTTTGACTAAAGAAATTAAACATCTAAGACCTGTACCACGTCAGACTTTTGCATTTCAAAGACATGCCTTGATATACCTGGATTTCTGTTCAAAACCACATTAAACTCACTCCACAAAGAATGACTGGTCTTAAATGCAGCAGACAGCAATATTCCACATGTCACACCAGGGAACCGCAGGTCAGTTATTGAATGTTCTAAGAGGATGTCAGTGTGAGAAAATGGCACCTTGACTAAACTTCATGCACGAGCTGGCGCCTGTCACAATGTTGTTGCAGTTTGACTGATGACAACAGCTGGCTCTTCTCCGCCATGCCTACAGCATGTACACCCACAGCTCATGCGGGGCGGAACTGCTCAGACTCCAGCTATACCATTCTTTTCATGCTCTTTTCTTCTCCTGCTTGCTGTTTTATGCATATGCTCAATGTGAAATCGGTTTTTGAAGAGTTGAGATTTGTCTCATTCCAAGACATGCTTTCATTGATATGAAGATCTCTGGTTTCGTATGTATTTCAAAATCAGCTCTTGTCTGTTTATGGTATCTTGACAATATCATTTTTCATAAAATTGTGTATTTTGGTTCATGAATAACAAAGAGGACAATTTCCTGAGATGTTTTGCCAAAATTACTTCATCGTCAAGAAAAGCAGAAGGGAAACTTCATAATTACCATGATGATTAAACCGTGTTTGTGTAGCTAAAGACTGGAGCCTATCCTAGTTAGTTTTCAAGGATGGATAATGGTGAAACGACGTAGCATTTGCCATAGGGTTAAGTACTTTCTGTTGGCAAAGAAAACGGTTTGAAGGGTGGTATGTGTTACGTTGGAAAACTTTCTCTACAAATAAATGCATCTCAGTTAATTTACAACTTCTTTCTAAGTCATAGACTATGTACACTTTACTTTTCTCCCCGTTCTAAATTGAATTTCATGCAAGTAGGCTTCTTCAAATAGAGCCACAATAAAGACTGTGAATGAGGCTGAAGAAGCAACACAATAGACACGTTGCCAGTTGGGGGGGCACTTGTCTCATAGTATGCCCACGTTGCCTGCTTGGATGGGCTGCTGTCTGATTGCATGAAAACATGAGGATGTTGAAACACTGGGAATATCTTTACAGTGGAATCGCAGGTTTGAACTCAATCTGTCCATTGTATGAAACACGTCTTTAAGTCACGTTTGTGTGGATAATTGTAAGGTATTTACTGTTTGCTCTTCAGAAATCATGTTTGTGTGGATAATTGTAACGTATTTACCTAATGCTTTTCGGAAATCATGTTTGAAATTAAACAAGTTGCAGTGTAAAGATTAAAGTACAAGTTTCTTACGACAGTTATTTCCGTCTTGCTTTGGAGGAGTAGAAAAATGTTCAAGTTTAGGAAATTCTTGGAGAGAATGGTACTCAAGTTTATCACAGTATTGGTAGTGTTGTAGTCTAGTGGTTAAAGCATTCATGCGTCACACTTGATACCAGGGGTTTCACATGCTAAAGGTTTGGAACATATTCGTTATGTCTGTTGCCATGATATTGCTGGAATATTGCTAAAGGTAGCCTAAACCTTGCTCATTTGTCACAATCACTGCAAGATGAGAATATGGTAGACTAAAGATCAAGACCTTCCTCATGTCATTCATTCTTTATATAAACTAAGGGCAGTGGTATAGCCTAATGGTTAAAGAGTGAAGACCTGAAGGCTGAAGACCTGGGTTTGTTTCCCTCGTGGGTACAATGTGAAAATGGCATTTCTGGTGTCTCCACTGTGATATTGCTGCAATATTGCGAAAAGTGACTCGGAACCATACTTACTCACCTCAAGTAAACCACTGATCTGTCTTCATATTAGAAAGGGCACACTGAAATGGTTGAAATTGGAATATTGCTGACAATGTAAATAAAATCTGTCATTGCTTAATGACATGCCATCTTGTTCTCTCTGACAAGATTAAGAATGTTACTAAAAACGGATTTCACTTATTGGCAATGGAAACTGTACTCCTTGTATTTGTTGAATACCTTGTATAAAGACAGTAATACAATGCCTGTCTGTATGGGAACTTTTCATTTGAAAGAAATCAATTTGGAAAATAATGTTTCTTGCCTGTGTGGAGCCCTTACCATAAGAATCTTAGATAAATATGTAATGTTTATATTCATGGCCGTGTGGTTTATTCTGGAAGCATGGGTTGTGACTTACAGGTTTGCGGTTTGTTATTGCACACATTCTGAGCAATATTACAGCTAAATGATGGGAACTGTAAACAGTGCAGGCCAGACAATCCACTGATTGACATGAGTATCAATCAAAGTAGTCGAGACACATATACATGCATCAACCAGACCAACAAGCCTGATCATCCATCCCTGCCATTTCTTCTTACAACAGGCATGGTAGCTGAATTCTAGCCAAAAGCATCACAACGCCTGGTAGACAGATACATGATTATTTAGGTGTATATGTTGGCACAACTTGATCGGACTAAATAGGCAAAACAGATCCACTAATAAATGTAGGAGATAGGCCTCCACAAGCCCAAGGATCAAAGGCCTTTAGTTGTGCTTTATAAGTTCTATGAAATACCCATTAACTTTATCTTCGAACTGTCTCTAGTTTACACCGAAAAACATCACCGGGGGAAATTTGGAAACTTATTTTAAGGAAATTACATGTGATTATGTTTGATGGTTATCAATATTTTCATTGCAGGTTACAAATTGATATTGAGAAACGTCAGTGTTGAAATTATATAGTTCCTCATACAAACTGAAGTCTGAGTGACATGATCAAGTGAAAAAATGATGAAGAACAGGTCCATGTTTAGAAAAATATATGGAAAGAAATAACTGAAGAAAGTAATCATCCACAATTCTGTTCACTTATTAGATAGCAGGTCTGTATATTCCAAACTGACCTCATGAACTCAAATAGTCTAAAAGTAAGCCATATAAATATTATTGATCCAGTCTGATAATGCTGATGGGTGATACGGCTCACTGTTCTTAGGTCTGTAGTCGTTCTCGCTGGTGCTGCTGTACTTACTGGTCTGTCTCACATATCTTGAAGTGCAATATTTCCCCTCCTTCCCAGCCTTTTCTGCAATTAAATGAATCAATTCTAGATTTTCTCAGGTTCAGGATGTCCCATCTCACTGTGGTTTCTTTTCAATTTTGTTTTTTGTATTTATGTTATTTTCCTGTCAAAATTTTATATATTCAGAGACTAGCATTAGTTTACTACAGACACCAACCCTAGTCTGTCTCACTGTCCCTGAAACACATTTTTTTTCCCCTACTGCCAAACCCTCCCTGCAGTGCTAAAGCCAACATGTTTCATTGCATAGTATTTCATGAAGAAGTAGTGACATTATTCTATGAACTACAACTATAAACAGAGTATGTACAGTAGTATAGAAATACTCATAGAAGTTCCATATCAGAACAAATTCACAAATAATATGCTGTACAGTGACATGGAAACAATATGAGACTAGTACACAGAATTCATTAAAAATTGTATGTATGATGACATATTTTTAAAAATCAGGTATAAGTGAAGCAAGTCAAGATTGCCTACAGTATCTCCTTTTTCACTGGGGCTTCTTTTCAGTTTAAATGGAATTATTTGTTTCTGTCAACATTATATATATCCAGACACTAACATTATTCCACCATACCATCCAAACCATGGAGAGAGTCTATCAAGATCCACAAAAGTTGGTTTTGTCTGACAAGGCCCAGAATCCCGACAGCTGCTGGTGATTCTCTGAGCGAGATGGCAATCACGGAATCAGTACAGAGTAGAGCTAGGGATCTGTAGGCTAATGCCACGCTAATACCTTTTAATGGGGGATGAAGGAACCGCTGGCACACATTGAGGATGGCAGTGGGAGTAGCTAGATGTAGATCCTGCCCAGGCCGCCAGTTAACCAGGCTCCACCCATGTCAGTACAGTTATGCAGTTGGAGCAGGCTGTAAATATTGCCAGCAGAGCGTGTGATGGGGAATAGTAGGTAGCTGGATTTGGATGTAGCTTTTGATGTTGCCCAGAAGGCTTGCTAACAACTCTTTAATTTCTGTGACAGCCTTCTATCAATGCCTTTCAAGCATCATCCTCTGTGCATCTCTAGCCATCAGCTTTGCAATTTTTACCCAATTCATCAACCCACAAACACTATGTCATCCCTCCCATCTAAGCCTGTGTCCCTTTGTCTGTTCTTTAACCTATGTTCCACACTCAGTCTTTTAGCTTCAGTGTACCACCCTCAACCACTCAACCTACACCTTCCTTCTTGAACACTCAGCCATTCAGCATAAGCCTTCAACCCTCAGCCCTTTACCATTCGGCCTTGGTGTTCACCCTCAACCTTCAACCATTTGGCCTTGGTGTTTTCCCTCAACTTTCAACCATTCGGCCTTGGTGTTAACCCTCAACTTTCAACCATTTGGCCTTGGTGTTCACACTCAACCCTCAACCACACAATGTTCCCACCTTCAACTATTCACCGCATCTCTCATAACTTTTTATGTGTGATATTAGTGAGATTCATTGTCTACATGAAAGTGATAAGTAAACAGAAACAAAAAATAGACATAATTTGCTTACTCTATAGGCCAATGTAAAAGAAGTCAAGATTTCTGGTTTCACATGTCATGATGTTGCTGGAATATTGCTTAAAGAAGTTTTTACGGATTTATCTGGCCAAGGATTTATATCAATCTTGTCTAACAACTGATTGAACAGCTTAGAAGGAAGCCGTGAAGTCCACCCCAAGGTTGGAGTGTCATATATTAAGTACTGGCATGTAACCAAGGTGATAAGGGTCTTATGCTATACAGTATTGAAGGAAGACGCAACTTGACCCTAAATAGATCCCTGGGGAGGTGGTGAGCCTGTATGAGATTGTAGGCAGTGAAATCACTTGGCCAGATCAATGGAAGAATCTCTAGTGATTGTTGTTTGATGGTGATTGCCCTCAACTGATAGGGCAGTAACAGCCCAATTAGGACGTGACTGTTTTATTTTTAGTTGAACTGTCACATTTTCCTCCAGATCCTTGTAGAGGCGACATTGATGGGGTTGTGACCTTTGAGCTCAACAATCACACTAATATTTGTGGAATTAATTTCTTTGCCGTAAATGATTGATACATCATCGCAAATTGATTTGTCAAATTGATGCTGTGCTCACTCTAACTGGCAGTATTTGCTGGAGTATAATTTCACTGTTGACGAGTTGCCCAGTACATATACAGAGCCGTTACCTAAATTGATGGATAACATTGATACGGGGATTAATTAAATGCAGACACATAGCTGGAATATTGCTACATGAAACTACTAGAAACAAATCATGTTTGATTCATTACCATTCATTACATTACATGTGTGAACTGCTAGCTCACTGTCCACCCCTTCTTGATAAGTTACGAAAGACACAACTTGTCTAAGAACCTCACTCTCTCCCTCATTTCTAAAGTCACAACTAATATAGATAAATCCTTCATTAGTCATCAGTGAGTGAGTTTAGTCTTATGCCGCACTCAGCAATATTCCAGCTATATGGCTGTGGTCTGTAAATAATCGAGTCTGGACCAGACAATCCAGTGATCAACAACATCCGCATCAATCTGCACAGTTGGGAACCAATGACATGTGTCAACCAAGTCAGCAAACCTGACCACCCGATCCCGTTAGTCGCATCTTACGACAAGCACATTAGCCTTTTATGGCAAGCATGGGTTGCTGAAGACCTATTCTACCCCAGGACCTGCATCCCTATTCTACCCCGGGACCATTAGTCATCAAGTGTGATGAGTGTTATTAACCAGTCAATGCATATCATATTTCACACCCACTCGTTCGTCTGATCCAATCTCTTGCAAGCTCTCATGTTAAATTTCAGCTTGTGGAGTTCACAATTTTAACCATTAGTTTGAGTTAGTGAGGTAGATAATATTCCTTCTATGCCCACCCGGGCAAGGAGATCAGTGTTTTAGCTTCTAGTCATTACTGCACTCATGAAATATCCAAGACATTTTATCTGTTCCTGTAGGTAGTATGAAGATCGGGGTTATAATTTGTCTTTGGCAACCCATGCTTGTAATGAAAGGCAGTTAACATGATTGGGTGGTTGAGACATGTCATTGTATCCCAGTTGCATAGATTGATGCTCGTGCTGTTGATCACTTGATTGTCAGGTCCAAACTTGACTATTTACAGACCGCTGCCATAAAAGTGGAATATTGCTGAATTTTGCAGCATTAAACAACAAACAAAAATCAAAATATTTCTGAAGATGTGCTTTAGCTTTTAGCCCTTATGGTAGGTGTGAAACGTCCATGATGTTTTTAGCCATAACTGAAGGTGTAGCAGTATGATCCATGGAAGTGTTTAGTAGTGAAGTTAGCAGTCATTATTTTGGGTGGTGTTTTAACAGTGAATCTTCCAGTCTTTACTGTTGGTGATGTTTAATGTTGAAGTTTTCAGTCATTACTGTTGGCAATGTTTAGCAGTGAATCTTCTGTTGTTTCTGTTGGTGATATCTAATGTTGAAGTTTCCAGTCGTTACTGTTAGTGAGGTGATGTTTACCAATAAATCTTCAGTCATCACTGTAGGTGATGTTTACTGGTGAAACAGCCAGCTGTTACTGTTGGTGATGTTTAGTAGTGAAGTTTCCAGTGATCTTTAGAGGTGAACATCCAGTTGTTACTGTTGGTGATGTTTAGCGGTGTGGAGTGTGAGTGGACCATCTGGAAGAGCCAGCTTGAAGTAGCGCTTGTTACTGCCTGATGAATCGTGTGAACGGCCTAATGAATCGTGTGAGGATGGGATTCAGCTCTGTAATCGCTATCTTCTCTCTTCACTGACGTATGCATCTGTTTACACTGAATCAGGACAGAAATACTCCTGCTGAAATAGAGAGGGGCAAAAACTGTTGAACGTCTTTGTTTGTATTGGTTGAGCATAGACAGGATTGTTGCACCTAGTTTGGGTAAGGCTTAAAAGGCTGGTGTATCCTGCTCTCACATAGGTTTGGTTGGTGTAGACAACTTTCAATCGCTCATTTAATTACGAGGATCTGTTTCTATCCAAATATATACATGGTTGTTATGGATTTACTCTCTTGCATGGTGAGAAAGCTTAAATTCTCCTTTTCATAGCAGCATACTGTATATGTGATCTTTCCTGCTTTTTTCTTCACAATTTTGCAAACATTTTTGAATTGATTATCCATGTGACCAGTCATTACAATTAGTTATTTTTCCTCAATATCCAAAGTTACATATGGTCAGAGTTGCCTGCCCGGTGTATTTGTCCCATTTATTGCTGCCTTGACTTTTCACATGAAATGATTCAACTAGAGAATAGTCTTCACTGTAGAAAAGATATTCATATAGGACTGTGTGGCAAAAATATATGGTCGTGGCATTGTCAGTGCTAACATTCCCTAGCTTGATTCAGGGCGTTATAGGTCCTAGTTCCCCTATGCAATGGCTGAGTATTTGCTGAATTAACTCAGCAAAGAGTACGAAGTCACAAGAAGCTAATCATAATTTTATTTACAAAAATGGAATAACACAAGAGGCCACAGAGTTGGTATTCTCTCATTCACCAGGTGAATGAGGAACAATTATGCAGAAGCATCATATTCAAAGAAGTTGACATCAATAAATTCTCAACTTTTTACAGTATCACATCTAAATTCCATACAAAGACTTGAATTGTCAATAACATGTCATGTTAGTGTTTTCTTTTAGGTGTTGTATGCTGCTGTATGTATATACATGTTTCAGTGTGAGTTTGTTTTGTGTGTATCATATTCCACTTAAGGTGCTTAGCTGTATGCCAACACACAGCGGGATGAAACACCTTAACCATAGAAGTCAGTGCTTTGTTCAGGCTGAGTTATTTAAAAATAGCAGCATTATTGGACGTTAGCACAGAGAAACAAGTGAAAGTGCCAAGTTTGAAATAAACATATATTTTTTGTGTTGTTTTGGATGTGTGTGTGTGTGTGATTTTCCACTTTGCAATGGGGAAATCTGTTTGTTTTGGTTTTTTTTTTTGGTAGTGGTTTTTTGGGGGGAGGTGGGGTGGGGGTTGGGTTTTTTTGTGTGTGTGTTAAAACTTTTTAGTATGTGTGTTTTTTTTACATCATACGCATTTCGATTGCTGTTGCATCACAACAAACATCTTAAACACTTAGGTTCCATTCGTTTGATTAATCACAGAAACGTTGAATATTACAGAGCATCCGAAAAACACAGTATGAGAATATGTACTGCAATCTGTAGTGAATTTTGCCTCTTTACATCATGATTAACGTTAGCACAGCCGTTAGTTTGTTGAGAGGCTATTTCTGTTAACGTTTTTCATTCTCATGGGAAGGAAATGATGTATGTTCCATAGAGAAAACTTTACACGACGCTAGATGTAATAGTTTAGTTGACACAAGTTACAATGAATACTTTTGTTTTCAGGTCCCCGAATTAATGGCCATGCAAAGCATGAAAGACATCGAGAACGGCCTCCTGGCCCCCATCAGTATGAGACGTCCACCATGATGAGCAGTGATCTCGAAACCACCAGCTTCTTCGACTCAGAAGATGATAGCAGGTGAGATGACCATATAAATCATACAGTGAAGAGATTTTTGCAACCGTGTATTCTTATTCTTGCAAAATCTGTAGAATGTGTAAGATCAGAGGATTGATTAGCTTTCACGTTATTCCAGCTGTCACAGGATCAATTGGTCAATGCGTGACGTTTGGTCATTTAACGCTATGTCCAAGAGAAATAAAATACCTTCTGGATGTCAACAGATGGCATTAAAATTACTGGAATAGAGCTCGTCAGAAGTATTTATGATGCTATTTATGACAATATAATCATCCAATCACAGTATATGCTTCACATTTTGGTATTAATGTCAGCAAGTAATCAATGCTGATAGATCGCCATTAGTATGTCCATAGACACTCACGAGGACTGTAGCGAAATCAATACAAGGTGAATACAGTACGTATCAAGAAAGAGGGTAGTGAATACAAATAGCTAGTAGTAGTAGTAGTCAGTGGTTCATATATTATTTATTATAGAAAAAACAAAACAAAATTAATTCTTTGACATTGTTAATGTATCACAACAGTGTCTCAAACTGCCACTCATGAGCTGCTGATAATCATTGGTTTCTCTGGTTCACACTCAATTATTTACAGACAGCTCCCATATGGATGAAATAATATTAAAATGGTGTTAAACAACAAATCCAAGCAAAACAAAACCTTACTTTAGTTGACAAGCCTGTGGAGGGCTTTTGCCAAATGACAGTTGTTACACTTTTTGCTTATAGTGTATCTATTTTTCATATTTCATTTTGATAATATCAGACAAGTTCTGTCCTTTTTAAAATCAGAATATCTGCTTCTAGTGGCCACGAGTAACAAGTTTGATTCACAAAGGGCTATGATTCAAACCATCAAATACATGTGTGGACATAAAAGCAGTAATGCTCAGGTGTGAGCAGGTACATACTTACCATTATGTAAAGGAAAGCCTAGGCTTACTCATGATTTTGGCTAAAAATTTGAGGTGGGCAAGCCCTTAATACTATCGAAGTATAAAGCTTTCCAACCTATAAGGCTAGCACACAAAAATTGGCTTGTTACAGGCCAAGTGACTTGATTTGCCTCATATGACATTAGGAATGTGACAAGGACCCTTGACTCTGATTCTGAATATTGAACACCCTCAGAGACCCTCTTGAAGCTGTCTCTTGTAGCTGTTAATATGCTTCTCTGTCCTCGTCTAGAGCACATTAGCGCAACCATCCAGGGATGGATCTTGGCATTATTCCAGTAGCTAGAGGTTTACCCATGTTAAGGCCTGTAGAACTTCTATCACTTCAGGAAGCATCATTTAGAAAAGCATGGTGTTGCCAGTATACTATTGTATACTATTGAATATCCATCACAGTCAAATTGGGCAATACAGTTAAGCAGCATTTTTCCTGGTTATACTTATTTTCAGGGTAGAGTCTACAGAAGTGACAATTGAGTTGAATTGATAAAATTTGGAAAGCATCATCACCGCACACAAGAATCGAATATGTGCAGGGATGAAAATTATCCACAGATCCATGAATATGATTGCGCTTAGGTCATTTTTGTGAATTTCATTAACATGCGACCCCCTACACCCTTGGCACATTTTACCCGTTTTTTACATATTCCCATTCTTATCCCTGTATATAGGTCCATTTTTATTCTGGGTTATGACTAAGTACATACGAAATAATATGTTCAGTAGATTGTTGTATATGTCAATACATAATTCAGGCCAATTTAGGCAGAAACCCACATTAAGTAGCATCATATGTTGTCACTATTTGGGTTAGTAAGTGTATCAGACATCCCTGGGGAATGGTTGGTCAACATGGCTATTGGATAATGGATGTGGAATCACTTGGGAACTCAACATTAGTGCTTGCCATACTTTATCTGAGATACTGATCTGTGCAGTGTCAGACCCAGTGCGCCAATCAAATCATTTTATCTTGTATTTACAGGTTTTCAACAGTTACTGATACAACAGGAATGTCATCACGATATGGTCGCCATCGGAAACGGCGGAGGAGACATCGGCCGCCTCCTATCAGTAGAGTAAGATGATGTCTAAGATTCTTTTCCAACTTGCAGTTTTTTAAGTCAAGAATAAAAGCTCTTTTGCAATTAGTCTTATAGTGATATTGATTTGTTCTATTGTTTGGTTATTTTCCTATGTGTGTTGATGCCAGGCGAAAATTGGTCTTAAACAGCCCATTGTAAGAGAGCTGGATATGGAGGATTGAATGGTCACAATGGCAGACTGACAATATTGTGTCATCATATCTGACAGTATTATGTTCACCTCACAACTGGTTATGTACTGTCATGAAGGTGACATACCTTGATATAACTGAAATACTATTAAAAGTGATGTTCAACAAAGTACTCACTCAGATGTTATCAAATGTGACCAAAAGTCTTAGAGCAGAATGTTCCAAGGTTCGCATTTTCTGAAGTTAAACTGCTGTTGCAGTAGGTCAGTACTGAAGACTGCTATCTATTGTCAGTTTTAGAAAGCTGGCAGTTGGGTATCCTGTTGTTTAAGGCTTTCACTCATCATGCTGAATGCTTTGATTCCCCACAATGCGGGAAGCTCATTTCTGGTGCCCCGCCATTATATTGCTGGGTCATTGCTGAAAGCAGCAAAAAACGCAACTCAAACACTCTCAATCACTCACCCACTCGCTGTCAGAAACGTTTTTTGTTTCAAATCAGCTAAAGCAGTGTGATATTGAGTTAGTTATTTTGTGTATCATTTGTTTCAGGCCTCATCATTTAGCAGTATAACCGATTCTACAATGTCTCTCAACATAATAACAGTTACACTTAATATGGGTAAGTTTATGTTATACTATATGTTCTGTTAGTGTGTTTCAGGGATGCTGGTTTGTGTGAAAGTCTGATACTGTTTTGTTATGGTGACATTCATGTGAAAGAAATATGGCCTTTATTACGGTAGGGTCTGTGTGCAACAGTGGAGACTTCCAAGTTCAAGTAATATTGTGTGAACTGAAGATGTTGGTTTGAGAATCATGTTTATGTAGGGATTGTATGTCAGATTGCATGTGATTTCTATGATCTATGATGCGACGTTTCGGTATAGCTTCTTATACCGTTTTCAAGCAAGAGTGATCGTATGTGACAGAATTTAAGTTAAGTGATGTTTTTGTTACAGTGATGTTGGTTTGTGTTACAGATACAGTTAACTTCCTGGGTATCAGTATTGTGGGACAGAGTAACAAGGGAGGGGATGGCGGCATCTATGTGGGCTCCATCATGAAAGGGTGAGTATGCCACATCTTTCAACATGAGATTGAAACTGAAGATTTTGATCACTTGATTCCTACTTGACTGCTTTTGCCATGACAAGCTAGGTCATGAAAGTACAGGGAAAGGGATCGATGGTCAGAGTCACAAACCCAGTGCATGTGATTGTATCCCAGTTATGTAGTTCTATGCACAATGAATGATACCCATGAAGATGTGGGTCAGAAGTGATCTTCAGTAACCCATGCTTGTCATAAGAAGCAAATAACAGGATTGGGTGGTCAGGCTTAGTGACTTATTTGTCATGTCATTGTGTCCCAGTTGCGTAAAACGATCATCACTGGACTGTCTGGTCCAGACTTGATTACTTACATGTAACTGCCACCAGTATCAACAAATGATATGTTGACAGGTCTTTTCAGTGATGAGAATTCATTGTATTTCATTTCAGCGGTGCTGTAGCTCAAGATGGCCGGATTGAACCAGGGGACATGATTCTCGAGGTGAATGGTATCAGTTTTGAAAACATGAGTAATGATGATGCTGTACGGACGTTACGAGAGGCAGTACAGAAACCGGGGTAGGTGGAATGCCATAGCTAACTTTAAAAGTTTTGCAAAATGTTACTATGTACAGGGATGAGAAATTTCCGCGGATCCGCGGAAATCCGCGTTTTTTTACATCCCCAGGGTCATTTTTCTGAAACGTCTAAATATATATACAGTGTTAATATTGATTTTAGAAGCCATATTTAGTGTGTAAAATGCCAAAATCCCAGGAGCTTCCGGGGGGCTTCGCCGCCCTGGACCTGGCTGGGGGCCGGTTGCCCCCAAACCTCCGACTAGTTTTCAGCTGTAAATGAAAATTTCCATTCTCATCCCTGTATGTATCCATAATAATTGGTGTCAAATAGCCAAAGCATTAAGCAGCCTTATTTGCTGATCAAAAATTGGCATGTAGAACGAATTTGATGTGTAGTACTTAACAATGTCCAGATATGACCATTATCCTTTATAAACTGCTTTGTCATAAGTGATTTACATTATCTCATTTCAGTCCAATCACACTAGTCGTTGCCAAATGTTGGGACCCGAACCCCAAAGGTTATTTCACAGTTCCAAGACAGGAGCCAGTTCGGCCAATCGACCCATCGGCGTGGGTGGCTCACACGACTGCAATGCGGGAACACTACATGGGGCGTGGCGGACCCAGCACCTCAATCAGCAATATGACGTCAACTAGTTCCTCACTAACTAGCTCTATACCTGAGTCAGAACGTAAGATTATTCATCTGCCTAGAAAGTGTTGCAAGGAATATAACATTTTCCCAAGTGCCTATGACATGACTCTTACTTCGAAGCATCCTTCAGGAAGTATGACTAATGTGTTTTTATGGTTATTCAGATGACTTTATTTTACTATTTCTACGTTTTGTTTTCAGGGTTTGATGACTTAAATCTCACAGTGAACACTGACATGGCAACCGTTGTCAAGGCAATGGCACAACCAGACTCAGGGCTGGAAATCCGAGACAGAATGTGGCTCAAAATAACAATACCAAATGCTTTTATAGGTGAGCCTTCCCTTCATGTTCTAGATCTATGAAATTTTGTATTTGACATCTGTCACCAAAATAAAGCTGCAAAATTGCCCATTAAATTGCAGCATTAAACTTACTCATTTGAGACAACCAATTTGGAATGTAGTGGCCACAATTGCTGCTGAAGTTGGATAGCCCTTGGATAGTTTAGCTCTCACAGTACAGCTGTAATCAAGTGTTTCTTCTTTTCACTGATGCTGTGTCTTGATCAAAGACTGCATTGAGGGAGAATATTGATGAAAGCTTTCTCTTGGGTGCTGGGTGTGAAGCTTATTTCTGATGTCCCCTGCTGCGATATTGCTAGAATATTGCAAAAACTGCATAAAATTCATTGAGTTATAAATGCAGAACATCGTCATGATATTTTGTCTTAGACAGATGACACTGAATCAACTACAGGTTAGCAGTTCTTAACTTTGTGTTACATGATAGTCAAGTTACTAATTTTCCTCTTCAGGTTCCGATCTTGTAGATTGGCTCTTTACGCATGTGGAGGGTTTCGCCGACCGGAGAGATGCAAGAAAATATGCATGTAATCTGCTGAAGGCTGGCTACATCCGGCACACAGTCAACAAGCTGACATTTTCAGAACAGTGCTACTACGTCTTTGGAGATCTCTGTGGTACAGTTGTGATCCTTAATCATTTTCAGTGTTTAAATCCTTGATCTACCCTGATAATATATGTTGTTTTGTCAACACTATACATGTACTTGATGGTAAACAAAATATCTGACATGTAGGGTTTCTTCTGTATGAGGCTGTCAAACCATTGCAGGACTGAAACCCTTTTGAAGGAGCTCTAGGCCAAACTCTGTGTGTCAGTTTTTAGGAATTGCATGGTATGGATTCCAACTTCAAGTACACCACTGACAATTAATACTGTCAGGTGGTTGTCTAACCCTCACTTTCTGTTCCAAACTCTGGTTCAGATACCCAGCATATTATGCTCACAGGAAAAGTCAGATTTGACCTTGTTGTAGGAGTCTGTGACTTGGTTGATTTCCTGTTGTGAAAGGATTGTTTTCACATTATCTCTTAGTGGATTGTCTAGTCGATTATGTACAGGCCGCCATTACATAGCTGGAATATTGCTGAGTATGGCATTATCAATCAAACATTATACTGAGAGATTGCTCTTAATGTAAACCAGTGGTTTGTCTAACCGACTACATACTGTTGTGTTATTATAGATGTAATATGGCTGATGGGAGAAAACAACCTCAGCTGTTGTAAACACTTACTGGTTTATGTTATGTCCTGTACTGTGTTCTATACAATGTTCTATACTGTGCCCTACACTTGCTCCCTTCTCTGTTCCAGGTCCTCCACAGTATCCAGGTGAGCATTCTGTCTCTTGTTGCATTTGTCTCCTATATACTCCCACACAGACAAATCAGTTGATAAAATGGTAGACTAGTTATAAACCATGGTGTCATTGATTGGAAATTTTGGAATCAAATATCAGCTGAATGGTACTAGAATATACCAAATAATACTAAAGGAAAATATTTTTGTGTGTATTTATATGATTTGAGTGATGTGGACGGCAGTTAATACATTTAATGCAAAATGTGAATTAGGTTGATCCCTACATTTCTTACATTGAATGTTCTGCCTCTTTGTTGTCCATGTTGTTGATGTATATATATATGTGTGTGTGTGTGTGTGTTTCTGAGGCAGTTCATTATTGATTTGGCAGTGATGTTTGTAGTATCAGTATTTGTAGGAATTAGCATTGTGTAATGCCGAAGATAAAAAGCTACTTGATGTGGTCAAACAGTTCTTTCATTGATCAATACTCACAGTATCAATCACTGGATTGTTTGATCCAGATTTCATTATTTAAAGGCCAAGTCCACATAGCTAGATCAATATTGCTGAGATTGACATTAAGCAACAGGTAACAATATTATCTGCTAAAGTAATGCTGATTGCATCTATAGGAATAATGCATCTTAAATGGTGGAAAATGTTCTATGGTTGTTGTGTTTTCTCCAGATCTGACATCACTTAGTCTTGAAGATGTGGACTCTGTATCGGAAGCCGATCGCGACACCCTCGCCCCCCTGCCGCCCCCTGCCTGGAACAATCAGTACCCTTATAGCAGCTCCAACTACTTGCCCCAGAACCTCAGCTATATACCCCCATACAGCTACACAAGCACTGACAACACCAGCTACGTCGGCAGCTTCGTCGATGGCATGCCGCCCCCACCTGTCGGTGCAGTGCCTCCTGGTGGCGGAGGTAATGGCAGTGCAGGGAGTGTCCATAGTGCATCAGGTACGGCAGTGGTAGTTGCAGTAGAATGTTTTTTGGTAGAATATCTTCCTACTTATTATCCCTTTCAGGGTGATTGGAATTGTCCGTTCAGATCTATTATCTTACCAATATGGTCATTATTGTTTAGGTTGCTGTTTTGAAGAAAGTTTGCTATATATGTTTATATACCTGCCTGTCTCCCCTTTCAATGTAAATGGTATTGTCCTTTCAAAACCAAGAAGAATCTTAAGATTTGGTCAGTTTATTTTGGTAATGGGAGTTCATCAATTTGACAAGGAAATTTGTGCAGAGAATCCAACATTTCTGCCAATTGATTTCTCGCTTTGCTTTTTTAAGCTTGCAATATGAGACAAGTTAAAAAGTATTTAATTTCAATTTGCTTAAACTTGAATACATGTTTAGATGTATATTTCTATGTTCCATTTTTGTGATGAAAATAAACATTATATCACTATTTATGTTATTGGCTTGCCAATTAGATATTAATGGCTGTGGGTGATTCGCTTCTACTAACCTAATATTTAGCCTTGCTAGTGCTCAAGAAATACATACTTATGTGCCTATGGCACACTTTTTTATGTGATATATGAAAGTGAATTGAATAAGGACAGAGAACAAACGTGTGTTACCCCAAACCATGGACATGACTGACTTAGAATATCATTGAATGATATGGGCATATTTATGGTGAATGGTAAATATTGACAAAGTGGTTTTCATTTGTTTAGATCAGTTGGGTTTTTTTCCTTTACGAAAATTTGAAAAATGATAAGTGCCTTAAAGTCAAAGGGAGATAACTATTGTGTTACAATAAACTGTGTTACAATAAAATGTGCTCAACAAGCACAGCCATGAAAAAAAACAACATCATCCGGAATTAGCCAGGATGTATGGGACAGGTGATTTAAGAACTGAGTTTATTACTTGTGGCTGTTGCACTCCCGTGAAATTCAAAAGCAAGTTGGAAAATAGTGTTGACAGTGATCTCACTAATTGTTGCAGTTGTATAAATATATCAAGAATAACGTCATTTTGAACAAGAGAGTGAACCAATGAACTGATTTTATTAACAGTTGCTATTGTACTACAGTGAAATTCAAAGGCTAGGATATGTTGACCAAGAAAGTGGACTGAAAAAAAACCCAACACATTCTACTAGCTGTTGCTGTTGTACTACTGTGCAATTTCAAGACTAGACTATGTTTGACTAGAGAGTGGACCGATGAACCGATTTTACTAGTTGTTGCTGTTGTACTAATGTGAAATTCAAAGGCTAACTTTGATTTGTTTGTTTGTTCCTTACTCTGCAGTAGCATGATACGGGCAAGTCCGTCTTACCGTTGCTTGCAACTCTTGCTTCCTAGCTGCTGCTTATTTCATTTGCCATTGCCACATTCCACGGCTGTCTTAGTGACAATTGTGCTTTCATGGCTGCTTGCTTGGTTGCAAGGTCACTGCAACACATGCTTAGTCAGCTCGAAATTTCAGCTTTGGTTAGATGACTTGCTTCTCTGCTTCAGAGCACCTTTCATTATTCATACTGGAATCTCTCACAAATTTTCTGATTTTAGTAGCAATGGTATGTGAAGGTTCTTTGTTAACAGTTGCATTGTGAACAGTAAGGTCAAGGTCGTTAGTGTTTGCCGAGGATAAAGATATGGAAGTCTCTAGATATTATTCATGATTAATTTGTAAATGTGATTTAAGATTTATGGTTATGATGATGGTGATGATGATGATGATTCATCAGAACTGAGCATGTCACACTCACTCCCCTCCCTTCACTCACCAGGCATGACATTCATTCTCGGTCACATCAGCATGCTTCTTTGTGTTGCTTGTTCTGCATGTTTAGTTGCTTGTACACTTCGCTTCGTTCATGTCACGAGTCAGGAATGCCAGTTGTTGTACTGTGTTGTTTCAACATGTGTGATTTTCTTTTGATTTCCTGTTGATTTCAGTCGCTGCTAAAGACTGTACATGTTTAGTTAGTACATACAATCATTTGCGCAAGCTTTGGGAAAATAAGGATAAACATCAGCATCAGCAGTCCTCGTGTGAACCCCACAGCCGTAGCTTGGCGGAGCACACCGCCCACGCCATGCATGGGAGCAGACATCATATTGCATGGAGGAGAAATTCCTCGAGTAGTTTGGGTTTGTAGTCTTCTCCTTGCACTTCCATCAACCCCCTCCAAAAAGTTGACTGCTGATTGTTAAGTCACATGATTTGCCCTTCCTTTACCCACCCTTGAAATGAAACAAGTTTCTAATTTGTAATGACAGAAAAACATTTATTTCTTTTTTTAAAACATGCCACTTTTTGCTTAGGTGACTTTGATGGGACAGTTGAAAATCTGTATGAATAAAACATTTATGGAGATGTTTCTTCAAATTGTCAGGCTTTTCAACAACTGGCAAACATGTCAACTGATGAGTAACATTCAGCGACTGTTACACACATAAAATATTATATGCAATAGCAACTTTGTTGTCAAAGGAAGCAGCCAGAGTTCAACGTAAATGTTTTCTTTCAAAATTGATCATTTGACTAACACAGCAGCAGGCAACAGAGCAAAGGGTGACCCTATCTAGTTATTCTGAACTTAGCTTGTAGATATATATTTTTTCCAATTTATCAGTAATTTCGTGTGTAGATTTTAAATCAGTGTTCATATTGTGCTTTAAATGTAATGGTATGCTCAAATTTGCCAGTATGTTTCTTGTTAGCATGCAGTAGTAAAACTTTGGAATTACGCAAGTAAGAAGTCGATCTTATTTGTCAGTAGTATTAGTAGTGCTTATAAATAAAAAATAACTGCACCCAAAGTTCAGAAAATGGTCCCATCCAGTTTGATTGATTAGTTTGATATTATTCCATGATTAAGACCAAATTGTAGCAGAATAGTCTTAGTAAAATAATGAGTGTGTTCATGTATTGTTAATTTTGTAGTGTGTCAAAGAATTATGAAAGTGGAAACAAATTTTTGTGAAAATGTTTCTGTTCCATAACTCCATCTGCTAATCTAATGCATTGCCCATAACGCTGCCACTAATTTTTCTTCCATTGCAACTAATGCCGACTAGATAAAGTTAACATCAGTTTTAAATTAACTCCAACAGAAGCCTGTGGAAAATGTGTTGTCCTGTGTATTTTGCCCATAGTAGATTACAGGTTTTCATTGAAAATGGATACATATTAACTTCACACAATGCTATGACTGTACAGACTAAATCTTCAGTATTGTACTGTTAAACATGATCAGGATATTTTTTATATCATAGCAAAATGAAGTTTGTTCCTGACAAAAATTTGCTTCATTCAATTTGTTTTTGAACTAGTTGTCAGGAAAGCTCTTGTTCATATGGTCAAAATGGCTTGTGGTTGAATAATCCCATGAATGATGTTGGCTGTGCAGCATGCACCAAAAGTATGTAAGGGAGATAATTATGCAATTTATTAGTTCAAAGGGAGATAATTCAATTTTGAAGGACTTAAGATGGGATTGGTGATGTTTTAGCTGACAGTTTTTATTTCTTAGTTTCAAATCTGTTTTGTATTGTGTTCATTTTGTTCCTGGGTATGAGACATTATTGATTATTATTCCCACAATACGTTTTGCAAGGGGTATAAAAAATGAGCTCCATCTGTCCGTTTGTCCGTGCACATTTATCTTTTCCGGAGCAGAACTACAAAACTGTTTGATATTTCTCCACCAAACTTGGCACATAGATAGCTCTGCTGGTGCACTGGTGCCTTTTGGTAGTTTTGGAATTCTGAATAAAATATTTTTGTCGTTTCCATGGCAACAAGTGTGACTTCAATGAAAACCTTTCATTGCTCTCCTTCCACTTTCTATATACACACCAAAACATTTGGCATAATCATAACTTGTAGACATATTCATGAAGAATATTTGCCATTGCAGGGGATACTGATGACTTTGTCTTCTTGTGTTCATTTTATTTATGCATTGTTAGAATATCAAGTTTATGAAGTAATTGTATTCCTTTCAAGAACAATGCATATATTCTCATTGCATCAGGATTACTGAGGGGCCATTAAGTGAAGACATTTGCCATGTGAAACTGTTAGGAGTAGTCTTTCCTTGGTTGTCAGTTGTTAAAATGAGCATATGTTGAATGATTTCAGTCTCCAATGTTTTGTTGTTTTGCTAAACTCATCTGCATGATGTCTGAATGGTGTTGCATATACGCTCTACACATTGTAACGTGACATACTCAACTAGGCCACCTCTGTCTGCTCTTACACTGAATCATATGTCCCCTCAATGGATGTGGGAGCTGCATCTCGCATCCTCTTCACATACTCCTCACTGATGGCACAAGCTACTTATAGAATGATTGTAGACACTGCTGATTCATATTCATATGAAGAGCAGATCTCAGTACTCGCTGTCGCTGTACAATGAGGACATCCTGTCATAGTTTATATCAGAATGACCTTTCTTGAACTTAGACTGAACCCAACATTAGCCAATCAGGAAGCAGTTTTCACGAGGTATGTTTCAGGTATTTCAAAATGGAGACTTTCATTTCAGATTACTCTTTGAGAATGTAAGGACAAAGATGTTTGTACAGAATTTGGAAACTGATTGGTAGAAATTCTCTTTTGTATATTCATGGAAATTTTTATTGTATCGAAGCAAGAGATGGGAATTTTGACTGAATCCGTCAGTTCAGAATGCCACCTGTTTCCAAGACTGCATGATTTTAAACAGGAAATGCTAATTATAGTCATATCAACATTTATATGGTGGTCAGTTCCTTTGTTCTGCTAAGCAATATCTGATTGGTTGGATGAAAGGTCATTTTGATGTAACCCAAAATGGGAAGTCTTGTAGGTCTTTGTTCAGCTGAAGGGATGATGAATGTATCATTTTACGTCCTATCATTCAACTATTATTAAATCAGTTTAAGATAGAATAGGTTGGGGTTGTGGGGTTTTTTGTTTTGTTTTTTGGGTTTTTTTTTTTGTTTTGTTTTTTCTGTTTGGTTCATTTTCCACATATGTCTATCTTGCCTTCATTCTTTCTCAGAGAATAATGTTTAACCACATTTCAATTCTAACTGTAATGACTTTTGAATTAATCTTTTTATTTTTTATTTTTTATTATTTTTTTTTTCTGTCCTTAATGCATTGATGTTTGGCTGCAGCTTGTGGATTACCAAACACCAAGGTTCATAAATGTGGTCCCAAATGGACAAAATATACACTTTTTGATCGGTCTAACTGTTTAGTAGATTTTTTCGTCATGCCTTCTGAATGTTCATTATTATTTTAATTTTGTTATATATTTTTGGGACAAGTTATATTTTTATCAACAAAACAAAATGTAATAACCTGTGAACAGAAATAATAACATTTGGCAGAAATGTACATTGCATCTTGGAAAGCAGATAGTAGTTGTCCTAGTATTTTCATATATAGATAGTGACTGTCATCACCATACTGGCATGTTAAACTCTCTATGTTCACAAGTCACCTTCATCATCATGGGCAGACATTACCTACCCATCATACCTTTGTCTCGTCTTGACATGACACACCAGTGCTGTACAGCAGTTTCGCTCGCTGTGTGCAGCTTTGCTCAGCCATATTGCACTGCCACTTCCGTTTCTGCAGTAGTGTTCATCATCAGCTTGCTATTACTTTCTGCCTGCTTGATATTGGTTTCTCTGACACACTAAGGATAAAGATGCAAGAATTCGTCCTCAATTATCACATTGAGAAATGTTCCCAACTGTCTTCAAGCTGTGACTGCAAATTATGAAAGCACAAGATTAAGTTATTATGCACTTCAACTTGCAGTTTTTTGCAGGCTTACTTTGCTGTCATTGTCAGCTTATCTGTCTAGTTTTCAAAATATACAAATGAAAAAAAGAAAATACAGGTTATCTTCTGGATGTCTGCTTGTGTTTTCTTAGTGCATTTTGCTATTCTCAATATTCACACATGAATTTGATGTCACTCGGATGCCAGTTTTACTGCGCATTTTACTGCATGCTTACTACCTGCCACATTTGGATGCAACTTTGAAATTTTCAGGAAAGATCTTTTTTATGTAACATTAGTGTTCTATGCTTATAGCATTCTTTTGAAAAAGTTCAAATTCCTTCAAATCTTAAATCTTCTGCACAATTACATTCCTTTAAAATGGAGCTCTGATGCCTTAGAACATTGTTGCACACAGTGATTTCATTGGATAAAATAATGCTTCTGTTTGCTTTTTTCAGTAAGCAATACACCTCTCATAAAATTTTGCCTGAAAAATCACTGTTTCTTGACATACCTCTGTGACTTTCCTTGCACGACACATGAGCGATAGACCTAAACTGCATTGTCAAAAGAATCCCAACTCATGACTCTTTAGTTTCAACAGTGAAGACAAAAAAACACCAGCAGACATCCTCAAGTATTTTCTTCATAATATGAATGATTTTTCGACACAAATCAGTATGTGAAATATGATTTTGCTTGTACTATCTATGGGTAATCTTCAATTGATTTCCTCTCCTGTTCTTGTAGTCACCAATCTTGTGTTGTATACATGATGAACTGTAACATGATGATAACTTGCACCAGTCTTTCAGTCGTGGGGATTTGATTGTCATGTCCGACTTAGCCATTACTGAAACCATCGTCCTCGATAAATCTCCACTATACATTGTATGCATCTATGCTATATTACCTCTCTTTGATGGCTGTGCATTCTCACAGTAACCAATCAGCTAAGCCTTCTTTACAACTGAGCTTGCCAGTACAGGGGTGGAAATAAGCCATTGCTTGACGTCCCAGTCAAGTGTTTTTTCTGTCGGGCAAGCTAATTTGTATATCACGCTGTACCGGTGTCCAGTTGACTTTCCGTTGTTAATTATGTTGTTTATTTAAAAAATCAACAAGAGAATTGGCTGGTATAGTGGAAAAATTATCAGGGCAAGTGATTTTACATAAGCAATTCAAGAAATATTTCCATCCCTGCTGTATCAGCAAAAAGCGGTCACACCACAAAGATTTGTTCTCACTGCAACTCAAATTTGGGGGAAATCATACTGACAAATTAACAGGTCAAAAACTTATGAAAATATATGCAAGAACTCCTCCTACCTCTTTCAGAATACCTCTGCATCATTTGTGTTTCAAGTTTAATCAGTTAGATAATTTTGATAAGTGGAAGTAACTTCCTGGCATAAACAGCGGATTTGATGAAAAACCAGCCAAGATGGGTGGTAAAATCATCAGGCAGAGCCACAGATGCATCCAGGGTATAGTGGAGATAATTGAGGATGAGAAACCATGTGAAAGGCAGATAATGATGCATTTAGGACCTTCCTGGTCTTTCCATTGTTAAAAATACATAGGAGCTGAGGGTCAACCCGAGAACCCTAATATAGAATGTTAAGGTTTTATTGGCCCCTTAACTTCAACTACTGATACAGCAATCTCGAAGACCTTAAAATTTTATCCAAATTTCAACAAAGAATAATCCCATTAATGTTAAACCTGTGATTACACAATGTCGTTAAGAAAGTGGTCAAATGTAATATAGGTTATATTTGGGATTACACTTTCTCAGTAAAGTACAAATTCTAGTATTTGAGTCCCATTTGGGACTTAAACCCACACCCTCAGAGTCAGGCACCTAATCACCAGCTCACAAAGTCAGCAGCTAACCCACTTAGCCACTGCGACTTCCACAAAAATGAAAGTTGGACAACTGCTAGTCTAGGCTGCAGGCTTTGTGTACCATACTGATAAGTGTTAATTGGCATGGCTCCCACAGCCAAAAGCTATGATTACACAGTAACATTTAGAAAGCTGTCAAAAGTACTAGAATTTGTACTTTACTAATAAAGTGTGATCCCAAATATAACATGTTACATTTGACCACTTTCTTAATGACATTGTTTAATCGCAGGTTTAGTGCCGAATCCACTGTAAAGTGCAACCATGGCTTTTAGAATTTGAGAGTGGAAGATACTCAAGAAAATCAAATGAGTTCTGCTGGTTATGCAGATTTGTGATCAAAGCTCCACAGTTGATTATAAATCAATGGTAATACTTTTGCCCATATAGTAGTACACTTGATACTGCTTTATTTTGAAGATCTGAGTAAATATTTAAATGTCACCCTTATGACTACTATAACTGGAATGTAAACTTCGGTCCTAAACTTCTAATTGACTAATTAAATTAGGGTTGCTATTTTGTTGGGGTGGGACTTGTCTCCAAACTGTTGAAATTGCGTCAGCAGATGCTTGGCCTGAAGAAAGAATGTGTACAGTTATCTATCATCTAGAATCCTTGTAAACATTGACATTAAAATGTGGTTGCCACAGTAACTAACATTGTTACCATGGTATCCAGTATTTGACATTTGCCCCTCTCTCTCTCTCTCTCTGACTACCAGTACAAAATGCATGTTTGTGTCTCCCCCGGCACTGGCACGGTGCGGCCGAGAAGTTCCTTCACAAAACACTCTGTCATGATGATACGTTTGAACCTAACAACAATATTCCTGGTGTCAAAACCACGGCACAAGCCGCCACGTCCGCGAGTCAAAACAAGACAGGTTAGTGACCAGTTGCACGGAACACCATCATCTCACTATCGTCATCCTGATACAACACGTATGGACCTTGGCCTCATGTAGCCTCTTCTAAGACATTTGTCATTGTTATCTCGTACCTTGGAATATTGTGTTGCCATGGTAATGAGACAGCATTGCATCATCATGTGTTCAGAGGCTTCATTATCATAAGGAGCAATTGGATAGCCTTTTGGTAAAAGCAGTTGCTTGACACCAAAGGTTTCAGGAGCAATTTAAGAAAGGGAGACCAATGTGTGGGACATATTTCTGAAGTCCCCAGCCGTGATATTGCTGGAATATTGCTAAGAGCGGCATAAAAACTATACCCACTCACTTACTCATAGAATTATCATGATGTTGTCTGTGGCATGTCATTATTTCATTGTTGCCAAACATCTGTTATCATCCCTGAATATCGTCACCAAGCACCTTCATCTTATCTGAAAATCATCGCCACAAGCTGGAACACTTAGCTGCTAGAATCCACTGCTTGCGATCAAGGATTTCTCCAAAGTGATCTTCAGTATGCATCCCCTCCTGCAGAATGAAGTAGACATGCTATGATATGGCTGAAATACTAGTCACAGCTGTATTAAACTCAATCATGCCGGAATGCTAGAATATGTATGCTGTTGTTTATGTTACATCACCAGTTGTTTTATTTCCCACAATTCCTTCATAGTTCAGGTATAGTTGAGCTGTGGTACATTGTTACTGTGATTTCCCTCTATCCAGTGGTTGTTTCACCTTGTAGCAGGCTGTTTTGTTAATGTACGGTGTCCTCGAATCAGCTGGTTGTTATGGAGCAATGTTGCAGATATTAAAGACCTAACTGACCTATTATCATTGTTGGGTTCGCTGCAAGTGGAACAGTTGTAGAGGAATGACATCTATTCCACTTCTCATTTCTGCATTTTTTAATTGATGTCTGTATTCCAGATAAGCTCTTGCTCGCCGTTTGTTTGCTTATTGTTTATCTTTTATATTTTTAATAATTTTTTGTTCATTTTATTTTTACTAGTTTTTTCATGATTTGAATTTTTCAGTGGCAATTTTGCTTTTCAACACTCCAGGGTTTTTAGTTGTATGAGCCATTAAATTGGATTGTCTTCTTTATGGTAGCATTGGAACAGTCAATTGTAAAAGAATTGCAGAAATATCATCACGTTGCTTCTTGGCTAATGATGATGGGTCACGGGGAAAACATGCTTTGTCAGCTAAAAAATAAGTAACAAGGTCCCTCAGCATAGACCAGCAACATGGGCTGACTTGTGTCCTTCATTGTGTTGTCATGTGACGTATTTCAAACTGTGGTGTCTCTCATGTCCTGGTGAAGGGAGGTAACTCTAGTGTGACATTACTCTGTGGTTGTTTCACTTCCTAGGTTAACATGTAGAATTAATAGCTTTTTGGAGTAGGTTGTTCTTGGTAGTCTGTTGCATATCATCATTGTACATGCTAATTGATAGTCATAAATGATTAATTATTGAACAAAATTTCAATTAATTTTACAAATTTGAATGATGAAGATAAAAAAATGTAAATATGTTTCACTAAAAAGTGTCAACAGCATGCATTATGGTTAGAAAATTTACATTCATTTGAACGTCTTGAGTGTGTCTGCATGAAATCAACAATTTAGTGTCAGTTTGTGTATTTTTCAAAGCCTGTTTCGTCAAAGATGTGATTGTCATTTCAGGGAGCAGTGCATCTGGTAGCAGCAAAAAGGAGAAAGAAAAGTCAGACCGAAAGTCTGCTAGTCCTGCTGGGAGTGGCGGCGGCAGCGATACCGACACAGCCAGCCTAGCGAGCGCGCGACGAGGCGCCCCCAGTGATCGTAGCCTCCCCCCACCTCCTGGGCCTCTAGCACAGATGCCAGCTGACCTCAGTGGGAGCAGGCAGTCCTTTAGAATGGCCATGGGAAATCCATGTGAGTTCTTTGTGGATGTCATGTGATTCATCACATGTCCAGGTCATGTGACTGACTCATCAGCCAATCAGCTTGATTGTATTGCATGCAGAGTGATTGAGCAATTCACCAGTGAGCCAGAACTCATCACTTGAGTGTAGAGTGAAACGTTATACTGCAGACTACTTATCCGCAGTGTTATAACATGTCCAAACTTGCTTGGAAGAATACAACAACAGTTTGGCCCGAGAACGTAAAGTTCATCCAAAGGATCTGATTTGAAACATGTCTATCTATTTTCTTTGATCATTTTCAGCCTACTGTGTTACTACATATGCGCATTCTTGTAAACCTGTGTGTATTTAATGCATGACTACGGTGTTGTTATTTATTGTAGCTCTTCTAGAGATTGAGGACATACCGACCACGATTGACTGACGGAAAGTTGCTGCCTGTCTGCCACCTGCCCGTTGCATTCTTCCCTCCGCCCGTTGCCCGCCCGTAGCCCGCCCGCCCGCCATCTCACATCTAACCCACTTCGTTCTTCTAACAACGCTAACCCTTCTACAGTGCCCGCCCGCCTCGTTCGTTCGTTCGCTCTCTGACGCTCTTTCCTTCCCATCATGCAATTAACCCTGCTGCATAAACCTCTGTTGGACTTCTCAAAGCCTTGCTTTGAATTTCACATGGGTGGGTGTGCACAATAGACATGATCGTGGTTAGTCATGTGACGTGTCGTCATCATGTGATACTAGCACCGAGGACAGACCGGCCAATGAATCCTGTCCATGAGAGAGAGAGAGAACACAACATTGTATACAAAGTTATTTTTGAAGAAGCCAGTAGGTGTGTAGCTTGACTGAATGCAATAGAAGACATGAATGCTGGAAATTGGTATTCAGTTTCCACAACAGTTATCTCCCTTTCATTTCATTCATCTGTTTGATTCTTTGTTTTCTGTCCTGTCACCTAATGCATGCTTTCAAACTGCTTGTCTATCCATTGCCAAAATATTTGCTGCAACTCAAGTACTTTATCATTTCTTTTACCTTTTCTCTTGCTGTTCAGTTCACATCAGCTTGTTTGCATGCATTACCTCTCTGAACTAACTGCATAATTCTTTCATTTGGGGTGTTGATAAACATGCTTGTATCTAATGGTTCAATCCAATTCTTTTGGGAAGAAATGGAAACATGTTAGACACCATTTGGAAAGAATTCTGCAAGCATTGCAACCCCAATCCCAGCCACATTCTGAGCATGTCCTGCCACCTTTAGCACTGCCCCTCCCACCTATCCCAGCATCCTTGGCATGCAATATTCCGTCTCAGTGGCCAGCATGTCCGTCATCAAACACTCATGATGACATCATAATCTGTTGATGGTGACGTCATCGTCCTGAGTTTGACCTGAGTAACATATCAAACTGCCCAGCTGCATCCAAATGAAAATATTTCGAGCTCAGTTTCATTTAAGTTTCACTTAAGTTTCACACAATCATGTGTTAGATAGAAGTTTGTTTAGTTTTTGATTTGTCTTAAAGTTCTATTTCAGGTTATGACAATCCAGTTCATTTAAATGAGAAATTACAATGAATTTCTTTGTTCGGAAGCATCACAACATTGCATAATTTGACTGATTTGTTCAAGATTTTAGAAAATTCACTAATCACTTATGACAATTTTGCTATTATTGACATAATTTCAGTTGACCCTGAGCAAAAAAAGAAAATTGAAAATTTTATCAAGTTGTCCTTTTTTGGAAGGATTGTTAAGCAAGGTGATTTAGAAGATCAAACTCCATAATAAGTTTGGAATTTAGATAGTGTTAGCATAATTTCTTTGTTGAAATAAATTTCTGAAAGTTACTGTGCCTTGATAAGAAAATGGATGTTGAACAGCTGGAAATCATTTGTCAAACATCAGTTGAGGACTTAAAAGGTGACCTGTTTGTAGTCTTCTGCACCCTGGCTGCCCTTGCTTTTCCAGGCCATGTTTATACAAGCAGTTCCTCTGTTACGTACTACACTCATGCGTGTGCAGTTTGCGTACATGCTACGATGTGTACATAAGTCGTCGAACATGCTACAATGTTTGCATAAATTATCGAATATGTTCCAATGACGTAAGTCTACATGAAATTTTTTTTACTCGGTCTTTGTGGCATGACAGCTGGATCTTCTCAAATAGTTGTAAGTCCTACATGCTACGATTGACTGATTTACATAATATATCTGACCTACGTCACAAGTACATGTTACGATTAGTTATGTAATACATATGAGTGTAATGTCTTACGGACATGCTAAGATTGAGTTATGCATGGTAGTGAAACATGTTTACGTTGAAAACAAGAGAAAATTGCTCAACGTGGACAATAATGAGTTTTTGTCTTTGAGATGATGGTATATTGTTAGTTTGGTAATACTGATGAATTGTTTGTAAACTTTCTTTTCATGTTTGCTTACATACTTGTGGTATGGTAGTTTTTCGATTTAGTTAGAGTAGATGATAGAAATTGTTTCAATAATTGTAACGAGAGCGACAACTTGGGACTGAACCTGAGATAATGCAACTAATATTTACATTGGTGTCTGGGTTGAGTGGTTTTCTCTTGTTAATGAATGCCTTGTACAAATGCGGAACACCAGTATGACTGCTAGAGAGAGAGTGAGAATGAATGCCATTGGAGTATGTGATATACATAGTATGCGAGACCGGCTGATTTTAGTAGCCGTTAGTGAGAAACCTGCTCGGATGGACTCGGCTATTTATCCTGATGTCTTTTAACCTTTTGTACAAACTTTATCCGCTATTGTATATTATTTTCTGTCCTTGTACAAAGCTTCTTCACCTGTACAGTTTTAATATGTGCTTTTTTATGTTGATGAGAGTTGCCTCCCTTTGTCAAGTACGAAGTTGTGATAAGACATATCGATGATTTTTAATGAGTGTTGGCATGGAAACTTTGCTCTGCTGATACAAATTATGTCCATCCATTTGACTTGCTCTTGCGTGCATCATTTATTGTTTGTTTAAACAAGTATATTTTATATGTCAATACTACAGCCAAATATGTTGAAATGTTTTGCCTAATTGTTACGTAACATAAATCTTGCACTTATTCTGAAATAGATATTTAAGCTTGTTGCTGAAATGGAGAAGAAACATGATGATGTGTGAATAATGTCAATGTATATGTTTTCACTAATGCTGCGTATCCATCAACCATCCATCTTCCATCATGTCCAGGTGAACTGTCTCTGTGTTCCAATTTAGGTGCTAGTTGTCTGTGACATCATCGCCAAAACACCAGAACAGGACATTTCCCATCTACGGTGCAATATCCATGCTTTACCATTCTACAGATTCCACATTCAAACCACTTTTAAAAGAATTGAGAATTTTGTGATTTGCCTTTACCTTCAACGCACAAGTTTTAGGGCTGCTTTGTTGAAGTTATTAGCTGGACTTTTACTTCAGTGATGAAGAGTCGGTATATGTTTTAATTTATTATCAGATCTCAACTTATGACTTATTGATAAATTTTATATTTTTGACTGTATTTTACTGTTTATTCACCAACTTCAACCACAAGATTGATGGGAACTTAACTAGCTGCCGAATTCAGTTATGATATTGGGGCTAGTTAATATTAATCTTTCATATATTTTTTTTTTTCTTTTTTTTCTTTCTTTGGGGGTTAATATTAAATATGCTACAGTTGTAGGACCTATTTCAGTGCAAGTGACCCTTACCCCTCTGATAAATGCCAGTCCCTTGTCTCAAAGATTGAGTGGTGATATCATTTTTCTCATTTGAAAGGTCACAAGGATGAGGAAGACTAATTAGCATTACAATAAATTCTACCTCATAAGTGATTTTTGTGACATGTTTATGCATATATGAAAGTAAGTTAAGATAGTTCGTTTTAATTTTTGTCAGTTTCTCCAGGCGACATCAAAGTCCTTGCCCTTTCGAACGAGACTAAGGACTTCTAAAATTTGAGTCATCTTTCGTACGTCGGTTTTCAGTCATACAGGTATAGTACATGCAGTGGTAGAGCCATTTTGATAAGGCTCGACAACATTTCAAAGAAAGCTTGTCTTTTTTGGGGGTGTAAAGATACAAGAATTTTACATAACTGCATATGGCAGGATGATAGTGTAATTATGTTGGGTGCCGTAGCCAATCCTATTGTCAAATATGATACCCATTGAACTGTTACCAAACATATAGTCAGATCATGTTTCAAGGAACTCATTCACTCACCTGTACTTTTAGATTACAGGTTATTACTGTTATTTTTATGTTTCATTGCCATTCTATTGTGCAACTCTCATAATATACTGATGGCAAGAAGTAAAGGAACACATACATGTTTTACACAACATTATAGAGTTTCATGAAGATGACAACCAGAGAGTAAAAATTTGCTGTTCATTTTGATCACAGACATCAGTGTTGTATGGAGCAGTAAACTTGGCATATTTTTCTGTTCCCTTATTTTTTCCTATGAGTATGTGTACATCCTAACCATACAAAGACTCTTAAACCATGCTCTTTCGGTAGGGCTCTTAGATTAAGCTCTTGCAGGGCTTTATAATGTTCATATGCAGATAGGGAAGCTATGAATGACTATTTATAGAAATGTTGCCTTACGTAGGGTTATTTTTGTAGCTTAGAAGCTGGTTGAGAGCATGCAGAGTGCATCCGAGCAGGTCATGTGCTTGATTGTGCCAGAAGTACATGTAACAGTTTTTGTAAAGAAAATCTGAGTTGACTGTAGACATGTGTATATGTCACCAAATTGTCATAATAAACGAATATTCAAAGATAAAGCTTTCCTTTGTTTTCATGTTGTTTTCAGAGTATCAACAGAGGGCAACCGAACTTTGGGATATGGTGACCCTTGAAATTCAAACAACCACTCAGTTTTCTGACAATCCCAAAAGAGTGTGTCATAATTAATATCACTCAAATTTTTCAGTGGACCCAAACACGTAAAATCACATGACTTATCCCGTCATTTACCCATCTTCAGCTGGACAAACAATTTTTAAAAAGACGCAGTTGCCATAAGTGAAACCACGTGTATCCAGTGTGCTTCGTTGTGGGGCAAGACTAACATCCTTGACACTCAGGAATTCACTTCGGTCAGCCATTCAAGGACTCTCTGTGCGCAACATTACTTACCTTCAACTGGGCCCGATTTCTAGAAACAAACTGAAGTTTTAACTCAAGTCAGCAATAATTCAGCTGCATCAGGAGAGATGGGTTAACGCATTTGCTCATCATCATGCTGAAACTTTGTGTCAGTATTATTTGTTTCACTCCTCTACTGCCCAGTCACCAACACTGATCCCTCAAAATCTGCATAAAACACATATTTGACCTGCAGTATATACGCTTAGGGTTTTCTGATGACATGGTTATTAGCTAATATTTCCACAAGCTGACATCCTTGAATATTGACAAAAATGCTCTTTTCAACAACTGCTTACTCACTGCTGACAGTTTTGTAGTGTGCTTCGTACGCATCTCTTGTTAGCGAGCCTATGGAAAATAGCATTTGGAATCGTTTGGTTACAAATCTTTTTAAGGTAAAGTTCAAAAGGTATGTGCAAATGTCCATTTTTGTGATTTCTGTGTGTGTTCTGATTGGTCAATCTCAAAGGTTACCTGACATGACCGCCTACTAGGTTTGTTAGACTCGGTAGAGGAGTGTAACGACTAATGCTGAGACTGATTACTTAGACTGAGGTGCCTGGGTGGTCAGACTCCTTGAGGTCACACACATCATGGAAGCTCTGATACTTGGCTTGTTCTTCTGTTTGATTAAAGATTTCTGTATGTATTGTCACCATTTCCCACATACAACACCCAGGAAATTTTGAGTATGTCTTTCTTCGTTCCACCAAATTTTAACCTAAAAAGTATTAGGCAAAATCCTCATCTGTTTCTCTTTGAGGCAGTGAGTTGGTTGTCAGCCATTTAATTTAATTTAATTTTTTCATAAGATATATATGTTGATAGTGAGCGAGATGGGTTTCGAGCAAAAACTTAGGTTGATAATTAGATTAACATAGCATGTTTTGGAGCTTTTTTCCCATCATCGGAGACCGTACCTGAACGTATTCTGTAAAGTGAATTGAAAATGAAACATCTTGACAGCACACATCATCACTGAACTGTCCTCTACACTTCTTACTCAAAATAATCTGGCAAACATGCATATAAACCCACAAGGGTCTGGTGAGTCCAAGGGAAGTAATTCTATACAGTGACGAGACCATTCAAAAGGCACCTGATCAGTGTGACGTGTTCAAGCTTTTAACCACTAGGCTACCCTTGGCCCCTTTATCAGCGGCAGCAATATGATGTAAGGCTTAAGAAACAATGAAAAATCTGTTGGTAATCTGTAAATAATAAGATCAACACAAAAAGACAGGTGTTAGACACAGTGTTTATACAATTGTATACAAATCTAATATGCTAGAGTTGGACAATCAATTCAAGTCATACATATAACATAATAGGGTAGAACCATCCACATATATCAAGGCAATTGCCAGGACTGTACAAATACATCTTAACTCTTTTAGCGGACGTAAATGCTGAACCAATCACTGACACTGAGGACTGTGAAGAAATAAAGTTAGATTAAGCGACAGTGGTGTCATGTATTTCATTTGTCATTCATTAGCAGTATCACAGCATGGCAGCGGTCTGTAAATAATCGAGTCTGGACCAGACAATCTAGTAACCAAGAACTTGAGCATCAATCTGCGCAATTGGGAACTGAAGACGTGTCAACCAAGTCAATGAGCCTGACCCAATCTTATGACAAGCATAGTTGCCTTTTATGGCAAGCATGAGTTGCTGAAGGCCTATTCTACCCCGGGACCTTCACGGGTCAGCCCAGGCATGAGGAGCAAATACTCTAACCACTGCAATGTAAAACCTAGAACCAGGACAAAACAGGACTCAAACCCATAGGCACAGGTTTCCAAGGGACACAACTCTCCACAGCAAATTCCTTATACGACTGGGCCACCCGAACCCTACAAATGTCGCAATGACAGCATGACATCAAATGAGACAGATTCATATCTTTCTCAATGATGAGCACAGTAACAGATGCGATTGGAATGAATTAGAGACCCGCTAAAACCTGTAAAAACAGCCCTGATACATGAGGATGATCTGAGATCCCTGAATACACTTTCCCATGAATACGTCCGGTGACGAAGGAAGATTAAATACAGAAATCTGTACACACTCCTGAGAAAACAATATATCCTTTGTTATCACTTGACGTAAACAAGACTGGTGTTTAACACAAAACCACACACGTGACCCCCCATTGAAGCATTCATATTACTTTAAGCTTACTTCCCAAACTAATAATTATTGATCAACATACACACCCTTCAATGTATACCACATCTAATGGCATTCTAAATGTTAGTGAGTCAAAAATGAAGCACTTTTATTGATGACAAAATTCTTGTTTATTAAAGAGCACATATCAATGTAGACTTTAAGCTTGATAATGGCATAATAAACTACATCGAAATGTTGCTCTTTGCACTATTCTGATGATGATGATTTTAAGGGGGTGTCACCCATTTTGTTCTGGGGAGGTAGGGGTAATCAATTTTATACCCATATACGAGGGGGGTCAGCAGTTTTCTACATAAGTATTTTATAAAATATATGCTTAAAACATATGGGAATTGGAAGGAGTGTTCATTGATTTTGCAAATGACATGCAAGGGGGTCACTTAGTTTGCACATACATTCTAAGGGGTTCACTCAGATTGTACATGCCATTAATTATGAACAGTCCCTAATAAGAACAATGAGTGTTAATTTAGCATGGTAGGTATTGAAGCCATCAGCATAACAGAATACATGACAAACACATTTTTCCATCCCAGGCTTAAAAAATCTATGATTACATCAGTATTTACCATTCCATTTGATTTCTGTACAAAACCCCATGATTTCTTTACTCTTACATCAAACAGTATCAACAGGACATGTTACCATTTCGCTAATAGTCAGTGGTTCTGTGTTCTACATCAGCGAATTAAAACAAACATCAACAAATATGTGCTAAAACCTAATGACAGTATCATTGTGACAAATCAGGCTCTGCTGCAGCGCCCTCTGGTGGATCAACAGCAGCATCCCCTTCCGTTTTCAGCTTCTTCTTGGCCCGACTGTCTGCAAGCACCTGCTCAATTGTACGCTGGTCTCTCTTGTTGTGACTTGGGACTGGAAACAGAACATCACACATTCATCTGGCAACATTGATAAATGTGCCTATTGGTTACATGCCAAAATCCTGATTTCGATTTCCCACATGGGTACAATGTCTGGTGTCCCATCCCTGTCTGCAGTGTAAAACCATACTTACTCATTCATTCAACATTAATAAAGGATAATCCTGTGAAATATCATAAGAGAGAGAGAGAGCGAGAGAGAGAGAGAGAGAGAGGAGCATACAGAATTGTAAACCAAAAGTTGCTGTGTTCTGTAGTCTGATTGGTTGAAAAACATGATCAAATGGTATTAGATTCCCGGAAACTGCAAGACTATACACTGCGTATTGACACGAAAACAACTGTTTTGTTGTGTCATCAACAGTGGTGACGTCATTCAAACCATATTATGACGTAAATTTAGAATGACGTCACATATGAGCAACTCCAGATGCTACCATGGGAACCAGCTGAAAAGGCCAACTGATGACACTTCACTGCTGTACCCATACTCGATGTAAACGAATACAGACAGTAAAACCCCTTTGGTTTACTTTTTTGTTTACAATGTCGATAAACATCATGTGTTAGCCAATTTCCAGGTGTTATTGAGTATTTGAAGCACGGGAATATTTCATTTGAAACCTTTGGCTGACGCCGCCTGTTCCAAATGCATTCCCGTTCTTCAAATACTCAATAACACCCGGAAATTGGCCAACACATAATGTTTATCTCCTAAGTGTACCAACAATGATATTCTGTGACAATTATTTTTCCATTAAAACATCATAAAAGCAAGAATATAAGCAACACTAATTCCTCACTCACCAAAACCATAAGACTTGTTGGCAATGGTGGACTTGGCAGCATCCTTAGCAGCTTCCTCACCGATTAGATGTTTGTATTTCTCTCGATAGTTGCTAGAGGGTGCCACCTCCTCATGTTTACGCTTCAAGTTTTGGGCTTCAGACTGAGCTTCTATCTCCTGCCAAAACAAATATCATATCAGTTTGTTACACTGACTTCATTTTATGGCCTGACCTCTCACGTCTTGGACTTGGTCAGAAAATACTACGAAAGTTGTCTCAAGTTAAAACTCTCGAATATACTAAATTTCGATGGATGTTTCAAAACAATGGGTAGATGAAAACATTAAAATATTTTGACTATACATTTTTGAAAGACAAATATGTTTGTCTTGACGCCATGACCAAACACTATACAACATGTCTGACAATGCGCCCGACAAGGTATCCAACAATGCATCCGACATGTGCGACAATATGCCCGACAACACATCCATCTAAACATGAATTGCTTTTGAGTACAGGGGCAGCCATGATGCTACTAACGTCTTGTGTACAGCTGATCAAACATTTCCAACTCCTTCAAATATTTTGGACTGGGAGAGCTACATAATTTCACTGCATAATTCTATAAAAGCAATGATAAAACTGTTGTTGTCACATGACTGTTTGGGCACCTTTTGTTTGGCAAGTTCTTTCGCCTTCTCTGGGTCCCATTCCATTCCTCGTCTGTATGCTGCCAACTCATCATCCGTAGGAGCAAACTCCTGAAAAATGTGACCACATATTCTTTTACTGATTTTTTTACCAATGCCATCACAATATCATCTGCAGGAGATAACAGAAATTAGGCTTTAGACATTGTACTCATGTGGAAATTCAATCACTGCACCCCAGTTGAGTAGATTGATGCTCATGCTGTTGTCAAAGCCACCGATACTTTTGCTGTGCCAGTCCTCTCCTATTCCTTTGGAGTAGTTGATTGGACCAAACAAGACATCCAGAGTCTTAACCGCCTGACCAGAAGGATCATGTCTGATAACAGAGCACACCACCCTCATTCCTCTCTCAATCGTTTATATATGCCAATCAATTCTGGAGGTCAGGGTTTCATTAATGTGGAGGCTCTTCATGACAGAATTTTCTTGTGTACTTTTGCACATATTTATTTATTGGATGATCCTCTGGTGATGCACATCAAGATTCATGATGAAAGCAAGGAATTCCACAGCTATTTTAAGTGAGCCGAGGTTGTTAGACACAATCTGAAATTTGAGATTGATATTGTTGATGGCGATGTACTGCTGGATGGTACAGCGATGGGAGTAAACCAGGTGAAGTCCTTTACTAAGTCTGCCCAGAGTCGGTTCTTTGTGGAGAAGATGTCTGAGAAGACATTGTATCGTGTGTACATGCAGTGTGTGGAACAGAACAGCAATCCAACCGACTCCTTCGTCTGGATGAAGTAGGCTGGTCTCAAAATGTGACACTGAGGGCTTCCTTTTTGCTGCTCAGGACCAGTCACTTCCCAGTCGCAATAATCAAATTGTGATTTTTAATCAAAATGTTAACATGAAATGTCGTTTTTGCAATGAATTTACAGAGACTTCCTTGGCACAAACAGCATACCTTAAATGATGGCATGGCTTGCAGCTTTTACCATCGTCTCCGTCATGCCTGTGGCTTTGACCCCGAGGTCAATCCTGAACATGTCCAGGGAGTCCTGGAAAATGATGCTTTCAAACTTCTCTGGAATAGGCCAATATACAGCCTGAGACGAATTCCAGCCAATAAACCTGATCTTGTCCTTTTTGATAAAGCCAATGAAATTATTTATATCATTGAATTTTCTGTCCCTTTTGACTCTAATGTGATTGGCAAGATTCAGGAAAAGCATGATAAATATGTGGACCTCGGCTTTGAAATGTCTCGCTTGCATCCCAAGTACACTGTCTTCAGGCTCCCCATTGATCTCGGTGCCCTTGGTTTGGTACCTCCTGATCTCTGGGCGCTGATCAGGAGAGTGCCTGGGTTCTCCACAGGGAGCACAGCCCTTCTGACAATCTGGGTAATGCCGAAGGCTGCAGTGTTGGGGAGCCTTCACATTCTCCAGAAAGTTCTTGGTGGGTTCGACTAGGCAGCGTTTCCTGGGAGAAGTCCCATTCGCTGTCTGGGCTGCGTGTAGAGTGGGCGAGGACCCTGAGTTGATGATGAGCCTTACCAACCTGACTGTGCCAGGATCACCCGAACCCTCTCTGCTGCATATCTATCTTAATCTGTAAAACATAATAATAATAATAATATTGAGACTCATTAGATAGCTGCTATATGCACATAAAACTAAAAATATGAACAACTGTTGGTGACTATGAAACAGATGAGTCCTTAAGCCAGATATAGAGGTAGTCAAGGAAGGAGTGCATCTGAAGACAGTTCCAAAGCCTATATGAAGAATTTGGCACCAAACATCTTCCACTTGCAGGAAGGTACAGAAAGCAGGAATCTGTTGGCTAGGAAATGGTTTCTAGAAGGTTGATACACTGCTTTAAGTGTTTGAAGATGTGGAGAAGTTTGGCAGACAAGACAAAGCATAAGTACCTTCTTCCACAACATGACATATCTGTCTTCTTCCTCTGTGCCAGTCCTCTCCTATTCCTTTGGAGTAGTTGATTGGACCAAACAAGACATCCAGAGTCTTAACCGCCTGACCAGAAGGATCATGTCTGATAACAGAGCACACCACCCTCATTCCTCTCTCAATCGTTTATATATGCCAATCAATTCTGGAGGTCAGGGTTTCATTAATGTGGAGGCTCTTCATGACAGAATTTTCTTGTGTACTTTTGCACATATTTATTTATTGGATGATCCTCTGGTGATGCACATCAAGATTCATGATGAAAGCAAGGAATTCCACAGCTATTTTAAGTGAGCCGAGGTTGTTAGACACAATCTGAAATTTGAGATTGATATTGTTGATGGCGATGTACTGCTGGATGGTACAGCGATGGGAGTAAACCAGGTGAAGTCCTTTACTAAGTCTGCCCAGAGTCGGTTCTTTGTGGAGAAGATGTCTGAGAAGACATTGTATCGTGTGTACATGCAGTGTGTGGAACAGAACAGCAATCCAACCGACTCCTTCGTCTGGATGAAGTAGGCTGGTCTCAAAATGTGACACTGAGGGCTTCCTTTTTGCTGCTCAGGACCAGTCACTTCCCAGTCGCAATAATCAAATTGTGATTTTTAATCAAAATGTTAACATGAAATGTCGTTTTTGCAATGAATTTACAGAGACTTCCTTGGCACAAACAGCATACCTTAAATGATGGCATGGCTTGCAGCTTTTACCATCGTCTCCGTCATGCCTGTGGCTTTGACCCCGAGGTCAATCCTGAACATGTCCAGGGAGTCCTGGAAAATGATGCTTTCAAACTTCTCTGGAATAGGCCAATATACAGCCTGAGACGAATTCCAGCCAATAAACCTGATCTTGTCCTTTTTGATAAAGCCAATGAAATTATTTATATCATTGAATTTTCTGTCCCTTTTGACTCTAATGTGATTGGCAAGATTCAGGAAAAGCATGATAAATATGTGGACCTCGGCTTTGAAATGTCTCGCTTGCATCCCAAGTACACTGTCTTCAGGCTCCCCATTGATCTCGGTGCCCTTGGTTTGGTACCTCCTGATCTCTGGGCGCTGATCAGGAGAGTGCCTGGGTTCTCCACAGGGAGCACAGCCCTTCTGACAATCTGGGTAATGCCGAAGGCTGCAGTGTTGGGGAGCCTTCACATTCTCCAGAAAGTTCTTGGTGGGTTCGACTAGGCAGCGTTTCCTGGGAGAAGTCCCATTCGCTGTCTGGGCTGCGTGTAGAGTGGGCGAGGACCCTGAGTTGATGATGAGCCTTACCAACCTGACTGTGCCAGGATCACCCGAACCCTCTCTGCTGCATATCTATCTTAATCTGTAAAACATAATAATAATAATAATATTGAGACTCATTAGATAGCTGCTATATGCACATAAAACTAAAAATATGAACAACTGTTGGTGACTATGAAACAGATGAGTCCTTAAGCCAGATATAGAGGTAGTCAAGGAAGGAGTGCATCTGAAGACAGTTCCAAAGCCTATATGAAGAATTTGGCACCAAACATCTTCCACTTGCAGGAAGGTACAGAAAGCAGGAATCTGTTGGCTAGGAAATGGTTTCTAGAAGGTTGATACACTGCTTTAAGTGTTTGAAGATGTGGAGAAGTTTGGCAGACAAGACAAAGCATAAGTACCTTCTTCCACAACATGACATATCTGTCTTCTTCCTCTTGACCAAATGAGAAGGACGTCAATCCTGCTACGTCTGCCACTTCATGTCTGAAACAATTTTATCATTGATCATATTTAAAATCAACAGATAGAGCATCAGCTTGTTTATAATCATTTTCTTTCAAAAGACACAACTTCATCTTACAATCTTGCTGAACACTGAATTGTCTAGTGAAGACACTGTTGTTTACAGGGCACCACCATACAGCTGGAATATTGCTGGCCAAACATGACAAGATACAACACATAAACAAACCAAAACCACACACAATAATTAGAATATGAGAGTAAGCATTGTTTGTAGAAAAGTATAGAGTCTGCACCCATTGTCTTAAGGGAACTTGTGGTGTCTACTTACACAATAGCTCGTAGTACTTTGTCCATAGGTTTAAACTTGTACTTTTGTTTTGAACTGTCTTTGATGAATTCATGGATCTGTTTCTGCATCTAGATCCAATAAAAACAAACAAAAATATCATGTGATAGGAAAAATGGTTACCATGGTTACAGACATTGTTCTCTATAAGAGCCCATTGAAATTCAATAAGGCAGAGTGTGTCTAGCATTTCAGGAGAATATGTGAGCAAGTGTTATTTTGCATAATTGTTGTCATTATCAATGCAGTCTTGTTTCTCACTTGCTGCCTGATGCTGATCACTGGGGCTAATTACATATACTGCATGTTCACTTGCTGGTTAACAGGAGTAAGTGAATAGTGATTAACGCTGCATCAGCTATGTTGCGGCTATTTGTGGTGTTAGGAGCTGTGTTACAGAGCTGTGCCAAAAAAGACTTGACTACCCTCTGTAAGGACAGCAGAAATAAATTTTGAGACCAAATCTATAAACAATACTGAACACAGGTTGCAGAAAATTTTGATGTCACACAGGGTGCATGTTCTCACAGAAGTTAACCTTGTGTCATAGCTAGAACTACCCTACATTGTTCATGTAATAAAAATGTGTTGTGATTTCTGATCAAGTGGATAAAATAACAGAACATATTTGTATCTCATTTCTGCTTCTCATGGCTCAATATAATCATTTACCAAGAAACAAACAGGCTGACCCACAAACCAATGCTTCTCACCTTCTCACGAAATACATTCAGTTTCTGTTTTTCCTTTTCCTGCTGCTTCTCAAACAGCTCCTTTTGCTCTGAAAAAACAGAAACTCCACAATGGCTGATGTTTACGTCTATAACAGTAAGGTGAGTAGATATTACACAGTCCACAAATTCGTGTTGTTTTGCTTTATGTTATAACCTGTTAAGGTTTAACCTGACAAAATTAATTATGTAATTAACTGGGAACATCCTTACAGTAAATAAGAGGGTCCTGCAAGGAAATGGTGTGGTTTAGTGTAGTGTTACATTTGACAATCACAATGAATGTTGTTGAGAATCTCTTAGGATGTTTGTTTCCCTTTGTTGTGACTGTCATGTGTGAACCATATATCTGCATCATGTAATATTTTGACACTCTCTGTCAACAAAACTGGCTCCATTCCTTAGAGAATAGATGTCAAACGAATACAAGTGTTCTAGTACAGATACCTGAATGTGGTCTAGCACATCGAAATGTTTCCATATTACATAACAGTATGATTTCGCAATATTTGGGAATAATTCTGCATTACTCTTTCAAGTAATGATGTCTTATAGTTTTCCTTTGGACATCTGTTGCCATAACATTGCCTGATATAAAGGAAAATATATATACACGTTTCAATACAACTTCTACTAACTGAAAATTAGTTCATGACAATCTATGCGTGACACTGACAGTCCAGCCAGTCAAGAGTCACGATAAAAACATGTCAAACTTTCTCGTGTTACGTGTAACATGCCATAAATCTAAGATCGAAATTATTACTGAGTAATTGAGTCATTCTGCGCCACTCCAAAGTAACAACCTTTAGCTTTCTTTTTCTCTGCATCGCCAACTGACGGCGGCTTTTGCATAGAGCCTAAGATAGATCCTAACAAGTCCATGCTTTTCTGTTGTTGTTGCCAACGTGATGTACAAGAAACATAATTTGTTACTTTTATTTTCTTAAAATTCGAAACGTACGTGTTTTTGTTTCAAAGTTTTTATTACGACAAAATCAATATGTATCTTGGAGATATTCATGGAATACTAATTTTCCTTTGCTAGAAATAAAATTGTATTGCTAGAACATCATGTTAAACTATTCAGTGCGCACCTGTCGTGCCCTTCACGTTCAAGATGGTGGTCTTGAGTGTCCTTAGGCCCTCTATGCAGGGGGGCCGTTCGCTTCTTTTGAGGGCCTGTACTCGGGCACAACTGCTTGCAAACACATCTAAGACACCAAGTACAGGTACATTTGCAATGGTATTGGAATAAGCAGGGAAAGGCAATCTTGTTCATATCAATTCTGACGCGGGCACCGGTTGAGTTCCATAAATATGATAAATACATAAATATATATATACAGCGTATTGCATGTATGGTTTCGGTTTATCTACTGACATAAACTGTAGGACGACCTCAGACTTTGCCGATTATCTTTCCTAGTAAACCATGATCTGTCTTGCTAATAGTCCTTCAGTTTGGCGTAGTCTTTGCCTACTTTGATAGAATTTTAATCAGTAAATTTTGCCAGGGTTTTGGTTCAGCCCATCAAAGGTTAGAATGTGGCACACAATTTCTGACATTCCCCCATCAGGTGTGAAAGCCACCTGACTAAAGTGAGCAATATTTCACTGTTATTGGAATTTTGCTAACTGCAATTTACAATGAGTTGCTGCTATCACAACACCATTAGAATGGGCCACTCTTAACATCCCCTCCTTTGGTCTGAGGAACTGACAAGCCTTTGCTATAAAACACATTTTTTCTATCCATGGGGAGCTGACATCTTTTCTATTAACCTACCTTCCCAATCCATAGGGAGATGACACATCTTTACCATAAGGGGCGGTTGGGTAGCCTAATGGTTAAAGCGTTCGTTCGTTACACCGAAAACCCGGGTTCGATTCCCCATATGGGTACAATGTGTGAAGCCCATTTTCTTGTGTCCCCCGCCGTGATATCGCTGGAATATTGCTAAAAGCGGCGTTAAACCAAACTCACTCACTCACTCACTCTTTACCATAAACACAAATTAATTATCCTTAGGGTTAGGTTATATATAAAGTTCCTAATGTTATAGTGTCACTGTTATTGATGACATAAAGGAACACAGTATGGATTACGTCACATCACGCAACTGATAACATTGCCTGATATAAAAGGAAAACATGATGCACATGGGTACATCATGTTGTAGATGCTTAGGTATTAGTACTATGAATGTAATGAATAAAACATTGTAATATCATGACAGAGGAGATGTCCAAGGCAAAGTAATGTGTTTGTGTTGTTGTTGTTGTTGTTGTTGTTGTTGTTGTTTCAAGAAATTAGCCTAATAAAGTTATATCAAAACTGTGGTTAAAAAGTGTACATAAGCATGATAAATGAAGGCATTTTTGTCTTATGTATGTGATATATCTTCATATATCCACACATAAACAGAACATGGAATTCATCTTACACCTAATGTAAACCATTACTGTGACAAAAAGAACAAATTATATCAGCATAACTGATGATTTTATGCCTTCCCAACTCAGACGCTAAACAGTTTATATAACAATTTAGGTACTAATTTCTGTTTATGCAATAAACATGAACTGAAGAATCCACTGAGTGTATGATCAGTGATACTGTTCATGCATTCATTTAAGCAAGATATTGAGACAATATGTGCTTTGTTCTTAAAGTTGTAGTACGGCAGATGGGAGACCATAAGAAAACCTTGGAAGTTGTGCCTTCCCGCTTTGAGTGGGAGCGATGGAAGGATGACATGGTTTGTAGATATTTGGGTTTTTTTAAGTTTAATTCTTTTTGTTGTTGTTTTAACCCTAATTGACTTTGTGATTTAGAATTCTTTCAGCAGGACCCATGAAGGTATGGGGTAGAATAGGATTTCAGCAACACATGCTTCCCATAAAAGGCGACTATGCTTGTCAGGATCAGGCGGTCAGATTTGCTGACTTGGTTGACACAAATCATCGGTTCCCAATTCCACAGATCAATGCTCATGCTGTTGATCACTGGATTGTGGTCCACACTCGATTATTTACAGACTACTGCCATATAGCTGGAATATTGCAGAGTGCAGCATAAAACTGAAATCACTCACTCACTCACTTTCGGCAGCTGCTGAAATAAGGATTGGTTATAGAATACAATTAGCTTTCAGATCTATTTATTTACCTGGGTACTGACTGCTTTTAAGTTTTCCTAATCATGGTAATGGTATTGAAATATGTCTTATCTACATTTCCTAAAGTCATAAAAATCTCTGAATTAAATTTTTCGTGGACAAAATCCTTCTCTCAAAAAGGAGCTTAACCTGTTTGGAAATCATTCTAATAGGAAACATTTGCTTCTTGCACATTGTAATTTATGGCAGAATGTGTGAAAAAAGTACACTTTCATTTCTTAATGCTGTTAGCATGCAGGGCCTCACAGAGTGACTTGGTAGGCATAGGTAGCAACCTTTGTGACATGAGGGCCTGAAATCTTTGAACCGTAGCGAGAACTAAGATGCGTTTTTTAATGAGATTGGATTCCCCAAAGTCACAAGCTCTCTCTAATTTTAGCTCGTTTTTTGTTTTTGTTTCAACCAGTGAAGATGCAGATGAGAATTCTTCTTCAGCATCCTATCCATTTTTGTTACAGGCGACTAATGTCATAATAATCTCTTAACTGAATATTTTCCTGACAAAATCCCTGTCAAAGAGAGGCATTGATTATTTGGAAATCATTTTACTGGGAAACATTTGCTTCTTGCACATTGTAATTTATAGTAGAATGTGTCAAAAAAGCTTACTTAATGCTGTTAGGATACAGGGCCTTACAGAGTTATCAAAAGACTATCATTGTCATAAGTCAGTGTAAGAGCATGGAAGTTAATGTCAGTCATACCTGGATGTCATCTTTGTGAAATGAAAGTACCCCTTGTGGCTAATTCACCAAATTCTCTAACTTTCAGCATTTCTTCATCGTTATTGGCATGGTACCAATGTTGGCACTGATCTTCTATGCCAATGTCTTCATAGGTGAGTTTATGTATCCAACAAATTTTGAGAGACAAGAGCAGCTACAATTTTTGTAATGGGGATTTCTTCATGCTGAATATCATGCACAAGGTTATGGCAGATGGTTACCCACAAGGCAGATGGTTACCCAAGTCAGCAGTTCTATTAACTTTTAGGTCACTGTACAGTTGTGATTCCTTTTGTCCAGTGAGGGTCCTGGGGTAGAATAGGCCTTCAGCAAACCCGTGCTTGCTTTAAGAGGCGACCATGCTCGCTGACTTGGTTGACACATGTCATCGGTTCCCATATCGATGCTCATGTTGTTGATCACTGGATTGTCTGGTCCAGACTCGATTATTTACAGACCGTCACCAACATAGCTGGAATATTGCTGAGTGCGGTGTTAAGCTAAACACACTCACTCACTTGTCTCATTTTATCTCTTTTGAGTACATGGCCTTGTTTTAGAAGTTTTACTGCCACATTGCTCTCTAATTCTCTTTCAGTTTCTTTTCTACATCACTGGTTTATGAATGACGTAGCACTACAAATGCTTTGTGATTAGGGTCCTAGGACTCAAGACTATAGTATGACATCAGTAGATAATTGTACATTCTTTATGAACTTATGAAAAGTCACTGATGTCCAGGATGTGGAGAGGCAGTAGGGTGGTGGTAAAAGTGTTTGCTCCTCACAAGGAGGACCTGCGTTCAATTCCCCACATGGGTAAAATAAATGAAATCCATTTCTGTCATCCCCTGCAGTTATATTGCTGGAATATTGTTAAAAACAGTGTAAAACCAAACTAACTCACTCCAGGATGTGGAGAGTCATCTGTTTCAAATGTTTGTCCAAGTGAACGCGAATTTTATGGAATCCGTCGCACAACAAGTATCTGCTCTGAATACCCAGCTTGTGACTAATGGGATTGGTCAATGACTTGGTAGACATGTAGCATCATGGCCTGAGATGTTTGTTTGAACAGTAGCGAGAACTATGATGTGTTTTTTAATGAGATTGTTTTCCCCAAATCACAAACTCTCTCTAATTGTAGCTCGTTTCATGGGATTGGGTGATCAGGCTCTCTGCCTTGATTAACACATGTCATCCTATCCCATCGTTTTGTAGTACAGTGTCCATGCTGTTGATCACTAGATTGTCTGATCAGGACTCAGATATTAACAGACTGCTGCTATATAACTGGCATATTGTTCAGTGCAGTGTTAATCAACAATCTGAAAAAAAACCCAGCAAATTCCAAACCAGACACTATGGTTACAATTTGATTCCTATGATGATCCAGTTTTGATCGCAGTAATGGAATCTTTTTTTTTTTGCATCAGTGACAACTTGGTGCAGAGCAACTAATTTGTATGACGTTATTTTTGTACAGGACTTAAAAACTTACTAAGAACCAGTCAATGTTCTTGTTCCTATTACAGGTCCTGCTGAGCTCTCTGACATCCCTGAAGACTATGAACCCAAACACTGGGAGTACCATAAGGTAGGAATGTTTATGTATCCATGATGTTGTAACATCAGTACTATACTGATACAAATATACAGTGTCATTTAGAAAGTAGTCAGATATAAGACGTTATATTTTAGATTAGACTTTTACTTTTATCAAGAAAATGTAATCCCAAATATGACATTACACTTGACCACTTTCTAAATGGAACTGTATATTCTTAACTTTCAGCCATGTGAGCTGTGATTTTCACACTTCAGTGATGTAAAAATGTCATGAAATATCTACTTTCAGAGTCCTATAGTACGCTTCTTGGCTAAGTACGTCTACGAATCACCAGAGCAGAGATACGAGAGGACACTTCATATTTTACATGAACAGAATGAGAAAAGAAAATTCAAGTGAGATTTTTATATGTTTGAAAACAAAGAAGAACGGATCTGTGATTTGAAAAATGGGACACTGTTGATGCCACAGTTTGAATCATTTAATTATTATTTGCATAAGCCATGCATGATCTGCTAATAATAGATCTGAATCCTACTTTATAACCATGGTCCGAATTTCAGGAAGAGATTGTGCTGCAGTAATTGCAAGTCTGTTTTCAAGTATTGACGTTGCAATCACCATAGCACTGTGACCCTTTGTTGAGCAGACGGTGGGGTAACTTAATGGTTAAAGTGTTTGCTAAACAATACTTAACTTCAGATATTACCATTTAGGTAAGATCAGGTCCTCTGGCATCCTGTGCTTGTCATACAAGTCGGATTCAGTTGTCACAGTACACTGGCATGCACTTATTCTTCATAATATCAATTTCTGTCAAGACTCAATCTGTGAAGATCCAGGTTGGAATTGATCTTCATTAGCCCATGCCATTGATTGGGTGGTCAGGCTTGCTGACTTGGTTGACACGTCATCCTATCCCATTTGTGTAGGTTGATGCTGTTGATCACTGGATTGTCTGGTCCAAACTTGATTATTTACAGATATAGTCATATAGCGGAAATATTACTGAGTGCTCTGTTAAACAACAAACCAACCAACTGGTCAAAACTTCATTATTTTATGGGCCAACTTGGTGATCAGTCAGCACAAATAGTATTCAACTATACTATAAAACATTTCATTATTTCAGGCTTCTGGACCAGAAAGTGAAGGATCTCATGAGTTCCCGGCAGGACTACAAGGGCTGGTACTATGTACCCATGGATAAATCCCGCATCGACCGAGCTAAGGAAGCGGCAGAATACGACCGCAAACTGCAAGGAACCCGATAACTCACATGAACAGTAGACAATGACACTTATGCCATGGCACTTTTTCTTATTGTTTCCGTTGAGGATTCCATGTTCCTAGTCAGCTTGCTAACCCTGATGGTGGTTAAAAAGCTGATCAAGTCTCGTAGAATTTAAGCTTTTAGAAGCAAATGAATGGGAAGTGTTTTCTACTTATCTGATTGATACATATTTTTCCAAACATTTGTCCATGGCTGAATTGTTTGTGTGGAGTTCCACCATTTCAGAGGAGGAATCATTTTGTGTGAAAGTGGTAGGTGTTACTTTCTTTAAGAAAGTGGCATTCTGTATATATATTAAACATTTAACAATGTAATTGTTTTGTTCTTGAGGACCATATGTTGTTTGATCCATCCAGGCATGGTCATCAACACTTAGGAAAGGTGTCCAAATCATCACCTATAAACCCAGAAAGGGATGTAACGCGCACAAAGTATCCTTCTTCATAGGTATATGGATATCTGTGTATGCTTTTTGGACCCAGGACATATTATTTTCAGAAATACAAGCCCCTGTAAATAGCATCAACACTTAAAAAACATGTCCAAATTACTTCCGTGATAAAACTATGGGGAAAGTGATCGATAAATGGTGGGGAGGACGTAACTCAAAACAGAATGTTGAGTCGAGAACTGTAACTGCCCACTTCAGGCTTTCCTCCTTTGTATAGCTCAACATTAAAGGGCCCTTTAGATTTTCTGTCACGGTATTTGGTGTTCACAGAATCATTCCAGTTACAGTGGAAGCTGGCAAGTTGTCAAGTTGTTAACACCATCATAAAATCCCATCTGTGCATTGTTACAATTATCATCAGAGCTTCTAATCTGGCTCATTGTCTAAACCGGGTTATCTGTCCCACCCCAGTGAGTGCTGGTTTAGACAGCTTCCACTGTATACTCAGAATGGTCTGGACAGTAGGCCTGTGTGCTTTTTCTGGAAATTGTGTGTTGTATGAAGATTGGGTGGTTGGGCTTATGCATGCATGCACAAAATGTGTGGATGAATTATAAATAATGTGATTGTCTGGTCCAGAATCACATCATAGAGTAGGATTATTGGTGAGTGTGACAGTAACAAACACTCAGTTCTTTTGTTCCACACTAGTATGAACAGTGGTTACAAAGAAGCACAAAACTACAGTGGAAGCTGTATAATCCGGCACTCATTGGGACTGAAGAAATCATCCATTTTAGTCAATGTGCTGGATTGTAAAGCTGATGATAAATGTACAAGCCACTGAAGGAACCATTTTATGCTGGTGTTCACAACTTGCTGGATTACACAGATGCTGGTTTTGACAGCATCCACTGTACTGTTCAAGGCCACATCAAATGCAGCTTTGACTTATGCAAGAAAACCAGTACTTGAAACAGCCATATCGGGTACACATTTAATTGCAAAACAACAACAGCTTTGAAGTGTGAGAAATGAATACTTTTATTTCAACCACGTAATTGATTGTGTATGTAATACAGAGAAATATACATCAGTGTCTGTTCATGGTTTCAGGATAATATATATACAGATAAAACAAATGCAGCTCAAAAGATGTTAAGGACCAGCTGACTCTCTGGTTATTCTGTGATTCCATGACAGATTAACTATCGCAATATGAACAACTGACATCCTTAACTCCTTTTGAGTAGCATAGTATGTCACTCAACAGCAGTGGTATAACATACATAAAACACTGAACTGCACTTTCTAATGTAACTGAATTACAAACATTTGCATTAAGTTGCACAAGATACTAAATCAAAAGTTCTGCCAATTAGATGTTAATATCCAGAAATAAACTACAAACAGCTGGAGGAATATGAAGACACGCATTCATAATTTTTATCAATTTTGCAATTTCATCTGGGACATAATGGTGTTGAATTAATTTCTTTTCTATTTTTTTCAGAACTGTTTTGCTCATTTAAACCTATGTAGATATGTATGATGACGACTACCAAGGCAATCAAGTGATAACTGTTTGCTTGACACAGAATACACACAACAAAAATATTGAGATGGTAGCAGATGATTTCACACAAAGACTATATAGAACTATAGATCATTGGTCATAATGCAGTAGATTATAGTGATGTAAAAGAATCAGATAAGTATTTTAAGTGATCATGAGAACAGTCATTCATTGCCACAAGACATTCATACAAAAATACTTTAAATAATCTCAAACCTAAAGGTCACATGCAACATAAAACACAACTCTGCAGATTCTGATACCTTTAGGTATCCACTTACCGAAACAAATCATGAAAAGTGCCAATTCAGCCTATAAAATTGCAAAAAACGCGATGAAAAAAAACAGCCAGCAAAATCGGAGTTCATACGATTCACTAAATTTCCCCCAGCGCTGGGGGAAAAACTGGTTTCAACAGCTGCGCTGCGCTCATAACGTATGCGCAGTGAATAGGTTCGTGGAGCTTGAAACAGTATGCATGCTCAGAATATGAGGTCGTGAGCAGTAGTCTTATTTTGGTTGTGTACACAAACAAGTAAATAATCTACTCATTACATAAAAACTTGTTGATTGTAGTAAGTAGCCTCTGTCACACAGAAAGCTCAATGTCTGGTTTATTGACACCTGTATGTCTGCCTGTCTGTCTGCTAAAGACAATATACAATAGACAACTTCAAACATTGACCACATGCATTTTGAACTTAACACCTATCAGGCTATACGCCATAAACAAAATAAATTGATTTATGACCCATGCACCCGAGTCCTGTCTCTTCTACATTATGTAATTAAGCAGGTGTGATACTTGTACACATGACAAGTTTTTATGTCTGTGGGTTGCAAACAAACTACAGCCATTTTTTTGGATGATTGGATTAGAGGGAAACTGGTGCAAACCCTTGTCAGCTTAAAGTCCTGCTTTGTACTTGGACGGATGACACTTTCCAGTCACACAGTAGTTCACCATCTCTGCTGGGATTTTTGATTTGTTCGAACTCACATTCAGAGAATGTGTATTTACAAAACCCAACATCTCTATATACATTCTCTATGGATAACAACTTCTTCTAGTGTATATGATTTTGTTTGAAAACGGTATATGAATCCATACTGAAACGATGCATCAAGTACAATAAAAGAAGTGGTTGTCCATAAAGAATCTTACTTTCTAGTGACTAGCCATACTTGTAAAATGCCCATCAAACAGATCATCTTTCTGAACACACAATGAGCCCTCAGCGTATCAGCAAATGAACCAGCCAATCGGAAGCAATAGTTTCACTTGAGTGCACAGCCACCCGCTATGACTGGGTTCGGTCTCCAAAGGACTCCTTTTCAAGGGAAGTAACCCCAAATACAAAATATTGCACTTTTGAATCGCGATTGTATGCTTATAATTCTGTTTATTTGTCTTTTTAACAAGCAGCAATGTATATTAGATGTCACGAATAAGTGATAATTGTGTTCTAATTATGTTTGATTTTTTGGTTGCATGTGACCTTTAATGATATCCTTGTATACAAATGTCTAAACCGAATTAAACAAGTTTCCTGTGAAGATAACTGTAAAATATCAATTAGTCATGGACATTGTATGCTGGACAAAAAACAGTGAGGGATATGTAAATTTTGAAATTATGCAGGATCTATCCATTCAATGACGCACTGATAAAATATCAACCACAAAAACATCAATATCCCTGACATATTTTGTCCAGTATAAATAGATCAGATACTTTTCATCTTCAAAACTGAAGTAATGTACACCCAAATACTTGGGGAGTTTCTTTCTCAACCTTCAGCAGAAACTAGCGCTATCTCAAAGACATGTTGCTGTTTTCAATGATACTTTTAATCAAAGGTATGAGTTTACTAAAAATAAGACATCCACAATGAAATGTATATATTCTCAGAAAGATGAATGAATGAAGACCACAAGCACAGGAAGAATATCAGTTGGCTTTGTTTTAAAAAGTTGGAAAGCTTCAGATTCACAAACAAGAACAACCCACATCTACTGTTCAAACCTTTGACTTAGAGTGACCATATTTTGATACCCGGCAAAATTTGAGCAAAATTCTTTAAAAATTCCAAGGTACTTGTACCAGTTCTTTTAAGTCCATAATATTAATATACCACTCAAAAGAATTAAAGATTATACTTAATCTGCTGTCATTTAGGAATATAAAATCATCAGGTGGTTCCTTAAATTCTTATGAGTAGCATAAATAGTTTAAGTTTCATCTCTGCATTTTTCCATACCCTCAAATATTGTTCTAAAGTATATATATCAAATGCAGCAATACCTTTCACAGCAGTCGCCTTTCCCCTTTTAGAAAAGGTTGATATATTGTTTTTAGGACATGAAACCACTTCTGCTGGTAATTTTAATTTGAATTTTGAAGCCTGATGCTGATAGGCTGAAATATCACCCAACAAGCTCTGCAGTATCATCAGATCTTCATGAAGAGCAGTATCATATCTGTTTTCAGACTGGACTGGCACCTCGAATAGAGCACTATTCTGCATCTACATCTCCTTGGCAACTGTTCCTAATCAACATCATATATCCAGGACTAAACAAAACAAGGCAAAACAAGGATAATGGTTCTATGCTCATACTACTACAGTGTTACTTATCAAATGGCACTAAATTCAAACTTAACTTTGAGTGGTGACAGTTCCTATACAAGCATATTCCAGCAATATCATGGCAGGGTACACAAGAATTGGTCTTAACTCATTGTACCCATGTGGGCAATCGAACCTGGACCTTGTCATGAAAAGCTAACACTTTAACCACCATGCTACCCTATTCCTGGTGTTAAGGTGGTGTGGGTATTTGAAAGAAACATGACTGAATTTGGTCATTTTTCATGGCCAGGCATCAGAAACTAGCAGCCAATGTCCAGCAGAATCTGACAATAGCACACAATTATCAAATACTGTGCATTCCACACGATAAATATAACCCTATAATATACAAAGAGAACTACTGACACTAAATCCTATACACTATAACAAAACTCATCCGCAAACAAATCGGTATCATAATTATTCAAATACACAGAAATATCTAGATTTCCTGTCACGAAATAACACGAAATTCTTCACCAAAACAAAATAACTTAAGATTTAACCTGTTAGTTCTCACTCCTGTTTATATTTTTGTAAGTATGTAATGGACAATAGCTGCGCTCTAAATTATGAGTATTATTCAGTTTACTTCAATTGTACAAGAGTACAAAATCTAGATTAGCGCAATCCAGAAAAAAATTTAACTTTTTATTTCTTCATTACTACTCTTAAAAACTTCAATTCAAATCTCCTTGGGAAGACATCTATTTCTGAATCACCAAAGAAAGGACTCATTGTTTTCCAGTGTTTTACAAATTACTTTTGGGGGGATTTGGCATCTTAAACCAATTTTCAAATGCAGAAAGCTGAGAATGAAAAAAAGTAAGAATTCCAAGGTTAATGATATAATTTTTAAAAATGCCTCATAATTAAATTCAACATTAAATATAAAAGAAGCTGAGAATCAAACAAAGTAAGAATTCAAGGGTTAATGATACAATTAAAAAAAAATATCTCATAATTAAATTCAACATTATATAAAAAAAATAATATGAAACAATTCTTTTATACCTTTGCAAAATTATATGCTGTTGGGATTAAACAAAAAATCAAATATATTAATATTTCTTGAATTGTATTCAGAACATTGACTTAAATAGAAAATACCTACACATCTGTGGCATACATATAGCATAAAATTAAACTAAATCCATCAGTAGGGCCCTATATGTTCCTAATCAGCCCTAACCACTGACTAAGAAGTGAAGATGATAGTACAGATTTCTATTTAAATGCAAAACAGACACAGACAGAACTATTACTGTCAAAACAGCTGTTGCCAAAACAGCTGGTGGTACTAACAATGGGTCAACGTTAGTCCTAATCTGCCTCAAACAGGTTTCAGGCATTCCTACAATATCACCAACAAGTTTATTTTACTAATTTATAACAGAACCAATGCAAACATTGCTATCAGTATTTTATGAAGGCTAGTTTAGAGGAGTCAACATGCCAACCACATAACATTGAGAGTAGATTATATTAACATTATGGGAGGGTCAAGTATGCACTACTGAAAGATGTTTTTGAAATACACACATTATTACTGAAAACAAGGGAAAATAAACAAGAAAAAAATACACCTAGGGAACACAGAAATTAATAACTATCACATCAACTAGCACTAATATCTTTGTTCATTATGCAAGTCAATCAAAGGGTAAATGCACCATCAATCTACCGATATCAATCTACCATCAATCTATCAACAAAAGTAAGGCAATTTTAAAGTTAACAATATCATAATCACAACATGATTTTCAACTTAAAACATCTTTAAAAAGCATTTCTAAACCCCCAAAATAGAAATTTCAGACAAGCTTCAATTCCTTCACTCACTAACTACCAAGAATTTTTAAAAATCTAATTTTATATCACTTTCTTAATACCATATTTAACACAATAATAGCCCTGAGTGCTTAGAAACTTGACATATGAGGCACTTATAATCATAAACAATTATAAAAAAGTTATATTTTCAGATAACATGCAGTGGAGGACAGTTCAAATGCTATTAATACAACAGTTGATAGCTACAAGGCAGCTAGATATATATGGTGTGGATTTTGCACTTGGAATGTCACAATTCATCAATGTATCCCACAAAACATCCTCGATATCTCCAGGGTATATGTTCCGATAAATCTCCACTATACCTTGGACGCATCTACGGTTCAGCCCGTACATTTTCTTACATCCCTTGGCTGGCTTTTTATCCAATCAGGTGTCTATGCTACGAAGCTGCACACGCCAATCACAACCCACTTTTATTTTTTAAATTATCTAACCGATTAGTCTTGACAACACAATTCATGCAGAGGAACCCTGAATGAGGTAGCAGGAGTTCTTGCATTTATTTTTTGAAAGTGTCGGACCTGACAATTTGTCTGTATCAATTTCCCAAGATCGGAGTCGCTTTGCAAACAAACCTTCATTGCTGCGATGCTATCTTTTTGACACTGCCTGGTTCAGTTATAACAGCTGCTTATCTCATTGGCTACTGTGACAATGCAGAGCCAGCAAAGGTAGGTAAGAAAATTATTGGGCCAAGACGTAGATGCATCTAGGGTATAGTTTAGATTTACTGGAATGCATACCCTGGAGGTATCGAGGATGCCCGCAAAACAGAGTAAAGAGAGTTGATTCAATCTATAATTCAAAAAGCATTTCAAAATGTAAAATGCTTAGAACATTTGGAATACCATGTCTGGCAATAGTAGAATCTAACCTTTTCACAATACAAATGCTAAATCTTACTGCATAATAAATTAGAAAAACCTATATCACTAATATAAGATTAATACCATCTGGTTGATGGTAACAACATAATCCTAGCCGGACCTTAGGAACATGGAGAAGTTCAAGCAAAAACAATGGGGTAAAAAGGCATGTACCGATTCATTTCACAAGCATCCGATCAAGTATTGATACAGCTCCTGTACAGTGAACAGTAATTCAACTCAAGTACTGCAAATTATACCAATACAGTTTAAGTACTGCATATTGAAGCAATAAAACTCAACTACAGTAAATTGTACCAATACAACTTGGGTACTACAAATTGTACAAATACAACCTTTGTACCTCAACCTATAAGAATACAACTCAAGTATTGCTAATTTGTATCAACACAATTCAAGAACTGCAAACTGTATCAATACAACTCAGGTATTTGCAAATAGTATCAATACAACTAAGGCATTGCACTTGTATTGTTATAATTGAAAATATAATAATAACTCTGGATACAAGAAACATTTACAAAGAATCCAGAGTTGTATTTGGTTGAAGGATTGAGTTTCACTGTACAGTAGAACACATGGTTAATATGAACTCTGACACATCTTACCGACGAACATAACCAACAGAAATACAAAGCGCCAACGGTTTGAACCAACACTGGTATAATGTACCAACAACTGTAACCAACTATTTCCAAAGTCCCCTCTGATTACTATTATCACATATTAAAGCAAGTAACAACATGAAAACCCACAAATTAGTTCTGGCAAATCTGGAACATGCCACATGACTATGAAATCTACCAATGTAAGCTATTCTGTTACTGAAAACAGAAACTAGCACCACAACGACATGTATGTATATGCCGACCACCTCTCATACACAAAACTGATTATAATAAATTTAGTTTACATCTGAAATCAATGACATACTGATTATCGCTACAAAAGTTATGGCTTATTCCATATAAATATTTCAGAATCTCTTTCATCATTTGTTTGCTGTTCAAGCCACACTCAGCAATAATAAAGCCACATGGTGGCGGTCTGTAAATAATCGGGTTTCGACCTGACAGATTACATGAAAACCATGGGCACGTACCTATTACATACATATACTGGACAAAATAAGTTAGGGATATTGGCATTTTTATGACTGATATTTTTTGCCAGTTTGTCAATGAATAAATACATCCCTATTCATAATTTCAAAATTTACAAATATCCCTAACCATTTTTGTCCAGGATACTAACTATCACTAAACATCAGTAGGATAAACTCAATGGACAGAAATTTGTTTGTTTTGCACAGAATTGGTTACAACCAAACCTGCCAGTAATATTTATTTGTCGAAAATAAAAAAATTACACACATGTGGATCATAATACAATAGATATTTGAAACTGAAGGCAAGCCCACCTAGCCAGGAATATTTTGTGATAATTTCACTCCGATCTCTCCATGCTGATACCTATATACAAAATTAATGCATGAGCTACAAGAATCAACTCTAGTGATATAACGCTTATATACACCAATGATATAAATGCACCTAACATACTTCCACTCTGCATGAAAACAGTACAGTCAAATGTCACGATTCTTCCTGGAATGTACACAAAGCTTTTATACGGGTCTCACATTGTTAGCAATATTTATATGTGCCTTGAAGCACTGCATGCTTGTCCAAAGCACATACCTGTGTCAAACAACCCACACTGTGAGCCTATACTAAAACCAACCAAACAATACACTTTCATTCAGTAACATGTCATCAGTCATTGGGGTGACATCTTTCATATGAAAGTAAAAAAAGTTTTGGATGAGAAAAATGAAAATGAAAAAAGAAACCATAACTCTTTAGGTCTCCTTCTGTGGCTACCTGTTCAAAATATACATCTTAGATTTGACAATTACGCAAAAAGTAAACAAAATGTTTCTGCTATTTCCTGAAAATCAAACATATTTGACATGTTACAATCCTTTACAACTCGCTCTGCTTTGAAATAATCTTTCAAGAACAAGGTTCTTGTGCTGCAACCAGATTTCCTTCGAAGGAGCCAGTTTGCCCCTACTTTCAGAAAATGTGCACCAATAACCATGTCAAGTCAAGCTCTGTACAGTGATCAAGTGATCAACTTCATATGCAAACAGATGTAATAGCAATGCGCAGAGCTTAGGAAGCCTCTTTTTCAATTCTGATACTTTCAATATTTCATTTTAATTTCCAAATGTTTGACATAGTTTTCAGTGAAAATACTCATACTTTGAAACTAATTACATATTGGATATATAAAAATGTGTTACAAATTATAAATTTTTGTCATTGTTGGCTCATATATTCATAAATAAAACACTATGGTAACCACAGTTAGTGAGAATCCTGCAATTGCACCATCTAGCTGCAGCACTGTGCCACCTCCCCCTCAATCCCCTCCAATCCTCAACCCACTCAATGATCAACCACAGTTGTCATGCAAGAATCCCTTGCCATCCATAGGGAATCAACAGACATCTGTAAAGTCCTGAGACATCTGTAAAGGCCATGTAGAAAGGACAGATATTGTAAGATCTTCCCATGACTATGTACAGCCTCCCCAACCCCTTCTGTCACCATATCCTTACCCCAACAACTGGTTCCCTTACACTTCACATCTTACACCACCCCATTAACTCAGTGTCTACATAGTTCGAGAGTGTGTATTTTTGCAGAATACAAGAACGAAATAGACCCCTTAAGGCAAATAAGTCTACCTTCATCTTTCCCCGTTTCATCCCATCCCACCGCTACCCACCCAATGACACTGTAAGCCATCCCACTACATCGGCAGCAGGTGGTCGTCTCTCTCCTCAACATCGTCTAGTTGATCATCCCCTACACCCTTGTAGGTCCGAGGTCCACGGTTTTCTCCACTCCGGCACACAAAGTTACACCCATCCTACAACAAAGAGTGAGTGAGTGGGTGAGTGAATGGGGAGTAAGTAGGGGAATGAGTAAGTGGGTGGAGGAGTGAGTGAGTGAGTGGTAGGGGCAGAGAGCAGGTGAGTGAGAGTGAGTGCGGGAGTGAGTTGGTTGGGGTGAGTAAGGGAGAGAGTGAGTCAGGGAGTGAGTGAAAGTGAGTGGGGGAGTGAGTGAGTGAGAGTGAGTGAGAGGGTGGGTGAGTTAATGGGTGAGAGAGTGGGTGGGTGAGCGCGAGTGAGTGGGTGGTTGAGCGAGGGAGAGAGTGAGTCAGGGAGTGAGTGAAAGAGTGAGTGAGTGAGAGTGAGTCAGAGGGTGGGTGAGTTAATGGGTGAGATAGTGGGTGGGTAAGCGTGAGTGAGTGGGTGGTTGAGCGAGTGTGTGTTTGAGTGAGGGATAGAGTGAGTCAGGGAGTGAGTGAAAGAGTGAGTGAGAGAATGAGTGGGGAATGTGAGTGAGAGTGAGTGAGTGAGAGGGTGGGTGAGTTAATGGGTGAGAGAGTGGGTTGGTGACTGCAGAAGGGAGTGAGTGAGGAAGGGAGTGAGTGAGGGAGAGAGTGAGTGGGGGAGTGAGTGAGAGAGTGTGGGGGGAGGGAGCAAGTAACATCATAACATGACATGAAAATAAAGTCACGATACGTTGTTTTTGGATGAAACATACTTCTCAGAACCTGTCTACACAATGTTCAATAACACAAGAATATGAATATTTCAGTAATATAATGACAATGTATTGTGGCCCGCTTGTACTAGTCCAGACTTACTGGTTTTATAGTGCTGGCTCACTGAGATACCATGCAACAGTTACAAATGAATACCCCTCAGACATTACACTGACTCCGAGTCAACCAGACCTTATACCCATTACAAGTACCACATTATATCATCTTTTGCTATGAGGCATCCAGGGATTGTACCCACGACCTTCCGCTCTCAGGCTGCACATTCTAACCACTACACATAGAGAGAGAGATTGTACAAAAATGAATCAGCAAGTATGGTTTTACATTGCTTTTACACTAGAAATGGGCTCCACACATTGTACCCATGTGGGGAATCTAAATTTGATCTTCGATGTGACGAGCAGACACTTTAACCATTAGGCTACCCCACCATCCCTTGTTAAAACCAAGGGTTAATTGTATAAGCAATGGCACAAGACTGCTGAGATTGATATTATATTATATTGATATGGGGTACTGAAAGTCCATTGTTTCCTGGAATTCCTGTATGGTGTTCCGGAGATCTCTTTTTTTCTGGGAGTGTTAGTGAGTTACATTTATGCCAACTCTGCAATATTTCATCAATATGGTGGCAGCCTGTAAATCATCCAATCTGATCACAATCCAGTGATTGACACGATGAGCATCGATCTACACAACTGGGACACGAGGATGTGTCAACCAAGTCAGCAAGAATGACCACCTGATAACCTTAGTAGTCTCTTACGAAAAGCATGGGTTACGAAATATCAGTTCTAACCCAGATCTTCACAGTTTCTTTCTGGGAATTCCAACATAGGGAACTATTTGTGTATTCTTGTCGAGAAAATCAGTTAGGGGTACTGGGGATCTATCAAATCTCTAACTCCTCCTCCAACCTGACCGACTGAGTTACTCACCGCCTGCAAATTTCCAAAATCGACCCAGAAACTGTAGTTCGGTATTTGTTCCATTCCCTTGGCACCAAGAACAAACCGCTGATACAGAAAGCCGAAGAAGAGGTACACAGCTATCAAACTGAAAAAGCTGCAACAAAAGAGTCATGCTGCTGCTGATTTTTATGGAGAAGCATGTCCAATGTGAATGACCTGCCTAAATATTATGAACTATGTATGTGACCCCCCTGCAAGCCATGTACAAAATCACTGACCCCTCCACGCTTCCCATAATTTTTAAGCAAAATGTTTTAATATTCTTAAGTATGTGATGATCTTTACAGAACATAATTGCCAAATTCTGCAAAGGTCTTGTACAAAACCAATTTTTCACCTAAACAAATTGGCATTGACACAAACAACATGACTGTGATCAAAATCATACTACACACATTTATCAAGATAAGTATCAATTTTTCCTTATCCTGACTCATGCTTAATTGCTTATTTACATATTGCAAACAAGTATCAGCACTGGAGTTTTTCGATATTTTTGTTTTCCACTGCACTATGCAACAGTCCAGCTTTATTTTGAAAGGTCTGCTGGGATACGATTGTAACTTCATCTGCAAATAATGAAGAAAGGATGGCTCTTCCTTTCAGGGAGTAAACTCGTCACCCCATACACCACCCCCACGCGGAGACACAACGTGAATTGTAACTGGCAAACCCAAATTACCCTGCTGCTTTGGAAGTGATTTTGAACATGAAGTGTATAGTCACACTTAAGCTCAGTATTATTCATTGCACTGCTTACACTCAAACAAAACTTAGTAGAAGGTTGTGTCAGATGACCTTTGAGCGACCTATGACAACCGAGGGGATTTACCCAATCAGACAACGGCTACTGTCTAGGGTTCGGCGGGACTAACAAACTTTCCCAGTCACTGATACAGATCTCTAAACAAACAAAAATCTGTATAAAACACCGATATTTCGGCTTCCTTGTCTCATGGTTACCACCAGCTTACTACAAAACCCTGAATATTGACAGAAAATGCTGTTTTCAGCGACTGTTTACTCACTGTTGTGGCGTGCTGCATGTGCATCATTTGGTAGAGATTGTACAAAATATAGCATTCAAATAAAAGATATGAGTGAATGTCAGCTTTTGCAATTTGGTAAGATGTGTTCTGATTTGTCAATTGAAAAGCTTAGCTGACACAACCTAATAATTGGGTTTGTTAGACTCTGTATAGCAGTGTAACAAGCCTTAGTTTACTTAGCCTTGGTACCAAGTTCTCTACTGTGCAACTTACACTATGATGAAGATGGACCCCAGGCTGAGGTTACTGGATGGCTTCGTAGGACAGATATCCTGATGACTCAACTCAAACAGGTAGTAGCAGTCAGCAGACTTGTTGTTGTTTTCCTCCAAAATAATCATCTGGGCATGCAGCTAAAAAATGTGAAAGCAATATCACATGAGGAACATCAAAACAACAAGAGACACAAAATAAAATGCTACTGGAGACTTTACTCTGGCCCAAAAGATCCCCAGTACAGGAGTGTGTGCTTCTAAAGGCTTATTCTGACCAGAAATATCACAAACATAAAAGTTTGGGTTTCTGAAGACTTACTTTGGCCAGGAATATCACAAATACACGAGCCTGGGTTTCTGAAGACTTACTCTGGCCTGGAATATCACATTCAAAAGTATCGTGAAATGACAAGCAGTTACAAAAGAAAATTCTGAACTGGCCTCACATCTGAAATGGACTCATCGCAAGTGAACATGATGACTGCTCGACGCCCTTCTCCACCGCAGTGGCGGTTGTAGGTATGACCTCCAAGGTACTCGAGGTACAGCCAATCAGCTGGCAATACACATATTATTAGAGGCAGTTGATCTCGAAATATTTTTCAACAAATTTATTATTATTTCTCTCATGAATCTTCATGGTGATGTGTAGTCTTATGCAGGTGCAGGTCACAAATTAGTTACCATGGTTACAGTTAGGCAAATAAATATTAGGAGGGTGGGGGATTCACATGGTACATCAAATGACCTAGCCATAAATTATGAGCAGTCCCTAACAGTATCTCAATATAAGGCTAATGGTACAATATATCCTGTACAAAATATGTATCATTCATCACATTACAAGGTATTTATATTGAACCGTGTGATTGATGTAAACATTACTAAAACACTCCTTTTTCACATAAAACAGGGTAGGGTTATAGTTGGCACCATGTTTTAAACACTTTATTCATATGCATTTGAGAAAAAAAAAGGTAAAAAAACATTCAAATTTGATGAATCATTGCTGATGAATCAATGCACATAAGAATTCAATTGTCACTACAGCATAAAAAATAATAGCCCCAGTATTCTCAGAGTCAGAATGTAAAGCAAAATATTTTTTCCAAAGTAATACAGTTGGGGACCTCTTTAATCAACTTACTTCCAGATATGATATCAGCATTGTTATAATATCCCAGGATGACAGGGGGTTTCTTTGAATCCTTTGTATCCACTTGTATGGCACCAACATTATCAATCCCATTCACAGCACCACAGATGGCAACAGTATAAACATACTTGCCCGAGGGATCGGGAACCGTATAGCTAAAAGAACAGAAAAGAAAGTATGTACATAATCATAAAACTTTTACACCCTGTATTTTCTATGTTACATATTTTTTAAAGACAGCAGTGGACAGGGTGGTTATTACTTTCATACTGTTATCAATTATTGACAAGCTACCTCTATTAACACATTAATTGAATGCAATGTGAGGAAAATCAGCACAAATCTATAGAGTTTCAAGTTCCAAACAGAAAATAGCTACTGCATGTAACGGTAAACACACAGCACAAATTTATAGAGTTTCAAGTTTCAAACAGAGAATGGCAACTGCATGTAACGGGTGTTTTGATCACTTGGAACATAAAGCCGTGAAATAGGAGCTTGAAAAGAAGGGAACCTAAAAGCTAAGGATAACCAACCATAAAACTACACATTTAAACCTAAGTTTACACCAAGACCAGAAATGGACTTCACACATCGTACTCTTAATGTGAATCAACTCAGATCTGTGCCATGACAAGTGGACTCTTTGACCACTAGGCTACCCCACCACCTCAGGTCCATGAAAGTCAAACTAAAAGTTCAAATAGTCAAACGTAAGCTATAATGTAGTTTACTGGGTGCAGTGCCAGCCAGAGCCAGGGAGCAGTTATCTCACAATAGCACCCAAGCTGCCTGGCTGTATCACATATTGTCTCATGTTCCACCGATCTCCACCGAAGAGGCAAACAACCCGTTACGATCCTTAGGAGATCGAGGTAGAAACACAAGAAACAAAACAAGCATGTGCAGAGGTTTGGTTTTGTTTCTCATGCTGTTGTACTTATAGTCAGTTAAACGAGTACTCATTAACTGTGAAGGCGCTCATGGTCCCTAGGTGGAGCGTCCAATAATCAGTAATCCAGCAAAGTGCTGTACTTCCCATATGTTAAAGTCAACTAGGCATGATTCAATGTTCATTAGGCTATGTTTGGGCTGGAAATGTAAAAGCCTGTCTGAGTTCCAGGTATAAAATAATAAACCATAACAAACAGGTGAGCTTTAACTTAGTTATGAATGCAAGAAGTTCCAGAAAGAATACGAAAGCATTGGGATACCACATGATGGAACAATACAGACATCACACGCACTGTATTAAAAAAGTGGAAGTAGTGCACACTCTTCGCCTGATAATTGACTTTGTTAATTAGTGATGTAATTAGTAGACACTCTACCTCGGGACCACAAGCACTATAACAGTGAATCATAGTAAATGAGTGAGTGAGTTTAGTACTCAGAAATATTCTAGCTGTATGGCAGCGGCCTGTAAATAATGGAGTCTGGACCAGACAATCCAGTGATCAACAGCATGAGCATCAATCTTCACAATTAGGAACCAATGACCTGTGTCAACCATGTCAGCGAGCCTGACCACCAGCTCCCATTAGTCTCCTCTTACGACAAGAAGAGTTGCCTTCTATGGCAAGCATGGGTTGCTGAAGGCCTGTTCTATCCCGGACCGTCACGGGAACACAGAAGTGTAGTGGTAGTGCAAGAAATAAAAACAAACCATCTCACTGTGCCACACCCTTCCCATTCATTTTTTTCTGGTACTGTACTAATGAGTACTGGATGGGGAGAAATGTGTTTCAACTGGATACAATTGAATTACACTACCCTATGGTCAGGTCTAACCCTAAACCATACAGATTGGTAAGATCTGCTTGCCTCCAAAGCTGTGTCAAACCTTTAAGGATTGAAAAGGGTCCATCAAACTATAAACCCTAACCCCCAGGATCACAAAGATGCCATACCCTAACCCTAAGTATTGTAAAGGTACCAAAAACTAAATCCTAACCCTAAGGAAAGGGATAGGAAAGGGTGACATACGCTAAACCTAAGCATAGTAAAGGGTACCTAAAATTAAACCCAAAGGATAGAAAAGGGTGACATACCCTAAACCTTGCACAAGTCTTAAGAAAAGTCAGATACTCAAGGATTGGAAAGGGTACCTGACCCCAAGACTCACAGAAATGGCGAAGAAAACAGCGAGTTACAACTAGTGCACAGAATCACTTATAAGTTATAGCGAGCTAATTGCTCTACAGCAGGCCACGCAGGTTGCGATTGATAAAGTGCACTCTAGCCCAAAAAACTGATAACAGCTGGCAATAAGACTAAAGTCCAAATGTTAAATCTCTCAACTCAACTTGAAACTGGAAGTTATCAAAAGGTCATGAATGGTATTGCTTCGAAAATGACAAACAACAAAGAAAAAACAACAACGTTATCAGCGACTGGTGTCAGTTAATTTAGTCGCCTAAAGACTGTGTCATCTTCACAAACAACACACACATTACTTTCGATAAGTAAGCACCTTTTTCCAATGAATGGTTTGAGTTTGGGATAATCCTTTGCCGAATCAGAATATTTCGGAAACGAACACCCAGTGTTAGTTGTGTATCCTCCTACTGGTTCCAGAAATGTCAGTACGTGTACAATTGCAATTACTGAAATAATCAAACTCTGCATTGTGCAACAGGATCCTAGTAGCGAACTTGACAAATACGTCAACACAATACGAAGAAATATCGATATAATTTCTCCGATTACTTTGCACCACGACAAACCAGGAAGTCCATGTGATGTTAACAACAGCACCGGACACTCTTTTTTCCTCTATGCTGATTGGCCAATGGTCCTTACTGGTTCATTGTTATTGATGCGCTGCAACGAATCTTAGCGCAGGAGCTCAGTTTAGAGTTTCAATTAATAAGCATCTGCGGGTTTTGCGCAATACCACTGTGATTAAGCAACAGAAACTGGATTCACGTAAATAAATCGACTGGATTCACGTAATTAAGTCTACGTAAACAATCTTGTCCGGTATTTTTGACGATGAGTGAACTTCTGGGATGCCCCCACGTAGGAAGAATATATGATGCAATATAAAAACATCAGAGACTGACAACAATAATGCATACGAGATGCATCTGTTTTAGTAAGACAGTGTTTCCTTTAGTAAAATACATACATATATTTCATACCAGCCTAAGTGATAAATACAGTATCACCACCACCATAAAGCTTGTTAGCGTACATATCATTTTCAACATAACCCTTACTATCATGTACGTATTTCCTCAGTAAAATGCAAAACAAGTTAGAATTTACGGTCAAAGAAATGAACGTGGCTTAATGTTTTTTGGGGGTTTTTTTATAAAAAAAGAAAACAAAATATCATTTTCAACATTTCTAAAATTATAAAGTGTACGTAGAAGCAGATTCTTGTCTTTTAGGCTTTCGACCTACATACAGAGGAAACAAAATATCCAGTAGCTCACACAATCACATGTTGCAATCAGCATTTCAGCAGTTTGGATATGCAATATTTTCCAGTGCATTTAAGCTTATTGCCTGTTTTAAATTTAGTGACAGATGTAAAATACACAGTGTGGCCACATCCTATCATATTGTATCTTATTGTTATGCTTTCTTCAAGTTTTCCAGATGCGTGGCGTCTGATCAGGTGCTTGAGATGTTTATTTATTGCTAGGGGTTTAGTACCAAACGTTACAATGAAAACCGGTTCAAAACAATTAAACATATTTGCTCACATGGGCCAGATCTTTTCTCATATGTGGTTCACAAATCCCAAAAATTGAAATGTGAGTGAAAATAATTTAGTATGAAAAGCAGTGGAGATTTTCTGCCGAAAAGAAATTAATCAAATGTTAGCGCAGGTGTTGAAAAAATGAAACAAGTGCATGCTGTACTTGATGAGCGTTAACTTGGACCAACCCTATTTGTTCTCGATATTGCACCCCCCAAAACCAATAATATCGCTTTGAAACTATGATCGACTGTTAAACAACTTTTATTCTAAGCTGAATGGAATTTTCAGATTTAAATGTTCATTTGAAAATGTAAAAGTATGAGTATTCGCAATTTTAATTTCACTTTACTTGATTTACCTTTTGTTTAAAGAGAAATTCATCTGTTTTCACTGCAAACAGACTACGAACCCGTCATCCAGTTTACTGTATAGCATTACTACTAACGTATCCTATTCTCCAGATGTGTTGCTTAAACGATGGAAATGTCACCAGATCAGCGCTACTTCTATTTTGAACATTTTCACGGTTTGTGAGGTGCTATACTGACGTACAAAAGAAACTTAACAACTTTGCGAGCGTAATTTCGAAAATATTTTGAAACTCCCTTTAAAAAACTTGAAATCTGTGGTCAGTATGATATACCAAACACACAATTTGTGAATCATTTGCCCAAACACACAAATTTTGTGGGTTTTTTTACGTTTGATGGATGTTTCTCGAAATTCATGTTTAGTGTTGATTGGTTTCTTTTGTACGTCAGTTTTTATCGCTGTATTGACATTCATAGGGAGAAAACGATTGTTATTTTATAAAGGCACTGTACGTTTATGTGACATAAACCACAGACCTAAATGCGTACATTAAGGTTTAAAATATGTGCCAAATGAAACATAAACTGTTGTCTTTATACGGAACTTTAAAAACTCAATTTAGTACCAAAGGACGACGAATCACTATGTCCACCAAAGAAAGATCAGAAACACACTTCGATAAAAGAACGCATAAGTCAGTTTTCGAAAAAATAATTGCGTTACATTAAGCGCATTCATTTCTTGTAATTTCATTGGTAAAAAGATGAAAATTCTCACGTCTGTGGACAAAGAGTTCACTAACACAACATCCGCCTTTAATGTTTCTGCTTAATTACTTGATGGCGTCCGCAGATGTGGCGTCGAAGTCAGTGCAATTTGTATACTGCAAAGTCTCGGTACAGATTGGATAAGTCGCCGAAGTCGCTCTTCCCCAATCTACCTGCAGTGAGATGGCCAATAGTTGAAATGTCTGAGGCGTGCTTTGAAGTTGACGTGTGTGCGACCCACAACGGTCTTGCACAAAAGACGTACATGTCAGTCGAGTTTAGTTCAGAGGTGTTCCATTGGGTTTAGATGGGGAAGGCCATGACAAGACATTGACGTTAGAATTGGCAAGGCAGCGGACCATGGTATGCAGGTAACGTTGTCAAGCATTCGTAACTCGCCTCTCGCCATCCGGCTTGTCGAAAAGACATAAGTAGTTACGAATGGGTACGAGACGCACCCGGCTTGCCGGAATGACACGAGTAGTTACGAATGCTTGTCACGCTGGAACAACTCCCTCTGTCGGTCCATAATCATGACCATATGACATGCAAGATCTTCGTTGATGTACCGATTTGCTGTTAGTTTTCCCTTAACCACCACCACCAAATCAGATCTTTATGAGCTGGATATCCTACCCATACAGTTAATGCAATTAGGACCAGCGAACACGCTGCTTTCTCGCCAGTGAATGATCATTGAGCCAGACTCGCCTCAAGTTTCTAAAGTATTAGTTCCGGTGATTACTACTAACAAGAGAACCCCAAGTAATGTCATTGTGCATGTCTTAGGTATCTTTATTGGGTTATGGGGTTCAAGATATGCTACACATGTAGATACACTGACGAACCTCACCTTTGGAACTTTGACCTGCCTTTCGTTATCACCAGTATAATAATATCATTTGGTGTAAGTGAAACTGCATTAATTACCCTTTTTCCAAACCCAACAACCTAGCCACCCTTCAGTGACTTGTCAATGGGTTATTCCATTATGCTGTAGGTCCAAAATTCTGATTTTCCATTCTGACTGTAATTTTTGTACGTAAACTGAGATGTAGGCAAATTGGGACTATGGACAGAGTGGGATATAACGGAAAATGTAGGGAAAGGTGCAGTGCGTTCCTCTTGACTAACCCAGTGGCGTAACAGTCGGTTACATGCAGGGAGAGCCACATTTCCGAAATAGATAACCAAAATTCATGTGGCTCTCTCGACAATAGTTTTGGTCAGTCTCAGGAAAGCAACGTCTGTGAGAGACTGCTCACGCTGAAATAAACTTACTACATTTGCATCTCGTAAATGTTAGGGTGGCACATCATAGGCGGATCCAGAGTGGGTTGCAAGAGAGCAAGTTTCTTGTGAAAACAATGCTATATCACGTGGTTTAGAATCAGTAATAGGGACAGTCTTAAACACCACGCTTGTGAGCAGGAAAGATTATTCGTTTCTTGTGAATGTGCGAGTTTAGTTTTACGCCGCACTCGGCAATATTCCAACTATATGGCAGCGGTCTGTCAATAATCGTGTCTGGACTTGACAATCCAGTGATCAACAACATGAGCATCAATCTACGAAATTGGGAACCGATGACATGTGTCAACCAAGTCAGCTAGTCTGACCACCCGATCCCGTTAGTCGCCTCTTACGACAAGCATAGTCGCCTTTTATGGCAAGCATGGGTTGCTGAAGGCCTATTCTACCCCGGGACCTTCACGGGTCTCGTTTCTTGTGAAAAACATGTCATGGAAACACTCTTTTACCGGTTACGGTAATCCATTCATTAATCTATTTGAACTTTGGCCTTCCTGGCAACAGTCATTCTTGAAACGTGACTTTCCCGGTCTGTCACCTACAACCACATAAGTTGAGTCATTCGTGTTATTCCGGGACAAGCCGTCTTCTTGGAGGTTACGGAAATGGGCGAGTGATGACCTACAACCTGAGGCTTCGTGGAATCCAGTGCCTAGATTTTCAAAGCTCTCTTAGCGCTAAGATAGTCGTAAGTGCCATACATTAACATTAAGTTACGACTATCTTAGCTTCGAAAATCCAGGCCCAGTGCCTAGATTTTCGAAGTTCTCTTAGCGCTAAGATAGTCGTAAGTTGGTGGTAATGTGTGGCGCTTACGACTACCTTAGCGATAAGAGAGCTTCGGAAATCTAGTCCTGATCCACCTACTGAGCATTCGTAACGTTACATCGTAACTCTATAGTTTATCACTGGCTTACGAATGTCTGGTGAGCAGTGCTACGGACGGTTTGTGGATCGGTACCAAGATTTTCTACATATTTCAACATGTACATATATTCTCCCATATTTTCTACACGATGACCTTCACTCATTAAAAAAAACCCAGCTTTAATACGAACTAACAGGATTGATGAACTTGTTCAACATAACTGAAGACCACACTGAAGTTAATGATCTGAAATGGCGATACCAAGGTATCTATACGATTTCGATTTCGCTCACTCACTCAGTCACATCTAGTAAGACTGACTGACTTGCTTGTTGTTCCTTATGAGCTCAGATCCCCGACGATGTGGGTAAAAACTGATCTTCAGTAACCAATGCTTGTGGAATCCCTGGATCCTGAAGTAATGATGGAAAGGAAGTACGTGCCGTTTTCTGTGACATCAGTAAGGCTTTCGTCATGGTGTGTCACAAAGATATATTTCTTGAACTTGAAGCACATGGTTTAACAGTACCTTGTAACTATGGTTCAAAAGTTACTTAGAAAATCGGCGTCAACAGGTTGTTATTAATGGTTATTAATCCTAAACTAGACCAGTTCTAGCAGGTGTCCCCCAAGGATCAGTTCTGGGACTCCAATTATTCATACTTTAAATTTATGATATTGTTGCTGACATTGTATGTTATAGTCCTTGATCCTAAAACAGCTGCTGCTTGTTTAAATAAGGATTTATCAAGAATACCAAACAGGAGTGAGTTAGTTTAGTTTACTCCGTTTTTAGCACTGTGGAGGACACCAGAAAAAGGGCTTCACACGTTGTACCCATGTGAGGAATCGAACATAGGTCTTCAGTGTGATGAGTGAATACTAGCCTACCCCACCTTCCCCCATCCAACTGTTCAGAAGAATGGCTAGTCGATTTCAATCCAAGTAAAACCACAACTATACATTCTAAACTTAAAGCTATAAGCCAGAATTATTAGTGAATAAATCGGTCATCGCCCAGATACCATCTCATGAACACCTAGGAGTGATAAACCCTCTGAGATGAGATGATTATGCTCTCAGAAAACTGTGGAAACCATGCACAAATTGCTTATACTGTAATCATAGTAATACTTAATTGTCTGCCCCAATTATGATTTGATCATTGATCAGACGAGACTTATATTACTCTGTTCTTTCCTGTTGAAACTTACAAACCAATATTAAAATCTTGAAATCAGTGCAGCGCTCTGAACATTTATCAGGTAGATTTCCTGTTTATGTCCAATGCTAAAATATGAAACATAATGCCACAATTTTGCAAGATGCAAGGACAATTCCATAAGTTCGCCATAATCCATAATCGTTGCAATATACTATTAGAAGTTTGATTGATATACAGGATTGTCAGTGGTATAATGATTACACTTACTGAGATGATGATTTCAACCCATGAACATCCAGGGTTGAATAGGTCTTAAGCAACCCATACTTGCCACAACCCCTTAACATCCAGGGTTGAATAGGTCTTAAGCAGCCCATGCTTGCCACAAACAGTTTCCCATGCTTGTGGTAAGAGGTGACTAACGGATTGGATGGATGGTCCGACTCCCTGACTTGGTTGACATGTCATCTGTTGCCAGTTGTGCAGATGGATGTTCATGTTGTTGATCACTGAATTGTATGGTCCAGACTTGACTTTTTTCAGAACACCGCCATACAGTTGGAATATTGCTGAGTGCAGTGTAAAAGTAAACTCATTCATCCAAATGGCTATTACATGACGTCACCACAGCTATATTTTCTTTTATCTATGTTGTATGTGAGAGGTGTTTGCAATAGCCTCTGGCTTGTTTACTGATCCCCATTTCTCGTATTCAGGCAATAAAGATACGTTGCTGGAAATTTTGTTATGGAGTGGCTTAATGGAAACAAATTCAGAGTTTCTTTTACAGTATCTTGTATATCACATGTGTTTATGGTTCCTTGTAAGGGTACACTTAAAGAAATTCCATATAAATGGTTCTGCGGCCCTTGCGAACCGGTCTTGCATGTGTTGATGGAGGATATATGACAGGCCTGGTGATGTGTTGGTTAGATGGCGTCGACCGCTACATGGACAATCATCAGAGCTGTTGGTGGTGTTGTAGTGCTAACTGTTATGTAGGCTACACTTAAAGCCATTAGCAAAGACTCTAGCACACAGACCACCATCTAGACTGCCAGTGGATTGTTGTGGTTGATCTCTCATTAACCTGTCCACAACTGTGATGTTCAGGAGACAACTGAATGATTGCCACTCACGCCGGCAATTTATGCATGCATGCTGCACATTTGATTTCAATTTTGCGCTTATGTGAACTCTTCTCTTTCCATGAACAAAACACACTTCTAACGTCAATCTCAAACAATACTTTATTTGTCAAAACAAGCTATACGACCACCACGATTAATGTTTTCCTCAAACTTGACTGTTAGTGTATGGATATAAAAAGAAGAGAAGGTTCAAATACTCCAGCGATACTTAAATATCATTTTCAATAGTATGTTTCTTTTGCCTTTCAGTATATACATGTTTAAGCCAACCACTAGCCATCTTAAGCTGAGGTGGTGTGTTTGACTTCCTATGTATTTCATGACAGATGTATTTGATTTATTAATCAACTACTGCACATAACAAATTGTGTTTTGAGTCCAGCCAGTTACTCTATTACACAGCAAGTCCCCAAATACCAGGACCCCAGATATCCAGAAACCTTGCCTTCGGGTCATTTTCCACAAAAACGTGTACCTTATAAACTTCAACATGTGTTGATGAGAGACAAGGTCTGCTAATCTGGATTATTGAGCCATGCACATGATCTTTGATGTGACAAGCAGACACTTTAACTATCAGGTTGTGGAAAATAAAGCTTGAGTCCTTAGTGTGATGAGCCAACGCTTTAACCTCTAGACAGAGAGACAACTAATGGGATCGGGTGGTCAGGCCTGATCATTTGCTTGACACAGTGTACATCAGTGCTTGTGCTGTTGATCAGTGGACTGTCTGGTCAAGACTTGATTATTTACACAATAGCTGGAATATTGCTGAGAGTGGCATGCAACAACAAACCGAACCAAAGCCAGGCCGGTTTGTCGAGAGCTGGAAACAAATTACCAGAATATTAACAGTCACAGTTCCATCTCACATAAGGTTTAAATGGAACCTCATGGAATTAATGACATCGAACACCATCTTCATGACCTTTATTTCATTCTAGACATAAGTATTTCCAAATCTTTGTAGTTTTCATACAAGCTCATAATTTCATACATGATGGAACAATACAATATCCATAATTATTAACAATAACACTTAATGATAATTAAAACAATGTTCAGACTAAATGAAGGCACTGTTACTGACTTCTAATGACTTACTCTAAAAAATTACAACAAAAACTAGAACAAAAGTTTATACATTAAGATTTCCATAAATTTATGAGCCCAAACTGAAACCTTTTAAGATTAGGAAACTAAAGTCTGATAAAGTTCTAAACAAAGGAAAGTAATTATATCTGCATGACAAAACTCAGTCATCATCTATCCCACATTTACAACTTGTCATATCAGTCTGAATTAGACATTTCAAAATCTTCTACAACATCCTCAAGGTCAAGGTCACTGTCATCATCCATTTGCTTGGACTTTGATGTCTGCTTCTGCTGTTTGTTTGCAAACTTCTTCTGCTTGCCCTGTGCTGGTTGAGGTTCCTCCTCCTCCTCCTCATCATCATCCTCATCATCATCATCAACATCTTCATCATCATCTTCACTATCCTCGTCGTCATTTTCACTGGCTGACTGAGCTAACTGTTCCAACTCATCACTGTCGAAATCACTGAAATATTCAATAGATTAATAGAATTCAATAGATATTTTTCATTTCTCCACTATATTTCATGGATTCATCTAATTACTTGATCGACTCGCAACCTTCAGATTGCTATCCTGACAGCTTACCAGGTGAGCTATGTCCACACTGTTATACAACATGCAAATTTATCTTTTCATTCCTGAGACATTATGGAAATGAATGGAAACAGTTGAATAGGTCATGAACAATCCTGAAGGTTAGAGGCACCAGACATAAATTTTATGCTATGCATGAATGACATGCTTATTAAAAATTCATCAAGCGATTTGTGACAAAAGTGTTGAAGGGAAAGCTGTAAGGATAATGTGGATCACAATAAGGAGTAAGCAATGTTCCACGTCTTCAGCAATATTACACACAAAATTGCAACAATCTTATGAAATCATAACTGTGAATATTTTTTTATCTTTCTGCAGAAATGCTGAATTTGCTGTGGAACTGCTTTCCCTGGAAACCATCTTGCCTGTAATCTTGACTGTCCTCTGAGTCTCCTGGGGCTGTCTTCTGTTTCTTGACAGGGCGCTCCTTACGAGGCAGAAACCTGAAAATATGGCCATCACTTTGTAGAGGCTCGAGGACCAGTAGATTCCTTAACTAGGTTCAGTGCTTACTCCAGTTTGAAACATCTTAACACAAGATCAAACATGTGATCCTTGAAAAGGTCACATGAACCAGAAGAAACTTGCAGAACTGAATTGTAGGATCTTGAAAGTTTGCTGAGCTTTTATGAAAAAACCCACTCCATTTAGAATGAAAATTATCAGAGAATTTGAAATATTGTTTTATTGAGAGTAGTTTAGTAACTAATTAATTGAATGAAGTGTGATAGTTTTGCCTTCAGACTGCCAAATTCAGGGACTTTTAAAGCCAACATTGTTCAATTCAAGGCCTTTTCAAGACTTCATTGCAACATTTTTAACATTTGTGCTTCCCGATTTCGGGGCTTTTTCTTACCCATTCTGCTGTCTTTTCAAGTCTACATTGCAAACTTTGGTCTTTTCAAGCCTGATTGGACAAAACAACGTACAAAAGTGAAAACATCCCATACCTTGTTTCATCATCATTGGAATCATCGCTGTCAGAATCGAACAGCTCAGAGAATTTCTTCCGATCTTCTGCTGTGGCTTTGGGCAAGATCTTTGGTCTCTCAATGGTCGGGATGTTGTCATCTAAGCTTATCTGTACAAACAAGGTAAGTCGCATGAAAGTTATGATAGTTGATCTCTAAACTACATTTCCATGGTTTCCAATCATTTCCAATCATATTTCATTGAGATCACAGGGACTCAACATTTCTTGGTTCTTTTTTCCGTCATTACATGTCTCATTTTGTTGGCATGTGGGCCAACATTGCCTGTGCTGCTGATCTTGTATTTAATCATTTGCTAGTACAGTCACAATGCAACGAGTCAGATCTCTGGGGACCAAGTAATAAATTTGACTTATCAATGTATTCAAGACATAGGTATATCTATGAGGCTATACCAGTACAGAAAACAGTTATATAAGGTCAATTAAAATATTTCTGAAGTTGAAACTAAAATTCTTTTGAATAAATCACAAAAGGACAAGGTCAAGATTTGGCAGGATATATTTTGGTAAAGCACAGTGAAGGTGTCCCGTACCCTGTCTTTCCCAGCAATCTCATGCTGCAACTCTCTGTCACGGAGTTTCCTCCATCCTGTGTAGAACTTGGCCAGAGGGGCACCTGCTGTAGAACACTGTCTCTCCCAGGCATCCTGAAGGCATAAATCAACTTATCAGAGAGGTACACAAAGTCCAAAGCCTTGACTACCAGTTGTCCAACTTCCATTCTTGTGGAAGTCGTAGTAACTGAGTGGGTTAGGCGACTGACTTTGTGTGCTGGCAATGTGGTGCCTGACTTTGAGGGTATGTGTTTGAATCCCGGATAGGATTCAACCCCAAAAAGTAATAGAATTTGTACTTTAATAAGAAAGTGTAACATAAACCACAGAGATGTCAGTCCTTACAATTTTGGTGTAAGTATTTTGACTTTGACTGAAGATTTTGACCAATTAATTATGCCATTACACTTAATATGCGAAAATTATGCTTCTCTACTAGTCTAAGGAAAATTAATAAAGTGGATAAAATTTCACAGGGAAGTGTTTTGTAACTCACTCATGTATGGGTTAAGGAATGGCCTTACACTGATAGAAATTGCCTATTCTTGGAATCACACTCATTCCAATTAATGTGTAAGGATTTAAAGTGTCTTGTGTAACTTGTCCAATGAGTTTTTGATACATGGAGTTTCATCATGATTGGTGACCTGTATTTCTGTCTAGAATATTACTTTTTGTGAAAAAATGCACTATATCAAAGGGACCAGAAGACAACTATTACACTTTTTGGGTCTACATTACACGTTTTGACATCCAGTATTACACTTAGGCCCAAGATAGGGTTGTCATCTCTGTAAGATATGGTATGTATTTGCATATTTTGTGAGGAATAGAATAATTATTTGCTCTCTTTTCAGTGTAATATAAAGTTTCACAAACAGAGCTATATACAATTTTTAAGAGAATAAAAAAATATAAGAAATACTGAAATGTTGAATAGGCAGTTATGAATCAGAATAAAATATCACTTCAAGGGGGATAACTCTTGTGTGTTTGTGTTGATACTGACAAGTTAGGCGGTAGAGCTCATGTTCCCAAGCCCTTTCATCACATGTATTTACAAATACTGGACAAATATACATCCAGAAATTCATCTCTTTTTTTTTCAGACCTAAAATCATAAGACATTAATATAATGTACAAGCGTGAGATGTAAAAAGTATATTTGACCCCGCAACTCATGAACACATGAACAGTTACAAGATGCTCATACCACAGCTTTGGTGTCGCTGATAGCAAAGGTTACGGCTTTCCTACGCTGAGTGATGTACTTGACGTTTTCCTCCACCCTGTCCACGATCTGACGGATTTGCTTGCAGTAGTTGGCAATCTTACATTTCTTTAAAAAGTCCTTTAGCTGCGAATGTGAAAAAATGGCATAGTTTTTTCTTTGACACTACAATAGTCCATCTATATAACATCAATCCATAAATACTAAACCAGACAATCCAGTGATTGACACTGTGTGCACAGAAATAGTCTAGCTATGTCACAGAATCTATAAATAACAAACACTAGACCCAGCAATCCAGTGATTGACATCATGAGCATCGATGCACACCTCAATTGGTAATCTTCCAGCTGTATTACAGCAATCTATAAATAACTGAACCAGTGACTAATATCATGAGCACTGATTCTAGTTATTGTGATATGTCAATGAATGCAATCACAAGCTAGTAGTTTATTATGAAAGGTGATGAAATTCTTTTTTTTTCGAAACTATAAAGTTCAATAAGACATGAGAAATGTCCTCAGGTAAATAGTCTGCAAATATCTGAAATATATTTTCTAAACTAAAACAGGTAAAGTTTCCTCACCTGCAACATAGCCGGCAGAACGAGTTCTGGGAAGCCAATGGAGCTGGCGTGGATGTTGAAATGTTCCAGGAGAAGTTCGTACAGCTGATCCACAAGCCCATCCTAGAGACACAACGTCAGATGAGTGAGTGAGTGAGTTGAGGTCTACACCACACTCAGCAATATTCCAGCTATATGGTGGTGGTCTGTAAATAAACTGGACCAGACTATCCAGTCAACAACAGCATGAGCATTGATCTGCACAACTGGGAGTTGATGACACGTGTCAACCAAGGCAATGAGCCTGACCACCCGATTCCATTAGATCTCTCTTACGAGATGTCAAATGATGATGATGATGATGATGATGATGATGGCTATTACATTCAGATCATCCAAGGTAGGATTACTGTAGGAATATGGAATCGTGCTTTTAGCAATAATATCACGGCGGGGAACACAAGAAATGGGCTTCACACATTCTACCCATGTGGGGAACCAAACCAGGGTTCTCAGTGTGACAAGCGAACATTTTAACACCACCACCCCTTGTATCAATGACATATTACTAGCAACACATAAAGAAATGAATTGGAAAATTTTAAACATAGTATGATAAAAAAGAACAGGAAATTATTTTTTTAATTTGTTGGTTTTATAGAGATTCTACCTTGAAGACCTTCTCCTCCTGCTGTTTCTTGGAGAACTTGAGAATGCAGGCAAAGTTGAAGGGTTTAAAACTGACAGACTTGTGCTTCTTGTTGAAGTCAGTCAGCTCAAACACCTGAAAAATAAGGTCTAAATTAAAATGGGGATATATATAAGGAAAAAAGTTCAAAGACAAACAACATGTCCTCTTCAATAATTTCTTGAACTGAAAGTGAAATATGAAAAACAATCACACACACACAAACCCCAAAACAGTATGTATAACAGCAGACTTGTCTCAGACAGTATTTTCTCGAATGCCAAGCAGTGCTCTGTGCAGTGCTAAAGCCCTATGTGAAGTAACTCAAGATTTCCCACAGTTCAGACTCCAATCAGCCTATATATCATCCACATTTTATGATTTCCCAACTCACTGGGGCTCCATTTCAATTTAAATGGGTCTGTTTGTTGCTATGAAAATTATATACATTCAGGGACTAAGCGTCAGTCTATGTTTCTTGGTGCAACACAACATTTACCATCGATTCTAACTTGTGTTTTTTATTTCAGTTGAGTAAGGACAACATTACAAACTCCCTGATAATACGATGCATCTCCTCATGGGACAATTCTCCTCAGCCCCTCATTATTTCGAGTCAGGAACTGACATTTCATCATTTGCTCACCTTTGTTACAAACGTACACATTAGTTAGCAAACGTATTGCTTCCCTTGTATGCTCTTTGAGTTCTCAGACAAACATACTAAACTTTGATGTCGTATTAAAAACATTGGATATCTTTGCAGATGTTCACTTATATCCTAGGTGTAGTTAGACCATAAAAATTGGTCTAACAAGAGTTACCTCCCTTACATCACAGAGCTACTTGAGTCTGAAGTGTTGCATCATTTCTTGGCTCATTGCCAGCTCCATGTCTGCCTCGAGTTAATGAGCTGCAGTGGCGACAGAGCATTTAACCACACAATAAACCTACCAAAGAGCATATCCATAATTAATGTCTCAACCATCTTGTACTGGCTTAGACAGGTCTCACCCTGAATGTACTTGAAAAAACAAACAAACAAGAAAGTTCAATGGTAGTCAAAACAATTTAGCTACAGACAGCAATTCAAGTCTTTGGGGTATTTTGTCCCAGCAGCATAAGAAAAAGATACTTTGTGTTGGTGATATTTTGTTGAACTTCACCCAAGCATAGTCCTTATATGGAACAACAAAAAAGTCTGCAATGCTGATACACTGTGCCACAAAAATTAACATGTGGTCCTAAGAATCATATTTAACAAAACAAATGCCAGTCTGGAAAATGTAACATCGAATCCAAATAGATGCCTGAAGACTGCTAAACATCAGGAATGGCAAAAATGTGACATGTTTGAATATTTATGCAATATCACAATGGGAGACACTGAAATGCGTTTTACACCTTGTACCCACATGCTAAATTGAACCCAGGTCTTGGGGTGTGACAAGCCAACACTTAAACCACTGGGCTACCCTCCATCCCAGCATTCTTGAAGTTGGTGAGCCAGTAACGATACATGTAGCTTTATAGATGACAACTCGCTAATTGCATAGAGCAACGTTTCAATGTCGATTCCTTGAGTCATCAGATCCAAGTGATGAGAATTATATACGCATGGGATGTTATGACAAAAGCAGATTAACATTAACAACAGCAAGTAATTAATAACAAGTGGCACATAATTAGATGCTCTAAAATTGAGTTGGACCCTGTAGTTTCATTAAAGATATTATTAACAATACAGAAATCTAATGTATTTTTGTACAAGCCAAATCTATTAAGACTATTTTACCACAATAAATCTTCCTACAAAATCAAATACTTTATACTTTCACAGTCACATTTATACTAATTGCTATGTACAGCATTTTATATTCTCTCTTTGTGGTGATGTATTCGGGTTCACTTAAGTTGATTTTGTATTTTTCACTCGTGCTGATGTGATGCAAGATACAAACAATGTTTGTTTATTATCACATAATATCTACTGTATTTTTGTACCAGCCAAATCAAGGACTGTATTATCACCATGCATTAAACTGCTATGAAGAAACTGCATCTGACATTCTCTCTATTTTGGTATTATTGTTAAGCAATATTTTGTATGTACACATCTATAACATATGTACTGATGCAGTGCCAGATGCTGTCATTGTTTGTTTACGATCACACAGGAAATTTCCATGTGCTGAGCTGTACTACTGGTCAGACAGTCACCGACATAACATTGCACACAATTGAATATCTGCCTTCTCAATCACTTATACACATCAGCCAGTTTCATATAGACTGAAATAGCAGGCAGCTCCAAGATTATTGATTCACTGGAAATATGGAAATATAAAAATGGGTAGTGTTGGTGCTTTGACCTTTTCTTGACAAAAAGCCCACGCAATCGGCAGCCATTCTGGCAAGCTGACATTTCAAAAACTTTGTATGCTAATGGAAGCTGGGATACAACCATTATAGCATGTGCCTACGCAACCCCAGTGATCAATGTAACACAATGTAACATGTTTATAGTTACATTGTGTTACATTGCAGCTGCAACTACACATTCTTATTACATATAATGGAGCAATGTCGGGATGGGGCTTGTTCAACAGAATGGGAAACACATTTCCAGGAATTGATTAAGAATTAATTCTATGTATACATTTGTTATTGCCATTTGTAACTACTACTGGTACAAACCCCTACACTTAGTTGTAATTTGACTGTGCCATAGTATTCCTAACTTCAGATCTACTGACGATTAAAACCAACTTATACATATTTATTCTGGCATAACATACAGTGGTAAATGCCATTACAACATATGCATATTGTTTGTTTTGTTTTTTTTAAAAATACTTGTATATTTGAAAAACAAAAAAAAAAAGACATTTGAAGCCAAAATGACCATTTTGACCTTGAAAAATGGTTGCTATGCAATGATCTGTGTTTTTGATGATATTTGACTCTGGACCAAAGAATCTAGTGGTTGATGTGATGAAGAACAGGGGAAGGGTACAGTGAATGCCATGCAATCAACATACATCAATGCACCAAATCAATGGATCGTCTTTCCATGGTGACAAGCATTTATTTTTTTAAAGTGAGTCTAGTTTTACAACTTTTTTAGCAATACTCCAGCAATATCACAGGAGGGGGACACCAGAAATGGGTTCCACACATTGTGCCCATGTTAGAAAAGGAATCTGGGCCTTCATAGTGATGAGCTAATGCTTTAGCAACCAATCTACATTGGAAACATTTGTTAACATATGTGGAAGAAGACAGATCAAGGTCACATGCATTTTTATGAGTGCCGAAAAGGAACAGCATTTTTTGGTCAGATCACGACATTGACATTAATGACATCTGTGGGGAAAATTGAGAAAAGAGAACTTTATATTATTTTGCAATTGACGGAGGGATATGGGAAACAGAAAAATGTACACACAACCTACAACTACTGCTATGAAACGGTCATTAATCAATTTCATTTTTACAGTTTGACAAGAAAATCACTATGTTTACATAATGGACAAGTCATTAATCAAATTAATGTTTCTAGTTTGACATAGAAAATCTTTACATTTGTGCTGAGTTCAAATTAATGTATTTGGTACAAATTAATTATAATAATTGTGTAACTAATGGGAAGATAGAGCTGAAGAAACACGTGATCTCTACTGAATTAAATAATAATAACACACATTTGTCTGTATGGTTAAGAAATGTAGAGTAGAAATAAAAAACATGGTGGAGAAATGGGGTTTTTTTTATCATAAAAGGGCGCTGAGGGTTAGCCTAGTAGTTAAAGCGTTCGCTCATCATGCCTAAGATCCATGTTTGATTCCCCACAAGGGTACAATGTGTGAAGTCCTTTCTGGTGTCACCCCATTTTGATATTGCTGGAATATTGCTAAACGTAGCATAAAACTAAACTCACTTTTATGAAGGAAGTAGAAAGAGCAGAATGCTAAATATACAGTAAATCCCTGCCTACCCCCTGCCCCTTTATGATAAAAACCCCCCATATCTATCCTGTTATATTCTGTAATATTTCCTCAACACAAAAGGGTCAAGGATCAGATATATCATAACAAACACTCCCCATATCTTCTTAACGACAATGACATTAGCATCAAGAATGCTGTGATGAATTGAAACCTTCACTCCGCTGTACGCATGAGTGACTGTGAGTCACTAAGGGTAAAACATTGACATGAACAAATAATGCATCGGGTCAATACCTATGATCCAGCCATTGACAAGCGTTTACAACCACCCGGTACGTGGGAACCTGCCTTGGATGCATATTTCATAGTCACACAGGTAGCAGGTTACCTGGGTACATGTTGTCATGGCAACCAGGTGAACATAAGGTGAGAGGCACATAATCAATCAATAATCATTTACTGAGAGTGTCTCAGTTTAGCTTGATGAATGATGCAACACAAAACCAGGTTCAGAAGATTTGATCATGTTTATTGTTTTTTAAGACATGAGACAGGGATTGGCTTTGATCAATACATTTTTTATAACACAGAACACTTAAGAGAACATGCTTTTAATATGTTCTGCAGATAATGCAAAAGAGGTTTGGACACACTGACACACATTAATATGATTCATTGCCACCATGATCAAAAAGAATCTTCTAATCACCATTGAAGCTATATTTCATGTGATGATGCTTCATCAAAAAATAATAGAACAGAAAGGTGACAAAAACGGCATATATTTTATTTGTAAATCCTCATTTCTGACAAATAAAGCATTTACCTCTAAGATATAGAAGTTGTTTTGGTATTTTTATGAAACCTGAGTTGAAATGGTTGGGTTTTTTTCACTTTCTGGCTCAGTCAGTGTTACAAGAGTACCAAGGAATCAAATATGATGTTTCCATGACAACGAAATACTTCCTACAAACCCACCAAAGTAGAACAACCAGTGTGATTTATTTTAATTTTTTTAATTAATTAATTAATGAACATTTCTTATTACAAGAGTTCCTGGTACAATATGTTCCCCACGTGGGTACAGTTTAGCTGGGGTAGGCACGTGGTTCAACATTCGCTCAACACACCGAAGACACAGGTTCGATTCCCACATATGTGAAGCCCATTTCTGGTGTCCCCGTCATAATATTGCTGGAATTTTGCAAAACGTGGTGTAAAACCCAACTCACTCACTCACTCACATATTCAGACCAGTGTCCACTGAAGGATCTGTGGTGCTCACTAGATACAACTGCTGATTGATGTTTTACGCCTGCAGGAATTTCACAGTATGTGGTCTACTCATTTTGACTGTCGTCCTACCCAAGACCTGCAGTGGTCAGTAGATGCACCTTTAGCTTCTCCTTTATTATTAGCAGATCTGATCTGGTCCGTGATATTCTGCTTGGCAGATGTCATTTGCAGGATCCTTAAAATGTTGTCATTAGATGCAACCATCGGTTGATGGATATCGCCTGCAGGATCTTACGTTTATGTGATCTAGCCTTTTTGACTAGTCAGCTTGACGTATTTATCCTTTGCAGGATCTGAGGTCACTGGATGCAACTCTCTGCTTGACAACTATCGTCTGCAAATCTGTTTTTCTTAGCTTGACTTACTCGCTTTTACAATATGTGAGAGACAATCAGGGAAAACGCATGCACCTTGCAGCTGCAACTGATATGTGGCATTAATGCCATGGTTACGACAACATTGTTACTTCATTATCAAAAGATTTACATCCGACATTGACAAAAGCTGTGAACAAGTTTTTAGAACTGAGGTTAATATAATAGAGGATTGGTTGACTCTGGAACTTAGAGCTGATATTGATGAAACTGAAAAAACACATCAATAATAACTGATAACTGATGCTTCAAACCGGTGCTTCTCTCACATGTTCCCTTTTTTATGTCTTTCAGTATATCATAACAAAATGGTGGAGTAGTCTAGTGGTTAAAGCATTTGCTCGTCACATCGAAGATCCGAGTTTGATTCCCCACATGGTACAATATTTGAAGCCCATTTTGGGTGTTGCGTACCATGATATTTCTGCTACAAGCGGAAAGACAATATAATTTCAGACATGAAAGTTGGACACTGATGGCATGCATCTGGCATGTTTCCCTGTCAACATGTCAGTCCTTTCTGTATGTACGTGTCAAGCCATCACAATGTGTGTCATAAAAACGTACGGCATGTTTCAACAAGGAAGTCATTGCATTAAATAGTCTTCTACAAGCATGAATAATTTATTACAGCTAGAAATTTAATAACTGAGAATTATTTCCGAAAAGCTGGGTTCCTCATAATACAGACGTTGACATCCATAAAATTCTCTTCCTTATTTCTACACTGAATTGAGGATTAAGAGAAAGAATTAAACTGGTATTTCGGGAAACATCTTGATAATGAGTGAGTACTGGTTTTCATCACTTTTAGCAATATTCCAGCAATATCACCGATGGGAACACCAAAATGGTCATTACACATTGTACCCATGTCAGAATCAAACCAGTTCTTTGGCATAATGAGTGAACACTAGGCCACTGGGCCACATCACCCCCTGATGAGATAAATAATGAAGTATTAATTAATAAATTAATTAATCACACTGATATGTCAAAACATAACCTAGACCTCAACATTCCCATGAATATCGGAAGTCAAATTACAATCCCCCTTTTGCATATCACATAAAAAAAATATGTCTATATTAATAAAATTAGCATAATAACAAAGTTGAAAAAATAAAATATAAATTTCAGCAATTTTCCGACACAAAATATCAAATAAGTAAATATGACCTTGTGTTCCCCCACAACATGTTATTGTGTTATTGCAGTATGAAAGCAAGGCCGTTCAGCATGAATAGAGAAACCGGTTATCTGTTGTCAACAGAAGTACATTTGTAACATATCCACCATCATCCACAACCTCATCACAAGTTTATGAGAACATCCAAGAACGATCATGTAACTCTACCACAAACAGTTTCAGCCATAAATAAATTGCCATAGAGTAGAACTATACTATTGTCAAGGTTACTGCAAATTAGTAACAGTAAATCACCACAGGTTAAAAACAAAACAACTACTTTATTTGTATAATATACAGCCCATCCTTGTTTTAGTGTCAGCTGTGGCCATTTCTACAGTATAAGCAATGGATTACAGTATTTACCCTAATCTGTCTGAATTAGTGATCAACAGCATGAGCATCGATGTACACAATTAGGATACAGGGGTGGATACAGCTTCTTGAGAAAGGGTGTGTGTGGGTGGCCGGGTGGGGTGTGCACATTATATTAAGAAATTGAGTTTCACACCCTTGGCACCCCCTCTGAATCTGTTTATGGGATATGATGACTTGTCTCAAGCAAGTCAGCAAGCCTGACCACCTGATCCTAGTAGGTGTTTTTCACAATAAGCATGGGTGTGTTGAAGGGCAATTACGACCAGGCAAAATCTGAAATTCAAACACCATGGCATAGGATCCTTCCACCTCCAAGGGACACAACTCTGAAAAGTGAATCATGGCACTATGGATGGGAATCCCACATTCAAACTCCTAGGCATATGTTTCTCTCTTGTCTAATAATGCTACTCGATATAATGAGTTGATGAGCAAAGTAAAAAGTGGTGCCGTTGTATCAAAGTGACTGGAGTCCTATCTTTGATGTAACGCCTACTACTGACAAATTCCACCTGCAATTTCTAAATGCACTAAACTGAATCATTACCCCCCTCCTGCCAATTTTGAGGAAGTGCAAATAGTTTGGCAAAATATTCTGCAAGGATACAATAACAGCGTAAGGATATATGTTCCTGCGACTGTTTACGTCTCAGACCTAGACTGTAGTTGGTCCGAACTGCAAACCTAAACAAACACCCCCATGGATCTCCACTAATCTTGTGAGCATATTAACATTCTTTTCTCGTTATTCATACTCCCAGAATGCAACACCAAAGATAACCTGAGGTCGAAATAATCTGAAAGGTATCTTTAGCACCGAGAGATAGAGTTCTTCTCCCAGAAACCTAAATTTAGACCTTGGTGCTATTAATACAGGGCCGATGGAGACAGGATGGTCTGCAACTGGTATTTATGGTGCATCAAAGGAAGTCGTTTGGTTCTGCGCCCCTGAGGGCTGCCGTTACTGCAGTAGTCATTATCATGCCGCCATTCTCAACTGGTGGACACAGAATATAGTTACTGCGTTTCATCATCGGGCAATTCAGGTCTCTGGTTCAATAGTTTGACTGGGCAGGTTCGTCTGGAAATTATAAATACTACTGTTTCATGTTTGTCCTGGAGGGATAAAAAGTACTGTAATGAGATCACATCACACCTGCATTAAAGAACCTCTAGGGATGAGTCGTTTAATGAGTATGGTGGGTTGGTCAGTGTTAGGGAAGGGTGTATTAAGGTACTAAAAATAATGACTGGCCCCCTTTTCATACTCTTGGCTGAACTTTTCTTGTCCTTGTACGAGTCTATCATGATACACCCTGAAACATTAAATGGAAAAGCTCACTGACGCTTGTGGAAAGGATATTGAGATAAAATGTGTATTTAAACCATATTCATATTCTCATGAGTGATAGAGTATGGTTGTATGCCATTTCTAGGTATATTCCAACAATATTCCAACAATATCACAACAAGGACACCAGAAATGGGCTTCACAAATTGTACCCATTTGGGGAATTGAACCCAGGTCTTCGGCATGACAAGCAAGCACTTTAACCATGAGGCTACCCCAGTGCCCTCCTTAATTTCCTGATGGATAATGGAACAACTGTAGACTGATATACTGGAGACAAACGTTTGTTGAGAGGGATACTTTTAACAAACATGGTCTTTTTGAAGAATTCAAACAAAATTTTAGATTGCCAATATAAACTTCCTGTTAACTGTCCACTCTGTGTAGTGTGAGTGAGTTTAGTTTTACACCACTTTTAGCAATATTCCAGCAATATCACGGCAGGAGACACCAGAAAATGGGCTTCACACATTGTACCCATGTGGGGAATCAAACATGGGTCTTAGGCATGATGAGCGAACGCTTTAACTACTAGGCTACCCCTCAGCGCCCTTTTATGATAAAAAAAAAATCCATTTCTCCACCATGTTTTTTATTTCTACTCTACATTTCTTAACCATACAGACAAATGTGTGTTATTATTATTTAATGCTTTAACCACTAGGCTACCCCACCGCCCCCTACTCTGTGTAAGATGGCCAGTGGGGTAGTCTAAAATACAAGTGGCGGCTGCATTTGACGAAGACCTGGGTTCAGTTCCCAACATGGGTACACTGTGTGAAGCCAATGTCTGGTGTCCCCTACCATGATATTGGTGGAATATTATTGCTGAAATAAAGTAAACCCAAACCCATTTGCTAACTCTATATTAGGACAGAACAAATATAAGGAGTTTGCAGTTTTCCATTCAAGTTGGTTTGGAGACAAACCATCTAAAAAAATCCCTTTTTCAACCAAAAATGCTGATAGATACTGGAGAATATATCTACAGGCTAATGCAAATAACACTGAATTATTAATTTCACCTGTAATAAACAGGGCTTTGACTTTCATTTGTATTCAGCAAGCATGAAGCACTCAGACATCCCTGCTGTCATAGCTTGCGAGGCACAGTCATATTTAATGGCAGGCAATCCACGTGAATGCACTATCAACAATACAGGATTTTGTCATGTAAATTTTTGTCTTTTCAAGAAACAAGAAATATCAAAGCTTGAATGAAATACATGATGAATGTTTACTTATTTATTTGTTTGTTGTTTAAGACCACACTCAGCAGCATCCCAGCTGCATCATGGTAGCCTCTAAATATTCAAATCTCGACCAAACTATCCACTAATAAGCATCACGAGCATTGATCTACACAACTGAGATATGATGACATGTGGCACCCAAGTCAGCAAGTCTGACCATCTGATCCTGTTAGTCACAATTCTAATCCTACCTTCACTGGTTGATTAAAATACATGGGAATTCTTAGGTGTGAAAAGGCAAAATATAGAAAGTTAGAACACAGAGAATAAGTAATGACACAAGGTGTTCCCAGGTATTGAAACATGTTCTACCCTGTCATTAGATGTGAAGCTAAGACTGTAGTGGAGTGTTGCAGTAAATAACATGCAAGACAACAAAGCTCATTGATTATAAAATTCCGAAGCACAAAGGGATGCTGGGGTAGCTTAGTGGTCAAAGCATTCACTCATCATGCAAAAGACCTGGGTTTGATTCCCCAATGTGTGAAGCTCATTTCTGGTACGCCCCCCTTGATATTGATGGAATATTGCTTAAAGCTGCATAAAACTAAACTCACTCACTCACTCACTCACTCACTCACTCACTCACTCACTCAGAATAACTAACAGGTTTTGTCTTAAAATTTTGATGATATGAAATTATTGTGACAATTCTGGATCCATGAATGTATGGTGTTGTTTTAATCCACCAAACAAGTCCAATAATGATGTCAGTTATATTAGATATGCTAATAACACTAAATTTTTAATTTCACCTGTAATAAACAGGGCTTTGACTTTCATTTGTATTCAGCAAGCATGAAGCACTCAGACACCCCTGCTGTCATAGCTTGCGAGGCACAGTCATATTTAATGGCAGGCAATCCATGTGAATGCACTATCAACAATACAGGATTTTGTCATGTAAACGTTTGTCTTTTCAAGAAACAAGAAATATCAAAGCTTGAATGAAATACATGATGAATGTTTACTAATTTATTTGTTTGTTGTTTAAGACCACACTCAGCAGCATCCCAGCTGAAAATATTCAAATCTGGACCAAACTATCCAGTGATTAGCATCATGAGCATTGATCTACACAACTGAGATATGTGGAACTGAAGTCAGCGAGTCTGACCACCTGATCCTGTTAGTCACAATTTTAATCCTATCTTCACTGGTTGATTAAAATACATGGGAATTCTTAGGTGTGAAAAGAACACAGAGAATAAGTAATGACACCAGGTCTTCTCAGGTAATAAAACATGTTCTACGCATTCAGTTTTAAATCAAATTTAGAGCTATTATAATTTCGTTATATACCTCTGATTTTCCAACACAGTATGTTTATCTCCTAATTAATTTCAGAAGCACAAAGGGATGCTGGGGTAGCCCAGTGGTCAAAGCATTCATGTTGTGTTAATCCACCAAACAAGTCCTACAATGATGTCCTACAATGATTATATTAAATATTTGTACCATTTACAAACTATTTATCCAAACAATATCAACCATTACATGGTATAATTTGGCGACATCACAGGAATTTGTTTATTCTGAAACACAATCACGTGATTTCTCAATGACGTATGATAACATCCATGGAAGGAAATGCACTACTCAGCATTATTCAACCTTCCTTGCAAAGGTCAATGACTGGTGACATTTACATGTCAATGATTCGCGTTCAATTCCACACATGCTTGTATGTGTGACAAACAAAATCCCTTGTCAATGGTATGAAGACTATCGCCCAAAGACATCGCCTGTACAGTATAGTTGTAATGTTGTACTCACTTGTATCTGACCTTCACGCATGAGTGAATTTAGTTTTTATGCCACTTTTAGTAACAACCCAGCAATGTCACAGCCAAAACCACAAATGGGCATCATACATTGTACCCATGTAGGGTATCGAACCTGGGTCTTTGGCATGATGAATGAATGCTTTTACCACTAGGCTACCCCACCACCTTCCTTCATGAATGAACACTTGAGCAGGCTTGCTGACTCGGTGGCATGTCATTGGTTCCCAGTTGTGCAGATTGATGCTCATGTTGTTGATCACTGGATTGCCTGATCCAGTAGTGATTGTTTACAGAATGCCACCACATAGCTGAAATATTGCTAAAAGTTGCATAAAATTCTTTCACACACTCACTCACTATACTAAAGTTAACGGGACCTTACTTTAGTTTATTATAACCATAGTTCATCATAAATATTTAAAAAACATTTGCAGCAAATGGTCAAGGTCAAAACTAGTTTGTTATATCCTTCTGTTCGTTACTAACATGTCCTTTTTAAATATAGTACAATGTAAACTTCAGCATGCCATTTTATTGGTAGACATTCTTCAAATGACACGGGGAAATGTGAAAAAACTTCCTAGGCAATAAAAATGAGTTATGTTCAGGTCTTAAAGTGATGTGAAGATGCTCTGGTATGGCTTAATGTATGTACCATTCAAAAGGCTGTAACCAGCTGTTGCGGATTTCTGAGTGCAAGGACGTAGCTGTATGGTCGATACCCTTGTAGGAGGCTTGTGATATTACACACGTATTGAAAAACGATCCAGTTCACTAAGTAGATAACACAAATCAAATTGTATAGCCTAGTGGTTTATTACAAATTAACTACATAAGAACAAAAACATAATGCTATTTTAAGTTATCACATTCTATGCTACGTTGACTTAAAACTCGCTGCTCTGAACCTAAGACAAGTGCACTTGTTCTATTCTAGACCTGCTAAACAAAGACATTAAAGTTCTATGTCTGCTGTTATGTTAGGCTTTGAAACAGACTTAAAATGTTTAACAAGTGTCACAACTTTGACATTTTAACATGGATTTGTAACAGCTTCAGCACCAGGACTATCACAACTTCAGAACATCGTCTTTTTTACATTACTGACAATTAGGGCTGATTCATCGAAAATTGAATCTAACACCTTAGTTTCAATTTAATTTTTGACAACCATTATCACATTATCGATTTGATATTTGAATACCTATCTTAAATACTTCTGACTCCAACTGAAGCAGTTTCAAGCACAGAAATAAAGTGAAATGTGATTGGGTGATGCTGGGCTAATTATCCAATGAGAATTCTCTTAGTAGACATCACCAAGGACTACACACCAAAAAGTCAACTCTGAGACTTAACTGAAATCTGATGTTTTCACTTCAAATTGAAAATCAAATTGAAAATGATGGAACAGAGGGTCCAATATCATAAAATGAATCGAATCAAGGTCTGGGTGAATCACTGCAGCACTTGTGACATATAGCGATTTAGAAATAATGTATCTTTCATAAAATGAATGAATATTGCTTTACACCATTTTAAAAAATATTCCTGCAATACGACAGCAGGGAGTACCAGAAAAACCTCATATCTAACAAACTAACACCTTATCCATACAACTGCCCCAGTGGAACTCTCACATATTCCCCAATATAGGCTAGTATATGTAAGACTACATATAATTTTGATCACAACAGACAATCTCATTGAAACCAAAAAGGAGACCCTGTGAGATTGGAAATGAAGAACTAGACTGAAGAAATCTAGACTTGCTTTATTTAGGGCTTTGTAGGAAGGTTTGGTAGCAGGAAAAATAATGCGGCTCAGGGACTGCGAGACATTTTCAACAATATCATAACTGTACCCACAAGCCTGATTCAGTGCACAGATAACTCAGCCTTTTATAGAACTTCATTTTCAAGCATATCAATTAAAGTATGACAGAGAATGTTCAGTATGAAGACTTTATAAGAATGCTAGGCAATGAAAGTCTGCCAAAGCTCTGAAATTAAAGAAACTTGCACATTCATGAGAAACAACTCCAACACTTGATTATTTATTCACTCCAGCAAAATGTCTTGATTGACACCAACGTCATCAGCACATTTGTTTATTCTGTTGAACAAACTTTATAGATAACAACTTCTTTAATTTCATAGGTGCAACGTTTTAGGTACAGATTCTCGTACTGTTGTTCTGCTTCACAATGGTACAAGAATCTGTATCGAAACCTCACACTCACCAAATAGAAGAAGTTGTTATCTATAAAGTTTGTTCAATATTGTACGCATAAACTTCTAAAATGAAACTCAAACAAGTCCTTTGCTTATTGCACACGACCTTTACCTACTTGTCCTTGACCATAGAATGACCTGCCTCTGTCCCAGCATTGGAATCACTAAATGGTTGAATCTGTGGGTCATCAGTGACCAAGAGTCGGGCACCAAGACCGAGAGCATTAGTATGCATGCTGTCATGATTATGTAAATTTGCCTACGGCTGCAGCATGTATGGCGTCCGACAACAGCACCACAGCAGACAGGTCACATTAACATGCACCATACAGACACTGAGCTGTCAGTCAGTGCATTCTCTCAGGGGCTAACTATGTGTCATTCGGGATTAATGGACACATTTTGAAAATGAAATCTGGAATCCACTGTCAAAATTCTTCTTCATTTTTTTCAACAAACAACTGGTACACTGGACGTATGCTGTGCATTCTGATGAATTGTGTGCAAAAACAATTGTTTTAATGCTCACAAAGTGGAAAAAGAGAATTTGAAAGGCTCTAAAGTCCTCTACTCCGAAAGAGAGCACTACCATCAATTTCAGCAGAAGTCAAATTTGTCGCCATGGAAATACCAAAAGATATTTTATTCAGAAATCCAAAACTACCAGAAAGAACCAGTTCGTCATCAGACCTATCTATTTGCAAAGTTTGGTGAAGAAATATTTCATGGTTTTTATGTTCTGATCAGGAAAAGACAAAAATTTGCGTGGATGGACAGAGTGCAAAATATTACCTCTCAGCAAACGTGTTGCGGGGTATGAAACATGACTGATATTATGAGCAGTGATTCACACTGTCAGGTTGTGATGACACAATCTGACCACCTTCTCAACTCAGTGGTCTCTGTAATTAAATCATAAAATGTCTATCGCTTCAGTGGGGGAAAAGATAATGGACTATGGGCAAATGGTAGTGTACTACAGGCAAATGACAGTGGGCAGTGGGCAAAAGATAGTGGGCACTGGACCAAAGATAGTGGGCAGTTGACCAAAGACAGTGGGTAGTGAACCAAAGATAGTGGGTAGTAGACCAAAGATAGTGGCCTGCAGACAAAAGATAGTGGGTAGTGGGACAAAGATAGTGGGGAGGGGGAAGACGGGCTATTGGCAAAAGATAGTGGGCAATGAGCAAAAGGACAATGAGCAAGAGATAGCGGGAAGTGGGCAAAACACAGTGGAAATTGAAGGTGGTTAAAGGCATCGGGCAAAAGATAGTGGGCAAGAGGGCAAAAGATAGAGGTCACTGGACAAAACATAGTGGGGATTGGGTGGTGGGCAATGGGCAAAAGTCAATGGCCAATGAGCGGTGGTCAAGTTCCAACGGACAAGGAGAAAATGCTACATGTACCTATCATTATATTTGTTACTATTTGATGGTTAAGTGCATTCAAAATGTTATTAGGTACTGCCCTTTTCAGAAATAGTTATTTTCATCTCATGCTGACCATGCATTGAAGTAGCTAGATTTCATAAGTCTGTATTTAATTGCTGTCAGTTCCTGTGACATGCTCAGCGTACTCCTTTCACAGCACGTTCACTCAGCTCTCCATTTTCAGGCATGCATGAAAGCTTCACATGTGATCAGTGCTGCGACTCAAACACTTACACACGCTTCATTCATTCCACATGCCTGAGTAATCTAGGATGAGGGCGGGCCTCAGCGATAATCATAAATTATTCGGTTAATAAGCTTCCTCTGTAGGATCATAACTAGGTGTTATCACAGGACGATCTCCATTTCCTATATGCACTCTGCCAGACAAGGTTTCCAAACCTAAATGCCTTCTCATGGAATTTCTGCCCGTCTGGTTACTTCCCATCATATTCAGTTTGTCAAAGGCTCAAAATATTTTATTAATCATAAACTTAAGAAACTATTTTAAAATGCCACACCATACGCAGAGAGTTTGGGGCTGCTAGTTTGAACAGTATTTGAGATATTTCAAGGTTTAACAGGCACTACTAGAAGAAAGATTTATTTGATGTATAACTGATTTATAATATCAGCAGTTTCACTCATGGAGGAAGCTGTTTGTCCTTGAATTTGTCACTGGGGGACGTGAATGATGTGGCATTGAATCATGTAGTGGAAGGAGCATGGGGCATATCCAATCTCACTGGGTCTCCTTTTCAATTTAATTGGTACTGTCAAATTTATATACATTCAGAGACAACACTGCTCCCAGACTAATGCTTAGTTTCTGAATATATACATAATTTTTTTTAAAAAATATAAACCCATTTAAAGTGAAAAAGAGCCCCAGTCAGATGGGAAATTTAGAAATTCCATTTCTCACAATTACTTACAGTGAACAGTCCCGTGGTTAAAGTGTTTGCTTATCATGCTTAACACCTGGGTTCTATTCCTCACTGGGTTCAATGTGTGAAGCCCATATCTGGTGTCCCCATCTTCATACTGCTAAAAGTGATGTGAAGCTATACTCACACACTCACATAAATAATTCACTTGATGCTATCATGAGGAATAACTTAATCATAGGAATCATTGTAGTTTTGGAATCCCTAAGGGAATCGATCTTGAATACACGGGTGTTTTGTATATAAAAAGAATTAAGTTTCTTCATGACATTTAAGTAGGGACAATCCAGTGCGCACTTCAACCCCCACATGTTATGAATTGTTGACAAGGGCGGGACACCATGGTATGGGATGTATAGGCTAACATAACCCATACAAACATATTGTGTTAAGAAGGGAAACAATGTGTCCACAAGTCAATCATATCCCACGATATACAGTGGGAAATGTTGGCCATACTGAAGCAATAATACTACAATACTGCCTGTCTGGGTTACACGAGTGCGTAATTTGACCGACATCCAAGCTGACTAAAAGGGGCGTTGGTGAGTGCTTCACAGGTGGGTGCAAGATGGTCCAGCACTTGCCATCAATACCACTAAATACACCTGACAGCCATTGTTTTGACTGGAAAAATCCTGACCTCGTTTAAATGACCTGGAATTCGATTCATAAAATCCTTTCCTGTGTTCCATTAATCCCACAATTCCACTTCCTGACTGTTACGCCTACCATAGAGGAAGCGTTCCAGACCAATCTGTCCCAGTACCCCAAGGCTGAAGTACATGCATATGGTTTAACTTAAGGAAAACGTGACTTCTGTGGCATTCAAAAGCCAGTCCACAATATGGTTTTAACACACTGAAATATTTCAGTATATTTTGGACGGGGATGGTGGGAAAGAGAATAACTCAAAATTTCCAAATTCTAATATCGAATTGGTTCAGCAAAACACCATCGAGACGAGGAAATTGAACTTTTCAATATTTAGATGACAACCTTGTTTGAAATGGAATGTTCTGGAGGACGTTCCCATACATGCAAATTGGCGTCATTTGACAGGTCGTGGCTCATCTAATACTTGTCAAGGAGTAAGTTACAGTCATGACTGAAGAATTATGACAACGCTACCATTAGCTCATACACTGATTAAACCAAAGTTACTGGTTCTTAAGAATTTGTACAACAAAGTTACACTAATTACCAAAATATCATAACAATTTTTCAGTAAGTAGCCAAAATCATTTATGGTATCGGACCTATGAAAGAAATACTTACATTAATCACCACAAAATGACGACAATGTTACAATTACCAGCACACCTAGAAGTTACAGTACTTCACAGATGAAAGACAAACAAGTTACAATTTCCGAACTGTGAATAACGAAAAAGTTTCAATATCAAAATCATACACCCGACCAATCAAACCATCACACTCCAATCTGACAATTCCAGCAACAGTTCAACCCATGTACTTTTACAATCACTTCCAATATAAATGACAAAATAAATGCATTTTATGAGTTTGTTTTGAAAGCAGTTCAAGCAGGGACAGTAATCACCTGTGTCTGGTCACATGAACCGTGTCACATGTGTTACGGAGCCTATTGTTTGATGGTCATTGCAACAGGTGGGGTGAAGGACATTTATCAGGGGTCAGATACTGGAAACATGGGGATTCATTCAGACGATACATTGATGTCATTGGTAGTCGAGACATTTATATAGACATACAAGTAAAACATTGTTCCCAAATCATCTGTTATCAATACATTTGGCTTCAGTGCCGTGTACATTGTGATTGAATATTGTTATTGTCCTGTTTTGTGATAAAACATAAACTATGCCAAAGTACATGTGCACATGTGAGCAGAAATACAGACCAAACTGAATTCATTTTATTCTTTTGTGTTTTACTGGTAATTATTCATCCTCCAATAACCAAAAAATACTCTCCAGTTTTCAAAGAGTCGTAATGAGTGAGTATGGATTTGGAAATAAGATACTTATGACAAAATACATGTTCAGCTCATATGTCATCCAGTCTTCTGTTTTCAATCTGTTACTTTTATTAGTGACGGAATATTCTGGTGACATTATACACAGTTTTGGGTTCCACACATCATATTCAAAAGCGGCGGCGGGATAGCCTAGTGGTTCGCTTGTCGCACCAAAGACCTGGGTTCTATTCAACACATAGGTACAATGCGTGAAACCCATTTCTGGTGTTCCTTGCCGTGATATTGCTGGAATATTGCTAAAAGCGACGTAGTACCATAATCCAAAGCTGAAGGAATCATTACAAGATTACCATAGCATCTCACAGAACCCTGTTTGAGTCAAAGAGTTACCAACTTCACTCAGACCATGAGTTGCCACATATTCTGAAACTAAGAAGAAATGTAAAAGGTAACTTCTGGCCATGTGTGTCTGTGGGTTAATGTGACCACTCTCAGCAATATTCTGGTGATATGAAAATATCTGACATTAACTGAATGAGTGAGTATCGTTTTACACTGGTTATAATAATATTCTAGCAATATCAAGACAGGGGACACCACGAATGGGCTTCACATGTTATACCATACCAGAATTGAACCACACAATTGAACCAGTCTGGATTGACACTGAGAACAACAAACCATGCCGTAATACTTCCATGACAAATATGAAAAACTTGCTACTTGGATTTTTCTGAAGTGATGTGAAAAAAAAGCAGTTCTTGGCAGAGAATGCTTTCCTGAAAATAGTTGCATCTGAACCAGACAATCCAGTGATTGATACTGATTGTGAACAAACATCAATGCTGCTGGTGTACAATGATTTCCATTCAATCAATCAAGTCACATTGCCTCAACATCTGGCTCCATTTGGTTGAATATAACACCAATATAAGTTGCCAGGGAAGTATTCTATTCGGATATCATTATGGGGTTGCATACCTTTCGCTGAAAACTTTACTGTCATATTTTCCAACACAATACATTGCTTAATAATGTAATGATGAAACAATGAAAAATGGTGAACTTATTTCACCAAAATCTGTTTGTTACCCTTTATCTACTAGTTCCCACACAACTGTGCATAAGGTTAGAGATGATGATCTTCTCCTGACATCATAGGTTAGGATCGTGCTATGTTCCTGACTGTGAACTAATGCTGGAATGTACACCTGTCTGTCTGTCATAAATATCAGATTGCTTGTTTCAAACATGATGACAATGATGACAAGCTTCATGTCATCAACACAGCCATGACATATGGACTCAGAGGTGTTACAAACACCTTTCTGATCTGGGGAAAACAGCTGTACTGTGAAAACTATGTGATCACTGTGACTTTGTCAGACACATGGAAAACTGTCAAACAAAATTAATTGGAAAAAATGAATGATGACACAAATATGTACTTATAAACTTTGATAAAATGCACAGGTCAGAATAGGATCAGCTCGTGGGACATGTTATTCAGGTTAGCGGTATGAATGAGCGAGTGTGTGAAGGGCAGATAACTGAGTGAGTTTAGTCTGAACCAGGCAATCCAGTGACTAACAGCATGAGCATTGTTCTACACAATTAGAATACAATGAAATGTCAACTATGTCAGCGAACCTTACCACCTGATCCTGTTAGTTGCCCCTTACCACAAGCATGGGTTACAGAAGAAGGGACAACAAGCGAGTCAGTGAGCCTTACTACATGTGAGTGAGTGAGAGTGAGTGAGTGAGTGAGTGAGTGAGTGTGAGTGAGTGAGTGTGAGTGAGTGAGTGTGAGTGAGCGAGTGTGAGTGTGTGAGTGTGAGTGAGTGAGTGAGTGTGAGTGAGTGAGAGTGAGCGAGCGAGTGAGTGTGAGTGAGTGAGAGTGAGTGAGTGAGTGAGTGAGAGTGAGTGAGTGAGTGAGTGAGTGAGTGAGTGAGTGAGTGAGTGAGTGAGTGAGTGAGTGAGTGAGTGAGAGTGAGTGAGTGAGTGAGTCCTTGTGCCGCGACAATTGTGGATTGCCCTTCACAATATCAGTCATTTGATTGTCTGGTCCATACATTATTCAATGTATTTGCATCTGCCATCATGTACCTAGAGTTGAAGAAGTGCAATATAAAACAAAAATAAGACACAGATATATATTCCAGTTTGAACAAATAACTTACTGGATGTATTCTGGTCTCATAAACATGTCAACATCAGAACGGAAATGGTTATATTGTACCGCAAGGTATTGATAAAACAATACACACTTTATCCAGTAGCATGTTTCATATTTGCTAGACTCGGTTCATTATGAAATCAGTTGATTCCATGGCTAAAGCTGGGAATGGGTTGAAATCTCATTATTGATGCTTAGTTCTTAACCAAAACGAAATCGTACTGATTATCCTATTCAGCTTATTGCAGATAAGTATAACGTGGTTCTCTGTTGTGTGTTATTTACAAACTGAGAAAACTGCTTTTGCAAATTTCACATCCCTTGTAACTCTAAAGTGATGAACTATATATCATGAATTTAAACTTCTTGGAGTCTTCCAAAAATATTAAGTTGTCACTTTTCAGTTAGTGAAATAAGTTTTCTGGGACTTACAACTTCGGAACATATGTTCCATTGTCAAGTTTTTCAAACACTAAAACAATGCTTCCAAAATACTTTGTGTTCGATTATGAGAATATGTGATCGATTGCTTGATCACTGCGATCAACCTTAGATTATTTCAATTAATTGAAACACCAGTTGTCAAGGCTGCTTGTATGCACTCAACACCAACCCTTGTATTCAATGTTTCAAAAGCTAACAGTGTATCACTACCCATTCACAACAATAACACCAGCAAGCACATGTAATACTATCCAGAGTTATCTCCCCATCAAAGTCCATCATGGCCTTGGGGTCTGTGATTGGTCAAATGTGGTGTCATGTGACTGACATCCTAGTACTGGCCTGCTGTTGTACTGAATGAAAATACTGGATCTAAGACTTCGATGAAAGAACACATTGACTGTTTTGTGAACCGTACATGTGACCTTCCATTAGTGTTTCCTTCAGGACCTTGACATTGTTAACTGGTAGACTTGGGATGAACTGTGTTCAATAATACCAGTCAAATATCAGGATCCATTTCAAGCAGCAATCACCGAGTTCTATAATCATTGTACTGTAGCCACCTTAAAGGATCATTTTAACAGAAGTTCATTTATTTAAAAAAATGATTTGACTTATAAATTTTGATGGGGATACTTCACAGATAGACAACACATGAACACCTACTGTGATCTGTACTAGCAGTACTCAATATGGGGTTGGAGTAATGTAAAACTATTGTCTCTAGACTAATGCTTATTCTCTGAATACATATAATTTTGATAGTAGCAAACAAGCTCACATAGAAAAGGAGACCCAGGAGAAGCAGAGATTCACATCTCTGTACCTGAGGAAGTCTAGACTTGCCTCATTTAAGGCTTTACCATAGACTAACAACAATTCTCTGAATGAAGATATTTTGCTGAAAAAAGTTCATAGTGAAAAAAAGTAATTCAAAGAAATAGAGCCCCGAGGCTTTCTTCATTTTCACTGAAGCTAAGGGAATCTAGACTTGCCATATTTTCTAGACTTTTATGGTCTCTCATGGATGTATTTGCTTCAGGGTCTGTAGCTTTACCACTGCAGACAGGACTTGGCAGTAAGGGAAAAAATGCGGTTCAGGGACTGTGAGAAAGACTACTATAGTCCCCTTTCAATCAGAGAATACTCATATATCCTGCTGTTTTGAATCATAGAATAGCTGCAGTTTTTAGATAAATGACTAACATCACTTACAATTGAAGCTGAAGGGATGGTGTAAATCCATCTGAAGAAAATATTTAAGTCCCTATTGTCCCAAGAACGTTGGCCAAACTTCCGATGCTAGTGACTGTAAGACCTGAGTAAAAGTGAAAATCATGTGGATCCTGGGATTGTTAAATACGACTATATAACACTTAAAGAACATGTTCAAGCATTATATCACAGTAGCAACTGACATGACTGATGTCATTTATGATCGCTGCTACTGCACTGGTTGGACTTGCCTTGCTCTATGGATGTACAGAGTGTTTAGTTAATTCTATCCTTTAAAGAAGCAAGTACGGATGCCAGTTATTTATATTTTTCACAAATGATCATTTAAACTATTAATTATTTCTTTAAACGCTTTTACAAGTCTTGGGTAGGACATGAATACAGAAAAGGCTGGACAGAAGGAAAAAAATCTGGTTCGTGGCCTGTGAGAAAACCATTGACGACCTTCAGGTTTATTGTCTGTGAACCTAGAGAACGACCTTCCATTCAGTGTAGCGTGTCTGTTGTATTCGTTGAATACGCTGGTCCTCCTGGTGCCAGTGCCAATCAAAGTTAGACTTCATGCACCCAACACATCATCATTATCATCAGCTACAACTACAACAACCATCGCCTTGCTGATGCAACACACACACTGGCACGTACGTCAGGTGGTGTGGAGTTCATGGTGAGAACAAGGTGAGCATCCAGTAAAACAAGGGACCAGTCATTTACATATATTATCATTTAATGATACATATCTGTATTAGATATTGCAAATTTAAAAATTATGTACCATTGTATGATTGCAAATGGCTTTGAAGACAACAAATGGAATGAACCTTACAGCAGGGGTCTTAGGGGTTTGGGGGAAAACTAATGTACTGAGAATAATTACCCTCCACATTGTCTCTTTGAAGGAACCTTGTACACATTTTTTAATGGCAAGGGCAACTTATATCTTATTTCAAATCTCCATTTTCTCATGGCCCTCCAAAGTAGGTGTTCAATTATTTCTAACCCTAACTTCATGACTGTTATTTGATTTGGAGAGTTGTCCAGAGTTTTAAATGTTCAATGAGCTGAAAATAATGTTGCTTGTTGTGTAACCCTACACTCAGCCGGCTGTCTGTTAATAACCAAGTGTGAGCCTCACCAATCCAGTGATCAACATCATAAGCATCGATCTATGCAAATGGGGTATGATGATAAGAGTTATCACCCTTTTGATATCTTTGGCTTCATGGATCCCAGCTAACACGCGACGTTCCCACAACGTTATGTTTACGTCAGGGTTTGGTTACGTCGGGAAATGACGTAACTAGGACGTTATTAGAACGTCCTAGGATAACGTCATATCACAACCTTGCCACAACGTTACACATTACGTTCTCGCTACGTCCTTGCAACGTATTTTTCATACTTTGGTGTAACGTACTTGTAACGTTGTCAGGACGTTCGTTTCATATATTTTGTTTACTTGACCTGTTAGAAGGTGTTTGTATTTGCAGTTGACCATCTAATTATTTATCAAGACGATATTGAATCTAGAACAACTTTTGAATAAATTTGTTTTTGTTTGCTTTGTTAAATGATATCTTTGGCTTCATGGATGAGGCTCATCTGTCCCCATACATTTCATGAGGACCCTCACTGTAAAGTGGAAATGCAGAAGCACTTCATAATCTTTTACCCTCAGATCGCATGTTTTCACATGTTGGATGTACCAAGTGGTGAAAACATACAGTCTCCACGCCGAAGACAGGATCGATTCCCCATTGTAGATATGTCAATTTCTGGTGTCCCCTGGTGTGGTATTGCTGGAATTTTGCCAAAAGTGGCGTAGATCTACACTCACTCCCTCACTGGAGCTGTAATTATGCAGATGATAGCATGCAATTATGATATACCAATGTTTTAAAAATATACTGACAAAATTCATAACTGTTCATGAGATAACTGAAAAAAAAAATTTCCATCTTTTCATAACCTTCCCAAACTAAGTATATAGGAATCTCACCTAAGTGTCTACTGATATAAATTACCTCAACATGACTTGATAAAAGTTACATTTTTTTACCATTATCAACGAGTGTTGGTATAATTGATATCAGCAGACACAAGGGTGAAATTCTGTTTTTCATGAAAAATCATTCTTCATTAGTTTTAAATGAAATATTTACATCCCCCAACACTGTACTACCATTAAACTTGTAGTGCAGCAATGTCATTGCATTGTGATGTCATCAAGAACATGATATCATAGAATTGTCAGGGCATTGCACAAAACAATATTTCCTAGGAGATATCGCATGATCTCACACAAACAATATCTCCTGTAGAACACAGTTTTGGATGATAAATAGTGTTTTACGACCCTCCTGGGACTGTGACATGTTTTGGTAACCCTCTGACATGTCTGTCCTCCTCCTACACCAAAACATGGCGTGAGTGACAGCAAGAGTACATGTATACAGTATGGTGTGACAAACTACACTGAAAGCTACACATCAACTCAAAGAACAAAAAATCTGTTTTTGAGTGCAGACCGACCATTAGAAATATCATGAAGTTTTATCGAATAACTTAAAATATCAATAAAAATGCATACCAACACTTGACTGCTTGTTGTATTAGTTCTACATCATGTGTATGAATAGATCCAGTGGCCCAAAAGAATTTGATTTTTGCGTACCATGAATTGTAGCAAAGAATTGAAAGCAGAGGCAGATACTTGCATACCAAGAATTGTAGCTAAGAATCGAAAGCAGAAACAGATATTTGCACACCATGAAATGTAGCAAAGAATCGAAAGTAGAACCAGATATTTGCACACCTTGAATTGTAGATAAGAATCAAAAGTAGAACCAGCTATATCCAGATCTCCCCATAGAATGTCTCACAATCTGTTTTTTTTCTTTTTTTGAGATATTTTGAATCTATAAATCAAATATACATTGTTCACTTGATTGAAGTGGGTTCTTTATCACTAAGCCCCCAAAATAATGACTTTTAAATGAAAGCTCCATATTTTGTTGACCACAGATTTGTAACAGCAACACTGAACCAACCCATCTCCAGCAGATCCAGACAGGTATAAGGGACACAACTTCGCACCCTGAAAGTTAGCGGAGGTTTCAAATGCTATTATTTTTGGAATCTAGACATAACAACAATAATTGACGTCCCAGAACAGGAGAAAACAACTAAATCTGTCAGAATTATGATCCAAAAATATAACAGACTTGATCTTTTTTTGAAGTTGATAAATTATATCCATGCTGACTCTTAACAGGTCAACATTCCTCTCTTTTTCGGAAGGGGTTTTGACATTTCCTTGACCTCTAAGTATTAACTGCAAACAAACAAACAAAAAAACCCAGCTATTTAGACAAAGGCAGTCTACAATCTTGACACTTGGTGTAACTGAGAACACTTTTAAGACATTACACCCTCCTAATACATCTTGAACCTTACATAATTATTACAGAACGTACTGCAAAATAGAAACACTTCCCTTAAAATAGGCAACTGAAACATGTGTGAGCATTTAGTATGTAAGATCAACAACATGTTTATACTACACTGCGTATTCGTTGAGACAAAGTGATTTAACCACCATCCGTTTCACTGTAACTTTCAGGAAGGCACAGAGGAATCTATGTTTGTTTCCCTGTGGGGGTTCTACGTAGACTAGGTCCCTGTTAAGCAGATTTTGGTTGACAATGTGCCCACACGAAGAAAAAAGAGAGAGGGAGTGAAAGGGAGAGAGGAAGGAGAAGGGAAAGAAAGAAAGGGAGAGAGGAAGCGAAAGAAAAAGAAAAAGAGGGAGAGAGGAAGGAGAAGGGAAAGAAAAAGAGGGAGAGAGGAAGGAGAAGGGAAAGAAAAAGAGGGAGAGAGGAAGGAGAAGGGAAAGAAAAAGAGGGAGAGAGGAAGGAGAAGGGAAAGAAAAAGAGGGAGAGAGGAAGGAGAAGGGAAAGAAAGAGAGTGATGGAGAGTGAGACGCAACAAAACGGATCAGTTCAGGGTGTCATGTGTTTGACTGCATGTTATTGTAGCTTAATGATCACTGCTAGAATGTTGCGAAAAGTGATGTAAACCTTACTCACTCACTCACTGTAGAAAGGACAAGGACACCCAGGATGGTGAATACTGTTGAATGTCAACAACCTAGCTTATTTGTGCGGACAGAACCTGATTATTATTCTGAATATCACTACTATTCCATGGCTAGCATCACAATATTGTGGAATCACATCTCAACCTGAAGCATGTGTCCTTATTTTAGGTCAAACAACATGACTATACATGAGATAGAGAGATCCAAAATGTGATATTATAAGTTATCACATCCTGTCGAGGGAAATACAGGGTTTTATCAGTCCCAAGTAAGAGACCTTCAGACTGACTGACAAAACCTTGTATTTCCCTATGTGATAACGCATTCATCTAACTTAATGTTTTTACTAAATCAATTGAAAACAATATGTTCAGTTGTGGCAAAACGTTTCCTTGCTGCCATGTTGACACCATCTGCCCCTAATGCAGCGTATGTTACTAAAAGATCGTGGGTGCATTTTTTTCTCATTTCGAGTGGTCACGGATGAGAGGCGGGGTGATATGACTTTTGTACTCCCTGCTCACGGATCGTGATGGGTGTACACGTTTTTTTATCACATGAACCAATCAAAACTCTTATAAGAAGCTGGATAAAATATAATTGACATAGGAAAGAACGTAAGAATATCTAACAATTAAGAGATGTGAACTGAGTTCAACATTTGATTCACAAAAGCATAATGATATATACTGATGAAGATCCAGGTTCGAAATGGTCTTCACTGACCCACGTTTGTTGCAAAGGATTCGGTGGTAAGGCTCACTGATTAGGTGGACACATATCATTGTGTCCAATTATGTAGACCGATGCTCATGATGTTGATCACTAAATTGTCTGGTCCAGACCTGCTTATTTACAGACAGCTGCCATGTAATTGGAATATTGCTGAAAGCAACATTAAACAACAAACATAAAGATTCTTGACTAAAATGCTTTACTGTCCTAGGTCATTGAGATACCATGTCATAATCTAACATGGACACCCAACCTAAACTTTAGGTTGGCCAATCTTCAATCTTTTAATGCCTTTCATGAAGAGCTCCGGACAGGGAAACAACAAGTACAATTTTTTCTGATGCATTAATCAGATTTTACCATCACCTTGAAATTAGTGAGCAGGCTAAATATACTTGGGATACCTGAAATAGTCTGGCAGCTTATCTAAGGAAGACTTGCACAGAAATGGAAAACGTAACATAACACAAGAAACTAGGTGAGAGAGTACTGTGTTTTACATCAACAACAAGTTACACCAGCAAAGTCCTGCCAATGTTCTGATTGGCTAACAATTATAGTAAGGTGTCATGTGATCCCCTTAAGGACCTGTCTCAAACAGACGTGCTTGAAGTCTCATCAACACAGTGAGACAAACAGTGAACTCTGATAACAGTGTTCCTGAACCTAACAAACACCTGCTTTCTGTTACTGTTTAATAGCGGATACCTCCTGATAATTAACAGAGCTGTCTAACGAAAGAGATATGATAAAGTAATCACTGGTGATTGTGGGATAGCCGTTATTAGCTAAAGAGACGGTTAGAAAGTAACGATACAATGAGGTTTTGATACCGTATGTATTCCGTCAATATGGATACGATGTGATTCATATTCTTATTCTGCTTGTATTCTCTCCTGTTGGGGTTGGGGATGGGGAAAGGAGAGAGAGAGAGAGATGTGATTGGGTAAGTGGATCTTTTAATGTACAAAAAGACCTGGGCCCACTTGCACAAAGCGATCTTCACGCTATGACTATCTTAAGCCTATATTACAGAATGGGAGTTACAATCATTGTAGTGGTAAGATCACTTTGTGCAAGTGGGCCCTGAAATTGTAAACCTGATCACTATCAGTGGTATCTGCAAGTTTAGTCACATCAGTGACGTCAAATATTTCTAAGGAATACTAAGGAAATTTACAAATCAATTTTGCTTTTAATTAAAGAGTGTTTTCTCCAAGATCATATTTTATTTCAACTAAATCCTTCTGGAAACTGGCAATAGGGTAGCCAAATGGTTAAAGTGTGTCCCCATCGTGCCACAATACTCCTAAAAGTGGCAAAAATCCAACTCCACCAAACAGAGTATTTTTTTCACACAAATCATCAATTCCACTTTTCCTTGTCATGAACAGGTGTTAAATCACATCAATGTTTGACAAAATTGAATGGATAACAATTTCTTAAAGGGGCAAGAACTAGCCTAAAAAAACCCCGCATTATCCATAACATTTGTCTTCTACTCTAACATTAACTTCTAAATTCCTTTTAAAAATTATATCAGATACTTGAAGTAACAGTACTTGAAATAACATTTTGGACAAAACACAAAGACCTTCAACTAAACAAACTAATGAGTATACCACTCAAAACAAGTTAAGGACGACTCAATTCTTTCCAGCTAATCTCTCGCAGTGTGACACATAAATATTGTAATGTGAAAGTAGTGGGCGGTCCTATTATTCTTGGAGTAGTAGATTGATCTTGATGTATCTGAACATCTAATTCTTAATTCTACCTAATTCCGTCTTTGTTGTCATGGCTGAACACATTATTAACTCACATGCAAATGGCGTGGGTTCAAATTCTGATGGTAACATATGTTTTCGATCAATATGTTTTATAGACAAACATGGCATTTTGTGATTTAAGTCAATAGAGAAACAACACTATTAGTTGTTAATAGTTAATACCCGGTTTCGATCAATGATCCTGTTCTAATACTTATTACAACATTTTCCATCTGTTTGACTTTGATGTTTCTGAAAAATACAAACAAATACATCAAAGAGTGGACAACACTCTGATCATGCTGAGGACTACAGTCTTATTAATCTGTACATATCTCATAATGACCAAAACAATATGTGACCATCAACAGCCTACTCCTGACCGATTATACATAATTAGTTTCCAGGTGAATAATATCAGAGAATATTAAGACAACTGTGTCAGTTGTGAATTAGAAATACAAGATGGTGTCACAAAGTATTGGAGTAACAAATCACTGTTACAGTGTTTGTAAAAACCTGGTACAATACAATGCAAGACATCATCACGTCATTAAAGGATTTCATTTGTCATTTTCATGGCTTCATCCTTTTATTTGCTTAAGGCTGTAAATCCAGCAACTCATAAATTAGTGTTACACACAAACAAAAGTGAGAAGGTCACAAATTTTCAACCAAGACCATTTTTCAGAACCAACAAACTGGAATAAAAATCTATCAAGAAATTTGATACCTTCCCCTACAAGTGTAAATCATTTTGTGCAAATTCATTTTTTTTTCAAAACTTTTGTGATTTTTAATGCTTTTCAAGGTTGACGCTATAAATCTTACTTTTTATGAGGGACCTTGAAGAATAAAGTATTCTTAAGCCATATGAACCTTAAACAACTTTAAACAGTCTCAATAAATTTAATAAACTGTTAGAAGGGTATAAATTGAAAATACTTTCATTCAACCTGTTCAGTTTAAAAATACCACTCAGTTCTACCAGTTATGTACCATTAAAAAATGTAGGTGATATTGGATTTACAAGATTGATCAAGCTCAAATGATGAAGTCAAGGAAAATTCAGAAGACACGTTAAGTTCATCTAGATGGATTTATATTACTTTTTCGGCTAGTGGTATGCTCACAATATGGAGTATCCCCTACTTGTTTGAATGGGAACCATCCTGAGAAGGAGTGTATTAATTTTATGAGTTGTTTTCTTCACTCAATGTATCCATGTACAGACTCAAACCTGGATCTTCAGTCTGACGAGCAAATGTTTTAACCACGAGGCTATCCCACTGACAATCAACTGAGTTTACAATGAAAATATCAGTGTGTCATATGCATGAATTATCCAAATAACCAAGTGAGTGAGTGAGTGAGTGAGTGAGTTTAGTTTTACGCCACACTCAGCAATATTCCAGCTATATGGTGGCGGTCTGTAAATAATCGAGTCTGGACCAGACAATCCTGTGATCAACAACATGAGCATCGATCTGTGCAATTGGGAACCGATGACATGTGTCAACCAAGTCAGCGAGCCTGACCATCCGATCCCGTTAGTCGACTCTTACGAAAAGTGCCTTTTGTGGCAAGGATGGGTTGCTGAAGGCCTATTCTACCCCAGACCTTCAGACGTCAGCAATATCATGGCAGGGGACACCAGAAATGGGCTTCACTCAAGGTATCCATGTGGGGACTCAAACCTGGATCTTCAGTGTGACAAGCAAATGTTTTAACCACTAGGCTACCCCACTGACAATCAACTGAATTTACAATGAAAATATCAATGGGTCATATGCATGAATTATCCAAATAAGCCAGTACGAACACTGCATGACACAATACATTTCTTTTATCTGCCCTTATCGGAAACTGACATTCTCCAAGGCAGGTTTATTCTTGACTAACAATGTTATTTCTGTGATATTTCCAATGAGTCTATAATCATACCCTGAGGAGGCAAATATCATTGCACCATCAGCAACTGTCATGTCCGAAATAGATCCATTTTGTTGGAATTAATGAGAAGGTGGTTTTAATAAGATCTAAATTTATCACAATCTTGCATCACTTGAAGATAGGGAATGAGGATAGGTGTATTTGGGGTGGAACATATATTTGGAAACTGAGGTTTCTTTTCCATTCTTTATTCGGAAGAGTTGGGATCTGAGTGACTGTCACAAACAATGCAATTTGAGAATATTAATGAGAGTGAAGGCAGAGAACTTTTTAGGTTTCCAATTTCTAATTTGTGGAAATGATTTCAGGCAACATCATGTTGATTATTTGATTCTGATCACCTCAAGAATACTCAATCTCTCATCATGTCAAAGTCCTGAGATGCCTTACAGAGTGAGTGAGTGAGTGAGTGAGTGAGTGAGTGAGTGAGTGAGTGAGTTTAGTTTTATGCGACTTTTATCAATCTTTTATCTATATTCCAATATGTCGGCAGGGGACACCAGAAAATGGGCGTCAAACATTGTACCCATGTGGGGCATTGAACCCAGAATGCTTAAACACACTAGGCTACCCCACCGCCCCCTCCTTACAGACATGAAAGTCATCTGTTTCCCACTGTTTGTAGATGAGTGAGTATGGTTTTATGCTGCTTTTAGCAAAATGCCTGCAATAACATGACAGGGACACCAGAAATAAGGTGCACACACTATACTGTGGGGAAATGAACCCATCTTCAGTTTGTGTGAAAGCTTTAACCACAAGGCTACCCCACTGCACTATTTGTTAGGTGACAAAACACACTGCATTTGTCATTTCATAACTTCACCGTGAATCACATTCACAGGCAGTAATTCATGCAGATAACTTCAATAAATATATATAACAACAATACATAAAGACCAAAATATATCCCACTTCATACTTTCCAAAATGAAATAGATACAAATCTAATAATTTATTCACTGTGACTTAATAGAAGTCTGAAAATCCTTAATGGATGAAAGTGGATGTTTCATTGAATTTGTCTATTTCTGAAGCATTATCAACTGAACATCAGATGAAAAATATTTTCAAAATATTTCACTAACAATAAAGTCTGTATTTTTGTAAGTTCACAGGTGTTTTCAGGAAAAGATGCTATCATCCTAACAAATATCATCACTGGTTATCATAATGGAGGAATAATAGAACTCAGAACAGACGGATGAAATTATCTTGATATTTATTGCTACCGCCCACAGATGCAGGCTGCTGACGAGCCCAAAAAAATACAAACCATATTTGTAACATTTGACTAGTTTTAATCTATCATCAAACACAGCTGTCAAACCCACATTGAAATTACTGCCGACCTTGTGCAGTGGTTGTATGTCACTAGGGCACTGGGCCGGCAAAAGCGATCTTTCAACGGATCGCATAGCATCCACGTGCATATTTTATGAGTTCCTTCACGCTAGAGTTGAAGCAATATATTTTATTCAGCACATACTAAACTAATCATGGTGGCTGTCATATTTACCTTGATTTGTCTTTAGAATAGTATCAGTACATCAATTATTTATCTTAGCGAGCAAAACAGCTTTTTCGCAGCAGTATGACAGGTATATATCAATAAATGTAAATTCAAGCTGACACTCAGCAGCACCAGTTGACCTGTACATATTCATGTTTGTCCTACAAACCAATGGTTGATAGAATGAGCAGTAATTCATAAAGTTCGGGTACAACAAATCACAATCAATATACTGGAATATTTCTTAAAGCAGCAAAAAAAACCCAAATAAATAAATAAATAAATAAAAACACAACACACTCCTTAAGGAATCTGAATAGTACATTTCTTAAACTGAAATCATCAATTCAGGTTTTTTTTATTATGAAAAGGTGTCCGATCATACCTATCTAGATTTGATATCAAACTTGAACAAACTACAAATAACCTTCTGGTAAACAAACCAATGACTTTACCACTGAAAACAAGTTAAAGACAGCTCAATTCTTACGTATGACCTGTTCACATTCAACCTGTGCAAATGGTCAGCATGAGCATCAACACATACTGATCTGGTACAACAAATGACAATCAACATGCTGTAAAGTTGTAATACACAAAATGGGTATGAGGAGACAGTCAGGTTGTTCCCGAATCTCTTCATGCACAATTACTGAACTACTTTCCATTCTACTGAAACATCAAGGTGACATTGTTGACCATTAAGTGTATAACTGAAACTGATGAGGACATATTTGCCTGTGTCAAATGGCTGGCCACTGATCCTTGAATTTCTTATAACATAATAGAGAAGACAAGTTAATTTTACTCTTACACAAGTTAGTCTAGCTGCCAGTCTACTTAAAGGACATGTATCAAGCAATTATGTTATGTAGAAATAATAATTTTAACTTAATTTAACTTTGATGTAATAATTATATAATCTAATCCCACCTGCCCATATCCTCCCCAAAACAAATAAAAAAAGAAAAAAAAAGATGTTATTTCAGGGAAAAGTATTGACATCCCAGGAAAGAACAAGACTCTTGTAAAGCCAGACATCTACAAAGCCATGCCTTATAAATATTCCAATCCATTCATCAAGCTGGTAACTCCTTTGGATCAATTGTACACAATTCACAGGGCATTTATCAACAGTTTCAGATTTATTTAAAAAGAAATCACACAATTCACATTATTTAACATTTAGTGTAAATGAAACAAGACAAAACTGGCATGATTTGAGCATAGAACCTCAGATACCAGATCCTGATTAATCTGAGCCTAAATTTAACACGGCATTGGAAAAAAGGCACAGAAATGCTGGAGATGTGCCCTGGATGAGACTGGCATATCACTTAAGCCATGAAATATGAGGCGCTAGAAATTGGTATCCAGATCTGGTGTCAAGGCATGGGACAGACTCAGGGAGGCACAATGCCATCAGCGGTCATTGACCTCCTCGGGTAGACCTTTTGACCTTATTGGTTGACCCTTGGAAGATGACCTGCTAAGGCTAACTGAGCCAGCCATATCTACTAAGGGAACACGCACAGTACCCATCAAATTACAATGAAGCTCATTCAATGGGAAAAGTGACAAGAGCACTCACAGGACAATAATGGCATCCTGATTCCAATACCATGTTATATTTGATTTCATGCACCATTCTGTGTAAACCTGTAATTTGGGGAGGGTATTATGTAAAAGATGGAATGGATCTGCATCAGGAATTCGGATTTTTAAAAAATTGCATATTTTGTATTGATTCTAGTTTGCTACATGTGAAATATATATTCAAGCACATCAGAGAATTTTTCTACACTCGGTTCTTAATAAATGAAACCTACATTGGTTTCAGTTTACATGTATCATGAATGTATGAAGTTTGAAAAGAGTATCTACATAGAATAAATGTATGCCACACACTAAATTCAAAATATTGCAAAGCTCAACGTTAATATTTGCTGAAATACTTGCAAATAATATTAATATAATATTTATGTACCTACCGAAAATAAAAACGACCAGTCTACATTTGCTTACAACTTATAGTGAGATTATGGTGCAAAGTTTATTCACCTTATAATTCCTATGAATAATTGTCGGAAAAACAACAGTAATACCTAAGGAAGAAAAATTGTATGGATGTCATGTGCCATCATTTCTACCTGCAGTTCAAAGATCTAATAGTAGAAACCTGTATAGAAATATTCCCAAATCCAAATTCCATTCCATGTATTGCACCACACCAGAGGATTAGTCTTCTATAGAAAGAAAAAAAAAAAACACTCTTGGCAGGATAGGTTATTGTTGACAAACCACCATTGGCAAGTCAAAATATCATTTTAAGTTGTTTGAATACATCATGACTCGATACACCTTATACATGTAAACAGAGACCATATACGGTATATGGTCTCTGATGCAAATAACAAAATATTATGATATCAAATATACCAATAAATTCAGGCATGCACTCACCAAATATTTATACGTTCCACTTGTGAAATAAAAACTACATATTCAAAAAAAAAATGTAAATTTGCCAGAATGTTGTCAAAAAATATGTTATTGTTTTAGGATTCACACATGTATGGAGTTTTGTGAAAGTTGCTAATTTGTGTTTTGACCTAATTTGCATATTTATCAGATTTGGATACCAAGTTTATCAGGGAGCTTTATTACACAATTACGTGATAAATTGAAACATTCTCATACCTAATTATCCCAATCAAAGCTAACTTTGTGCAACTATTTTGTGTGTTTGTGAAAATACAATTTGTACAGTATATCCATATGATCAAAACAGTACATTTTACAAATATTTTCAAGTGAGTTTAAGAGAGTGTTGAGATCTGTTGCTCAAGAAGTTCAAAGGTCAATTATTGTATACATGTATAGGGATTTCATTTATTGATGAGGTCTGAGAACATTAATGCTGCAGCTGCTGCCAAGTCAAAGACCTTTTGGTAAGAAAATGCATGACCTTTCCATTAGAAACTGTACAAACGTGGAAAAACAAGTGGTGTATAAATAAACTGACGCTGACGCATTTCATTTGTCAAAAGTACACACGCAGAATTCCATTGCAGTGATTGACTGACCAGTGATTTGTGTGTTAGTCTGTTCTGTCTCACAGTCCCTGAACCAGATTATTTTCCCTTTGCCAAGCTCTCTCAGCAATGCTAAAGCCCTAAATAAAACAAGTTTAGCTTTCCTCAGATTCTGCATAAGGGAAAGACAGACACCATTAAAAGAAACTAACAAGATAATACCAGGGTTGAAAGGGCAATTGTTCTACATATTGGTTTTGTTGCTGGGATTCATATCAGTTTAATTGTTTACTTTGTACCAGACTTTCTAGTTCTGAGGCACATAATGGACATAGTCCAGCTGAAGTGGTCACAGACGTGTGTCCCAGATGCATTACCAAAGCCAAAATATGAATACAAAAATGTAACCGTCTTCTTGATCGGAATTGTCATCTAACACAGATGAACTAATAAGATGAGTTAATAAGAGATGAGCTTACACAGTAACAAATATTTTGCTGTGCACAATTCAACTCGTTATCAGCTGAGCATGAACAAAATTTTGGGGGTGTGTGTTGTGGAATATGGACTCATACCCTATTTAGGGTGCAAGATACAAGATATTTTAGTGTTCTAATGTTCCATGGAGAAGTGTACTGGCTATAGAGTGTAGGCTGCATTTCTGTGTTTTGACTTAATTCTATTCTGTATTTTGATTTCACACAGGCTAAATTTCTGTATTCTGACGTCATTTGGGCTACATGCCTGTATTTTGACTTCATTTGGGCCACATTTCTGTATTTTTGCTTCATTTGGGCTACATTCCTATATTTTGACTTCGCTTGGGCAACATTTCTGTATTTTGACTTCATTTAGGCAACATTTCTGCATTTTTTACTTTGTTTTGGGTACATGTATTTTGATTTCGTCTAGGCTACATTTCTGTAGTACCAATGTCGACAATGACGACCCGTTCAGTCTTGGTCAATGTCATGTCAACATATCCTGCCGCTCTGGATCAATGCTAATGATATCAATCAGTGGATTGTCTAACCTGATCATTTACAGGCCACCATTACATAGCCCAGGGTATTGTGGCGCTAAACAACAACAAACCCAAGATTCCCATAAGCAAATATTGACCAGCATTTCTCAAGGAGATAGCACATTGCCCACCATGCTCTGCTTGCCCTGTGACCTTAGGCTGACCTAGAGGTGGTAATCCAAAGGTCACATGACCAAAGACTGACCAGGCCAGCCCTTAACCCACTTCCTTGACCAATAGCCACTGGCCTAGATCAGCTGGAACTTTGCTGAACTTCACTGCCCTCAAGACATTCTCACACACACACACCATCCACAACACATGGATGCTCGGTCTTAGAATTGTAGAAAAGATCAGTCAGTCTTGTGGTCCCTGTACCACATATTTCCCCTACTGCCTAGCCATCCCTGTAATGCTAAAGCACTAAATGTTAGTTTTACGTCCCTTTTAGCAATAAAACAGCAATATCATTGTGGAGGTGGGGGGTGGGGGACTGTAAACGGGTTTCAAACATAGTACCCATGTGGGGAATCGAACCTTGTTCTTCAAAACTCCACACCCTCAAGTTGTGACATTGTAGGATGTGATATTGTTCCTCCTGGATCACAAATACCAAACACAAGACTCCATGGTCTGAAGTTGTGACATTGCAGTAATTGTGATATTGTCCCTCTTGGATCACTAATACCAGAGACCATATCTATTATATGGTCTCTGCTAATACCAAACACAAGACTCCATGGTCTGAAGTTGTGAGACTAAAGTGAGCTTAACATCATAATGTCTCTATCTACATGCAAATAAGCATAAGAAGACTCCATGGTCAGAATGTTTTAGATCGGCATGAGATCAGTATAAAACTTCTGCTGTGTGTCCCTGGATACACGCATACAAATTACATTAGCACCTAAGTTGAGGTTACCATGGCAATCAGTAATGGGGAGAGACAATGAGTAATGGGTAAGCAATACCATGTAGATTAACTGACCTAGTTTCACATAGAGTAAGTTTAATAATGGATATAAACGGTACACATTGTCTGTTTCGTGGTACCTGCATAATATAATATCCTTTAAAGTGACGCCTTTTCTGTAATTATATAGCCGTTAATTTATAATGTCAGGTTCTGAATCACACATTCTTTCAATATACCAGGTGAAATTCCTGAAGGAAGACGATATGAAACAATCCGATTGTAACAAACCATCACATATGTTTTACAATTCAGACAACCAAGGGTAACCCAAATTGCACTACTTGATCACAATATAACTTTTACAGAAACGAGAAACAAACATATCACAAATTGTTGAGAAGGACCTTTATTGTGAGCACAAATGGCCAATGGACAACCAGAGGAAAATTAGAAAGAAAACATCTCTATCTGACAGGCAACAAATATTTGAGACGGAATACTTTAGCAGTTGTTGAATCGTATACACCCATCATTACCCTATCATGCTTGAAAACTATATATTTTGAATCGATACCGAAACATCGCCATTATTAAAATGTTGATCATGAATAAAGTTGTATACGAGTGACAGCTCATAGCTGATGTGATGCAAATCTTACTTGCTTACCAATATGGTGTTGTGAGTGAGTTTAGGTTTAGACTACTTTTAGCAATATTCCAGGAATATCACTGCGGGAAGCACCAGAAATGGGCTTCAAACATTGTGTCCATGTAGGGTGTCAAACTCAAGTCTACAGAGTGATGAGCAGACTCTCTCACTACTCAGCTACCCCACCACACACAGATGTACTCTTGGTGTAACCAACATGCATGGTGTTTACTGTCCTACTTGAACCACAATCCCAAGTTCCTTGCATGCCAAAGGGATACAACTCTGTACCTAAGAAGATCAAACAATAAACAGCCTTCAAGACATAACATGCTGCAGATGCTGACTCCTTAGCAACTGACAACAGCAACCATATTGTTCCAAAGTACCAGTGGGTGAGTGAGTATGGTTTCATATTGCTTTTAGCAATATTCCAGCAATATCAATGGGGGTGGGTCGACACCAGTTACATGATACATTTACAGACAAGATATTCATTTGTCTTTGTTGTTTAACGCTGCATGCAGTAATGATCAATCAAGGATGGATATGATGATCCGGTGACTGACATTATGAACATTGATAGACATCAGTAGGGTATGCTGACTCCAAGACTCAAATAGACACTTCTTGACCAAAACAGGAACTAAATCATCACAGCAGCAACACGCCACATTGGAAGAATACTACTTTCCTACTAACTAAACAAATGTCAATAATTCTAGTTTCCATATTTATGACCAGAGTACAAGAGTTATTCAACGAGCCCTAGTTTCTCTACTGGGTCAGTAATGTGGAGTCAAGCATCCCCCATTAAACACGATCAATATTTACTCCAGAGTAGTCGAGAGGTTCCACTCATTATCCTTGCAAGTCAATGGCAATTACTTTGCAACAAATTCAACACTTAAGCTATCAGTGACTTGAATGAGAGCACCCAAAGGATCTACTGAATATTCGTTTGTGCTATATATATTAAGGTCTAAACATGGTTCGCATAATCTGAGTGTCTTGATTCAGATAATGTGTGTTTCGGTGGCCAAGTGGATTGTTGTCTTTCTGAAGAGAGACATCCAAACCGACACACACACATACAAAACACAAAGAATAAATAACCGTTTTTCATCACTCTTTTATTTTTTTCAGGTTGTACATGCTGAACATGGCTAGGGGAATATTGTCGCAGCAGCTACAAAAAGTCATGCTGATTTCCGGCACCTATTCAAAATACAAGCACATGCACATAAATGCACATGCATGTTGCTTGGAAAGTATGATTATTTAGGACACTTTCACTTCACCACAAGTCATACAAAGTGTATTCCTTTATACTTCTCAGAAGCTTCGCTAAAAGATCAAAGTCACTGACACTACATTATCAGACGACGATGTACACTTTTTGCATGACATCGCAGTCTACTGATGCCAGTGTGCCATTGTAATCTGCTCCCCGTAATGTAATGCACCTGATAACAGCATAAGGATCCATACCGAAATGTTGCATCATATGTAATAAAGAAGTTGGTATCCATAAAGAATTTTACGCTCTTATTACTCACCAACTTCTAATAATGCCAATCAAACAAATCGAAGGACATAAAAGACTGAAAATCCAGCTGGAGTATGTGTACAAGTGAGTGAGTGAGTTTAGTTTTACGCCACACTCAGCAGTATTCCAGCTATGTGGGGTGGTCTGTAAATAATCGAGTCTGGACCAGACAATCCAGTGATCAACAACGTGAGCATCGATCTGCACAATTGGAAACTGATGACATGTGCCAGCCAAGTCAGTGAGTCTGACAACCTGAACCCATTAGTCACCTCTAACAACAATCACAGTCACTGTTTATGGCAAGCATGGGTTGCTGAAGGCCTATTCTACTCCAGACCTTCACAGGTCATATGTGCAAGTTGGTCAGAACTCTTTTGATCGTGGCCCTACATTTTAAGACAAGGATGATTATCTTTTTGACCCAACACATGTTTGGAATTGTCAAACACTTATGCTTGACGTATATCAGTTATTGATAACAGACTGTCACACAGGCCCTGAAATAATTATTCAATAATGCCCATGCAAACATATATTAATATGTGGCTTGTCTAGACTTCACAGTTCTGAATATGAAGAAAATCACAGCAAGAGTATGGACAATAGTTATTGATAACAGACTGTCACACAGACCCTGAAATAATTATTCATTGTAAACCAAAAGTTACTGTGTTCTGTAATCTGATTGGTTGAAAAACATGATTAAATGGTATTAGATTCCCGGAAACTGAAAGACTATTCACCGCGTATTGACACGTAAACAATTGTTTTGTTGTGTCATCGACAGTGGTGATGTCATTCAAATCATATTGTGACGTAAAGTTAGAATGACGTCACAAATGAGCAACTCCAGATGCTACCATGAGAACCAGCTGAAACGGCCAGCTGATGACACTTCACTGCTGTGTCCATATTCGATGTAAACGAGTGCAGACACTAAAACCCCTTTGGTTTACTTTTGTGTTTACAATGTCGATAAACATCATGTGTTGGCCAATTTCCAGGTGTTATTGAGTATTTGAAGCACGGGTTCCAAATGCATTCCCGTGTTTATCTCCTAAATAATGCCCATGCAAACATATATTAATATGTGGCTTGTCTAGACTTCACAGTTCTGAATATGAAGAAAATCTCTGGGATGCTATTCATTATTTTTCAAAATGTTGTTATTATGAAGTGTTTTATCTGTGAAATATGTTTCAGAGACAAGCTGTTAAATTGAGTGTCATAGTTGTGACTCAAAGATACTTTTGAACAATGTTTCAGTTATAACATGGCATGTCAAAGCCACTGATCAACATGTTTTGCCTGTGAAACGATGATTTAATTTGGGGCTTATTTACTCAATACACTTAAAACGCAGCATACAGACTCTAACATGGTTGATGTTTGTTAGATTTTATATAGTATAGAAATTTGTCCATAAAGATATATGTAATTATTTCAGAAAATAAGAACATTTATAGATCAGAAAACACATACAAATTAAATTCTCTGAAACTTTTCAGTTTTGCATTTTGCTGACAGCACCAAATGAACACATTTTGTTGATAAATATCTTTTTCCCTGTAGCTGATCTGAAAAGAACATGTAATCAATGATTTTGAAAATGAAACAAAAACAAACACATTCTTTTATGTAGCAACAAAGTAATGTCATCCAGCTTCCTTCTGGCCAAAAATCATTAAGTTATCTGCCATAGAACCTTTGGGGCTATGTCACAGAAAACTAATTATCTCCCCTTTTTACAGACCACTCTAAAGCCCATCATTACAAAGAAGGAGCCCAGTTTGCCTCAAGACTGGTTTCTGATCAGACAGCTCAGGAGGAAGACCCAGGATTGGCTGTCCGAATCAGTCAGTCGTGTGCCAATTGGTAACACCTCTCTGGTTATTCACTGGTATCTAGTCTTTGATATGGGTTGGAATTATGGAACAAAACTTGTGTTGGGTAAAAACATTTGGAATAACTGAAGCCACCTGGGATGCTTCTTATCTTTAACAGAATTTATCTTATGTATATGTTCAATGTTATCTCCAAAATTTTGGTAAAAAGATCAGAATTTTTTCCCAACCCCAGTTTTTCAACAAAACTAACAACATTCGCAGACATCTGTGTTTTGAAATACCAGTTTCAAGCAACTTTTGAAACTGAAACTGAAAATCCTCAGTTTCAAACAAAAATGTGAACCTCTCCTCTGAGTCTTTAGTGGGAAAATTTAAACGTAAACACAGCAATATACATGAATGTTTCACTCTGCCAATATAGCATTATTAATGTCAGTTGTGATGAACTAGTTCCTGTGGTTCTGTGACCTTGACCAGTGTGAAACTCTAGAAGGGAGTTATGAAGACGTCCTTGGACTTGAACATCTGGAAGGCACAGTGATATGGTGTTCACCAAATAGAGCACTGGTCCTAACCTATATAACCTACAATGCCAGGACAATGTTCTAAATACTAGAAATTAAGTCAGTGAGTGAGTGAATTTAATTTTATGCTGCATTCAGCAATATTCCATCCATATCACAGCAGGGGACACCAGATGTAACCAAGTTGGGGATGGAATCATGGTTTCCCCCATCACCCCCTGCCCCTTTAAGTTCAGATGAAAAAAATACAAAAACATATTCATTAGATCCATGTCCCATTTTACTTCAGATCAAACATTTTTCAATCCTCACAAATCTTGTTGAAAATTGCATTTATGCATTAAAAGATATAAGGTACATCCATGAGTGATTTAATTGAATTTTAGACCACTTTGGCAATATTTCATCAATATGACACAAGACACCAGAAATTGGCTTCACATATTGTATCCTGGAATCAACCTGGATTTTAATTCTAACCACTAAGCTACACCATGGGTCTGTATCTGTGAAACATATTATCACAAATGAACAGCTATCAGGATTTATAATCTTTTCACACTGACTCTGAGTGTTCCATGCATGGCTTCAGAGTATGCTCATTCTACTACAATGTCAAATTACATTTGGTCTCTGAATGTAAATGTTTTGTTCAGTTAACTACCCACAAGAAAGGCCTTTGGTTATCTAATTGCCTGGAATAAGACATGAAAGTCTCAAGGCCACTGCGATAGTGGCAATGTTGGTTAAATATGGCTGAAAACAATCACTTCAAGGTCATTATTTATTTATTTTTTTTTTGAAGATTTTTTTGTTGAGATTCTCAAAATGTATGACTATAGAAAGCTATGTTGAAATCTAACAAATGCAATCCTGAATCCTACATTACAATTATCAGTACCAAAATAAACATCTCTCCTGTTCTTAAATGCTTTTGACATATTTCCGAGGAATAGGATATATCTTGAATTTAAAAATATCAAGCTGAACTAGATGACAAGTCTCAGCAGCAAAAGAAACAGGGAAACAGATAAAAATACTTGTCCAACCTTGACTTTCATTTATCACGTTTTCTCACAACTGACTGTTGCATGCTGGAGTAGTTGTCATTGGCAACAGTGCAATGTCACATGGCACTGCTACGTGCTGTAGAGTGTCCTTGGCAGCACTGTACCCTTCAACTTGGCATCACAGGCGTCCAGGATTAAATGATGTATTACATGTAGACTGACATAATTTTTTGTCATGTACCAATGAAATGTTACACACAATACAAATGAGCATAATGGCCATATATTAACTAACCCAGTATCCAAGCAACCCTGGGCAGGGCATAGCATTCCATTAAGGAACAGTGGAAATATTCTGTAAACTACAAACACAATTTAAAAGTTACAAAGATATAGAAGTATCTATATATAGAAATATCAATGTGTCATGGTGACGAGCTGATCCTGAAAAAATTTTGGCTCTTTTTTTTCGTTCTACTGTACCTTCATCTAAAGAAAAATGTCATATGGGATTTATTTTGTGACCTTATAAAAATAATCTTGTGTTAAACAAACTGTTTTGAATTCATGTTCTTATGCATTCACCTTCCTAGCAAATATCGTTGGGCAAGCGAGTTATTGTCATCCCATACTGTTCTGCATGCATCATATTGATTTATAGATTGTTATGCGTGCACATTATCATCATCACATTGTATGCATGCACATCCTTGTTATCACACTGTCATACATGCACATCATTGTTGCTACACATTGTTATGCATGCATATCATTATCACACATTGTTATGCATTCATCTCTGTTATCACAAATTATGCATGTACTTGTCACATACTGTTACACATGTAGCTTCATGATATCATAAACAACTGCATACGCCTTCTTGTTATCACATTGTCTTACATCAACTACACACTGCTGTGCATCTTTAATAATGTCATATTATGCACTTTTGTGGAGGCACTTTCCAGAGTCACTGTGTTATTCAATACTGAGGATATCGATTGCACCTTGCTGAGTCCTTGTGTGAGTCCTAACCAATGTTGGCAGGAATCGTCTGCGTCATCAAGCTATCATGTGCTGTAGTTCCTGCCTTCATATACCATATACTTTGATGATATATTATCATACCAAGTGATAAACTGCCTCATACAATATTGCTACAACACTGCTTGATAAGCTGAGCTACAAAGTGATTACAAATGATACCAACAGGTGTCCATGGCATAAAATTCCACTTGTATGGTTATACAAGGGTATAGCTGAAAGATGGTGGTCTGTAAATAATGAAGTCTGGACCAGACAATCCAATGATCAGCATCATGAGCATTGATCTCAGCGAAGGGGGTATAGCGACATGCATCACTCATGGCAATGCGTTTGATTGGTCTGTTGTCTAAGGCCACACTCTGGAGTGTTCCAGCTATATGGCAGTGGTCTGTAAATGATCAGGTCTGGACCAGACAATCCAGGGGGATATGATGACATGTGTCAACCAAGTCAGAGAGCCTGATCACCCGACACCTCTAGTCGCCTCTCACCACAAGCATGGATTGCAGTAGAATAATTGTACCCCGTATTTTCATAGGTTTCATCTTGCAGAGATTCAACAGCCACAAGGTTCATGTCACAATCATAAAAAAATTTCTGAGAAAATCAGAGTTGAATGTATAATTTTGAATAATTTTACAAGTCAAAATAGGGAATTACACCAAACAGAATACTTGTCATTTATAAATGTGTCAAATTTTCAGACAGCTTCTACAAGTCAACAATAAATCACAGTTAAAGTACAAATATAATATTTTCTAGGGCAGCGGTAATTCATACGTTCAGATGTACAGGGTCATGTTAACCTAACACTGATTATGTGTATCTCTTTGAACCTCGGGCAGATATTCAAATCGGTTAGCGCCACAAGCGCCGATATGCCATGATATGTCAGTAGGTTATTGTTCTGAGTGACATGCCAAGGAGACAAGTGGGACAGACTGTTCTGAATAGTGTCTTGATGTCATGCATATGCAGGTAGACATAAGTAGGATCTGATTCAAGCATACCGTAATCGCCTTAATTATCACACCACTCCAAAATCGACCCCTGGTACTTCCAGACCAAGTTTGTCTTATCACAGTTTTGTAGCTGTATGAATCTTTTATAAGTTCTGACGAGACAATGCTGTGGTTGATACTGTGATAAACAATTTATACAATCAGAGTATCTGACCACCGATTTCACCAAATATGACCACCAGTTCATTGCACAGGGTTGTTAGGGTTGTGTTCAAATCCAGAATATCACTTCAATTCCATTGTTCAACTCAATTGTTAGTATATGATTAAGGGATGGCAGAAATAATGAGAAGAATGGTTATCGAGATGACAAAGATTAAAAAGATGGATTTCCAAATTTTGATGGAAATGTTTCAAATACCCGACAGTGTCAAACCCAGGTTCACAACAATAATTTATAGGAGAAGGCATATAATAACATTTTGTTTGTTCATTATTTAACACTGAACAATGCAATATTCCAGCTATATGATGGTGGTCTGTAAATAATAGAGTTTGGACCAGACAATCCAGTGATTAATAGCACGATCATCAGCCTACAACTGGGTTAGCCTAATGCATGTCAGCTGAGTCAGTAGGACTACCAGATCTTATTAGTTTACACGTTTAAGAAACACAGAATGCCGAAGAGTGGGTGAACATAGTTTTACACCGCTTTTAGGAATAATCCATCTCATTTATACCCTTTCAGGGATGAGTGTATATTCTGACTATAATGTAGATATACAAGCAAGTATACTTTTGTTGAGGTCTACAGCAGTGTAATGAGAATTTACTGCACAGAACAGCAGACGGGCTCTGGACCAGAATGTGAAACGTCAACTGTGTTACATTCCTGGATGGTTATCCCATCACTGTAGACTAACGCTTATTCCCTGAATATATGTAATTTTGATAGCAGTGTGTTGAAAGATTCTGGAACCTGGGGAAATCTAGACTTCCTTTACTTAGGGCTTTACCATTTCAGGGAGACCTGGGCAGATGGGGAAAAATGTGGTTCTAGGACTGAGATCCATCATTATCCCAGCATTTGAGTTTGAGGCTGCTAAACATGAGCATCTTCATTTAAAATCTATTATTCAAGAATGTCTTTCTCCTTAAATTTATGCGGATTGGGATAATGCACATTTCTTTGTGGAACAGAGCTTGTCAGACTTGCATGAGTATAATTCCGGGATTTGCTTAGGTTTTGCAAGATAAATATTCCATAACTGGGATGCTGGTTGGTTCTAAACATGAATATCTAGCATACTTGAGGGCAGCTGGATTTGGATGACAATACTGATACAAATATTTTATGAGTTCATTGACTTAACTCTGAGGGTAGAGCAAGTAGAGTTCTTGGACAAGTGCCAGAAATCAGCCTGACATTTTGTAGCCGGTTTGCCACATGTTCCAGCAAGGCATGACGGGAATGCTTCAGGATAATTAACAACCCATGTACAACCCACGAAAATACACATGTGATGATATGTGTGTAACACTGATGGGAGTATGTGTGGGGTTGTGTGTGTGTGTGTGTGCATGGCATGTGCATATTTGTGCATGCCTCCATTTTGTCTATCTGTGGGTGGTTGAGTTGAGGGGTTTATGAAAAATAGTGACTTTTGTAGAGGGAGAAAGGTATTATTTCAATCATATGAACAATCAGAAATTTGATGAATTATTTCATGAAGATATGGTGGTTGTGGCAAACATAATGATACTGTCACGTGTGTTATTGGCAAAATATAACAATGTTCACTGACAAGTTCCCCATCAAACAACCCCTGGGCAAAAATGACTATTTTCTTGTTCTGTTTTATGTGCCAGGGTGACAACAACAACAACAACAACAACAACAAACAACAAACAACAAACAAACACAATACTGGCAATCTGAAGTGCAGGAGAGGCACTAAATATAGACACAGTACAAACATAAGTTAAAACTACTAATAGCTGACAGTTATTTCAGCATGAAAATACTTATATTGAAATTGTTCCTATCACGGATACAGCTTGTATTTCCTCTCCTTGATGAATGTTCCATGCTTTGTGATGGATAATTTCAATTCAAAGTGACACAGCATGACCTTGAAATCACAGCAAAGGTGAATGAATATTTTACCTTCAATCGTTTTTTCACAGCTGTCATCACATTTTGTATGGTACAGAAAAAGATCTCTGTTTCTAGCATATGATATTAATAAGTTTGATTTTTACAGAACAAACAGGCAAAAATTAATTAATCTACATATCATGATTACCTTCGGCACAAAAAGTTCAGCTGATCTAAAAGTCATTAGCTGAACTAGATGTGAAATTAGCTGGGGAAATGTTTCTTTTATGATTTGGTAGTTTCTGACACATTTTTTTTCCACATCCTGACATAATATATGGAAAAGGTTTGGCCATATACCTACAATCTTCACTACTATTCCAGATCTTGCCCATATGGTATCTTCATAATTTTGTTACCAAATTATACCATTTTATATATACATCTATCTTTAACATTTGGCACTGAGTGAATAAAAACAGATATGTGGTTGAGGGGTGTGATGTCTGCTCAGTATTTTGCCTTTTTGTCTATATCACACATTCCTGCTATAACTATTTGGCTACATAAAAAATGCAAGCTCTACTTTTTAATCTCCTGTCAGTTTGGAACCATGTGAGAAGACACAGATTCCTAGTATCAGTTAGATGAGTGTGACGTCTGCTCCACACTTTGACCGTCTGCTCTGCCCTGATTCCAATGAGCTGCCTGTTCTAGTGACCCAGTGCCCATCTGGAATGTGCACTAAGTCAGGGAAGCTGTCTAAATATGGCTGTTTTACAAGCACTGTGCCTCTCCCGATGTAAACGATTGTCTAGTTTGCTGAGAAAATCAATGGCTTAGGTTGTCTTAGCACTGTTGCACTAATATTGCTCCTCTCTATGTTCCTGTAAAACAAGTCCCCCTGCTCTTATACAATATTACTTAACCTGAAGAATGGCATGAAGACATATTTGAAATACCATGTCAGATGTCTGATATCTTGAGGCAACATTTTCCTGTCAAAATGAATGTTTAAAAATCTTTACAAGTAAAATCCATTTTTCTCCTCCTGTCAGAAACAACTCTGCACACAAATTCACATATTCTGTTTCCAAACCTACGACTGTTTTATTCTCAGCTTGATTATGGAGAGTACCATCAATCACTCCGACCTCCGTTTCATGACCATATATGGTTGTGAATACGTCAGCCAATCAGAAAAAGGTTCCATAGCATTCATCAATGCTCCCAGGGCTGATTGTGGTTTAGCTTGATGCCTACTTCGACACAGGCATATATAATACCATTTGGATCTTGTTCTACTTTCAAATTGAGTACAATATTGAAACAATTTATAACAATGCTGGATTTCACCCTGAAATGGCTTTTCACACTGTTATCATGATGAAGGTAACTAAGCCTGTAGGGGCTGCCTGCACCCTCTGGTTTCTTATGATTAATGGATGGTCCTTGGGAACATAATATGTGGTAAAATTGGCAATATCAGCTAACTAGTGGAACATAATTAATTATGAGTTCCTACATATAAATTAAATCCTAAGTTTAGGGATCGATCATTATTTGAAAAACCTTACTCAAATTACAGGATGTTAATGTGAAGTTTTTAACTAGGATTAATATCTCATGGCTGAGATAATATTCCATCAACTAACATTACTATATAAGGTTTGAGTGAGTCTAGTTGTATACCACTGTTGGCTTGAGTGAGTGAGTGAGAGTGAGTGAGTGAGTGAGTGAGTGAGTGAGTGAGTGAGTGAGTGAGTGAGTGAGTGAGAGTGAGTGAGTGAGTGAGTGTGTGTGAGTGAGTGAGTGAGAGTGAGTGAGTGAGTGAGAGTGAGTGAGTGAGTGAGTGAGAGTGAGTGAGTGAGTGAGAGTGAGTGAGTGAGTGAGTGAGTGAGTGAGCAAGGGAGGGAGTGAGAGTACTGAGTATAACACCAGAAATGGCTACAAGCAGTACATCCATAAGGACCACTCAAACCCTCGTCTGTTCAGCATTATCAATGTTTTAACCATAAGGCTGCCCCAAGGCCTCACAGTATGTACTGATAACAGTAGTATTGTCAAATTCATAAAAATAAGACAGTAAGTTGTTGTCAGTTCTAATGTTGAAATATTTCTTAAAAGCACTTGCTTCAATATTCAAAAACGCTTCAAACCATTGAACAACTCTACCAGCCCCTTTTACAGTACGAAAGAAATGTTTCTTGTCATTGACTGCCGTGATAGATCATGCAGAGCTAACTTTGGTACATGTACCTTAATCAATAGTACTTCCTATGAAACTTGAACCTACAAAGCCAATTCCCTTTGGTTTATGTAGGGGGCAGTGGGGTAGCCCTGTGGCAAAAGCATCTGCTCATCATGCTGAATATCACGTTCGAGTCCCGTCATGGGTGTAATGCATGAAACCCATTCTCTGGTGGTAGTTTTGCCACAACATTTATTTCAAGGGCTTCAAATAGAATAAAATAACACATACGACCATACTTTTGTAGAATGAATTTTATTTCCTAACTTTACTAGCTCCTGCTAGAAAAATACGTAAACACAATTGGCACTAATGTTTTTGCATTCTTTACATAAAGGAAAGTTTAAAGAACCTTCAGTGTAACAACTGAGGTCATTTAATAATGTCAGGAAGTGTAACTGTCGCAGCGCTGTTGGCAACGTGTCACATTGTGCCCTCGGCAAAGGTAACAAAGAGAATTACAGATAACTACATATTTAAGAATACTAATTTTTAACTTATCTAACTTGGTCCAATTCCTTTTTTCAGTCTCCTTTGTGTAACCATTCATAAAGTCTTAAAGAATCTACTTGATATTGTTGCAGCAGATATTAAGAATACTAGGCCAGGTTCACACAAGTCATTAGTGTCACTAAGATGTACTGGATGGCCTCCAGAGGCATTTTACTGTCATAACAAATGTCATGTCTTTTTTATGTGGTCATTGACTTCATTTCCAAGGCAACAGGTAGGATTGAACATCTGATGTTAGTTGCCTGAGTGAGTGAGTGAGTGAGTGAGTGAGTGAGTGAGTGAGTGAGTGAGTGAGTGAGCGAGCGAGGCTAACTTTCATAATAATACATGCTCAAGGGGCGATGGGGCAGCCTTATTGTTAAAGTGTTCGCTTGACATGCAGAAACATGGGTATAATGTGTGAAGCACGTTCCTGGTGTAACCCACCACAGAGTTGCTGAAATATTGCTAAAAATGGCATGAAAACTCACTCACTAATGTATGCTAAAACATAACCCTTATAGCCCCATCCAATGGCTGACTGTGAACTCAGTTTCCATTCTTAGCTCCATGGGGGTCATACAAATTGCCTGTGAGGCACAAGATTGTGAACAGTCATGGTATCATCTCATCTCATCACTGGACCACATGACATTCCCTACTGCCAAGCCCACTCTGTAACCCTAAAGAGTTCTAAATGAAGCAAGTCTAGATTTCCTCTTGTTCACGTTCTGAATCTCTGGTTGCCTTGGGGCTCCTTTTCAATTTATTTGGGTTTGTTTGTTACTATCAAAATTAGACATATTCACAGACTAAGTGTTAGTTGGGCGATGACGTAGCCTAACGGTTCACATGTCACGACAGGTACCTGGGTTCAATTCCTAACCATGCACAATGATTGAGACCAAATTGACACACAAGTTAACTGTTTATATCATGCAAATTCTAATGATAAGACCATGTGGTGGAGGTAGTGTAGTGGTAAATGTGTCCGCTCATCATGCCGAAGATCAAGGTTCGACTCCCCACAAAGGTACACTGTGTGAAGCCCATTTCTGGTGTCCAGTGCTGTGACATTGGATGAATATTGCTAAAGGGGAGTCAAACCCACCCACCTCTTATAAGATTCGAGATTTCTAACATTTTCAAAAAATCCTACTGAATTAGGCCAGACAAATTTTATTTCTTGTTTTACGGTTCTGCTTGTTGTATTTTTCCAAGAATAAGAAGAAAAAAAAATATCTCGTCATGCCAAAATCCAAATTTTTTTATTGGCTAAAAATGTAAAGTCACAAGAAAATACTTTTTAGGCTTTTTTTTAACCCATATTCACTTCGTGAATTGCCAAAAGTAAAAATTTGAGTATTCAAAAGGATTACTACTTTGATGGGAAATTTTATTTTTATTTTTTGATCACCATCTGCCTTTATGTTTCCGAGGGACAAAATCCATTAAACAAGAAATAGAATTGTTGTGACCTTAAAGATGATCATTTGAGTATTAATTGATATGAGTGAGGAGCCTATTGTATGTAGGCAAGTATATCTAGATCTGCTCTGTGCGTAGGAGTGTATATTTACTACATCTGAATGTGAGTCCTGTAAATGTCACTAGGTCAGCACATGGACATTTAGCCATTTCAGACTCATATAAAACTGTTTTCTCCCACTCATTCTCAAAATAGAAAACAACGCTCGAGCTTCAAATAATCTCATCACTGTCGTCAAATTTTCAACAATCACTTGCTTCCTTCATACACCCCCATAAAAGTCAATATGTTACATTTTAATATTTTACTAATCAATACTGATGTTCATATTTACTCAATAACATGGATACTGGTGTCAAGTAATTGGGCTTCATTACAATTCTTCCATTTGATGCCGCATATATTTTGAATTGTTTCCTTTTGAAATGTGGATGTCAGTAAGATATTTAAACAAGTGTATATCTGATTTCCTGTGTTGATGAATTATTGCATGAAGTGGGTGAATTGGAGGGCTGAGGTAGATATGGGTGAGATGGCTGTGGGTGAGGTGGTAGAATGAGATGGATGTGAGTGAGATGAATGCTGGCAAACTGGTGAAATGAGGACTAGGGTAGTTATGAGTGAGGCGGGTGAGGCTGGTAAGACGGAGGACTGTGATGGCTGTGGGTGAAATAGGCATGATGGAGGACCGAAGTGGATTTGGGTGAGGCTGGCGAGGTTGAGGAATAAGATGGATGTGGGCGAGATGGATGTGGGTGAGGCTGGTGAGGTTGAGGAATAAGATGGATATGGGTGAGATGGATGTGGGTGAGGCATGTGTGGGGAAAGGTGGAGGAGGAATGAGATAAATGTGGGTGAGATGGATGTCGGTGAGGCTGTTGAGGGGTAAGGTGGAGGAATGAGATGAATGTGGGTGAGATGGATGTGAGTGAGGCTGGTGAGGTGTAGGAATGAGATTGATGTGGGTGAAGCTGGTGAGGTGGAGGAATGAGATGGATGTGGGTGAGGCTGTTGAGGTGGAGGAATGAGATGAATGTGGAGTGAGGCATGTGTGGATGGTGTGGAGAAATTAGATGGATGTGGGTGAGGCTGGTGTGGGTGAAGAATGAGATGGATATGGGTGAGGTGGTCAAATGAGATGGATGTCGGTGAGATGAATGTTCATAAGCTGGCAAAATGGAGGACTAAAGTGGTTGTGGGTGAGTTAGGTAAGACAGCAGACTAAGATGAGCGTGGGTGAGATGGGTGAGATGTAGGACTGAAATAGATGTGGATGAGATGGGTGTGGGTGAGATGAGATAGAGGACTAAGGTGAGGTGGGTAAGACAGAAGACTGAGATGGGTGTGGGTGAGATGGGTATGGGTGAGATGAGATAGAGGACAGAGGTGGATGATGGTGAAATGGGTATTAAGCAGATAAGGAGGTTGCTTTACCTCACGCCTTTTGGCACTTTCCTAAAACGTACAGGATGCCATGACAAAGACACAACATTGTTTGCTGTCAAACCACATTCACTGATATAATACCAAGAGATTTCTGGCCCACAAACCGTGACTGAATAATTTCACGTCTAGTATCTACAGAATTCTCTCCTCCACACTGTTCCTGCAGCAACTGGCATGCAGAATCAGTTGATCTGGATTTGGTCCAACATCATGTGACATTAACCCAAAGACACTCCCACGTAAACAGCTTCTGCATCCACAGACTCCTATTTCTGTCTGTAGCATTCAGCAAAATGATCTCCATGCGTAATACAACAACATACAGCTAGGAACATCAACACAAAATCCAGGAGAACTTACCTCAATAAATCCATACTATAAAATCAGAAGTTCAAACAACAGACCCTGGTATTGAGGTTAAAGACCAGCCTGTTATTTTCAAGATGGGCATGTTGATTTTCATCATAAATTTGAGTGAGTGAATTTAGTTTTAATAAGTATTCTAGAAATATCATGGCAGTTGACACCAGAAATGGACTTCACACCTATATCACGGGAGTGATGGTAGTATGTCTCAGTTCCTGAACCACATTATTTTTCCTACTGTCAAGCCCTCTCTGTAACGCTAATGCCCTACATGAAGTAAGACTGGACGTCCTCGGGTTCAGGGTCTGAATCTCTGGTCTCCCAGTCACTCCTTTCTAATTTATCTGGGTTTGTTTGTTACTATCAAAATTAGATATATTCACAGACTAAGCATTAGTCAAGAGTGATTGAGGCGATGGGGTAGCCTAGTGGTTTGCTAGTCACGCTGGGTTCAATTCTCCACAAGGGCACAATGTGTGAAGCCCATTTCTGGTATCCCTCACTGTGACATTGCAAAAATATTGCTAAAGTGGGGTAAAATTAAACTCACCCATCACCCCAAATGTAATAATAAGTTTTTCTCATATTCTGGGAACACCAGACAAGGACTTCACGCATGGTAGCCATGTGGGTAATCAAACCCTGGACTTTGGAGTGATGAGGAAACCCCAACCACATCCTCAGCTGTAAAATAAACAGTGCTTCATACAGTGAAGAAACAATGATTTAGTTTCATGGAAATTGTCCCATGGACAACTGTAACATGCAAAGTTACTTTAACATAGATGTATACGGTAATCGATGCATGCTGGGAGTTCCTTTCATTGCGTCTGCTCACCGAGAAATATAGCATTTCACGCAGAAAGGGCAATGATGAACCAACAGTCTCGTGTGATCATACAAACAAGGGAAACAGAACCCACCCACGTCTTCATTCATGTAAACAACAGCCATTTGTTCTTGGTAATCCTCACACAAATATACAACAATGTCTGTTTGGTTGTTTTTCATTGCGATATTTGCAATATTCTACTGCAAACTAAAATTATAACCAAAAAGGAATGTTAGATTATTACAGTCCTAGTTTGCTATACAAATTTTGATTGAAATATGTGGCAGGGTAGCCAAATGGTTATGGTGTTTGCTCATCACACCAAGGACCTGGGTTCAATTCTTCACATGGGCATGTTGTGTGAAGCCAATTTCTGTGTTCCCTGCTGCAATATTGATGAATATTGTTTAAAGAGGTGTAAAATTAAACCCACTCACACACTAAGATACAGAATAAGTGGTCAGGGCAAAAGGACATCCATCAGTTACTTCCATCAGTATGTTTATTATTCACAAGGTTTGTAGTATATATGCCAACACATAATGAAGTCTCACCAGACAATCCAGTGATTGATACTAAGAGCAGCAATATGTTACTGAGGTATGAGTGAGTGAGTGAAGTGAGTGAGTGAGTGAGTGAGTGAGTGAGTGAGTGAGTGAGTGAGTGAGTGAAGTGAGTGAGTGAGTGAGTGAGTGAGTGAGTGAGTGAGTGAGTGAGTGTGTGAAGTGAGTGAGTGAGTGAGTTGGGTTTTGTGCCACTTTTAGCAATATTCCAGCAGTATCATGGCTGGGGACATCAGAAATGGGCGCGACACCAAATTCATGATGCATACGTTTAAACCACAAGGCTACCCTCTGCTCCTTCAGCTCTGGACACCTTCCCTCAATCACCCACCCATCTCACATTCATTTCAAGAACTCATGTTCCAAGAACGTGAAAATCGGCCATATTCTATGGTTCCTGGGCATTTTGCTTCCTAAAATTACAAAATGCTTCTGCTCAATGGCAGGTCAGTCACATCCTTACAGTGCAAAACAGTATCTGCCTATATAGACACTGAAAGACCATGAAAACTCTTATTTGACTTTTCTGTAATAGCAAAATAAGCACAAAAACCATATTAATTTGGTCTGTGTGTTGTTATAATCACACACAATATTTTCTTCCAGGCTCTTGTCTTATTCAATGTGTGTGAGACCAGAGACACGTCGTATGGCTTTACCGAGTTAATTATGCCTCTACAGAGTGTCCAATCATACATTTTCTTCTGATACTAATGCATATCTATTCATTTAAGCTAGAATATATACAAATGCATATCTATCTATTTAACCTAGGACATATACAATGATAATGTGTGTACATATACTGATGGCTTTCATAAACACATTTGTGCTGATATTATTATCTGGTTGATGGATCAGTTACCACGCGACATTTAGTCTCAACTCCCTGGGGATCATACAACCAAAGCTGTATGTGTGGCATTAGAAGGTCAATAGTCCCCTCATAATATCACCTCTTCTCATCAGGTCCACCTCCTCCCACCAGAGATACAACAATGTGAAGATCTGGGTTAGAATTGATCTTCAGTAACCCATGCTTGTACGAAGTGACGAATGGGATCGGGTGGTCAGGTATGCCAAGTTGGTTGACATGTGTCTCCTAACCCACTTGCGTAGATCGATGCTCATGATATTGATCACTGATTATTTACAGACTGCTGCAGAGTAGCTGTAACATTGCTGAATGCAGTGTAAAACTAATTATATGATCTTAACAGTGGGAAAAATAAAAAGCATATTTATTTTTATATATATAAATATAAATATACATTATATATTTGCTGCATTTCATTTCCTCTGTCCTAAAACAAACATCCCTTAAATACTGTTAAGAATCTTCCACATAAACAACAATATTGGTGACTGTGTCGAGTTGCAAACAGCAACAGTTTATTTACAAAGCTAGTCACATGACCTAGTCCAGATCTATATACAGAGTGTCGGGACTGCAGCTGCTGCACAAGAGTGATCATGCTTCGGCTACATGCTCTGTACTACCCTGTCCCTGTCCCTGCCCACGCACGACCTTGTCTCCATGACACACACTGGTGTCGGCAGGCTTGTTTAGGCGAAGGAAACATAATCTGTGAAGGATGCAACTGCTGGCGGGTATTAGATGTCAACTGTGCTGTGTTCACCAAGCATTTTGCTTACTCCGCAAATAAATCCATATAATGTAGCAGTGTAGAATGCAAGCTATTTTCTGCAAGGATCACTGGTAGCATATACGCCCCCTGAAGATGCTATGTGATGTATTGAATGCACACATCCTTGTCTCTACACTCGAGAAGTTTGTTGCACAATGTTCAATAGCTGTCAGAGAGAGTCAGTTTAGTTTTAAGCTGCTTTTAGCAATATTCCAGCAACATCATGGTGGGGAACAACAGAAATGGGCTTCACAGACTGTTCCCATGTGTTGAATTGAACCTACGTCTTCAGCGTGATAAGCCAATTCTTTAACCACTAGGCTACCCTACTGCCCCTTCGCTTATCCAGAAAACACCTGGTGTCAGCACAAGTTCTTAGTGTTCTTCATTGCTACATATTGCTATTAATGCTAAACGGTATACATTTTGATGGGTATTTGAAACTTGTTGCACTGAAAGATTTCCATTAACTCCATTTTTCATACCGATACTTTATATGTTAGGCACTTAGCATTATAATGTGTACTTTATGAACAACCACTTATAATTAAATGCGCAAATAATTTGTGTTCATGTGACAGCGCTACACTCTGATGGTATTTCATATGTTGGCCTCATTAATTGTAATCAGGGCATAACAGCATATCTGTTTCTATCGCAAGTAACACTGTATAATAACACTTGCATCTTTCACAAGTAACATTTAACAATGTCTTCCTCTATCGCAGTAATAGTGGATAACAATGTTTGTACCTATCACCATTACCACTGGATAACAATGTTTGCACCTAGCACCATTACCACTGGATAACAATATTTGCAAATATCGCCATTACCACTGGATAACAAAGTTTGCAAATATCACCATTACCACTGGATAACAAAGTTTGCAAATATCACCAGCAACATTTTACAAGACAGTATCTTCACCTATCACCAGCAACATTGTACAAGATTGTATCTTCACCTATCACCAGCAAAACTGTAAAAGATTGTATCTTCACCCATCACCAGCAACATTGTACAAAATTGTATCTTCATCAGTCACCAGCAACATTGTACAAGATTGTATCTTCATCTATCACCAGCAACATTGTACAAGATTGTATCTTCATCTATCACCAGAAACACTCTAAGTGATGCAGAGATCCAGCTTGGAATGGAATGTATCTGCACCAGTTCTCATTTCTTGCAATGGTTCTATTTATAACTGCAGCTGCATGCACTATCAAAGATTTGACTTCCCAAGGTTGAAGCCATGTTTTGTCTTGTCCTCATTCCTCATTTCTCTGTGTGTTTGGAAGAGAAGTTTCCTTGTCTTTCTCTCAGGGCAACCAGTTCTGACATTACCCCATTATGTCATGACATGTCAGGTCCCTACTTTGACCAAACTCTCTCAATATGCATATTTTTTATAGCTGGCAGTTGTTTAAGGTTGCACTGAGAAATATTCCAGCTATATGTAAGTAGTCTGTAAATAATCAAGTCAGGACCAGACAAACCAGTGATCAACATCATGAGCATCTTCATGGGTTAGAGCCGTTAAGGTCCCAGGGTAGAATAGGCCTTCAGCAACCCATGTTTGCCATAAAAGGCAACTATGATAGTCGTAAGAAGTGACTGACAGGATTGAGTGGTCAGACTTGCTGACTTGGTTGAGACATATCATCAGTTCCCAGTTGCGCAGATTGATGCTCATGTTGTTGATCACTGGATTGTTTGGTCCATAGTTGATTATTTGCAGACTGCCACCATATAGCAGAAACATTGCTGAGTGCAGCGTAAAACTAAACTGACTCACTCACTTCATGGCTTAATGATTTTAATAGAAACAAAATAATTCCACTTAAACTGAAAAGGAGCCCCAGTGACATATGAGATTTTGAACCTGAGAAAATTTGATCTTGCTAATGGGGTTTAGGGACTGTGACAGAATATACAATGACTTGAACAACATGGCACAATTGGCATGCCTCTGCATGTATTTGTGATGTTGCCACTGTGGAGGCAAGACATGCTCACGTGTTAGCTTACGCCTGCCATGATCACTATCTGGTAATAACCCATAGTGAGTGAGTGAAAGAGTTTAGTTTTACGCCACTTTTAGCAATATTCCAGCAATATCACGGCGAGGGACACCATAAATCGGCTTCACACATTGTACCCATGTGGGGAATGAAACCCGGGTCTCCAGCGTGACGAGCGAATGCTTTAAGCACTAGGCTACCCCACTGCCCCGTAATAATCCATAACCACATGATCATGACATGACAGAAAACATGCAGTTGGCATTGTGTTTGGTAGAAATGTCTTGAGGCTATGGAAAGGTTTTTGTCGTTTTCATCAATCAAGTTTGTTGGTCCTATTCAATACACAGAACTTTCATGCTTTTGATCACAAGTTTAATATCAATAAATATTAATAAATATTAATAATATTTGTACTGTTGAATCTGTGAAGCACCAAATGATAACACTTCATTATTTATTAATCCTATTTGTCCTTGCATTTGTTCAGTAAACAAAAATAACACTGTGGTTATTGGTAATAAGGTAATAGTTATGACAAACTGGTGGTCAATAACATGAATCAAATGTAGGTACACACGTCCTGGTAACAAGACATTTAACGATGTGTATTGCTGTCATGTATCTAATCATTGTAATAATGAACATATATACAAATCTTTGACTTCTTTGAGAAGTATACATGTAACTTTCTGAAAATGCAAGTCCTTGTTGAATTTAAATAAAAGACATCTTTGCAACTGACGATTGCTGTAATGACCATAAAATTAGTACGTGCTAGATCTGACAAGAACTAGACCGAACAAAATGAATGTCTCAGAAAATCTTTCAATCCTGAAAAGTTATATTTAAAAAAAACAAAACAAAAAACATGTCCTTGAGGGCTAGTCACGATTCTTTTCAGCTGCGTTCTATGTTCCTTGAAGACAATCTGGAAAAGTCATGATCTCGGGTAATGTTGCATGCAAAGCTGATAACATCAACTGTCACATCAACAGAAACATGCAGGGGGTACGGGTGGGGTGGGAGTGGGCTTGGGGGTGGGGTTGCGTGACGCAGATGCTTTGGACTCGATGCCAGTCACGGTTTAAGGACACCTACCAAGCGAAAGGGCTGCACACCCTTGGCATCAAAATACAAGGTTGATAACCTCTTCCTGGAATTTTTTTTGCGAATATACATGGTACATAAATTTTGCTGGTGAACCTCCTGCCTGTGTGGGCTGGTGCTAAGGCAGACTTCTGTGATGATGCTGGAACATTCATGCTCTGAAAAAAATTTGGTGGTTTTCATTTTTTCGCTATCTTGATTACTGGCATATTCAGCTCTGTTCCAGACATACAACTGCAGCTTGTAAATAGCTATGTTGCCTAAACAACCCAGTGGTTGGTAATGGGACAAACAAATCATACAAATGGTTCAGTAATAATTACAGGAGCTATACATGTTATTGCACAGCTGCATATGAAATAACAAGCTCAGTCCAGAAAAAATTCTTAGTGATGGGACAGACGGCAGGATTTCCTTGAAACAAGCTTCATGTTCTCCATTTCCAGCTAACATTCCAGCAATACCTTGTTTGGGACATATGAAATTACCCATTGAGGATTCAAACCTTGGTTACCAACATGAAAGGTGAACACTTCAAGCATTAGACACCTGAAATTACATTTCGTACTTAGCTGAGGATTCAAACCTTGGTTTCCCATCTGAATGGTGAATGCTTTAGTGAATATGCTACTACTGCCTCACCAGTGTGTCAATGACCTTTGAAGGTCATGGCAATGAGAAATAACAGAGCAACTGTCTTTGCATTTTGATGCGATGAACAAGGGGGACATACAACTTCGTTATCACATTCTATGCAACATTTCCATGTAGGTGCTAGCTCCATAACCACTTGCTTAACGATGTTAACATCTTCATTTAAACTGTGCCCATTGTTCTTAAGGGCTGTCTCAAAACCATGTCTGTGCTTATATACACCTGAAAAACCCTACCTGCATGAGATAACAGTTTTTGTGATCAGATTCACAGATATCAAAAATACACAACATGGCTGTCATATTCATGTTCAGAATGTTTTAGTTAAACTTTTAACAGAAGCTGTTATAAGTCACTGATACACAACAGCCAAAAATGGTCCTGTGACATTTTGACCTGGTCCCCACCAAGTCAAAGATGTCGCCATCTGGTGAATCAGCACCGTTCATTGCATCTAATGGAATAAAAGTCCTTATATGTAGTTCCATGTTATTAGATGGTTTCTAAATGAATATTGTTGACCTGTAAACACCCCACATTAGGACTTGGATTTTATATTGACATAGCAGCGGTAACACTGATTGATGTGCAGAGGCAGTGATGCAATGATGCATCAATGCACAGACCAAGTATCAAATATGATATTTACTCATCCTGACCAAATAGTTTCATTAAGTCTGTTTTTATCCAGTAGACAAAGATTGGCACTTCATTGCAAACTTGTGAGAAGCTTAAATAACTAGGAAATGCTTCAAATTCTATTCCTTAAATGGGTAATATCAACACTACATTACTTTTGAAGACTGTTCTCTTTATCATCAAATGTAAGAGTAAATACATGCCCTAACAAGTCCATGCAGACACTATCACACGCACACACACACACCAGCACACACACACACACTTCTGCATGTACACAGACACACCAGCACACACACACACTTCTGCATGTACACAGACACAAATACAAATTGAGGCAGAGACACAAAAACATACACACAGACAGACAGGACGGTGGGGTAGCCTCGTGGGTAAAGCTTGAGCTCATCATGTTGAAGGTCTGGGTTCAATTCCCCACATGATTACAATGTGTGAAGCCCATTCCTGGTGTCCTCTGCCTCAATATTGTTAAAAGTGGCTTGACACCTAATTCACCCATTCTACTCTCACTCACTCACTCACTCACTCACTCAGACCAATATCCAAACAAATACACACATACAATATTTGACAGCAGTAATATGTTTGTCCTCAAAGGAATAACCTTAACATAGAATTCCCTCTCATCAAGGATAATACAGATCCTATTTGGTATCCAGATAACTCCATTACAGTATATTTGCCTCAACAGTCCTACACCCACACTACCGGCATGTGCATACAATACAGGACCGCAAGATGTGACACAGTAGGTAATTGCAAATAACATATTATTTCATCTCGACTGACGTGAACTACCGGTCTGCTGTGATATAGAGTTCGTACTCACTGGCTGGTCTGACGTGTGAGTGGTAAACTTGTAAACATACAACATATGGTCCCCATAATAACAGTATTGACTAGTTTGTCATCACAATCTACAACTGCATGTTGGTATAATCAGAATGAATTCCAGATGTAAGGAATGCATTAATAAATGTATTTTGGTTACCAGCTTATGTTGGGTGTACTTGATTGGATTCAGTGCAGGAATGTCGTTAAAAGTTAAAAATAATACCCTGAGGGAAAAACATAAGTGATCACATGAAAGGGCGAGCCTTCGTTTACTTTCTCCAGATATCTTCACAAGCTATGTGATATAAAGCTTGTGAAGTAACATGGAAAAAAATATGTGAATACTTGTGCTTTCATGTGATCCCTTATTTATTTCCCTCAGTATATCTGGCTTGTTAAAACAATATATCTGTTATTTGATAGGCATTTTAGAACTTGATGAATAATAGTGGTATAACAATCTATACTGAAATGTTGCATTATGATATATCAAAGAAGTTGTTTTCCATAAAGTATCTTAACTTTTCTTATTATATGAATAAGCATACCTTTCGAAAAGTAAATATAATTTTTGGATATATAAATTGATAGTTTTGTAAAGTTTGATGGTGACAACAGAATAATGAATCTGTACTGAAATGTCGCCCTCAATAAATCAAAGACTTTATCCATACATTTGGTAGTATTGTACTTCCCAATGTCTAACATGCCACTTAAACTTTGAACATCCTCTAAGAAGAGTTATAAAAAATCCTCTTTACAGAACTACAGCATCCTTTGAGGAAATGACTGTCTCCTTGGTGTAGTGGGTAGTGCGTCTGCCCGGAGAGCTGTAGCTAATGGGTTCAATCCCCAGCTGTGTCATATCAAAAGATGGTAAAAATATGGTACTTGGTCGCTGCCGGGCACTCAGCATTAATGGGTGCAACAAGGACTGATCGGCTTGGAGTCCGCATAATGTATGCGAGTGGGGTAGACATGCTTAACTGTGGCATGGTATCTCAGTGAGCTAGCACAATAAAACCAGCTTAAGTCTGAGCTAACATGACTCGTGAAGGTCCCGGGGTAGAACAGGTCTTCAGCAACCCATGCTTGCCATAAAAGGCGACTATATTTGTCATAAGAGGTGACTAACGGGATCGGGTGGTCAGGTTCCCTTGGTTGACACATGTTATTGGTTCCCAATTGCGCAATGATCAATGCTACTGTTGTTGATCACTGGATTGTCTGGTCCAGACTCGATTATTTACAGACCGCTGCCATATAGCTGGAATATTGCTGAGTGCAGCATAAAACTCAACTCACTCACTCACTCACTTACAGTGCTATTGCCTTTGCTCCTTGACCTGTGACCAAGGAACACGTTTCACTCACTCACTCACTCACTTGGTGCTAGTGCCTTTCCTCCTTAACCAGTGACTAAGAAGCATGTTTCACTCACTCACTCACTCAATCACTAAGTGTTTTTGCCTTTGCTCCTTGACCAGTGACCAAGAAACACCTTTCCCTCCCTCCCTCACTCACTCTTAATTCCTAAGCAGATGCTGGTGATTGAACACCCCCACAGTGCTACTGCTTACATGCTCCTTGACCACTGACCGACAAACTACATCTGTTTAACACACATCACATTCCCATATCCTACTTTCCTAAGTACTTATTTGCCCTTCAAGATCAATTGATTGATAAAGACCTGTCATTTATCTGAATGAACCCAAGACAAGGATCATTAATGTCAACACATCCTTAGTTCTCTGGCCTCGTAAAGGTAATCAACAGAAACTACTATGCGCACTCACTCACTGAGCTAATACAAACAGACAAACATTCATACGCATGAACGTTGTCATATGAGCAACATATTCTACAACATTAAACCCATTTCAAACCACCTCACCTCACTTCACCTCGCCTTGAGACTAAAATCAATCATCCATGTACAACAGAACTTAACAACCTCGAAGAAGAACTTGAATATCTTCCCAAAACAGCTTAAACAGCTTCTTCAAACTCTTCTTGAAAAGAGACCAATGGGTATATATTAATAACAACTTGGAACAACCCATGAAGGAGACTTGAGAACATTTAATAACATCCTTGTAGAGGACCAAAAGGCAAACACACATGACAGACTAAAGCTCAACAGAACACGAGAGCACATTATCCAAGAAGATTAAAGACAGCAAGTTGTGTTTTTAGCTGCTTTTAGCAATATTCAAGCAAATAGAAACATACTTCACGTGTTGTACCCATGAAGGGAATCGAGCCCGGTTTTGAGCATGACAAGCAAGTGCTTCAACCACTGTGATACTTCACTAACCCACCAAAAGAACTGATATTCAGTAGCAAACAAGGTTCAGATTATCATGAACAAAATGAGAACATAAACAGACTTCAAATGAAAACAAAAGAGTCAATCTGAGACAAGCTGAATTCAGGAATAACTAGTGATAATCCCAACATCTAACACTTAATAGAATATCTAAAAACAGAAATAAACATACTCATATTCATGTATTCATCAAAGTAATGATTAATAAGTATCGTCACACCTGTGCAGGTGAGACGAGTCCACCTTCAAATACTCCCACACTGGAACATCTGGAAAGTCTTTCTGAGTGTCAGCATACTCAATTATGTCGAGATCATAGAAAGTGGTTGATTAATATTGACTGACTGAGCTATGTCTGATAACAGAGTTGGTGTGTTACTGCGCAGTTCGTCTCTAACATAAAAACACAAAAGGTTCAAGGTCGATCCGCCACACAAAATAATAACTTTCAGCATTGAAAATTTTAATAAAAAATATATAATGCATAAAATACAAAACCAGTTTTTTACTGCTCTCTTTGTGTAGGACATATAAAGCCATAGAAGTTCACTATCAATTCACAACAGAAAATGATAACTTTCATCATTGAAAATTCTAATAAAAACTAAAATAACTCATAAAATATAGAACTAGTGATATTACGTTATGGATTTTAATTATCTGAATATAGTAAGCACAAAATTACACTTTTGCTAAGCTACAGGCAAAATGTGAGGGATTTCACTATTAATACCCTCCCACTAATTAGCTACTTATGAGGATTCTCCTGTTGTTCCAAACAAATCATTGTGCACATTGATGGTCAAGCTGTTGATCACTGGATTATCGGGTCCAGACTCGATTATATACAGACCACCACCATATAGCTGGGATATTGCTGAGTGCAGCGTAGAACTAAATTCACTGACTCCTAACAAATCAAGCAATGCAACTGCATGTTTTCATAATTTTTTCTTTTTGTTTAACACCAGATACACAAATGAGATCACTGCCCTTTGAAGATACAGTGTTAAAGAGTCTAAATCTGTTTTGTTAAAGACTGTTGACTTCAAACAACATGGACCCAGACAAGAAGCAAACCACGAACATGTCAATATGGAGAAGCCGTGTTGTGTTTGTTGTCTGGCTTCTGAAACTGGTCGTCATCGATGGAATGTCCCAATTTGGGTCATTGTCAGGATCAGGGAATGTTGTCCATTCTCTTCCCGCGGCATTGTTGTCATGTGTGGATATTCTGGGAATATTTACTCTCTAACAGGGAAAACATTTGGCAGCTTCTGGAAATTTCCACGCCATCGTCCTATGTTTTGGCAACACCAACATGATCATTGATTAAGGAAGGCATGGAAACTCATACATATATTATAATCAGAAAATACATCTCTCCCTAAAAAGGGCAGTGGCATAGCCTGGAGGCTAAAAACTTTGCCTCTCATGACAAATACCTGGGTTCACCCACATGGGCACAATGAAGCCATTTCTGGGGTTCCCCACCATGATATTGATGGAATATTGCCAAAAACCCTCAATTTAATTGTGATCCTTTTCTGAGTAGTCTTGAGACATTTTTTCATCTTGACATAAAAAGCTTTCCAAATTTAGCTAAGGATATGCTCAGTCAAACAAATAATGAAACTATTTATAAGAAACTGTTATACGTAAATGTATATACAGATATGTCATCAAAGGAAATATATATTTTTTAAACCAAAAAGATAAAACTGAGTCAAACTCCTGGCAGACATTTGAAGTGCATAAGCGTGAGGCGCTACCCTTTCTGTTGATTACCTTCACAACAAGGCTAGAGAACTATAGATGTGTTGACATTAATGATCCTTGTCTTGGGTTCGTTCAGATAAATGACAAGTCTTTATCAATCAATTGATCTTGAAGGGCAAATAAGTACTTAGGAAAGTAGGATATGGGAATGTGATGTGTGTTAAACAGATGTAGTTTGTCGGTCAGTGGTCAAGGAGCATGTAAGCAGTAGCACTGTGGGGGTGTTCAATCACCAGCATCTGCTTAGGAATTAAGAGTGAGTGAGGGAGGGAGTGAAACATGTTCCTTGGTCACTGGTCAAGGAGCAAAGGCACTAGCACCAAGTGAGTGAGTGAGTGAGTGAGTTGAGTTTTATACCGCACTCACCAATATTCCAACCATATGGCAGCGATCTGTAAATAATAGAGTCTGGACCAGACAATCCTGTGATCAACAACATGAGCATTGATCGGCACAAGTGGGAACAGATAACATGTGTCAACCAAGTCAGCGAGCCTGACTACCCAATCCCATTTGTCGCCTCTTACAACAAGCAAAGCTGCCAAAGGCCTATTCTACTCCGTGAGTGAGTGAGTGAGTGAGTGAGTGAGTGAGTTTTACGAATATTCCAGCAACACCAGAAATGGGCTTCACAATTTGTACCCATGTTGTGAGTCGAAACCAGGACTTAATCATGACATGCAAATTCTTTAACCTTTAGGGTACCCTACTGCACAAGAAGTAGGTTACTAGACAATAACCTTGAAGAACTGTATACTAAAAGTACGTCAAGCGTATGAACATTCTTGTTTACACGACTGTTTCCAGCTGTCATTACGATGTTACAACAAAAAGAAATTACAGCGTAGGATCAATGTGTTCGTACATACAAATGTAATGGTTTTTGTATACAAACAGTTAAAACCTGTTTCAAATGCCACACTGAAGTACACGTCCTGTTCACTAGGTGCAAAGTACGCACGAACTTTTACAACTGTATATAGGAAAATACAAACAATCTACATGGAGACCTTTACAATATAGAACTCTGTCGATTTAAAAACAAGGCAGAGCATCTATTGAGGCATTGAAAAATGTTCAGTTATATTGATTTATAGAATGAAATGGAGTTGAATGTTGCATTCAAATTTTGCTGGCTACTTGTACTAGTACAGGCTGAGGCTGGCATAATTGTACAGTGCTGCATTGTACTATTATTAAGAAGTGATAGGGTAGCCTTGTGGTTCAAGCATTCACTCATCACACCACAGACCTGGGTTTGATTCCCCACATGGGAACAATGTGAAGCTTATTTCTGTTGTCTCTTGTTGTATTATTGGCAAAATATTGGTAAAAGTGTTCTAAAACTCTAAAGTGGGAATAACCAATATCATTCAGTCAGGGATCCAACCACACACCTCCTCCTCAGTGCATCTATAATTCATAAGGATTGTGAGTGAGTGAGTGAGTGAGTGAGTGAGTGAGTGAGTGAGTGAGTGAGTGAGTGAGTGAGTGAGTGAGTGAGTGAGTTTGGTTACTGAGTGACAGTTTGACCAGTATTTCAGCTTTCTGTTAGATGAAAGGCTGAGGTAATGGAATCCTGGCAGGAATAAGGGACACAACTCTGCAGACTACACTGCGGCTACAGACTACAAACCACTGGGAAACCTGAGCCTCTTCCAAAAGCCATTATGAGAATCAAGTAACTATACAAATAGCTGAGATCTAAGCCAACTTAAGATCCTTTATTGCCTTACAAAAAATACTAGTACTTTCATTCTTTTTCAGCCATGTGTTAGTGAAAATGATTGCAAGTACACTAGTCTTGTTTAGAAGCCTTGAGCCATCTTCTACTTAAATATTAACCTTAATCAAATTTGCAAATATCGTCAGAAAACATGTCTTAAGTGCAATTCAAGTACCCAGTATGTTCCATGATGCGAGAATGCAATCATCAAACCTCACAGAATGTCCCCTGGAAACTTTACAGCTCATTAAACAAGTTCAAACAAGTAGGAAGGCTTTCAGCTGGTTTGAGTTGATAGGAAGTGGATCACATGACCTCAGGGGAGGTCACATCATTGTGAATGAATGGGAGCCCTCCTGCATGCCAGATGAGGTCAGAGGCGGAGAGTCGCTGGGTACATGGGCACTGCAGTAGGGAAGTCATCCCAGTGTCAGACATGTCAGGGTTCCTATAAGGTTATGTGGCTCAGACAACTTGCAAGGGTACATGGGAACACACTGTAGGGAGATCATCCCACCCCCCCACCCCAGTGTCAGGCATGTCAGGGTTCCTATCATGTTTTGTGGGTGAGGCAACTTGGGGGGGAGACACACAGCAGCAGGGAAGGGGAAAGGAGTGGGGAAAGACCTCCCCAGGGTCAGGCATATCTGGGTACTACTAGGTAACAGCAAAGAAACTCAGGGGGTTGGGGGTGTCCCATGGGGTCAGGCATGCCAGAGATATATGACTAAAAGAACTTGGAGGGAGTCAGAAGGTCTTGGGGGACACAGGGAGGGGGATGTCCCCAGGGGTCATCAATGTCAGGGGTATGAGGCTAAGAGAACTTGGAGGGAGTCATGAGGTTGTGGGGACACAGGGTGTCAGGTATGTAAAGTTTTTTAACTAGGATTATGTGGGCCCTATTACTATGACAATTGTTTCAGGAAAGGGATGGAACAAGGGTTAGGATTGGGGGCAAACTATTTTTGAGCTGAAGATATGGAGATAAGTCTTGACTTACATTTAATCCTTGAATAGTGGGATGGGGGGTGAGAATTACATAAATTAAAGTCCCAAAATAGAGAGATGTTTAATGTACCTCATATCGTATGTATATCTACTGTACTGGCTCTTTCTGTAAGGGAATGTTTTCACAATAGGTACATCTTATCTTATGTTTGCCTTTCGTGTTAGCAGTTATATTTAACATCCAAATATAACTTGTCTGAACTCCACAGTACAAAAAAATACAATAAAAATTCTCATGATTTTCCATAACATTTTACCCGCAGTAAAAATATTTCTGGAAAGGAAAAAATAATTCTTATTATCTGAGGTGTTGCAAAGGGTATGATAATAGTGTACAGAGTGGCAGGGTAAGAACCATAAAAGAGGATTGTTGTACAAAATATATCCTGCTGCGTCCTTAAGAGGACTGGGGGACAGTCATTGAACAGGATGTGCTTTGACCCACTTTGTGAGATTTCTCAGGAATTTGGGGTTGGGTGAACGGATGGAGACTGAATGGATTGAGTTTAAATGTGATTTATATGTGTTGGGCAATGTGTTAGTGTTTTGTTGGAGGGGATAAATACTGGGGGAGTGTGAGGTATGGGGGATGGGGGTTTAAAAAAAGGGGAATAAATGTATGTGGCATGTGTATGGTATGCATGCATACATGTGGGACTGAATGCATATCTCTCAATGTGTGTGTGTATATGTGTGGACGGGGGTAAGTAGTGTATAAACAAGATGTTTGAGCTTGTGTTAATATGTGATTAAGGTTTTATGCCACTTTTAGCAGAATTTTTCAGCAAAATCACAGCAAGGGACACCAGAAATGGGATTTACAAATTGTAACCATGTGGGGAGTTGAACCTGAGTCAATGGTGTGACAAGCATACACTTCAACCACTAGACTCCCCCACAGCCTGTGTGAGCGTGTGTTCTAGTATGTGTGTGAATGTGTGAGTATCTGTGTGTCATTCTCTTTCAGATCATTGAAGAAGGTGTAGGTATTTAATGGTGGACACACTGCTCTCAAACGGGACAGGTGGATGAATTCATAAAAAAAATTTTGCTTCATTATATCAGTTACCTGACAGGATAAATATTATCTATGATCAAAACGCTTTATTATCTCCTGTAAAAGACGAGATCAGTTGAATAGCTACAGTGTTATATATATCCAGGCAGTACCGACCCAAACCGGCCTCTTCTTGTTGAGGCAAGATAACAGACATATTGCGTAACAAACAATCATTTGAACAATCCAGTATTGCTAAGTCATAAGGTACAGTGACTTTGTTCAGGCTTGTCTTGACACCCTGACATTCCATCAGCCAAGCGCTATGTACAAAACCTATAAATGGCATGGAAAGTTTTTCTCAACAGTCTCAGACCTGACTTCCTACTGTACACATCCCATGACCTTTAGACGCTTTCATTCACAGCTCTAAAACAGCCAGTCATTGTAAGCAGGCAGATCGGAGGATCAAAAAGCCGCCAGACCACTACACCTTGGCTGGAAAAATAGGGGATGGGCTTAAGTTTCTGAAATGTCCTACAAAACTGGCTACTGAAATGACGATTTTTTTTTTTGATTTTTTTTAAACACCCGCTACTTAAAAAAAATAATGAGTCTGTAGAGCAATAAATGTGTACAATCATATGTAAACCAAGTCAGCAAGGCTGACCACCTGATTCCGCTAGTCACTGATTACGACGAGCATGGGGTGCTGAAGAACAGTTCTTGAACACATTCTATTCTGCTTTGAAGTTGCACATAACATAGCAGATTTTTGTATATACTATTTGGCTCATTATTTGTAAACAGGGGGTTAAATGTTTCTGTGGTAGTGAGGCTTTGAAAGTTATTACATTAAAAGAAAAGGGAGTTGAACAGGGAGTGTCTTACATCTGAATATTTACTAAATGGTACTCTTCATCCTCAAGGACTGAGTATTGATCACAGAGATGGTCCTTCAAATGTGTAGTTGGTCTTGTTCTTCTACCCTGGTCAAGTTTTAGCCTGTGATCACTCTTAGCCTTGTGTCGAGGATACACTGCTCTTTTCATGTCGCAGTGCTCTGGTAGAGGCAAACATAATTTCTTAATATTATACATAAATATACCCAAGTCCCATCCGTCTGAGTCCCACCCACCTATGCCCATGCTACACCAGTTTAAACTGGAATATTCAAACATAAACAGAGCTCTATCAATACCAGATAAGCATGGCTCTAAATATCTCATTGACACACAAAACACCAAATTTTTATAAAACTTATTACAACTTGGCTATAATCAAGTGAAAGGTTTTCATAGAAATGTTTTCACTGAAGAAAAACATGTAACTGTTCTCTATACTGCCAGTTATTCAGGCAAAAATACACGACCTTCTGCATGACCTTCCGAATAACTTCAATCGAATCAGTCTTTCTGACAGTGTTTATTGACGGAAGTAGTCAAGACACAAACAAATGGCCATTCCATCCCATAGGATGTTTGATTTCTGTGGACTCTTTGACTGGCGATGCCTTTTTTCCAAGGCATCTGTCAACACTATGTGAATTTTGACACCATGGCCTACTTTGGTGGAATCCTTCATTCTGTCTCACAAACCCTGAATGACAGGGACTTTAACAAGTGTCTGTATCGATCTGTTTGTCTGTTGTCTGTTGATGTTGTTTTATCCTCTCAAAACAACACATATTTACCTGACCATGATTGTTTTCACTACTGTCGAATCTGTCTACTTTCAAGAATGTTCACTTTGGTCATTGATAACAATGGGATGCTGGCATTTAGAAGATGGAGAAGAAGAGAATGGATAAATATGTGATGACAAATGTGAGAGCAGATAAAAAATGTGATGCAAGGACCTAAAAAGGATAAAACTAGGGCTGAGAATGGATAAAACTTAGATGCTTGGGATAGGAATGGATAAAAACCAGGTGCAATGGCTGAGAATGGATAAAACTGAAATGCTAGGGCTTATGCTAAGAGTAGATAATACTGGGTTGCTAGGACAGAGAATGGATAAAATCAGGGTGCAATGGTTGAAAATGGCTAAAAGTGAGATGCTAGGGCTTGGGCTAGGCCTAGGGCAGAGAATGGATAAAATCAGGGTGCAATGGCTGAGAATAGATAAAAGTGAAATGCTATGGCTAGGGCTGAGAATGGATAAAAATGGGGTGCTTGGGCCAAAGGTGGGATAAATGGGATCCTGGGTGGAGTTGGGTACAGATGAGGTACTATGGCTGAAAATGGGAACAATAATGTTCTTGGAGTGGGAATGGAAAAAAATGGCAGTGGCTGAGAATGGATGGAACTGAGAGACTAGGGCTTAGAATGGGGAAAGATAGGATGCCTTAGAATGGATACAAATGAGACAGTTGGCACTGAGAATTGATAAAAATGGTGTGCAAGGGCTGAGAATGTAAAATAAATGCTTCAGCTAAAAAATGAGATGTCAGGCCTGAGAAAGGATAAAAATGACATGTTAGGTCGGAGAAGGGGATAAAAATGAGTGTTCCAGAGTAGAAGCATGGACAGCAACAGGATACAAGAGTTTGTCAAGACCATTTATCAGAATAAGGAAAAAACAGAAATTCATACAGTTTATTTTTGAGTTAACATGGCATTGGTGCCACTACCATATCCTCTAGTATCTGTTTTCCCCCACATCTCAGTATACTCAACACCTCCGGTTCCACACCCAAAGACACATATACTCAATATACCCTCCCAGCCTTGTATTGTTGCTAGACAATCCCAGCCCAAGTAGCCGCAGGGTGGACTGGACCAGTTGGCTGTGAATCATGAAAACAACAAGTGTGCAATCCCATTGGTTGGAAGTGGGACAAGTGGACAGCGAGGGCAGGGAGATAACACATGTATACTACTGGGAAAAAAACGACAATATCAAGTAGAGGTGATAAACAGTTATACTCCCCTGAACAATACAAAGGTAAATATGATGAATTGTCAGTAACTAAAGAAATAGCTGAATTTGTGAATTAATGATGATGAAAAGAACAGGTGGTGAGGTGATGGACAGAAGAAATGGATGGATGGAGAGATGGTGGATAATAGGTTGCTGGTTGATGATGAAATGGATCAACGAACGATTGGACGATTGGAGAAATGAATGAATAGATACAACAAATGGACTGAATTGGAAGATGGATGAACAGATCATAAAAGGACTGAGATGGATGAAAATCAATCAGCTTGCATGCAACAGTCCACAATATCACAGCTGTGTAAATGACCAAATCTGGATCTGACAACGAAGTGATTGATGTTACGAGCACTAATCCATGCCATAGAGTAACATAACCATTATCAACCAGCTTGCATACAAAACATCATAATATTCCACCTTTGACAATGATTAAATAAGGATCAGACAATACAGTGATTGATATTATGACCACCATTCCATGCCATAGAGCAATATGACCTTTATCAATCAAGTCACTGAGAGTGACGATCCAATCCATTTAGGTGACAGATTATCTTCCCAGTGTTATGCTGATTATGTAATTCTCTTGCCAGGGCATGTTAATTAGAAAAACCTGTAATCTGTCATTCCCTGTCACTCGCTAGTTATTGTCTAAATAAATTATATATGTATTTACAACTACACCATAGTTGTTCCACTTCGTTCCCACAGCAACATCGCCAACATGGCTTGTATGGCGCTACAGATTTAAGCGCTGGCCTTCAGCCACGGATAATTACATAACATCTTGGACGCAGCTTGACCCGACCTTGATACAGTTTAGCAAATGTAAACACACGATCAGATCGCCATTGTGATAATGACATTGGAAATAGAGTGTAAGACATTTGTTTCAAATCGTATTAAGCGATTTAACCTTAATATCAAAGTAAGAGCAAGATAAAAAAAACTTGGTATCATAAAACATATGCTTGCACCTGTGTTTGCCTGTCTTCTGAGAGTTTCTAAGGATTTGGTGTGGTGTCTCCTCAGGCAAGTGACTGTTTGCAATGTGTGTCTGTTCAAAAACCCATAAGTGGGTACCCAGTGGGATGAAAAAAAAATGACTCCCAACCTCACAGACAACATGGGTTGTACAACCCTAATGGGGATGAAAATGAAAATGAATTGATACAATGGTGAGTGCGTGGGTAAAAGCTTAACAACTAGGCCACCACACACTGTACCAGAGTGACTGAATCTATATGATACATATAGGATATATATATCACATATTCACGCAACTAGTGCTTGCTATTTTTTAAACACAAGGATGTCTATCTTACTATTATTAACTGATTGAATACTTAAGTTCAACATGTGGCAGACACGAGGCAATCAGAGTGACTACTTGCCTGACACTATCTCTTTGAAGTCAATAATACATAATTCACTCTCAACATCCCAAATAAGGAAGTATATATTATTTTAGACCAAGAAAGAAGATTAAAGCATGGAGATGAATCCTTGAGTCCAAAAGAAACATGAGGCCCTTGACAACAGCTGTGTTTTCATGAATAACTGACCATAAATATCAGCCTTTGGAGTACCAACAAATCAGTGCCTACACAACAGGTGTGCTCACAGTTCTCTTGCCATCAAACTGATGGTAAATGATGTGTATCCATCCCACACTATTGGCAGACTTTATCAACCAGAGCATGATTTTCACAAATTGAATTATTGTTCTTTCTGCTGATGGAATAGTCAATTATGCTGACACTGCATAACTGAATACAGACATCAACATTGAAATAACACTCAGTACAAAATACTGTCTCTCCTTGTTAGCAAAGAATCAAGTGTTTTGGGGAGCATAGATTTAAATGGACTTAAATTAAATTTCATATTGAATGCAGTAATGGTTCAGGGTTCTTGAATATACTTTAAAATCTACTACCATTTAAATATTTAAATAAACTTAAATTAAATTTTATATTGAATGCAGTAATGGTTCAGGGCTCTTGAATATACTTTAAAATTTACTATCATTTCAATATTTAAATAAAATTAAATTAAATTTTATATTGAATGCAGTAATGGTTCAGGGTTCTTGAATATGTATGAAAATTTACAATCATTTCATCCGGTAGAGTAAGTGAGTTTGGTTCAAGTGGCACTTTGAAAGTTTTCTTTCATTAATGTTAAAATGGGTCTGCTGATGTGGTCTGTCTCACAGTCTCTGAACCACATTACTCTCTCGTCTGTCTTGCCTTCTCTACAATGCTAAAACCCTAAAAAGTGGTGGGGTAGCCTAGTGGTTAAAGCATTTGCTCGTTACACTGAAGATCTGGATTCAATTCCCCATGGTTATAGTGTAGGAAGCTCATTTCTGGTGTCCCCCACCATGAAATTGCTGGAATACTGCTAAAAGTGGCGTAAAACTAAACTCACTCACAAAAGCCCTAAGTGAAGTCCGAATCAGCCATCTCACTGGTGCTCCTTTTCAGTTTACAAGGAATTCTTTGATCTTTCCAAAAGTATATCTATTCAGAGATAAAGCATTCGTCAAGCTTGATTGAAGAGGAAAACACAATGGATGGTCTGAGGTGCTGACAACTTCCATGAAGCCCAGAAAAATTGGTACAGTGGCACCACACTTAATGCTGATTACCAGAGAATTGAGCCCATTTCACAGGTTTCTGATGAAGACTGCAAATTGAGTTTGCTGACTGCAGGGCTCCCCTTCTGTAATGCAGATGTTAAGGGCCTACATCTCTATACATAGATACATGTTTCTAAATCTATACAGTACATATTTTTTCTGAACTTTATCCATGATAATTTTGTAAAAAAATCCATCAAGAAATTAATTCCTAGGGAATTGTCAGCAATAACAACAGCGAGATCATGACATGGAATTAGTTCTGTTTTTCAATTTCAGATAATATCAACTGTGCCGTTTCAGCATCAAATTACCTTTTGCATTAACGCTTTTGACGCTGTTAATAATTTATGATAGAGTCTGGCTGAATCATCTGGAATAATCGAGGTATCTGTCTGCAGATTTGTTGAGTATGTATGGTACTTTCAATCAAGGACTAAATAGTGCATTGATCAAGCTTTTTCGGTGAAAACTACAAGAAGATGTGATGTTTTGACTGAAATGGTTAAAGCCACTACAGGTGGTTGTAAAACTCATGTAATGATAGCTACTCAAGGTCGCTGACAGGTGTTTCCAGACAGACTAGGTGGCTAAGCTAGTGTTCATCTCTTAAACTGCAATGACACAGTGAAGGTCATCATGGCATGGCTTGATGTGAATGGCATCAGTTAGACAGGACATGGTCAAAATGGTAGCAGTTAGGTATGATAAGGTCTGAAAGGCATCAGTTAGGTATGATAAGGTCTGAAAGGCATCAGTTAGGTATGATAAGATCTGAAAGGCATCAGTTAGGTATGATAAGGTCTGAAAGGCATCAGTTAGGTATGATAAGGTCTGAAAGGCATCAGTTAGGTATGATAAGGTCTGAAAGGCATCAGTTAGGTATCATAAGGTCTGAAAGGCATCAGTTAGGTATCATAAGGTCTGAACGGCATCAGTTAGGTATATAAGGTCCTACTTATGCAGGGCAAGGTCTGAATGGCATCAGGCAGGAAAGGGTCTGAAAGTAAGTGAGTAAGTTAGTGAGTTGAGTTTTACGCTGCACTCAGCAATATTACAGCTATATGGCGGCGGTCTGTAAATAATCGAGTCAATCCAGTGATCAACAACATGATCATCGATCTGCGCAATAGGGAACCGATGACATGTGTCAACCAAGTCAGCGAGCCTGACCACCCGATCCCACTTACGACAAGCATAGTCACCTTTCATGGCAAGCATGGATTGCTGAAGGCCTATTCGGCCCTGTATCGAAAGAGTCTGGAAGACATCAGATATGCAGGATAAGGTCTGAAAGCATCAGGTAGTCAGAAAAGGGTCTGAACGGCATCAGTTAAGCAGGAAAAGGGTCTGATAGGCATCAGTTAGGTGGGAAAGGGTCTGAAAGGCATCATTTTGGCAGGACAAGTTCTGAAAGTCATCAGGTTGGCAGTATTTCATCACAATAGTCACTGTATAAAAAGTAAAATATTTTCAGAAGATTTAATACCATATTTAAGCAATGAACATCAAAATGCTCTCTCATTAGCTGCTCAAATCCTAGTATAGTCTTACTCCAATCCAAACAACAAAAAACCAAGAGGCTTCATTTCAAACAAATTCTGTCTAAAAGTGCACATAAGTTATTGCACTTGTATGCAGGTCAAGGTTTTGGCTCCTTCCTACCAGACGAGACCCCGTTACAAACAGCCATCATGCATATTGTGTGACACATGTTGTTTGTGATAACACTGTGCTGAGACATGCTATGTAATACAAGAATGATGGTGTTTGTGAAGTTAAGTTGAGAAGAATCCATCTGCTGCAGCAGTTATGACCAATGAGAGATGTACTCGTCTGCCATTACAGCAGTATCAATGGACAAGATGCCTTCTGCTATTGATCAACATGCACTTTATGGAGTCTTAATGGGCAGACCTGTAACAAAATTTGTTTCCTGTTTATCTCAGGAATATTCCATCTATATAATGGCTGTCTGTAAATACATAACTCTGGACCAAACGATTGATTGATCTCAGAGCATATGTCTGTTCAAGGAGGGATAAAAGGATGCAGTGTGGCTCAAAAGTTGACCCATGAATTGAAGCCTTATCAGAAATCTAACAAACATATAATACTCAATGAAACACTGATTATAATAAAAACATCAGACCAACTGTGCTATTGTTTGTTGCAGAATTCATGTCCTAAAATAAAAAAGTTCTTTGAAAAATTATCATTCAGATACAGATTTCACCGTTTGCTACAAAGGAAGAGTGCAAAGAGAGGACCCTGAAGTATATACACATATATCCAAGAAAGCCCAAACAAGTCTAGAAAATGTGGCAAGTCTAGATTTCCATAGCTTCTGAAAATGAAGAATGTCTCAGGGCTCCATTTCGTTGTATTATTTTTGTTCACTATGAACGTTTTTTCAGTAAAATATGTTCATTTCAGAGACTAGCTGTTAGTCTCAGAGAGGAACAGCCAAGTGTATGAGAAGCACAAGCACAAATGGCAATTTAACACACTTTACTTAGTCATTAATCTGTGCTGTGCAGTCTTCCTGACAATGAGAGATCTATATTTTGCTCACTGATTTGAGATGTATGGTATCTTTTCTTCACAAATTAGCAGAATTCTTGAATTTTATTTCACAGCATGTCCTTTTTCATGGCATTCAATGTATCACTGTTCTGAAAACACAAATGTACAAAGTATTTTCTAACATAATTTAAAAAACTGTAATAAATATAATCCCAACCCCCGCTCTGTAGATTATACAGCAAAAATACTAGTAAGACAGAACATTAATGATCAGTTAATCATCAAAACACCCAAGAATCATTCCAAGCAATATTTAGCAAAAAACACATTATGATTTAAAGATCACGCATACTCAAGGGATGTACAAATCCATAAATCATTTACTGACATCGTTATAAAGGAAACCCAGTCATTGAAACTACTCATTTCGAGATCTGATGACCTTAAATTGACCTTTTTGAGAAAAGTGCACAATCTCTCCCGAGAATGAAATTTCAACGAATTGGAGGCGTGCTCCTCTGTACGTCATGGAACTATGTTTATGTGCACCAAAACCCTTGACATTTGAACACACTACATTGTAACTGGAATTTGGGTTGTACAACTAGGTTTTAATGTTAGGTTGCACTTGGTACAAGTAGGATAACATCTCATAAATCGAGCCTTGCATATGTAAAATGTTCCCATTCCCGACTCTGTACACTATTCAGTAGCTACACACCACACAACAGTGACAATAAGCGGATCCTCTGAGATAGAATGCTATCTATTATTCCAAACAATCTTAAACAAAATTCACATGAATATCTCATTACATGTTAGTACAAACTGCATAAAAGATAAAATAATCAACAAATGCAAGCATTCATAAAAGCAGCCGGAACTGTAAATTCATTTACCGGGAACAAAAGAATCCATTCTCAATTTCCTGTTGATAATTATTGACTCATATAACATTTACCATTCAAAATAACATTTCTTGGGAATAAATACACAATCAGGGACATAAGGGGTGGAGGTGGAGTCATATCAAAACATAAACAGCATATTTTTGTTACAGGATACAATTAGTGATGAAAAGAATGGTAAACAAAAATTACATGATTATTATTTAAACCTGAAAAGTTTGTACAGATTTTGTACTTAAGAAAGTGTCAGTTTATATCATTTTCCATTTAGGAAAAAGAAAATAATCAAATTTGATATGGTCCCTTATTTCATGATGTTTCTGAGGAATCATGGAGGACGGCTGTTGCTCTGTCGCTGCTCCTTGATGACAATGTGTGAGGAAATAAGGAAGTTATCACATGACCTCACTCTACACACTGATAACACGATAGTACTGTATTATTCATGGTTTCATACAAAAATGAGTGCTTGTATATACATGTCATCACGTGTCTGATAACATTAATTTCTGAAGAAATAAAGTAATCTCCAAAAACAGAATTTATTCTGTTAAATTTCTCCAGTTTTTCTAAAAATTGGAGTACATGTTTGTTCACTTAAATCATTATCTACATGAAACATCTGCATAGTATGGGCAAACGGAAAGAACTGCAAGGGACTTTCCCTTAAAGTTTTGACACTAATTTTCATCCTGTATGACATAATGCTTGACAAAGCACTCAACCTTTATTGTACAGGTAAAGGTGGTTTTCTGGTGCTTGGTCTGTGAAATCAGGGGTGGGGGTGTCATTCAGAAGATCTTGGTTCGATTCCCACATGGGTACAATGTGTGAAGCCCATTCCAGGTGTTCTGTGCAGTGATATTCAGGTCATATAGAAAGCAGAAGCATTTACTTCAGGTCAGCAGGACACAAGGATGTTTTCTTCAGGCCCTATAGAACACAGGGACATTTACTTTCAAGTCAAGTAGATCATAAGGACATTTGCTTCAGGTCAAATAGATCGCAAGACATTTTTTTCAGGTCATGTAGAACACAATGACATTTGTTTCAGGTCAAACAGGATGCACAGACATTTGTTTCAGGTCAAACAGGATGCACAGACATTTGCTTCAGGTCATATACAACCAAAGATTAAACATTGAACTTCTTCAGGTAAACATAACAAACATCACAGATACAAATAACAAATGTGTATCACGATTTCCTGATCAAACTAAAAATAGTTTTTTCAGTGCATATACTGATGAAGAAATTATATTCTGAACTTCCTGTTTCACAGAAATATTGTATTCCCCAGACACTTAATGATAGCAGATCTCGTGGGTGAGGAAGTACATAAATATTCTGTTTAAATAATTAAATTATGGCCAAATGTACATATAATGACATCAACTGAGGAAGAGTTCCTGTGTTTGAACAGGAGAAGGAACATGAAAACTTCCATGTTGGACAACTGATAATATCTAAGAGCATTTCAGTGTGTATGATACTAGATTCTTGTGATACTTGCATGTCATGTTCAAGTTCCATTTGTGTTTACATACTGCGTCATTGAGGGAGTGAGTGATTGTGTGAGTGGGTGAGGCAGCGAGGCATGAATTTACATCTGTGGCATTGAAAATCAACAACAACACTCACATATTCCATGGAAGTGGTTTAATCAGACACATCAGACGGCAAGGTGATGGATTCTACTTTCTGGCATCCCCAGGAATTATGGTTGTGGATAGGCTGCCAAATGGTTCACACACTTATTCCATGTGGGAATCAAACTCAGGTGTTTGGCATGGTGCATCAGCACTCTGTCCACCCTGCTACAGTACAGCCCCTCTTCCAAGGAAGATGCATTACGGGCTATTCATCCATGTTTGCAAATCGTTCACCTAAACGTCTGTGTATGCAATAAAATTTTTGAAATTCTATTAAAAACAATTAGGTTTGAGAATTTGTTTTGAAAACCAACAAGGTGTAAAACAAGCCCAGACTTTCAAAACCCATTCTATAACTAAATATATGATATTTACATTAGAAAACATAATCTTCATGTGCACACTAAATGCTAATGAACAAATGAACATTAAGGCTAAAGATTCAGCAAAACACACTGAAGACCTGGGTTCGATTCCCAACATGGGTACCGACAAGACCCCATTTCTGCTGTCCCCACCCTGATATTGGTGGAATATTGCTAAAAGCAATGTACAACCAAAGACACTCTGCAAATGCATAACCCTGTTTTCCAGGATTGTAACTAATCAACTCCACTATACAATCATGTCATGTTGATCTGAGTATCTCATGTAAACACCAATCATGATAAAAACAGGACTATAATCTTGCACCTATCTAACTAGGTTATAATGCATTGAGATTACATTATTGCACCATTGCTTTCGAAGAGAATAAAATATTTCAATACACCACAAAACTGCCTTTTTGTGAGATCAACTTTTACAGCTCGAGCAAAGTATTCATTGCAATATGATGCAATAATCTGATTTAAATCAGGAAGTACCGAAAAAAGAGATCAAAAACATTTCTTGTACACATGTGATCTGAAGCTAACTGGATTGTTTGTACAGGAAGTATAAAATACTGGATACAAATGTAACACAATTTATCCTGTAATACTGACAAGCACTCAACCTGTCCACACTCAGAGCGTTTCAAGTTGATCTGACAGTATGATACATTCTACTATCTGTATGGTTTCGTTGTTAAATGCTGCATTCAGCAGTATTTATATGGTAGTAGTCCGTGAATAAATAAGTTTGATCCAGAGATCGATATCATGAGCATCTATCTACACAAATGGGACACGACATGTGATAACCAAGTCAGTGAGTCTGATCACATGATCCCGTTGCCTCTTATGACAGGCATGGGGTGCTGAAGACCGATTCTCCCCTGGGTCTTCACAGGTACAACAGGGTACTAACCCATTTGCAAAATCTCACATGAATGATCAAATATAGTATTTTAGTAGGTGCCTTGAAAAAGAAAATCAAATGCTTGCTTCAAAGATTGTAAGGAACACAAAACAGTTATAGAGATTTGAAGACTGAAAAGAATGTCATCAAGTGACTGACATGTGACCTGTAAGAAACGTGACTTGATGACCTCACGTGTCATATGGCAAGAGACTGATAAACGTCTATCCAGTGGAAGGCACGGAGGTGTAATGAATATTCATACAATTACTCTTCATGGTGACACTCCACTTTGGATTCAGAGCTGGTTGTTGATTGTAGTTCGTTAGGTTTCTCTTTCAATATTATTTTAGGATAGATGGGTTAAAATGTTTAAGGACACAGTTATCACTGGGTCAAGGGTATGTCTTACTTTTGAACATATAATGGGTGCTGACGAATCTGTCCATCTAAGATCTTCAGTGAATATGTTGGTCCAAAGCAGTTACACCAGAAGACACCAAGAATTGCTTCTACAGGGCTCTAGATAAGGGCCGTATTGGCGTATGTGTGGATAGAAAATGTGCATGGTATGGTAGGAAAAATTAGGAAACAGCAGAAACACACCACAGCAATGGTGGACAGTCTTAAAATCCTTTACGGATGTATTTATCTGAAAAAGTATTGTTTTACTGATTAAGAGTAGCAATGTTGTAGTGCATATATAAAACAAAACACAAGATTACTGATATACCTTTAAATACCATTCAGTGCTGTAAATGTATTCTTAAGTTTTCCAGTACTGTTATACTGAAAAAAAAATCACCATCAGGAACCCTGCTTTAAGAATGTTTCACAAGGGAAAAAACAAGTGGACATGCGGTCAATGACCTTGACTGAGTTGGGTTATACCAGCTGACACTACAGGATCCTTATCATTGCTATCGTCAATGACCCAGCTCAAAAAAATGAAATCAGAAATGTTTACGAACCTATCCAAAATTTAGTTCTTTGGCTGCTAGACAACCCATGCCATTGGTCCAAATTTCCTGAAATGAGGTTTCAAGCCACTTGAAAGATTATTGCTTATACTTAGCCATGTGCATGTGTGTATACATGTACATGTGTATATTTAATTCGTTTTTACTAATGTTCATTTCATAGTGTCGGTCGAGTCAGAATCCACACCATTGTTTTAACATAGACAACCTGCTTATATCGCTACAGCATACTGACTCACAGTCAACCACTGCTGCTAATTCCCCTAAAAGTTGGATAGAAGGCAGGATAACCACTTGTACAATACTTCACACGTTTTGGTATGACTCCACTGGGGATAAAACCACCTACATCCTTCTCCCTAGACCGACTTTACTTACAAAAACCATGAATGTTGTCTAAAAGCACCCAACAAGGGTGAAAGGTTTTCCACTCCTGGATTACACAATAGTCTTTTCAAAGATCAGCTGTTTTTCTCTAAAACACAAATATACACTTGAGATGCAATTCAAAGTCTACAAGAGGGTGTGCTGTGTTGTCAGATCGGACTTCATTGCTTCAGGATGTAGTCTATGACCTTTGCTAGTGACCTCCAAGGTAAATGGGCTACCCATCCCAGAACGGGTAAACAAGCCAGGAATGCTTTCATTCATTGCTGTACGATGTGGGAGTATCGGGTAGAGGTCGCCACCAGAGGGCATGACTTCGAGAGATGGTACAAGGGTCAGTGTGTGACATCATTCTGACCTACTATACGTGTGATCAAACAAACACCTCTCAAGGAACACCTGCAAAATAAGTCCTTGAAGACTTTTCATGGATATATTTTCCCAGGCTTAAGTATGACACTGCCTTAAAAAATATATATATGAAAATGTCACACTGAAACATTTTAAATCTTCAAATTATAAAATGATAACTTAATTTGGTGTCCTAGGAATGTTGACCTAGAAATTTCAGAGAGGTCTTTAAAAATATTTTCATTAAACTTTTCAAACATTAAATGAAAAAAAAGACACAGGGCAAATTTCATGTATGAATCTTGACTCAACCACCCCTGAACTCTAATGAAAGTTACATTTTGAATGTTCAGATGAGCATGAAAATTGATGTAATTATGACAGTGTTTCAAGACAGATGTATTTTGAGCGGACATTTTCGCTCACACGACTGAAGCAACCAATCAGATTTCAGAGGCAGAAGGTACATTGATAACACCATACTTGTACAACAAATATGAACATCTGACTGTATAATCAGAAATGTGACCTTCAAAAAGCTAAAGAACAGATGTTTATGCCATGGAAGGACAGGAAACTGCAGTGAGTGAGTGAGTGAGTGAGTGAGAGTGAGTGAGTGAGTGAGAGTGAGTGAGTGAGTGAGTGAGTGAGTGAGTGAGTGAGTGAGTGAGTGAGTGAGTGAGTGAGTGAGTGAGTGAGTGAGTGAGTGAGTGAGTGAGTGAGTGAGTGAGTGAGTGAGTGCGTGCTACTTTGAACCGCACTAAACTTAGTCAAAGCGTCATTGAATGGCAAGCTATTACTCAACTTCAGTTGATCAGGTCCAGTTGGTCATTTAGTGAAAAAACAACTCTTATATTAAGTAGCCTCCCTGTAGGTTAGATACCTCATACTTTAAAACTGAGCTCTTCAAAACAGCCCTTGCTACTTGATGTAATTTCCCTTAAAACCTCATTGTACAGTTTCAACAAAATACACCTGCAAATATATTTGATATAGGTTTTCCTGCACAAAAAGTATAATCTTCAGAATTAATGTAAGTCTAAATTATGGCTAACCATTGAAACCAACATTTTCCAAGCAGCAGGTGTAAATTTCTTTTTGACTTCACAGAATTATGTAAGTAAAAAGAAAAAAACCCAAAAAAACCAAACTATTCAACCAGTGTCACATGTCATCAGGCCATTTATAGATCATTACCAGCACCCTCGTAAATAGATAACAGATTCTTAAGCACGTGAGCAGTGGTCACATGGTCATTGATGTATTACACTGGATGACGTAGCATGTACTTTCAACCTTGCAACAGTGTGTATTACATGATGCGACATTCCAAAGACTATTATCGTTATGTACGTACCACCCGACGACAAACACTAGACGTCTTCCCTGACATTGTTATCACGTGGGATATACCTATATCAGTAGTAAGCCAAATAACACCTGTTTATTTGAGTTTGAATTTACTGAGACAATTTCAATGCCTTGAAAAATGTTCAGATATATAGAATTCATGTTGAACCTTCTCAGAAGTAAGAAAATAATAATTTGCTATGGAAATGTATGTCAAAACCTTGTGACAGATACATTTTATGTTAAAATGTTTGGAAGAATGTCAACTATTGTCCTGCTGTTCTAGAGCTGTTTTTCTTCTGACTTACACAATCATTAATTTAACTTTAACAAATTAAAAACTAAAACAACATGATTACAAGTTAGATTTTACTACACAACAGGAATGAAACACAAGCACAGCACATATCAAATAATATTATGACGAAAATTCCACCATATTTTTTTTTAAAAGGATCATGCAACTACAGACTAATGATCTTGTGCATATATGTCAATAGCTTTCTTTAAATGTTCAATATTCCTTGAACAGAATAAGTCCAGTTAATTCACAGACTTCTCATGTGAGGATTACAAATCATATGTATTACACTGAAATGAAAATATGCCTAACACCTACTTACTGGTCATGACGATAAGTATGTTGTATACATAAACCGTCACGTCCAGACAGAAAAGAAAAACATTTCATGACATTTCATCATGTCTATGGATAGTAACATGACTTTTTTCCTAAATCCAAGTCTAGTCACAAGCCAGAAAATGATGAAATACTAAACCTGTGACCTTGTTATAAGTAGAACAATTAAGTAAACATACGTAATCAGGGAAGTAGTATTACTACACACACAGTTAAGAATATTTGAAATGTAGATTCTAACTGTACGGGATATAAGTTAAGCTGAATTTTGAGGAGCAAAAAAGCAATTTGTAGAAGAAGGTTAGTTTATCTACAGATTACTGTTTCATCAAGCATTTTTCTGGTGGCAAGAAAATAACATTTTATTGCTTCACGTGAACAAACAAAGAAAAATGACTTCATAACTGAAGAAGTGAAATTTATAACATAAATATAAAACATAAAAATATGTGATACCAAAGTCAGTAAAAAATCCCACAGATTTTAAGATAATGTTTAAGTGTCAACAGCTATATGCACTTTTAAAATGTCTTTTTCAAACAGATCACTTGTTTCAGTTAAAATGATCCCTCATATAGTACTTTAACACTTTGAAACCCACACACACCCATAGCGAAGAATTAATTTCAGTGTTTACAGCGTATGGACTGTTAGATATAACCAGGATATGAAGAAGAATGACTCTACATCAGTGTTTACTATGTACATACTGTTAGGAATGGAGATAATAGGACAATCATCCATCCATACATACATGTGCATCCTGAATCCAATCTTTATTAAATAGAGGCAGGTGGTATAAATATAGAACATATCACATGCTTCCACGCATCTGATGTCCATTATAATCTTAACTCCCTGTGAAAAGCTGATTAATAATGGACCTGTTAAGGTCCTGGGCCCTTATTCTCAAAACGTTTGTAGCCCTAAGAATTCTTAACTTTGATCATAGCCAATGTGTTAAGAATGGGCTTAAGAAGTTCGTTGGGCTACGAACGTTTCGAGAATAGCTAGTCTGGTTACAATCTTGGCCTTCAATTACTCATGCTTGTCGTAAGAAGCAACTAATGGATTGGGTGGTCAGGCTTTTCGCTGACTTGGCTGACACATGTTCCCCATCATACAGACAGATGCTCATGCTGTTGAACATTGGACTGTCTGGGCCAGACTTTACTGTTTACAGACTGCCACATATGGCTGGAATATTGCTGAGTGTAGAGTCACTCCCTCACTGGTGAATAATACCTCCACTTAGCATCACGATATAGATGCAAGAATGGGACCTTGAAGTTCAGTGATTTGGTTGATATGGTTTCGTATCCCAATCAATGCTCATGATGTCAATCACTGAATGGTCTGGTCCAAACTTGATAATTTACAGGTCATCACTACAGAAAGGGCTAATATGCTGGGTGAAGTGTTAAACAATGTGTAGTAATCAGTCAAAACAGAGCACCTGGGGCTCCTTTTACAAAGCAACTTTTACTGAGGTTAACCTTAACTCCCATTCTTGAACATTTCACTAAGATTACCTAAGACCTAGGTACCCTTAGTGCAATGTTAAAGAATGGGAGTTAAGGTTAACCATAGTAAAGGATGCTTTGTAAAAGGAGCCCCTGATGCTTAACACCTCCTTGAAAAGGTGAACATTGATGTCATGAATATATTATTAGTTCTATTAATGTTGGGACACGTTAGCATCTTTCCAAAGCTTATTGTTTCTATGATCATATGTCTGAGTGAGTGGGTGATAAAGTAGGTGAGTGAGCGTGTGAGTGATAAAGCATGTGATTGAATACTCCTGTGACATTCCAGCAACATCGAGGCAAGGAACACCAGAAATGGGTGTTTCCATTGTACCCCTGTGGGGCATTGATCCTGAGTCTTCAGTGTGCTTGGCGAACAAGAAGACAACCGCACTGCCCCTCGAAACACAACAAAAATGCCCTAATGGTGTTGGTGGAGATATTTCAAGCAACATAAACTGTCAGATCAGTCCAATGTGTTCAAAGACATAAGCACAAACATACACAAAACAAACACTGTTATCCTTGACGTGCAGACTGTATTGTCAAGATGGCCATGGATTCCTCTGAAAGACATCCAAGGAAATGGTCCTTTGGTCTGAATCAAACATACCAAACACAATGCTGTTTTGGTTCCCAAGACATGAAAGAATACCACCAACACGATTCCATTAGCTTGACCAAAATAGACAGAATCAGATAGTGCAGTTTCCGAAAGGTGAGCGCTCAACTGTTTTTTAAAATCAATATGGTCAAAGGTTCATGCTGGAGGTGAAGGTTGAGAATGATTACACAACACAAGATCACGTTTTCAAAACAGCATATTTTAACTTCAGAAAAAAATGTATTATGTACAAATCTATGGATCTAAGAATTAATATTTGGAGATGTGAACAAATTCAAAATGGATAGTGATATGCAAATGTCCTTGGAATGAAAACAAGTAAGTCAGACGTGAATTTTGTATACCATTATCATAGACATTGTATCATACGGATTCGTTTTTTTAAGCCTTGTTGTTTTAGAGATTTTGAAGAAAACAACAACAAATAAAAATGCTGATGGATGACCAACAACTTCAACAAAAAATTACTCCACTTAAAGTCAGGTTTACTAAAGATTGAAATTCCAGAGACATTGTCAGTATGACTCCACTAGGAGGGTGGTGGGGTAGCCTAGTGGTTAAATGGTGAGCCCATCACACCCTAGATCCAGGTTCGATTCCCCACATGGGTACAATGTATAAAGCCCATTTCAGGTGTCCCCCACTGTGACTGTTACTAAGAGCAGAGCAAATACATTACCAAGTTCAATGCAAGGTTAACATTATGCGTTCAAAATATTGTTTCAGGAAATATTCTACCTATCTGAGAGGTTAACTTTATTTCAAAGTTCGGTATAACAAGGATCTAGGCTACAAACTGTACCTACTTGAACACATGGCAGTGTTGGTAAACAAACGTGACTTGACATTGCACAATATATGTCAGTTATCAGACAAGAGAAAATCAGTATCATTGGCGCTGTGTTATCAGTGTATAAATACAGATATACACTGGTGTAAGACCATGTTATTGCATACCACAAAGATAGTGAATATCAACCCCACAATGAAATGCACATTATAAATATACATAGGGTGAGGTCACTTATCATGGGGGTGATAAATTGGTCTTATGACTGTCATATTTTACTTGATACTCATTTCTATGTAACTATATTTTATTACTTTCCACCCCCACACTCGAAACCCAGATGCAATTACATACAGTAACATATTTTCATCATGCCCCACCCAGTAAGTAATAATTAAAAAGTCTTATTCATAATATTCTATATACAATATTTCTTCTTTAATGTAACTGTGTAGTTCTCTTCATACATCTCATCTATAGTGGCCATCCATTTTTGTCCATTATGGTGATGCCCCCTCACCAATTTTGCTGTGGAATTCTTTTAAATGAGCCAGGCCCCTCATAATGTCCCTTACTATTACCCCCACTTCCCATCCCCCACCCTAACCCCCTTTCATAAATGGCTGATCCTGATTATAAGATGCTCATTGTTCTCACGAAAGATAACAAGTTTCTAGATATCGACATACATCATTATCTAGTTGATGTATCACTGAGGGCGTGTTGATAAGGTAATGGTGGATACAGCATTTCACATGACAATATACAGTTTAACTAGTACATAGATCAACAGATGTAGAAAAACGTGTGACTCCTCTGAAAGATAAAGTGACAAGGTCTCAAGATAGCCGAGAATTTGGAAAATCACATAAAATACAGCAAGCAAAAACTATACAGTCTTTGTTGCAGTGTGGGAATCGACCATCCTTGTGACACCCACGCATCTGAGCGAAACATTGGGTTATTGTACTAGACTTAAAATAATCAGCTTGACAGCTTATCTAGCATTTTTTCACATTATGTTAACAATGTGCAAATGGAGGACTGCAATATTGTTCTACATACAGTAGTTAACCAGTTTATAAATAAAATATGAAAACAAGGTCTGTTGTCCAGTGTATTCTGCTATTCCTGTGTTTTGTAACATACTCAAGTATACAAACGTTCCTTTTTACTTTTTCCAGGTTTTATCACAAGGTATCTGCCATGCTCTAGGTGAAATTCAACACTTGTACGTTCATGTGTTTCCTTACTTCTTTCCAAGAGTATATAATACCTAATGGCCTGTTTCACAAGGTGATTGTTGTACATCTGTGTTACAGTGCTAGATTTACGATCATCTTAGTGCTACAATCGCTTTCGGCCTTGGACCTTTTGGTGCCATAGCTTGCATTGAGTCTTGTATCATTGACAAAACACTACAATATTTTGTACACATGGTTATCAAGAAGCTTGGAAACAAAACATGAAGACAAAATACATGGTCTGTTATTTCCTTGTGTGCTCTATTGCTCCTGTCTTTGGTAAATATAAGAACATGGACCTCTCGGTGCCAAAGCTTGTATTGCCTGTCTCACAGTCTGAGTCTTGTATTATTTATAAAATAACAGAACTATTATTTATAGAACATTTACATTTCTGCGTGCATCAACATTTTAACAGTATTGGAAAGAACTGAGTTAAATTTAAAACTAACCAAGACTTAGGTAAAAAGCATCATTTTCTGCATATTTTGATATTTCTATGAGGAATATTATCTGCTGTTACAAGACCAAAGAGAATTTTACTCTGGTTTTGAACCTATGGCTAAAATCACAGAATGATTTTCGTACATAGGTATTTTCTGTTTTATATTAAAAGTGAGAGAGTTTCATGAGGTTTTCAACTGTATTCTGTTTATAGCACAGCAAATTAATTATGGTTCAACATCCCTGAATGATACAGGTTTCACTTTGGTGGAACCACATGCTCAGTTATGGCGTTGACAAAATATAACCTATTTCGGACATGCCAACATTCAAATCCAGATGAGGCAAAACCACAGACATGGTACATACCAAAAGAAAACTAAACAAAAAAAATCTCCAAAATTTCATGTCGGAGAATACCTGTCACATGAATCCACCCTTCATGCTATCTTCCATGTGACTAATTCTCATGAGGCAAATACAGGAAACAGATAACAGCAGGACTCTGTCTGTTTAACACTCCTTGAAAACAATCCAGATGGTGACCAATCCCTTATTTTTTCTCCCTAAGTTATGAAGTAAGACCAGGAAATGAAGAACTTACATCACACTGTATTCCAATATGACTGAATTTTTGGTGCCCCCAGCCATGATACAGATGCTATTTTCCTTAAAACAGCATAAAACCCACTGTCTGAACGGTTCATAGAAATTTTAGCAAATACAATAACACTAGTTTTATTCATAGTTTACTCTAAAAAATGTTTGCAAATAATGCTTTGTATAATTGTTCCTTTTTTAATTTTCCAATTGTTTTGTTGAGGCTTTGTAAAAATAGTATTTGATATTCAATTAAACAACACTTTCCTATATAACTTTGATATAAAATTGTATTTTGTTGAACATTTTCTTCATATTTCATTTTGAAAATGTAAGAGGAGGTTTACCTGAAACCAAAAAACTAATCAATGGTTTTTAATCCATGACTACAACAGGTGAAAACAGCATGCACGCATGCACAAGTGACACCACAAACACATGCAGAAGGAGAACCACAGGCACACATGCAGATACTGACAGTCACACACACACTTACTGCAATCAGTGATATCAGGTTACAACAGGTGAAACCACATGCACATACTATTCAGTACACATGTACCAAATAGTTTCCTGCATGGCGTCCAGTGCACAGTCACCTGAGCGTGGAACAATTGGGCTTTCCGAGAGTCACTGTATGAACCATATTTGTTCATACACCGCAGTCATACTACATTATTCTGTTCATGTTTGGGAAGTACCTTTTTAGTCAGCTGGAAATGGTGTTAGAGGACAACCCCAACAATCTATGTTTGACATATGAATTCACAAACACAATGGCTGGCTGGCCTAGAGACACTGCATACAAATAACAAAAAAAATAAATAATTTATAACATGCTGTGGTCTAACTACAGCATTCTTAATAATACATAAATCTCGGTGATCAATGCTCAGTCCTTGAGGATGAACAACACTGTTTCATGTCTTGTAGTAAATATTCAGCAGTAAAACCTCCTTATTTAATTCACTTTCATCTCAAATGTACCATTTTCAAAAGTTTTATCACCAAAAATATATTTAGCCTCCTGTTTACAAATAATGAACTCGAGATAATAGAAGTAATGTGCTGTCATATATCCAATTTCAAACAAATCAAGAAGATCTCCAGATTGTCCTTGCTTATTCAACACATTTGTATTGGCATATACTGTTACTCTGACCTCTGGTGTGTCTTGTTTGTGTGGTATATACAATATCATGACTATCTCTACCAGTGCTGGAAATACCTGCCTGACTGGAGCGCCACATTCTCATATTTGCCTGCCTGATGGTCAGGTTAAAGTATAGAAATGTATATCAAGATAGTTATCATATTTCAGGATTATAAATCATTATTAAATCACCCTTAAAAACAACGATGAATTCCAACAGAATGCTAAAATACGTTGCTTGTGAAACCTAAATTATTAGCAGGTTGTTAAGTTTCGGTCAGGGAAGTTTTACATGTAACCATCCCTGTTGTCTGGCTGAAATTTTGGGGAGTTTCATATGTTGTTTTTACATGGATTTGCCAATAAATATGTTGTAGCTTAGAGCATGAGCAATAGCAATGCATATACATTAATAAATCAATGCATATTGTATCCACGACATCACTAACAGCATGGTATGATAATTACACCCAATAAGTGGAGCTCTAACTCCCACTAAACTATGCTAATAACACTCTTTATTCCTGTTCAGAGAGGGTGGTGGGGGAAATACGAGCTGCATGTTTCGTCTCTTATTTTTCGAAATCAGGAAACAAAAAGGGTTGATGTATGTTGGACTTACATTTCATTCAATACACGGAACTTCCATATGACCTTTGCTCGGTGGTTCTTTCAATGAAACTAATTAATAGCTTAACAATGCATGTGAACTTTATACAGTGAATTCTGGTTCAGTAGAAACAGTACATCTGGTTGACAAACCTTTCATAGATTCTTTGTTTTTGTATGAGCATTCTCAATATAAAGATTCTTGAGATTCATCTAGAGGTTGGTGAATATAGAAGTTGGTCCATATACTCGTCTCAGTATATAATTAGACTTCATGTTTTTTTGGATGAGCATCATTCTTCAAGTAGAGAATACTGCTACCCAAAGGCATCTAATAAGAAAAAAAAAATCATCACATTTTAATATTTTAATACACCTATTTATCTATTTTTTTCCAATCCATTTTTCTTCCATTCAGCCATCGTTCCATCCATCTTCATTCTCTTTCTATTGTATTTTGTTTTACAAAAACCACCAGTCATCCAACAAATCCACCCATCCTTTCATCCACCCATCTTTCTACCCATCCAATTCATTCATCTTTCTATCCATCCAACCATTCATCCATCCTTCCATCTGTTTAACCATCCTTCCATCCATCTTTTCACCCACCAATCTATTTACCCTTCCATCCCTCCAACCATTCATCTTTTCTTCCATCCTTCCATCCACCCAACCATTCATCAACCCCTCCATCTACGTAGTCAACCATCCATCCATCCTCAATCTATTCCTTACATTTTGTTTAACAGAAACCACTGATTTCAACGGAAAGGCTTCTGCTACCTATGCACTTTATCCATCACTATTCTCAACACACATCCACCTATAACCTTTCCCCATAGACATATTTACACAAGCAAGTTTACTTCTTCATGAATCATGATTTCAACTGAATAAAAATATGTTTTAATCACATCTAACATTGGAATTTGACCTGAAATAGCAGTCAGTGTTGTTTTCAACACATTATTGATTAGGCAGTTTCTAATCAATTGAGTAAATGACCAGACAATGCAAGTGGTAATTCCAACCTGACTCTTATTGTCTTGTTAATCCCTAATCAACTATAAATTGACGGGGAATTCATCTCGTTGATCTGCAGTCGGTGCAGTAAGGTAATGAACATTAAAGCACCGAGGAAGTGATAATAAAACATGTTATAATCAAGTATGTTTCAGATTAAATCTAAACAGGAAATACTGATTATAGTGAGTGTGTGAGCGAGAAGGATTTATGTTGCTTTTAGCAATATTCCACGAAAATCACAGAGGGGACACCAGAAATGGGCTTCACATATTGTACCCAACTGAATCGAACCTCAGATCTTTTGGGTTTGGTGTGATGAGCAAATGTTTTTACCACATGGCCACTGCCGCAATACAGATTGTAAACATCATCATCATTGTGTATTTTTAGTGTCTCATATCAATGTTTGTATCACAATGCATAAAAAAACATGGGGTAACTGACTCAATAATGGCAGTTGGTTCAACATCAATATGTTTAAGACAGACGCCTATGACGGTTTCACTGGAAAATATTTCAGGTGACTCTTGTTGTTTTCTGTTTCATTGAAACATTCTTGTTTATGCCCAAATAGTGTATGAACACTTTTGACAGTAGAACATTTCAGTGTAAGAATAAGGAATTCTTTCTATGTCACACTGAAAGAGTACGTGTGTATGCTTTGGAGATTAACCTAATGCAATTTGAGGTTGTCTAGTTAGAACTGATACCTCTGAGCAAGTCTTCTTTGGGTTATAAAATTTTGCTAAACCTGTGAAGATCTGCGTTAGAACTGGCCTTTAGCACCCCATGCTTGTCATAGAAAGTATTTAACAGAACCAGGTGGTCAGGCTTGCAGACATATGTTTTCATATTCCAACTGAGTAGTTCGATGCTCATGCTGTTGATCACTGGACTGTCTAGTCCAACTTCAGTTATTTACAGACTGTCACCATATTGCTGAGTGGGACATTAATCAACAAAATCAAACCATAATCTTGTTAAACACTGCACTCAACAATATTCAGACTGCATGATGTCAGTCTGCAAATATGCAGACCTGACAATCCACTGACAGCATCATCATCAATCTGGGATACAATGACATGTGTCAACCAATTCAGCGAGCCAGACCATCTGATCTTGTTAGTCACCTCCTACAACACACATTGCTGAAGCATAATTCTAACCTGAATCTTTACAGTAACGTCATCAAATAACAGTAGCATTTTTAACTCTGAAGTTGTGATGACAAGGTAAGGGCTCACACCTGTTGTTTATCTGTTAAAAAAGAATCAGGTACAATGTTTACAGTACTGTAAGCCTGTTGTCAGAGACACACCTTGGACAGAATACAAACACACAATACAATCATAATCTCCTTATAAGATTTATGGCACTGTTACAAACAACGCTAAGTATGATATACGATATACGAAATCATAAACCTGCACTATAAATATATTCTTAAAGCCGAAAAGCTACCAGATTTGGCTATTTTTAGCAACAGACTACCTTCTAACCTGTTATTGCCATTATCGTCTACATTGTCAGTCACAAGGATCTGGACAAGGCCACACTTTTTAAGCGGGTCAGATGTCGAGTTTGGGCCTGCTGAATAGAACAATATTTTGAAGCTACACATTCCGTGTCAAGGTGTACCTTCATATAAAACTTTCGATGCGAAAATATTTTTGCACAAATATACTAGCAAAGGAAGATTAGTGAGTTAAAATTTAATATCATATCAGCCGAAATATTAGCCTTTGTCAACATTATACATTTTTTTTATTCCTAATAGTACTTATATTACATATGCTATATGTCAATAATTGAGTGTAAGAAGAGTTGGTCACACAGTGACATTCATAATTAAGATTTAAAACCAACTTTTACACAAAGAAGTAACTTAAGAAAAGAAGGTATGAATTTATACTGAAGGGAATTGCTCCATCGATTGTATAGTGTCTGACAATTGGAGTGAGGGAGTGAGTAAGTTGGGTTTTATGCTGCTTTTAGCAGTATTGCAGCAATATCACAGCGAGGGAGACCAGAAATGGGATTCAAACATTGCACCCAACTTCTAGGCTACCCTTCCTCCCTCAAATACGATAAACACCAATAAATATGAGTTTATTGTTTGAGTGAACTTGCTGTCCTATCTATCATATTGTGCCAAAAGATTTGAAGTCCTCTTTGTCTGCAGAAACACCCATAAATATGGATAATTTGTTCGAGTGAGTGACCTTTTGTCTCGCATAGTGTACAATGATTTACAGCCTTATTTGTCAGTGGAAACACACATTAAACTCTTTGGGAAGATGCAAAACAAAAAAACCCAAACATTGCTGGCAAAAAAATGCTGAAAATGCATACATTGATGAATGGACCTTAAAGTGGGACCTGTTGGGTATCTTGATAATATATTTATCTAACTGTGATGTCACATTTATCAGATTGTGATGTAAAATTTATCGGATTGTGATGTCATATTTATCAGATTGTGATGTCATGTTTACTGGACTTGTTTGTCACTTTAATACCACTGATTATTATGTGATAAACATATTTCATTTACAGGAAAGGATATTTGTGACAATGTAACTCACTCAGAAAGACTGTTTAGTATGACCCTGGACATGAGTGAGTAAGTGAGTGAGTGAGTGAGAGTGAGTGAGTGAGTGAGTGAGTGAGTGAGTGAGTGAGTGAGTGAGTGAGTGAGTGAGAGTGTGAGTGAGTGAGTGAGTGAGTGAGAGAGAGTGAGTGAGTAGGATCTAACGGATATAGGTCTCAGTTATTTACCAGGCAATCAGACGTACAGTTAAGGTAATAACAAACCAAGAATAATAATCCAGCAAATCAGGATTAAAACCTATGTACCAAAGGGACATAACTCTGCACTGCACCTTTGAAAACTAGGAAACACTAGGATCAACAAGACAACAGATAAAACACCATGCCCCTGCAACCCCCTCTGTCTGGATCCACCTATGCACAGTTGTCAGTTTTTGACAAATACTTGCAATACAATATACCACTGTTGAAGGTTTTTAAAAAAAACCTCTATTTCAAACTTAAGCATTTGTTAGAATTTTTTGTTTCAAATGTCAAAATATATTTGTGGTGGCTAAAAGTTTCGTTCTGGTACATGTGACCCTTTGCCTGCAGTTATGGAATCTGAACAGTCCATATTTTGGTCATGTGTAAAGGTAATATTTTTGTTTAACCTATGACTAAAATACTGATTCCATACTGCATGATTGCAATTTGTATTTACTTGTCACAAGGGATCAGATACACCAATCCTTGCACATGAATATTCATAAGGGTTTGCAATAAAATACCTCACCTGTCATACCCAGTCTGAAACAAACATGTCCTATACGACTAGTGCACGTCTATGTTTGGTTTGCACACCTTTAGAGTCTCTATAAAAGACATTATTAGCTAAATAAGTTTTGTGTGGTGTTTTTTTATGAGAAGAGGATAAGTACACCCCTTGCTGTATGGGATGAACAGGAAGAACAGAACCTAATTCAACAAAGTTCAAACATCTGTTCATCAAGAAATTGGATGAACAAGGTGCTATATGCACACCTTTAAACTCCCAATGAAACACATGCAGAACCTCAGCCAATTCTGTTGAGCAGCTTTTGTGGAGAAGTGGATAGCTTCATCCCCTATAACACTATACTCAGAGAGAAATTCAACAAAATTTATGTCAGTTCAAAACAGCATTAAAAGTGGAAGACATAAAATACAAAATCAAAATGTGAGAGGACACCTAGAGAGTCCCTACAAAACACATGTGTAATCTAAATGAAGCCCATAGAGTAGTTTTTAAGAAGTGGATAATGTAGACTTCCTTTAAAATAAGTTACAAGATTAAAGAAAACATTTTGGTTACTCTACTTCATCATTTACTCACTATCTCTTAGTTGGAGATGAAAATTTTTTTTATAAGTATACAGACAATCTTACAATGACAATGATATTCATATTGCAGTTTAAAAATACAACCATTCAAACAACAGTATGAGGCTGTGGGCATATTAATGATCTGCTCTGTTAACTGCTACCGGGGTGGCTTATTCTTCACTTGAACAAGAAGACGCAGTCATCAATATCGCGTTGCGGGGGATAAAAATACAGGTGTACTTTATTGCCGTTTTTGTTAATTTACCTATGTAGGATGACTTTGTGTTTTGAGATAAAAGTAAACCACGTTTGGTTTTAAGAAAACTATTTTCCGTGACAATACATGGGTCGTTCTCATCTTGGAGCGTAACGTGACGTAAGTGTTTAGACTTGCAGAAAAAAACCCTCCTCCATTATGTTATGAAACATTAACAACTAGGTCGTTTATAAAATTCCTTTCCGACACGTAATATAGACGTCGAGTCACAAACTGGGCGCATTCCCATGTCGTTGCAAGACACAGCGTAGATATGGGAGGGCCGGGCGATCCCGCAGTTTAACTTCAGTACCAGTTGAAACATAGTGGGTGGCACATTTACGCTTTCATCGGTGCAAGTTGTTTATCTACAGCCACACGCCCCACCTATGTAGGCCGTATGCCACGTTGCGGAGTCTGACACGTCAACGATAGGATTTGTATACATTTTCGTTATACAACAAAACATGTATGTTGTGTAAACAAAACTAAGTTTCGTGGTGGGCTTTTCCACGTGATTAGCCCAAATGTATTTGTGAAATTGTGAGGAATGCCCCGTAAAAAATATCACGAGGTCGTGTCATGGGATTAGTGACATTAACTAAACTTAGATTTATGCAAATTTATCTTACTTTGAATTACATAACTGAAAAGTTCTACCCATATGGAACACTCATTTACTTCGGTCAAACATGTAACTCAGGGAGGATGCCAAGGTGATTTATATGAGCTTTTATACAATCATGTAATCTCTCTCTCTCTCTCTCTCGTTCTCTCTCTCTCTCTCTCTCTCTCATTAGCACACCCACGATTTGTTCTACATTATCATGACAACCAAGTTAATCCAGTGATTGGTGTTATGAGCAACGATCCATCGACATATCGTGTTTTTGAGTTAAAATACGATATTGTGTCCCTGTGATTCGTTCTCTCTCTCTCTCTCTCTCTCTCTCTCTCTCTCTCTCACACACACACACACACACATTAGCACACCCACGAGTTGGTATACATTATTTTCACAACCAATTTAATTCTTTACAAAAATCACATTTTTCTTCACAACCACACGTGATAGACTTAGAAAACATCCAAGCACTCATTCCCTCATATAACTGACTTATTTGACAACTGGTACATCGTTCAGGATGTTTTCATTTTACTTCCATGTAAGGTATTTTCACAACATGTGACACGTGGTCTATCGTGACATCTGTCCTCTGTCCGCCAACACAGTCAGAACACACGGAACGTCACCGCATGTACGTTTCCGCCATCGATCACTGACAGGCCTTCGTAAACTGCTGCAACATAAATGTTTATCTACCACAAACTATCCTTCGCTTCTCACAGCCGTAACCAGGTCAGCTCGGTGTATATCCGACCCAGCTTATCTGACTACAAAAGGAGCAATCACATGTTGCTATTTCCGCTGAGAGTAAATCAATCATTGGCAATAAAAAGTAACATTTATTTTTAAATGTGTATGCTGTGATATGCTGGTACGTCGATAGACTTATAAAGCCTCAAAGACAATAACTGTTTGACTGAACCAAAAAAAACCCAAAGTATATACATGTCGTATGTAACAGATGGTCCCTTAAAAACGTACAACCTATTGTACATTATAGGGATACGGTTAGTGAGTGAGTGAGTGAGTGAGTGAGTGAGAGTTTTCACGCCGCTTTTAGCAATATTCCAGCAATATCACAGCGGGGGACACAAGAAAATTCACACATTCACACAGGGGAATCAAACCCGGGCCTTTGGCGTTACTAGCGACCACTGGCCTACTCTACCGCCCCGGACAGAGCAAACAGGCGTCTGTGGGCGGTCATTCAGGGATACTTGGAACAAGGCTACTTCCTCTTCTTTGTAACTCTAAATATTTTATGTTAAATTTAAAATAACTGCAGTATGTCAGTTGCATCTGTTCTATTAGTGACCATCACCAATGTAGTCTCACTATGTTTTAAACAATATACAAAGTCATACTGTTTTGATTATTAAAAAGAATATGCCATGTTCATAAACACGTGTTTACTGATATACGGCATATACAAGGAAGAAATAATCGGGTAATTTGTTCGTCTCTTTTCTAACGAACTGATGGATATAACGAACTAATCATTTAATATAGTAGTCGACACTAAAAGACTTTTTCGTTACATCCACCAGTACCCGGTCACTAAATGTAACTGTATACTCTAGATCAAATCCGTATATCGATCGGTAGCCTTCACGAACGGAAATTAGTGGACCTATTGATATAACTTGATATCTTGATATATTTGATATAACTGTGGTTGAGTGTATCAAAATATTTATTTATTTACATTATTGCGTCACGACAGAGCACATCACACCTAAACACGTCACAGCATGGATTGTTCTGAATGTATACAATGTGAATGTAACTACCAGTTACCCTTCGCTTTCCGTAGTAAGAGACTATCTAATAGGAATGCTCATGCTTTTTATACAACTCATATCTAATTAAAAAATATATGTATCAGAAGATTATGAATTGGCCTGATGTGTTACCCGCAGGAACAGTATAGTATATTATTGTTACCCGGATACAATATAGGTAATACTGAACCTACCAACCGAAACTATCTTCCATGATCAAATGTGATGGACCGCTGAAGAAGTCAACGTGAAAGTTATACATACTAGTATTGAATTGAGTTTAAAGAACTCACTCCCAAATCGTGTCACTCATGTTGTTCTCATTCAAAACTGTGTACCATGACTGGCCGCGTACCTTTCGTTTATGACTAAATTCGTGATTAGCCAGTCACGACGTTCTGTAGGAAAAGCATTATCTCTTTAACCTCGTGACGATGTTGTCTGTTTGGTCATCAAATATGTAGCACATGGCCAAAAACCTGACACAATTGTATGTACAGGTAATGTTTCGCAATCCCCTTTGACTTCTCGTCATGTTTATTTACAACGCAGTTGTTTACAAACATTCGTACAAAAGCACCCGATGATAAAAACACATCCGTGTTCTAGCTCATCCAAGTGACGTGGTCCTTGTGGTTTTATTCCAATTAGGGTTTCAATACTTCGATTTGTACATTGACACGGCCAAAAGCAGTAGTGTTAACTTTCAAAATTTTGTTTCATATTAACTAGGTTTGATCAACAAATCCATATTTACAACCGGGATCTCAACCCAGAAAGGAAACACGCTCAGATTCGCGGAATTAAGCTCTCATTCAAGGAAGTCCTTCGGCTGACTGACCAATCAAATTCAAACGATCTGTCAACGGTGAAACCCCGGGATGGCGGGAGCGGGTGTTGGGGGAGTGGCTATGTAATACCTAGATACCATAGCAAACAAAGCAGGTTGTATACAAACATTCGTTGTCAATATTATGGTTGAGTGCCTCGCGGGACTTGCACTAGCGCTCAGTAACGGGTATGAATGATTCAATATCAACCTCGGGCTACACCTTTCGTTGATAAGAGCATGAAGAGAACAACTCATTTTGCTCGCCCGATCAGTTCTAACATATTGTGATAAGAGGGGAAGGAGCGGCGATTCTTGGCCATGGAAATGTCAGACACGCAGTGTAAACCTAGCTACACAATTCCTGAAATAGCTAAACAAAGATTACGACTGACGTATGTTGTTGAACGTCTCTGGTACATCCACGTGGCAAGTCAGTTGTTACTGGAAGAAAATTGTAACAGATCTTTCCTCATTTCGCTTTGTAGTCTTCCGTCAACATCTGTTGGGAAATAAGTTTGTTTTTTTGTAATTTAATGAGACACAAAGTAGAAAGTTTTAAACTTAATAATAAGTGAATACGTTGTGACTGTATAATTGTCACTAATAGAAAGTTATGCCAATCTGTCTCCATCGACGAAAATCTCAAAATAATGTAAAAAAGTGTGTGTGCACCTCCCTCTCTCTCTCTCTCTTTCTCTCTCTCTTTTCTCAAAAATGTCAGTTAAGAGTGAGTGAGTGTGAGGTTGAACTGCACCTAGGTTCTTCTGATAACAACTCAGTTTAGGAATGCCAGCCAAAACACTCAAAGAAGGGTGTGAGCCGATAGGAGAATACATACCGAAACGAAATAGAAAAGGATAATGGGTAAAGAAATTTGTTTGTTTGTCCACCAATATGTACTTCTTTGTTTGTGTACTGCTCAGTTGGGTCTACAAACAGTGCGGTGAATATCGAGAATCCAAAAAAGGACTGGCAGCCTCACATATGGGCGACTTCTGAAGTAAGCGCCTTCCCTCTGAGAAGTAATTCATATGTCTATACTGATCAGAATATACACAAAGGACACGTGCTTTTACATATGTTTTATTATCACAGAAACTGTTCCCTTTCATAAGAGAAGGTTCAGTAAAACATATTTTTATCTATTTCAAGCATGGTTCACGAGCTATTTATTACCTGGGCTTGCTACTCAAATGGTCTACTCGTACACCTGTTTGAGACAACAGGAACACAGTCAGACGACAAGAATATTTATTCCCATATCGTGACCTGTAACATAAATTAAGTCCCCCAAACCGCCTCACAGAACAACCATTTTTCCATGTCCACCTCCCGTGACGGATGGAATTATGCCCTTGCCGAGGCGTTGACCTAGTGCCCCAGTGAATCGATCGTTACCCTCGGGCAAAAGGCGGGAACGTGGGGTCTTTCAGTTCGCGGAAGGGCCAAAGACTCGTCTTGTCTCTGGTTAGCTTTATCCCATCCTTGCCACTTGAGAAAACACACACACAGACACAGACACACAGACACAGACACACAGACACACACACACACACACACATATATATATATGTAAAATACCATGCAGACTCGGATTTTCTAGAAACACGTACCACCGTTGTCAACGTGTTTATCAAGCATGCACCCACGAGAATAAAGGAATTTGGTTTCCACAAAACCTTGGTGTTGCCAAGGTAAAAAATTGTATTATCTTAATTCAAATAAATAAATGTGTATGCTTATAAAGATTTGGATATTGATAACATAAACCCTTAGAGACGAAATTCACATATGGGCTAAACCATTAAACAGATCTACTTGGGGTATAACAGAATTGCATCACCCTTTCCGCGAAGGCACGTTTTGCCAGTCACGATGATTTGAATCGTTCAGTCTGTATGAATAACGTATCTTACACGTTAACAATAAATTATTAATAACATCACCACGTGATCGTGCTTCATAACGATGATCGCTTGAACCGGACTCATGAGCTTCACGTGGTGCTGAGGTTCGTTGTTGAACGCGGAGCCTTGTGTCTGTTTACAAAACATCTGAATCCTAAACAAGCCATGAGGACATAGAGTTTCGTAACTAACAACTTCAAGTACACAAACGATTGTTAGGTATTTTGCAAGTTTAACATATTAATAATACGACATATTTTAATTTTAGTTTGTCGTGTATAAATAACCGCAAACCATGTATGTGTGGTATATTGTTTCGTACAGAATTGGAAATATGTACGATTTTCTTAGAAGTCATTTGATCAAGGAATGTGAATTCTTTTGGGGTTAGTGCAAACTGTCTCGTCCTGACACAGTCACCTCGTCAGCGATTCACCCACTCAGCCTGTTCGGCCAGACACAGAAATCCCCCCCAGGGCAGACACACCACGAAACTTGACAAGAGTCACGAGGTACGCGCGTCTCGATCGGGCATGCTATCGTTCGGAGCTATCCCGAACCTCCAAACCAGTCATACCCTTGACGTTATTATTAAACAAATCGATTTAGGCACACATAGTAACGTTCGCAGTGTGCTCGTATTCCTTTAGTGAGTTCTATCGATTGTCTGTGTTGGCGCGGTTTCAGCTTGCCATTCATGGCCAAATACCAACCAACAAGTCCGAGGGGTGATAGGTTGTGAAATAAAATATGTTTTGCTTTATATTTGTCCGATTTGTGAATTTATTATAATTAATACACAAACATCTCATATTGGATTGCAGCGCACTGAATTTGTTTATAATTTAAAAATAGTCAACTCAAACAAATAATAAACATGTTGTTTATTGGTATAAACATTCCAGTGAGTTCCCGAACACACCATAATAGACTCGACCATGACTGCTGTGAATCGAAACCATGTGACCTGAACGTAGCCCGCGTTGGCAAGCTGCCAGCTTTATTATCATAGTGGACGAGCCCATTTCCTGGGGATCAGACTCAAACATGAAAACATGTTTTATATTGTGAAAAATCAGTTTTAAAGGGGATCCTTGTCAAGATATGCTAAAGTCTCATGTAAAATGTATCGAATAAGATAGGTGTGTTCAAATATAACAATCTTCCAATTTCGAATGTAAACAAACGTGCGAGTCACGTGTTGTTATCCCGGTAAATAGTGGATTCGCCCGTAAACCAGACAGACGTCAATTGAAACTTTGCCAACGGTCGTCTATTGGCCCAGTTTGTGAGTAGCGGTTGTAAAAGCACGACTAGCGACGAGCACACACCAGAACCACGCTGACTTTCAGAGCGACAACATCACAACTCGTTTGTTGATATTTACATCTGAGAGTGCTGTTCAGCGTCTATGGCCATGTATCCCAACGCTACGAGAGGTTATATGCCATTCGTCACTCCAGCTAACAAGCGTAGTACGAAGCATTCAAAACACTGTAAACACGCTTCTTCGATGAAGTCCAAGGCGGGCGGACCTGACACGAAGACATACCGAGTGACTCTTCGCGACAGAAATGGCTTTACCTACACTTACATTATCCAGGCTGATGGAACCAAATCCCTGCCAGTCTTGTGCGAGTCCAAAGTCACAGGACCCAACGGTTTCTCCAGTTCCCTACCCAACCTGGCGGAAGCTGCTCTAACCGGCAAACGTCTTCAGATGCCCAAAGAAGAAGCCAAAGAGGAAGGTTCAAAGAACGGATTTTTTACCTCCTTGATTCAGTACATTCGGGGAAGGACAAAATCGAGCTCTTCAAAATCGAAATCAAAACGGAAGCCGAAACCAATGGTCCAAAGAAAACGCCAGAGGACCATCTCAACCATGTCCAACCTGGACCCAATTCAGGAGTCTCCTGAGGAGGACAGCGAGGAAGACGCCGAGTCCTACAGTCACGACTCCGTGTCCACAAGCAGTGACACCAGCAGTTTAGAAGAGCCCGAACCATGAGACGCGAGATCCATGGAAAAGGGAAACGCTTCAACCGCAGCGACGGTCTCCCGTGGGACATCGCCGACAGCACTGCTGCATGTCATACAGGACGTGTACGTCATGACCGCGAGGGGAAGAGAAAACGTGAAGTGATTTGGTCTGTTCCTTGCCCTAAGGAATGCCCGTGAGCTGACAGAGTGAACAATTCTATGGACAATTCACAATGTGATATTGAACTGACTGTCTATGCTTCACTTCAGAAGCTGGTACGCTATTGCGTTTACAGGACTCTCTATACGGTCGAGAGCACGTGAATCGCTTCGGACTCGGTCTCACAGCGCGAGCCATCGCATACCGAGACGGTTCAGGGGAGGGTTACCAGGGAGACAATGCTGAACTATTTGGAGGGAAGGAGACCCTTAAATGACTTCTACAGCCTCCTGCTTTTCACACCAAAGACTTTATCTGTGCTGCCGCCCGAATCTGGCTTAACGAACTTTAAAAGATGTGCTTTTTTACCTGGACTTTTTTTAAGACTATGCAAATTATGTAAAACGATGTGAAAACGGAATTATATCTGTGTGCTTCCTTATAAAGGATCAGTTATTTTAAGGACTTTTTGTCCACCCAGGTTGGTCCGTGAAAGTATTGTCTATTGTAGTTATTGATAGTAATGTATCTTTAATTATTCTGACTGTTCTGTATCCTGTCTCCCCTAGCCAGTATTCCTAGAGTGTTTCATCCGAGATGAACGACACCTATTCCAATTTGCCTTTAAATGCTAATTTATTCCTAAGTTAAAATTTCTCGTGAAATATCAACGTGCCTGTATATTTATTTATCTGCCAGAGAAATAATTTATTTTGTTACCAATAAGCAATGCATTGTATTCAGAATACAAAGTTATCAGTGTGTTTGTGTTTGTAAACATGGAGAGAGCGCAAGATGGCAACGTGGCGGAGTGAAAGCGTGAGTGGGCGGGGCGCGCATGGAGTGTCTGAGCATACATTGTAATACATTTGAAATGTATTACAGTATTGTTTCAAATTCATTGTTCCATTGTTAAGTTGCCTTCATGGTCAAGTGACAATTGTTGTGTGTATTATTTACGGGTATGAAAGAAGGCGTGGGTGTTAATTTGACAAAGTCAATATTCCATATTGTTCCAAATAACTGGGTCAGACTTCCACAAATGTTTACCATATTCAGCCATACTTTGGTTCTTCTAAAATATTTTCAAATTGGATTTGGTGGTGATTGATAACATTCCCAGTCTAATCAGTTGCTAAAGCAACCGACGTGTCCAGTCCTGTCGCTATTGTTCCAAAATCGCCCATTGAAAATTTTCCATCACGGAGGACTAAATTTAGCTGGGTCACGGGATCGATTGTGCCTACGTCAATTTGGCGGCAGGTTTGCACTGCGTTGATTGGTTAATACACCAGTCAATGACCAATCGCAGCGTTCTTCCCGTACTCGGCAAGGCGATGAGTACGACAACAAACATGTGTAGAATTCTGACCCAGTGAGAATGGCGGATTGCCAGCGTTCCTATGTTGTACAGCTACCAAGCTACTCTGAGCATTATCAATGCACAACCAATGCAAATGTGTTATATTTTGTCATGAAATTGTTATTTTTTGTGCAATGTTTGACTTTCATAAAAGAGATTTGTACGAAAAAAAGACAATGACCAAAAATAAATTTATGAAACTCATGAGAAATATTTGTTTTTGTTGACAACTAATGATGGACAAACTTATCTCATCGGAGATGGATTATGAATATTAAAAAAAATACATCTGAAGTATTTGAAAAGAAAATTAATTGATTCTAAATTTATCGAATTCGTTGTGTTCTTCAGATGTATTTTGAAATATATCATTGGTATCAACAGCTGTTGCAAACATCACCTCGGATCACATAAAAATGTTACAAGCACCTCTTAAGTATCACTCACTCAACAACAGATTCAACAATAACCAGCCCAGTTTTTTAATGACTCATACAAACAACTGACTAAATGGAAAATAACCAGTTTTAACACCTGTTGAACAATTAGCAATTTATATTCCTTGTAATTTACCGCCCAAGTAATCTGACCTGTTTACGAACGAATTTATTCATTAAAAGACGGGACACCCATGCACGTCAAATTCTGATACCAGATGCTTCACATTAAAAAAAATATTATCTTCAAGGGATTGGAACTTCCTCTGGTTTGTTTAATCCTCAAACTATTGGAAATGTTACTTCCCTCTCAGCATATCACATGACGTGGTGGTTTATCAATAAAGACTTGTTTCGGTCTTGATGTGGTTTTCCCACAACGTATTGATACCAATGGAACGACCTGTAGAAGATTCCCTAAGTAAGCCCAACTAGCCATCGTGTCATCACAACGCTGTGACCTTGTGACGTCCTCGTCACAGTTGTGACAGAACGTCTCATGGCTTCTCATCCCCGGGATAAACATCGAGTCCTTGTAAAAACAAAGCAAAATCGATACACAAAACGTTGATTAAATCTGATACTTCCAGGTTTTAAGTCGTGTGTGTGTGTGTGTGTGTGTGTGTGTGTGTGTGCGCGCGCGCGTGCGTGTGTGTGAGAGAGAGAGAACGAATCACCGGGACACACTATCGTATTTTAACTCAAAACACGATATGTCGATGGATCGTTGCTCATAACATCAATCACTGGATTGTCTGGTCCAGACTTGATTATATACAGGTCGACGCTATAGGTGATTGGGGAGTAAACAACAAATACGCGAATAATGGCCACAGACTTTTGACCAACGGAACATAGGTTTTAAAGTATTACAAATTCACAGCTTATGTCACATGCCGGACAGTTTTCATAAAAGTTTGGATTTTTTTCATGAAGGAAACGTTGATAACAATATTCCCGCAATGTCGCGGCGGGGCTACACACATTGTGCCCATATGAGGAAGCGAACCGCATTTTCGGCGCGACGAACAAACGTTCAACCACGTGGCTGCCTCACTGCCCTCGTCACGTTGAAGACACGGGTTCGATTACTCAAATGAGTGCAATGTGAGAAGAACGTTTCCAGACTCCGCGATACTGGTGGAATGCAGCCCACAGCGGCGTAAAACAACACTCACTCACTAACCTAGATGCGCAGTACTGACGATTGTTAGTGTAGGTATATGGGTCAAGTGTGTGTAAACTGTTTGTACATGTCGCAGTGATATATGCATGTAGTGTAAACACAGGGAGCGTTACGACGTACAAGGTCCACGCATGTCCGTGGAAAAATGGAACGTTAGTCATCGTCAGAGTATCAGCATGCCGTTGGTATCACAAATAAGTAGGTCAAAGCTCATCAGTGTTGCGTTTGTTCGTCACGTGGAATCGTGACGCATCAGCGTGTTTGTTTGTTTGTTGTTTAACGCCACACTTATCACGCATACATAGCATGTGTATAATTTTAAGCCGCTTTTAGCAATGTTCAAGCAATACCAAGGCGGGAACACCTGGAATGGGCTCGAACCACTGCCCACCCGAACCCGCTAGCCCACATTATGACAAGGGGTGGTGGGGTAGCCTAGTGATTAAACCGTTTGATCGTTACACCTAAAGGTTCGATTCCCAACATATACACCATGGGTGAGGCCCATTTCGTGTGTCCTCCGTCGTGATATTGCTGGAATACGTAGTGTAAAACTAAACTCACTCACTCGTGTGACAAGCACGAGCGGGTAAAGATCAAATATAACCGACCCGTGAAGAGCCGGGGTGGAGTAGGTCTTCAGCGAGCCATGCTTGCCATAAAAGGCGACTATGCATGTCGTAAGAGGTGACTAACGGGGTCGGGTGGTCAGGCTCACTGACTTGGTTATGTCAATTAAGCAGATAGACGCACATGCTGTTGAACACTGGGTTGTTTGGTCCAGACTCGATTATTTACAGACAGCCGCCATACAGCTGGAATACTGCTGAGTGCGGCATAAAACTAAACTCACTCAAATACAACCCAGATCATCATCAGCCTTAGGAAAGATTTTCTATGCAAAGATACACAGAAGAGAATGATTCTTCCACACAGATCCCCCTCTCCTCCCCACACTGTGTCCTTGTGCCCTGTGTATTGCTAATCCAATACATCACACTCAGCTGACCGATATCAATAAAATAGCTGAATTATTTGAATCATCAGGGCTCACTTGCACAGAGCGATCTTAGCTCTACAAAGATTGTAACTCCCATTCTCCAACATAGACTTCAGATACTCAAAGATCGCTTTGTGCAACTGGGCTCTGATCTTGCTCTGTTTCTCCTCGAAGCAGAGAGACACAACATTCTCAACTGTTTTTTAATTGTAAGGACTCTTAAATTGTATATTTAAGTACACGACTACACGACAACAACATCGTCAGGTAAACAGGGTGTGACTAACTTCCATCCGCGAAACACCTACTTTTAAGATATACTAATATGCACTACAGTCAATGACCGTGACGTTGATTATATGACATTGTAGTGAACTATGGCATCCAAACATCTTGGCATAACGTCGGGTTGCCCGGGCGAAAACAACCTGATCTATTCTGCGTGTACATAGTAAATAATCAGACTTCTTCGGCATGTTTAAACAAAGCGTTACGGTATGACGTAAAGAAAGTGTCTCGTCTTAAATGCACTACAGCGCAGTAAGAGTAAATGGTCAGCCCCCAAGTGTTTATGAAGTGTCACTGCCGGCCTCGCTTGTAGAGATAATTTCCTGAACCCGTGGCGTGAAACTTCTTCGCTGTTGGCCGTAAGGTGACCTCTCTGACCTTGCACGTGACCCTTGGTAAACTGACCACAACATAGTGTTTGTAAACACATTCCATGACAAGATGCGCGTGAAAATGAAAAGGGTTCTGTTTCAGAGATTGTTAAGCGCCCTCACACGCAGTCCTGCTGGTTGCGATTTATCGAAACAAACTTAACTCTGTGTTTTGACTTAAGTTAGAGTTTTTACTAAAATTTGAGAAAACGTAGGAAAATGCATTTCCCAGAATGAACTGAAATCGATACTAAACTATAACATAGTAGACAATTTGAGTTTGGTGGATAGGTTACTTCAGTTGTTTGAGTATTTGTTTTAGAAACGCAGTTCAGTTAAAATTTCAGATTTGAATTTTGAGTAAAAATTTGTTTCGAGAAATCGGGGCACGGTATAAGCGAATGAGGGAACATGGACCATTAAGTTAATATTCTTTATACATGTACATTGAATAACGGCATGTTTCCACCGGACACATAAATAAATCACATGTGTGTACATCCGATGAGTTGAATTTGTGCGTATCATAACAATGACTGTAAGAAGTCTCATTATGTGAGTTTAAAATTAGCAAGTCACGTGGTAATGTTGTTTTTCTGGACTAGCTGAAAATGGATGTATGGAAATCAATGTTAGTTGCTCGTGTGTGTAATACTGTCTGCCAAACAATGCTACGTGAGTGAAATCACGAGCTCTCCACTCGAGCGTGTTTATCTATTTATAGCCACAACTAATAGTACTATCTCGACACGCATCATGATGCTTTCACCAGCTAACAACCTCAGGTGTACAGGACGCTCTAGTCACGTGACTCGCAGTTTCAGCGCTCACTGAATCTGGATGAGAAAAACTTGACGGCATATCTAATGAGTATTGAGCACACTTTATAACACCCACCGTCTACTCCACAGGCCCCTGTGCATATGTGTGTGTGTGTGTAAGAGAGAGAGAGAGAGCGTGTTGTGTGTGTGTCCCCAGATTTTGACAGCATGCGTGTGTGTGCGTGCGTGCGTGCGTGCGTGAGTTGTTGTTTTTTTTGTGGTGTTTTTTTCCAATGAGGATTCAAATAATTCGGAAAAGTAATACTTGATGTTTTAACAACCAAACTTGCAGTATTGTTTGTCCAAGCTTGTCTGAGCCACATCCATAACCCATATGCGATACTCCACTTGGTACAATATGTACAACCGCGTTCTTAGACCCTCACTCATTCAAGCAACGTTGCACATCAACAACCAGATTCATTAAAAAGAGCCTTAAAGTACACGACTGCCAATAAAGCCAAATCTCGCCGTGTCTCAGGTCTTTTCATTTCTGCCGTCCGCACGCCTAATCCAATTTGGCGTTGTCATTCGCCTACAGCAGTCAATACCACATATAACATGATTACTTGGGACGGCGGCGCACCCTTTCTTCTTACATATGTAAGATACAATTTAGCGAGCAGAGTGGCCTTGCAGATTGTACTTCAAAGCCAAAGTACACTGGTTGTACTATTGGAATCCTTATTGATTAAGCGCTGAGGGCGTATGTTGTGGTCGTCAATGATCACGTCCTTCGTAGCAGAGGCGACTGCGAGGGTTGTCAACAGAATGACCTGGTCACTGGAACGATATTTATCAAAGTAAGGCGTATTTGGGGGTTGGGGAATGGATCCTGCAGCAGGCTAGGTGGATGGGTGTATGCTTCATGGGCCAGTTCGGAATAATATCGGTCTTATTGTGCAAGCCCACTGAGACAAACACAAATATCGCAATCAGCCCACCAATTCTTGATCTTATTCCATTTCATACTCCGATATCCTGGCAGGCTAACATAAAATATCATCTTCTAATTTCATTTGGTAAGTATGGCATTTCGCCACTTCCAAAGCAATATTCCAGCAATATCACCAGAAATGGACTTCACACATTCCACCCGCGTCGGGAATCGACCCCGTGTCTTCAGCGTGACGAGCGGACGCTTTAACCCCACTAGGCTACTCCAACATGTCGTCATTTGACATGAAACAGTCAGGGCTCAAGCAACCGAATTCCGACATCCGGACAAAGCCACTTTGGGAAATATTCCAGCAATATTACAGTGGAGGACACCAGAAATGGGCTTCAAACGTTGTGCCCATGTGGGAATCGAACACTAGTCTTTGGTAACGGGCGGACGTTTTAACCACTAAGCTATATGATACGTGTAAAGCTACAATATACACATATTCAAATGAAGGCAACAACCACAAACATGTCAAACGATCTTTCGTCTAAATTCAAACGTACATTTTTAAAATATAAAATTCGACAAAGCGCCAACGCTCTACTTGGAGTTTGACTTCGTTTCCCTTTGATATCAGTGAGTCGTTCCACTACCATTCGGTGCAATACACTAAACAAAAGTCAACCAAGCAGCCATTCATCAATGCACTTGCATGAAAAATTCGTTCAGCATGCACCCAAAATTCACCCATGTTGTTCTGAGCACTTTGTAAGCACCTGTTGGCGACGTGGGACACCTAATCAGACAACAATACCAAGAGACGTTCGTCGACATGCACCAAAAATGTACCCGCGTCAAAGTACGGATTTTGTAAGCACCTGTTGTAAAAGTCAGGCACCCGGGGCAGACGACATAATTCTCATGGTGGCCCTTCACACTGGAATCGCCTGAGCCTGACGAGATGAATTTGAACGGACCAATTTGAACTGGTTCGCTCAATGGCTGCTGTTTCATACCCTACAGGATGCAGAAGGTCGCGATGGTGTGTTGAACGGATGTTTGAGTACAAGGGCACTCATCCGGATTTGCACGGGTACGGTACGGAATGGAGTAATAACAGGTTTTAGGTATGATGACGTTCGTTTTCAAGCACAAGATATGCAAATTTTATTACATGAATCAGAAATCTGTTGAGAACTGAGGATATCACTGTCAATATTTCGAACGCCTCTACTTCCAAGAATTCCACACACTCTTACATATTCACGGTCCCGAATGTTTTATTAGAAAATCAATTTTTGTCTAGACTCAAGCATCTAGGAGGACTCGCTATCAGAAGCGCGGAAAATTCCCAGGCCCATGATAATGGAAAAGTCCCGTGCACTTCCAGGACCTGGAGAAACGCCACCTAGTGCTAGTCTGTGAACCTAATGCAGGTGCACGCTCGCGAGTTTGAACGTTGCACGTTATGCAGTCCGTCGCTTAATAATTCATGACATGCAGGAGTATCGATCTGTTGAGGGTTACTGTGCTGTGCCGTGGTTGCATCACCATCAACACAAATCCCCCACAGTCATTAGAATCTTCCACGAAAAGATGCTATTCCGGAATCTACACTTTCAGGCCATTGCTGAAAGCTCAAAATTGGTTAAGCCGACATTTTCAGCCAGAAGAGTGAATGAGTATAGTTTTACACCGCTTATATCAATATTCCCGCAATATAGCGGAGGGGGACACCAGAACTGGCTTCACAAAATGTACCCATGTGGGAATCGAAACCGGGTCTTTGGCATGGCGAGCGAACGGTTTAACCACTAAAGATACCCGATCGACCTCTTTCATACAGAAAATAACCGATATACAGCATATGTCTGTTCAAATATATATAAGAGCAGATATACACTCGCTCAAATATGATGATCAGTTATATCTTCACTGTCAGTTCATAATCCAGCTGATGTAATGGTTGATATAATGAGCATTGATGTAACTCGAAGTATAAGACAGTCTTCTCCAAGTGTCCATGACGAAATCTACAGGAGTAGAAGCAGTGAAGTGGTTTGCGTTGTTGAGCAACGCCATATTTCGCAATATTCCTGTTTCATGATGGTAAATGTAACGAACAGATAAATGAGAGATGGTTACCATTAGCAACTAGATACAATGATACACAATAAACAGCGCCATCTAGTCTGACTATCCGGATCAATCAGGGTTTGGCAGGACATGGCTGTCTTGAACACGCCGTTGTTTCTTTCAAAAGGATGAGATGGTATCGTACTAGCAGTAGATGTAGTATAAACATAGTACAGATGTAGTAGTAGTAGTAGTAGTAGTAGTAGTAGTAGTAGTACTAGTAGTAGTTGTGATGGCAGCAGCTGTAGCAGTTGTGATGGCAACGATACAGCAGTAGTAATGGAAACAAAGTAGTAGTAGTAGTAGCAGTAGCAGCAGCAGTAGTAGTAGTAGTAGTAGTAGGAGGAGGAGGAGGAGGAGTGGTAGTATCAGCAGCAGCAGCAGCAGGAGAAGTAAGGATACGTACAATTATGTTTCTGTGCCACATCTCATATGCTAGCTCTGATGGAACCCTACTACTCAATAAAATAGAAATCTACATCAGTTGTGATGTAAGGTGATGTACTCTACGTTTATGGCGCCATCATGCGTGTTTATTTCCACGCAAAAGATGCTTCTGTAACAGGCGGTCGATAACGCCGAGTGGAAAGGTGTGGATGTGCACCAACTGTGCCCCACTATGCTGACCCCAGTGCGTACTTGTATTGCACCTGTATTATCGACCACCTGTACCTTTAACTGTTTTCACAATCACTATGACGTGTGATCAGTCTCGCGGAACACCCAAGGGCGACGTGTCATGTGACAGACTACGCATGTCCTTCACGCACGCGATTATGACGTAGGGGATTAATGGACGGGTGTGTTATTACTCGTATCGCATATATCAGTGTTGGAAAACAGTATATACATTCAATCACAGATATGTTTACATTCTTGGAACAGAAAAAAACCCCACAAAAACAAAACATACCATATGGTCGCAGTTCGAATTCTGACCAATGGACGAAGTGTATTATCAACACTCCTCTCGCAGGAGTGAGTGAGTTTAGTTTCAGGCAGCTTTTAGCACTATTCCAGCAATATCACGAATGGGAACACCAGAATGAGCTTCACGTGATGTACCCATGTGGGGAGTCGAACCTGGATCTTCGAGGTGATGAGCGATACTCTCAGAGAACGTAGATGTAGGTCAAATTGTTATTTCAACGAAATATTTCTTTTCAGTGAAAGGGTCTTCGACATGACGAACGAAACTCTCAGAGAAAACAGTTGTAGTTTGGATAAATTGTTCTTTCAACGTGAAAAGAGCGAGTGAATTGAGTTCTACGCCGCTTTTAACAATATTCCGGCCATTTGACTACCCCACCGCCCCTTCCGCATTAACACCACAGCGAATGGCGCACCATTCATATTCGCCCAGGCCAAAAGTAACCAACCACCCTGCAATTGAACAATTAAACACCCCACCGACAAGACCATACCTTTCAAACGGTTATTAAATTCTATGGAAATCAACTGGATCTTCGAGAAATATTCAGCTTTGGTAAAAAAGAAATGGTTCAGTTCTCACCGACAATGCTCGAAAATAAGAAGTGGGGACCGTTGATCGACCTTCAGTTTCTAATACATGTATATACTAAAGGAAACAAACAAGGGAACACATTTCAAGGCAATTCCCCTTTATGTCTTCACAGATTTCCTCCCACAACGCTATTCAAAGCCAGTGACGAAAACTGGAAACATTAACCGTACGTCTGATTTTTTCAGTGTTCCTTTATTCATTTCTCTCAGTATGCATAATTCTGAAACAAACAACTACATTTAAATAGAAAAGAAGCCCCAGTGAGATGAGAAATTCAGAACCATGCAAAACATCTACACTTGTATTATAGTGGCGTGAGATGACTAAATGGAAAATGTGATCGTCCAAGGATTGTCGAACCTCAGGCTCTTGGGCGTATTGGATGACGGGAAAATATCATGTCGACCAGCAGTTTGGAAAGACGGTAATGACTTGTGTTTAATTACATACGTTCATTTTTGCTGTAGTAATAGTAAATAGACCCACTGGATTCAATGGACTCCACAGACCAAAGATGGCCGACAAAGCTTAATTTGTCATCAACACAATATGGAATCAATGCGAAACAGAAACCAGTGAACGTATCCAGTAATTGATGGTTCACCTTCATTATATCAAGATCTTGTGTCGTGTCATATTAGCCGGTTAATAACATTCTACTGAGAATAGGTCGACGCCAATATGATGATGATTAATTTTGCTTCCAATCCGGTGTCGTCTGCCGTGTCGTGTGCTACTATTACCCGCACCACTACGAGCTGTGATAGCATGTCACGCGACATCTATCCGTATATTAAACCTATACACATGTACGAACAAACAACCTGTTTTGTTAAGCTGAAGAGCGAAAAAAGGCTTAGGTATAACATATTCATTTTCAATGCTAGTTTTTTTAGGTTCAAGGTAAGGTGATGCGGTGAATAGAGGTCAGGGGAAATATGAGGCCAGGTGAAAACGACATGCATTTATGTGCGTGCGCGCGTAGAAGCCATTTGGTTTGGTTTGAAGCCATACCGCCCTGTTACCGCAGTTTTACATGGTTGCCCCTTGTAGGTGTGGTATAATAATTCCAGCAGATCGGTTTCATCCAGTTAATGACGTGCGTCAGGCAGAGAAAGCAGTAACATAATTCAACGTATAAAGGAGCCGAAGACACAGGTTCGATTCCTCATAGGGTTACGATGATTGAAGCTCATATCTGCTGCACCCTGCCATGATGTTGCTGAAATATTGCAAAGAGCGCGTACAACCAGACTCACTCACTCATAGTCTTTTAGTCGGACACAACTTAGGATCGAGCCACTATCCTTCAGGCACACACGCACAAGGTAGTTCTTAAAACTCAAGAAAACCAATCAAAAACGTTGTTTAAGGTGAGAGTGCTGAATATTGTTACGCCACCATTTCCTTAAGCCACATATTTCATCAGACAAATTGCTGGAACTATTTCAGTGCGATGATAACAAGATCCGCATCCAACTCGACATTTCTCCTCCACACTCACGTGTAAGGATTCCTTAATATAGAACAAGCTAATACTCCGGCAGTGTTGTGACGATATGCGTAGGTGTACGGCCTTCTAGCCGTGGCTGCTACCAGGACAGAAACCTTGGAATCGACAGCAGGCACGTGACACAAGAGAACATGTTGAGTCCTTCATAACAGCTATTGCCTTGCGCAGCTCCAGGAGATAATCGGGTTAAAATTATCTCGACCGAGGGAATGTGCTATGCAGTTATAGCTTCCGTTTCATTTTACAGAAAAGGTTTTGCAGGTTCAAGATATGATACGAAACAGTAAATCACCATTGTAGTTTTATGACGTTATTAAGCAACGTCACGTTTCCAGTCTTTACACTTGAGTATCAGCTATGTTAGAATATATGAGACAAAATATACAAAGTTCTATTAGTGTCGCATTATTCCAACAATAAACAGGACCGGTTAAAAAACACCAAAATTTCTAGGTTAATAAACAGTACATGCGACCAACAATTTGCAACAAAAGAAACACATCATTGTTCCAATTCCGAAACGAGACTATGGTGGAGAATGTTCCTTGTTGATGCAGGGCTAGAATCGGTCTTCACGAAACTATGATTGTTCCCCAATGAAGGTCCAGGCCGGAAGTGTTTATCAACTCATACATGCGCAACAAAGAAGACCCGGGTTTAAAGTGGTCTTCAGCAACCCATGCTTGCCCTTCCATGAAGATCCGGATTAATCGCCTTCGGATACTCATACTTGCACTTTCATAAAGATCTGGTTTTTTGAGGAACTATGATTGCACCCCAATAATGATCCGGGCTAGAGGTGGTCTTCAGCAACCCATGCTTGCCATAAAAGGTGTCTGTGCTTGTCGTAAGAGGCAACTAACAGGGTCGGGTGGTCAGGATCGCTGACTTGGTTGACACATGTCATCGGTTCCGAATTGCGCAGATCGATGCTCATGTTGTTGATTACTGAACTGTCTGGTGCAGACTCGATTATTTACAGACCGCCGCCATATAGCTGGAATATTGCTGAGTGCGGCGTAAAACTCACTCACTCACCCAATCACTGTGATGTCTGGACTTTTCGATTATTTAGAAACTACGATGAAATAGCTGTGTATGCTGCTAAGGGTTGCGTCCAACAAACAAATACACAAAAATATCACAACACAGTGGGGATTACCACTGAGAACAATTTGGGATGTTTTGCTTGCCACCTCTTACAGGGCAGGATGCGCCAAAGCGTAACCTTTGCTTGTCTGCACGGGAGAATTCCGGAACAGAACACACGAGAAACGGCGGAACACATGTATGACCTGCATAAATAAATTATATCAGATTACCAGTCCACTACAACGGTTCGGGTTTTATATGCTATGCGGATCAAACATTTTTTTGTAAATCAACAATAGTGTTTGTAAGATGTTCCAATGCTAATTCTAAATATTTCCATCATATTATATATTTCAGTGACTTAACCTCGAATCACACACCTGAGCGTTTCAGGCAAGTGTTCAGAAGTATGCAGGATTCAAGGTGTGTGATAAGAGTTCAAGTGAAAACAATACATGGGTTTCAGAATCAGGGGAAATGGTTCGAGTGGGGTAGGGGATGGGAATGGGGTGGGATGGTCGAGGTGGGGACAGGGATGTCAGTGGGAGAAGAGACATCATTTCAACTTTGACTCGGGTAAGAGAGTCCGCATCCTCATAATGTCTTGTCAAAATCACATTTACCTTACTTAACAGCATCTGCAAGACGGCAGACGACCGCAATAATGAGCAACAGCATCACAGGTGAACAACCTCTTAATTGAGATTGATGGCAACAAGTTGTTTCACTAGCCAACTCAAGCAGAACGAGGCAAAAAGCTCGTGCCTTAGTTCACACGTCTGCCCCCGGATCCTACCAGGTCAGAAGAAGGCCAGTAGGACATGCGGCCGCCATTTTGCGGCCTAAACTGTATCAACAATAAGTTTACGAGTGTCTACAAGCGACCTGTCTCCTTACGCTTCATCCCGATCCTCCTTGCGAAAACCCCCAGCTCACTCGCTCCCGTTGGCGGTAAAAGCATGGAGGTAATCGATACCACGGCTTCAGCTTCCCGCCAAATTCCTACTACGTGGCGAAACATAGTAAAACATCTGCTCGTAACCTGCGCGTGGCGCTTGACATGGAGAAGAGCAGACGGCATGTTGGGATCATATTCCCGCCATTATGCTAATGAGGAGGCGATGTGCGTTGGAGGAGCACACCTCGAGAGGCTTGACCTTTTATCTTTGAAACTATCCACAGAGTAGAGTCGTATCTGTTTCTGGGGTATTTAGGGGGAGATTGGGCCCTTGATGGGGAATACGTGTGTTCCAGAATTTGAATAATTCGAACACAAATGGACGCTACAATGCTCCATGTATCGGATTTCGGTTGAAGAATTTTGATTTTCAAACGTAAGCCATCCCAAATCCATTAACACCACGCAGCGATTGTCTTTTCCGCACGAATAACCAAATCTTTGTGTTAATGAAAATTTAATGAAGCAGATTGATGTCAGAGAACACATTACTGGTTGTCAACTAGAATATGTTCGCATGCATCATTGAGTTAGGAAAGGTAGGAGGAAAGAGGAGGGAAAGGGACAGGCGATGGAGGGGGTGGGGGTGGGGCGGGGGCATAGATTAACGCTTGTTTTCTGAAACTAGACTAGCTACATTTATGGCTTTAGCAAAAATAATTTTGCTAAAATACCAGAGGGGACCCTCCTTAATACCAGTCCACGCTGCAAACGCAGAAACGCAGATGGTTCCTTATCGTTTCAACAAATGCTGGAATTTAATGTAGCCCAGTGGTTCAAGTTCTGGTATGTCACTTGGGGAACGGGTTCAATTCCCTTTTGGTTGTAATGGTTCGGTGTAATTATCAAAAACAAAAGAGTATACCTGTCACATAAAGATTGAATAGATTCGACTCCTATCTCCCCCCCCCCTACACCCCCACACACACCCCCACCCCTCTCTCACGTACTTTTATATTTAGTTCAAAAGGGCAACTGAAAGAGAGGTTAAGCGTCGCCAGCGGCAGTGTTTCAGTAGAACCCATTTGACAGTAATCTAACCTGGTTCACCAATAGTACAATGCCAACGGGATACAGATGAACTCATGTCTGTCACCATCTCTGAATGATAGTATTTCCCATTCTGCTATATAACCCCAAATAATGCATATGTAGATTTCAGCCTCTGAATCTCGCTTGGTCTTTATACGAGTTGTTTGTTTCCATTAAATTTACATATTCTAAAAGGCAATCCAATCGACGAATTTAAAGTTCATTTTTGATTTACGATTGAAAAACTTGTCGGAGTCAGTATTGATATGACGATAATGAACGTTTTGAGAGTGCTTCATCACTTGCATGGGGTGGATTATTAAATATTGGACATTAAAGAGCTGTCACCCCTTGAATTCTTTCGATTTTGAAAAAAACACCCCCAAACCAAACCAACATTTTTTCTTCGTTTACAAACCATTACAACATCATTGTTACGTCTGTGTCAGTTCTACCTCCGTATTACCTACCACACAGGTTGTGTAGGTAATTGTAACAAGGTGATGTTGCTCCACTGGATTTACAGCTGATTTGTAATCAGCATTCGTGCTAATTGGGCTCTCGGCCAGGTCGCGTCCCCGACTTGACCAGCAGTCTATTCGTGGCCATGACTCATAGCCAAGGTCGTACGAAAATCAACAACGTAGTAGTAGTAGTAGTACTATTAATGTCATCCCACGTGACCCGTCACGCAAACCTCATAAACACACGTCCTCGTGGCTGTGACGTCACCGACTGATCAATGCCTATTACGCAACGTCACTTCGTCGGTTAAAAACGCACGCCATTGATTACGTAACGTCCTATTCCAGCCAATCATATGCGACAATGATGTGTAATTCAACTACATAGGTTAACTGCGCAAGCGCGGCAGATGTTGGTCTGGCTTTCAACTATTATGAAATGGAAGGTTATTCGGGTTCGGTTTGTATGGTAAATACAACCTGCAGTTAATAGTACTCGCTCACACAAAGCCCTTATTAGTTCCGAAGCTGATTATATCTTGACAACTATGTAATGGAGTAATTTGATCTGTTGAACACTACGAGTGCGCTAACACCAAACTCCTGGCTGTTCCCAGCTCTCTTTGCATGACCTCAACATTCAAAAGGATGATCCTTGTAACAGTATTCACAAGATCATCAAATTAACCAAACCACATGTAACCAAACAAACCATATATGGTCTCTGCAGATACGAAGAAAGACATTAGTAAATGTGAAGAAAAGCTGCTTTTATCACTACAGAACTTCGAAATGGACACACTATTTCAGATAGTGCAACTGTATTATGTCCACCGGTGTCAGTATTTATACCCACATAAAATGAAACACCGAGAACATTTCGGGTTGGTCTAAGTGAACGCCCATCACTTTACCCACGCGCATTTGTTTCACTGTTCCAACTACTGCGCATAACCCCTTGTCATACAAAACAGTAACTGTGATCGTTTGTTAAATAACTTTTACCCTGCGTTAAATAAAATTCTGAGATTTAAATGTGTAATTGACAAGGTAGAGTTGTGAGGATTCGCAATCTTAATTTCACTTTCTTTGACTTACTTTTTTGTTTAAAGTGAAATTCATTGGTTCAGACAGACTATAGCCTTGTACATCCAACCATGTCGGTTGCAAATGTACACAAGGTACAGTACGTTAGGCTCAAAAGCGGAGGGATGAATTGCAATCTAACTCGACTAGTAAATATATAATACATGTACTCAATGAAACGCTGATCATAATCAAAACCTCTGACCATCTCTGCGAGGTTTTTGCGGAAACCATATCTTAAACATAAAACTAAGTTGTTTGACAAACTATCTTTAAAATATTGACACAAATATTGAAACTATTTGTTTCGAGAGAGAATTGACAGGGAAGCTTGGTGTTCGAGAAGCACGTCTTCGGCGGAGTCTTCGCGCGACGCGCGAACGCTTGAACCACTTGGCTACCTCTATGCCCCGAATTCGCATTTGCAAATGATACACACAAAGGTCGAAGTTCAACATCTGTTTAATGAGGAACAGAATGTTTCGGTGATAATGTTACTACTGATTGTCTCATCAGGGCATGAACTGTATTGAAAGTCGGGAATTCCACTGGCACATTCTAATCAATACTCACGAGGTGATATTAAACAATACCCTCTGATCATAATTTCCGAAACTGTGTCTTCAAACTTTACTTCCTCGAAATCCTCTAAAAGTAACGTACAAGACTTAACTGCTTTCGTACAAGACTGAACTACATTCTGGGACATCTCAGATTCCTCCGCTAAGATATTGAATGTAGTGCGTGTTTACACACATGCTATACGTTCGCAGTCACTTCTGACCAACTGTGTCGACACGTGGGTTCTCGACAGACGACACAAAAGCACCGTGAGTGTTCCTTCAACCTTATGGTATACATCGTGCTCATGGTGTTGAACAACTGCCAGGTGTGACTAGACCGTATATCACCTGTATATTAGCCAGGGAAAGGGGAGGGAAGGAGTAAAATTGATTTGTGGGCACACTAGTTACCCAAGATGACACGTATGGAAGTTCTGTGTCGGAAGTGTTCCTTCACTGCTGTCCAACAAAACCACCTCCACGGGACCGCCTCTGGCGTGTAGTGGTTAGACAGCCCATCCGGAGAGCGGAAGGTAGCGGGTTCGATCCCCGGCCCCGTCATACCAAACGACGTTAACATACGTTATTTGTTGGTCTCTGCGTTGCGTTCGGCACTAATAGGTACAAAAAGGACTGGTCGGAGTCAGCATAATGTGTGGATATTCATGCTTAACTGCGGTATGGTATCATAGTGATACCATGTAAAGTTTAGGAGATGTGTTCTAAAATATTGTCACAAAGTGAGACAGACGCACGGACGGACGGACAGAATTTGTTTCGTTTGAAATCATATTTGAATAAACATAAAGGCTTCATGAATGAGCAAGAGTGTACTTTAAACTCTGAAATGATAAATTAATAATCTTGGAAACATCTACATTACCTTTTGTGTTTTTAACGTTTATCCTTATACAGAAATATAATCTTCCAGATCGGTGTTCCACGTTACATAAGGGTGAGAGATGGGTTCGAATCCCAGTCTCCCCTTAATGTGTTTCCAGGATCGTCGGCATCCTTCGTACCCATGGGATCCATGAAAGTAGTGAAAGTCGAGGCCGGCTTTCAAAGACTCCACACCACTTCCACATCTAAACGAGGCGATAGAGTAGCCTGATGACTACAGCGTTCGCTCGTCACGTCGAAAGCCGGGTTTGATTCCCTGCTTCGGTACAATGTGTGAAATCCATTTCTGATGTCCCAACCGTGATATTGTTGGGATGCTGTGAAAACCATACTCACCCATTCATTCGCTGCATCTAAACAAACGCCAAATTCTAACCTGGAACAAACACCCTGTTCAAAATCCGATTTACTCACTCGCTCTTCATGTCGTGGAGATAATTTACCTATCTCTGGAATCTAAATGAATTTACCACAGCGATGCACTATACGGTATATTATTATTTTTTTTGGCCAGGTCACTCTCATTATGCAAGACAGCAAGTTTAATAAGCTAACAGCCGCTTTACCCCTACGCATGTTTACGTGTCGTCAGCTCACGAGCTAACCCACCTTTTCACCATTTTCCTTCACTTTTCACTCTCTTAACGTAGGGAATCAACTTAGCAATAGTATTCAAATACTACACTGTTAGAACAACTATAGTTGTTGGTCATTTATTTTCTTATTTTTAACTCTTGCCTTTAAATGGCCGTGTTGGTCGGATGTTGTACTTTCTTTTAAGCCAATACTATATGATGCTTTTTACGATGTACAACTGGTGACACTTTAATAAAAAAAGTCTTCTTCTTTTTCTTCTTCTTCTTGTCAATGCTAGCAATATCCCACCTGCGGACATGGGAAATGGACTTTACATGTTCTCATGTCAACAGGTGAACATGTTAACCATCCGCTTCCTCTGCTGTACCTGCTAACGCTCCGCTAAATCCCCGCTAACACTGATGGCAAGGCTGAATAACAAAATCTTTAGGTACGAAGTGATCGTAGATCCAACCACCAACTATCCACCCAGTGCCCCTATGAAGACGTTGCACGCTGAACCAGGGACAATATCCTACAAGTGAGTTAAGTTCTACGTTTTTAGCAATACTGCAGCAATATCACAGCTGGGGACACCAAAATTGAGCTTCACACATAGTGCCCATGTTTGGAATCAAACCTGGGTCATCTGCGTGACGAGCGAGCACTTTCACCACTGGGTTACCCCCAAGTGGCTTAGTGGAGTAAGTGCGGTGTTTTTTACTCTTGCAGTATATGTCAAATCTAATTTCTGATTGAAATTTTATGTATGTTCTAGTTTAGTTTAGTATAGCTTGGTTTTACGCCACACTCACCAACATTCCCGGCGGCTGTACGTTCTAAGCGTGTTCCTTAAATTTAATAAATTTGGTTTATCTTGAATAGAACAGGGTAACATGTTTGTAATTCAGTTTTGGGGGTCCTTAATGACAGATGAAGCAGTGGGATTACATTCCTAGGTGCTAAACGTATTAAAAGCGCAACTGAGCTCAGTAAAATCCAGTTTATACAGTTTATCAATATTAGCTATCATGACAAGCATGGAACATTTGGATCCTGTTTACTTTAAACATGTTTGTAATTCTCTAAGCTGTTAAAGAATTTGAACGCATAACACAAACTGTTTGCGTTCCTTCCGTGTAAACTAATTGAAATCCTGTCCCGTGTTCAAACTCCTCAAATGAGTGTAACAGTGTGATCGATACAGATCTACAGGTCCGTATTAGTGAAGGCCGAGAGGTCCAGAATACTAGATGGTATCAACACAAACTCTTGTTGACCCTTCGCTCAAGGTCACAGGAAATATGTCAAAGTGTTGACCAATCACAGCCAACGATAAAACGGTGACGTCATTCAAGATCCGCCTTCGTGTCGCGATTACAAGGAACTCATGATAACAACGGTAACAGATGGATTAAGAATCGCAGAAAATATGAAAGCATCCGGCTTGGTTAGAAGAAATATTTGTGAAATGCAGAAAAATAACTGACAATCTTCAAAACAAATTCTTCTGTCGAAAGCGGGTTTCAAATAAACAACCTATCTCTCTCCTTTTGCTTCCTCCTGAATGTTGAAGACTTAAAGGGGCACTGATGCGGAGCAATTTCCGTGGACTGGTGTAAACTTTTGTTATTGTTTTTCTCCCGTGTGTACCCGGATGATATCCCAGAATTCGTGACTGGTTCGTGACGTCTGCTGCGCAGTCCGTAAGCGCAATTGATAGTTTAATTATAGACAGATCAACTGAGGTGAAGTCATTTTTACTTCATTCCAAATGTATTATGAAAACAAATGAAACACTTTGAAGGTTAATCATCTGCCCGTGGCAGAAATGGTAAAAAAACTATTAGGACGGAAAACGTCTCTATATTTTGTTTCATAACCCTAGTTAGTTTATTGTCATACTTGTATGATTCTGAAAATTAATAAAAGAACACACGATCTGCTTATACTCATAGTAAATTTCTAACATAACAGCAACATTTATACATTGTATAGAATGCCAATGTGGATCCTATTTCACACACATACGCGATCTAGTGTTTTTTTTCTGTCATACAGATTCTGCTGAATGCTACAACAAATAAATTAAAACAAAATGCAAAAAAATGAATGTAAAACAGACTAATTTTATAGCAACGATGTCAGGCTACTACCTTGTTCAGGAATGTATCCATCAATATCCACGTAAAAGAAATCGTATTCCATTCATCTGCAGCTGGTAAGTAATCCTGCTCTGTGTCGCGTGTCTTACAACTACGTCTTTCGTTGGTGAAAACCAGATAAACCTCTGATTGGTCTCCCAAGATAGCACACCTGGCAACTAATTGTATGATGTCCACTATTCTAAGTAATTTAGTTAACCAATAATGAGCAATCAATCAATCAACGCAAGGGTGGTTAATTCTTTGAAGGGAGGATGTTGTTTTTGCACTTACACTTTACGACAGGGTGTAGTCATCTACACACACTGCCTTTTGACAAATCCGCTAAAAGATAAAAGTAATTAATCAATCAGTGAGTTATCGGTTAATCCTTTGATCGATGTTTGTTTTTGTAACTTAGTTGATAAACCCTCTTGCATCACTTACATGCACATATTACATAACATACAATACATTTGCCATTACAGACCATAATTTATAATGTATTTACTAAAGACAGGAGAAATGCCAAATGGGAACCTTTGTTGAGTAACCGAAGTTGTGTTACTACTAATTATACCTGTTATAAATTCATGAATTGACCATAAAGAGAATGATGACAAATAACACGTGTAGGTTTACACCACCAAACGCGAGTTACAGCAAGGAAGATGTAATCTCTGTGTCGCATGCAGCCTGAAAACACTTATGGGCCGAAACTGTTTTGAGGATACCAACGGAATTTCGTTACATAAGGAATACACACGGGCATTTGCTGTGTACTTGGGTAAATAGGTGAAATAAGGGTTTTTTACGTAAGAAAATGTTCAAATTTCTCTACCAAAGGCAAAGTCATCGTTTTTTGTTTACGAATTCAAATAAATCAACTATGTGTTTTTATTATCATAAATAATAAACCATTGTAGCTACCATAGCTACCAAAATTTTCGTAAGATATTTGCTATCACAGCTGAACCAACACTCAGAATTACCTAAATATAAAGCTTTGCAATCTTCCGTACTGAAACAAATGGCTACGTGCCTGTAGACATCATATTTTCATGTAACATGATTAAATATCAGGTTAAAAACACTGAAATAGGATCAAATTGGATCAGTAACTATACCATCCAAGCATCCGAAAAGAACTACACTGCTGGGATATTTGGTTACGATCAAACAAGGAATACCATGGATATTTTTAAAGAAATGGCATATGATGGGCATCCGGCCTCCCGACTGTTTAGGTGAAGAAATTCTGCTAATATGGACAGGAGCCCAGTTCCTTTGTCCGTCACGGTCGAAGGCGCGGGCGCTGACCAATTTGCGGTTTGACTTCGTAATTAGACCGTTGGCGAGAAACATTATTCGCTCCGCATCAGTGCCCCTTTAACTAAAATCTCAATACAAGTTCAAGAAAAGGTGCGAACTGAAGCTGACTTACCGATAATAAATCGGAAATTAACAAAAATTGAAAATGTTTTCGTTCACCCTTACGTAGTGAGTTACGTTTTACGCCGCACTCAACAAGATGCCAGCTATATGGCGCCGCTTTGTAAATGATCCAGACAATCAGTGATCAAAAGCATGAGCATCCATTTACGTATTGGGGTACAACGGCATGTGCCCATCAATTCAGCAAACCTGACAACCCGTTAGTCGTCACTTTCGACAAGCATGGGTTACTGAAGATCAATTCTGATCGGAATCTTCACGGGTACACCTTTTTGTAATTATTGTTGGTTGAATGGCTGTCGACGAAAGTGACCCTAAGACTGAACTGAATCCATGTACCTTCTCAATAGTTCCCGAATCTCACGAACCACATGAGAATTGTCAGCAGTCCACCTTTACCACCAGTAAATATGTGAGCGTGTGCTAGACAAGCCGGTCTTTTATGAACAACGGGTCCAACGGGTCATTCTTTCACACTTACTTGGGTGAGTGAGTGAGTTTAGTTTCACGCCGCACTCAGCAATATTCCAGCTATATGGCGGTGGTCTGTAAATAATCGAGTCTGCACCAGACAATCCAGTTGATCAACACCACAAGCGTCGATCTGCGCAATTGGGAACCGATGACATGTGTCAACCAAGTCAGGGAGCCTGACCACCCGATCCCGTTAGTTGCCTCTTACGGCAAGCACAGTCGCTTGCTGAAGGCCTATTCTACCCCGTGACCTTCACGGGTCCTTAGTTGGGTGAATACAGGTAGTACAGAAGTGGTGGCACTTCGGAAAGAGTTCCGCCCGTACCCCTCTCATTTTGCATAGCAAATTTCCATCTTGTAATATTCCAGAACTGAAATAAGTTCACTGATCGTTCTTCTTATACCTGTTCTGGTTTATTGAATGAATATTTAGGCGGAACTCTTACCAATCTCTTAAGGAAAACTGGCTAGCCATGTGGCTATGCATTTGTTCATCACGCTGAAAACCCGGGTTCGATTCCCCTAATGGATCCCATTTCTGGTGTCCCCCGCCGTGAGTTAGCTGGGCTTTTGCTAAAAGCTTACAGTTTAGCTCACTCACTCACTCACTCACTCTGATGTCCCCTGCCGTGATTTAGCTGGACCTTTGCTAAAAGCTTACAACTTAGCTCACTCACTCACTCTGATGTCCCCCGTCGTGATATAGCTGCACTTTTGATGAAAGCGTAAAACGTAGCTCACTCACTTACTCTGATGTCCCCCGCCGTGATTTAGCTGGACTTTTGCTAAAAGCGTAAAACATAGCTCACTCACTCACTCACTCTGGTGTCCTCCTATGTGATATTGCTGGAATATTGCTAAAAGTCGCGAAAAACCTAACTCATTTATGTACAAATCTCCAGAAAAAAAACACAACCAAACAACGCGGACATTTAACAGTAATCTGATAGGTGTTATGTCGGATATCGACAAAAACATCCGCAGCTGCAATTGCACCAATCACGGGTTTAGAACGGTTGACAAGTTGTCAGAAATCCGCGAAAACATCTCACACTTTCCCGAACACACTCCGACCAATCACGAGTATTTCCGGGCTCTACTTCCTGGTGTCGCGCGTGCCGTGCGCAGTGAAGTATGATCGAGACAGCGAACCTGTCACTGCCTGCCTTCACAGGACGTCGTTCAAGATGCCAGCGTTCAGATAGTGACCGTCTCCCGAATACCACGCGGCATGATCGTGGTAATCGTGTGAAATGTGGGTTAATCTGCACGCTTCTGAAAATCTGCCACACACATCTTGCATGGGAGATATTGAGCAACACATGCCTCCGTTAACTGATCATCAGTATACCTACTGGCAGAATATATGTTATCAAACAGTCACGTGCATGAGGACTGTTTGAAAGAGTTTGACCATCGCAGGTGACATTTTTATCCTTGGGGGTTATTCAAAATCAGTTTTTCACATCGGCACGACCCAGACTTTTCAGTGTGGCATATGTCCACAGATAATTTTGACGCATGTCACAATGAGGTCGAAGGTTAGCAACAAAACAACTAAAGGAAAGATTTCCGCCCCTAACCACCGCTTTTTATAACTTCAGTGCCAAAGAATATAGGTATGCGGCTTTGATAAAAAAAAAAAAATTGATACAAAGTCGACACGTAAACTCTGAATCTAAACACTAAACCCAACCATAAAACCTAACATTAAACCTACCCTAAATCCCCGAAATAATCCTAATAAATGGAATACACTTCAGGCGGGGGTTACGAGCGGAACTCTTACCAAAAGAAAGAGACACCCGTGAAGATGCGTGTAGAATTGGTGTTCAGACAACGAATTGCTCATTATAATCTCCATGGGATTACAGTATCACTCAGTAAAGTTCCGATTCTTGTACTTCTAGGGGTTGAGTCCCACTCAGGACTATACATAAATGGCTCAATGACATTGATGTTATGCACTTCTTCGGGAAAATGGGATCAGAGATTATACAGAGCCCATAAAAGTCGACCTGTAGCATCCAAAGTGGGTAATATTCATTCTTCGGCATTTTAACTTTATCAAAGGATAGAGAAATACACAACCCACTTAGGATAGTGACACTACCGAAGGTGTTCCATATACCTTTCGCATTCAGTCTTGGAGTTCTGAGAAATGCACTACGCTGTCTTATAGTCTCAGAACGACAGCATTGTCCGTTCCGCCTAGTCTGTCTCAAGGTCGCAATATTTCCCCTTCTGTTCAACCCTTTCTGCAATGCCAAGCCGTAAATGAAGCTACTTTAGATTTCCCCAGGTTGTGAATCTTCCATCTCACTGGGGCTCCTTTTCAGTAAAAGGAATTATTTTGTCTATCAAAAGTATTAACATTCAGAAACTATGTGTTAGTCTGTTTTCCGCCCAGCACTGTCAATGCAACGTCCTAAATGAAGCTGTTATTTTTTATCCTTACTTTATTCAAACCGAGGCAGTTGTTGCTATGGATGTTACATATTCTCCTAGACTAATCGTTTGTACATACTAGAAGTAGACCCATTGCCCGCGGCCCTAACACAACACGAATACTTGACTCAGTTTTCAGTGACGAGTAGTTCAACCTTGCGACATGTTTTCTCCATTTGTGCGGCTGGTCGTCTGCTTGGTCGAGCAGCTGCCCTTCCAGACATCTCGACCTACGCAATCTTGACCGAACTGCCCACACGTCTTGTAATGGGTGTCTGGCACCTTTGGACGATGACCGGAAGTCGTCTGTACGGAACAATCAGAAAGTCAGACGATATCGATCTGAGATATATAGACTGGTGATTAATCTCGCCCTGACCAGACAAGACTCTAAGCTTGCCGTATTTACAACCGGGGTTTAGGGTAGTTCTCAAAAAGTAAAAACACAATTTTTACATAACCAACTGGTAGATTGACGTCCGAAGCTTAGACGGTAGTCCAGTATCGCGATGGAAACCAATTCACCTCAAAAATCGATAAATTTCATGCTGAGGTTCCTAAACAGCTCGCCTCCAGACCTTGATCTCTTCGTCAGCACTTGACAACTGTTGCTGCCAAGAAACTGTCTGGTGCTTAGAGGATAGAACTTGTTTGGATTTTTAAATTGAAAAATAAGATGAAGAACGCGTGCCATCACCATCAGTACATCTTACACTTGTATCCGGTCACGTAAACGATTGCCATGAACGTGTTCGACAAGAGTGATTGAGTGGATTGACTTTTACACCGCTTTTCGCAATAACCTTGCAATATCAAAGCGGGGGAACAGAAGCAGAACAGAGATGGGCGTTATACACAAGTGAGTGAGGGTGAGTGAGTTTAGTTTTACCCCGCACTCAGCAATATTCCAACTATGTGGCGGTGTTCTGTAAATAATCGAGTTTGGACCAGACAATCCAGTGATCAACAGCATGAGCATCGATCTGCACAACTGGAAACCGATGACATTTGTCAACCAAGTCCACGAGCCTGACCACCCGGTCTCGTTAGTGGCCTCTTACGACAAGCATAGTAGGCTTTTGTGGCAAGCATAGGTTGCTGAAGGCCTATTCTACCCCGGACCTTCACGGGTGAGTGAGAGAGAGAGTGAGGTGAGTGAGTGGGAAAGAGGAAATTGATGCAGTTTACACATTTCTACACTATGACGAAACCTACGATTCACCTAAAGACAACTACGTTGATTTTCCGGCTCGAGCAAACAGCCAAAGACGGCTGTCCCACGATATTCGTGCCGCTTGGAACACATAAGTTAATCTTCCAGTATCTAATGGAACAAGCAACAGGGTGTATTTCAAAATAATCCTATAAAACGCCCAATCCTCAAGTTTACATCAAAGTTGGTTACCCGTGGTATTAGCCAAGTCATGTTGCCGGATACTCCATGACAATCAGACCGAACATTTGTCACTAAAATCTGCTGTGTCATGATGACTGACTTAATTCGCCAACACAACGCTGCACTTACGTTCACTTATCAATGGTTCGCAATAAATGAGGCTTGTCGCAGATTCAACATGGGTCAGTGATTTCCATACTCAAGCCACGTGGGGCACTTAGTAATTCCATTAGCACTACGTTTTGGAAACATCATCTTGGAGTGAGTGAATATTGCCTTACGCCCTTTTTAGGCAATACCCGTCCGTGGATAAAATCTTTCGGCATGCGCATGGCCCACACAGAGACAAGCTCGCCATTGCCTAGTCTGCCATTGTTCGGTTAAAAAAGTATGGGCAAAGAAGAACCGGCAATGAAGTCCCCAGCATGCCAAGGTAAAAAAGTATGGGCAGAAAAGAACCGGCAATGAAGCCAAAGTAAAAAGTCCACCGGAAAAAAGTCCCCGCTTTATTTTCTAACATTGAAATGTTGCTATAAAATCATACGACATGACAGACATGACAGCCCGGGGATGGACTTTCTACCAGCGTCAAACGTCACTACACAGTTTTTGTACCGACGTTTGTGCAGACGTTTGTGCATATTGAGGAAGACTGTTTGGGTTTTCTTCACTTGGACATTTCGCATAACCTTTCAAGGTCAGTTTAGATGTTCAAACCGTAAGCACGCCATGTTTTTGGATGTCGTTTAGAAGATCATACACCGACTTGAAAATTCAATCTGTCATAATATGATTTTTTCATGTTTTGTTTTAATATCTTTGATTTCAATACTGTTAAATACGTAACTAACAAGACAAAATTGTGTCCACGTATGCCCCTGCTGTTGTAGGAAGTTCAATAAACATCTATGCAACTATGAGATGCACATCTTTCGAGTGAGAACAAATGAGACACACACCTTTAGAGTCCCTAAAAAAACCCCACTATATTCACAGAGAAATTAAAAAACTTTATGTAAGTTCAAACGGCATTAAAAGTGGAAAAATACACAAAACACAATATCAACAAATGAGACACACACCTTTAGAGTCCCTAAAAAGCACATGTGTATGTTTATTGAATTCCACAGAGTTTTTTTTGTGTTTGTGGAGAAGTGGATAGACTACATTCCCTGTTATGGACGGACGAACAGGTGGGCGGACGTACGGAAGGTAACCCTATATATGCCGCCGCCGCCGTGTGTGACGGCGTTCTGTTCACGTTAAAAGGTCCTCACAACACACGTGACGATGCTCTCCTAACATATGTGACATGGTGCCACACACACGCAGTGCTCTCTCACTGCACATCTGGCAATGATATAACTACACACGGGACACAAACCCGTGAAGCTCTGGGTTAGAACTGGGCCCACTTGCACAAAGCGATCTTAGCGCTACAATGATTGTAACTCCCATTCTCCAACATAGGCATAAGATAGTCGTAGCGCTAAGGTCGCTTTGTGCAAGTGGGCCTTGATCTTCATCAAACCATGCTTGTCGTAAGAGGCGACTAACGGGGTCGGATGGTCAGACTCGCTGACGTGGTAGACTCATTGCCATCGTATGAAAACTGCGATGACTGATGCACATGCATCACTGGATTGTCTGGTCCATGTTCAATTACCTACAAACCGTCGCAGTATTGCTGGAATATTGCTGGAATATTGCGACGTTAAACAGCAAACCAACAAGGGTTACAAAGTTGGACTTCTCCCATTCGTACAAGCAATGGTTCGTATGCACGCACAAAACTCCCTTGGGGCATAGTTTCCGAAGATCTACAATTTTGAACAAACAAATCCGTTTTAAATGAACCGAGACATGGTAATTCGAGACCGTTTCATTTGGGGCTTTAGGAAGGGCTGGTAGGGAGGGGAAATCACGAGAGACTGTCTAAAAGCCTTCCTGTATAGTGTCTATACGCCCCCTGCAGCAAAAGAGGACTTGTGATGAGAGAACTTCCTTTGCATATGTCTGTCGAGACTGTCTTCGCCGAAACTAATTTCATCGACCTGAGCAACTTGGAACACATGGGAAACAACACGGACGTCTATTCTTCTTCTCAGCCCGAAGGGCATTATTTTAAAACGAAGATGTGATGGATACGTCTTGTAGACAACGAAAGCCGATATAGGCCGAAGAATTCGTCTGCTCCCAGCGGTATTCCAGCAACACTACAACAAGGGACACGCTAATGGTCTCCATGTACGGAATCCCTTTAGGGATTCGAACCCTGACTTTCTGCGTGACTAGCAACCCCATTGACCACCTCACTACCTTGCGCCCTAGGTAGAGGGAAGCAAAACTTTGAACATGAACTTGCCGATCATGTCACCAAACTGTCGGTTCAATGAAATATGTTGTTTGGTGACTAGCATGGCGCCTTTCAACATGGATACGATGCACTTCACTAGCTGTTTTAACATACTGATACGACGATTCTTTGTTTGTTTTGTTGTTGAATGTTGGACTCAGCAATATCTTGCGTACAAGTAATCAATCATGTCTGGATATATGATCACCGATTCACGCCATCAGGTCACAACGACCCGCCATCAACAAGGTCACCGAGCTTCAAAACACAATCCAATAGTCGTTTTTTTTTGGAGTTAGGCATTGTCCCTAAATTTAAAAATAAAACAATTTTATTTACACTAAAAATTAGCCCTGTGAGATAGGGGGAATCTAGACATGCTGGGGCATTAACCACTCGTCTGCTCCGCGTTCCTCCAGCCAGTTAAGTATGGGGAAAATGACGCTTAGTTCCTGGATATATATGAATAATTCCGTTTACATCAAATGGAGCCACGAGACAGGAGATTTAAACTGAGAAAATCTAGACTTGCTTCATAACATTAAAGGCTCTCGCAGTGCTGAAAGGGAAAGGCGGGAGGGAAAATAAAGTGGTTGCGGGGACAGTGACTATGACTGACAGTCACTGTGACAATGACTGTGACTGGGACTGACAGTGACAGTGACAAGGACTGGGACTGGGACTGGGACTGGGACTGGGACTGACTATGACTACGACTGTGACAGTGACTGTGACAGTGACTGTGACAAGGAGTGGGACTGGGACTGGGACTGACTATGACTACGACTGTGACTGTGACAGTGACTGTGACTGTGACAGTGACTGTGACAGTGACTGTGACAAGGAGTGGGACTGGGACTGACTATGACTACGACTATGACAGTGACAGTGACAGTGACTATGATTGAATGACTATGACTGTGACTGTGGCCGTGACAGTTGCCTACTGTCAAGCCTTCTCCGCAGTGCTAAAGCCTTAAATGAAGCAAGTCTAGATTTCCTTAGGTTCAGGGTCTGAAGTCTCCCAGGAGCTCCTTTTCAATTAAACTGGGTTTGTTTGTTACTATCAAAATAATATATATATATATCCAGAGACTAAGCCTTAGTCTACTCATCTTCCAGAACCAAAGCTGTCGAAATAACGATCAACCTGATCGGGTGGTCGTCAGTGCTCACTGACTTGTTTGAAGCATGTCATCGTACTTCCATGATCAAAGCTCATGATATCAATCATTTGGTCATTAACAGACCACCGTCATATGGCTGACCTTGTCGGGTGCGACATTAGAGAAACAACCAAATAAACAAAACAAACAAATATACACTTACGTGAGTCCTGCTTTACGCCGCATTTAGCAACATTCCAGCAATATCACAGCAGGGGACACCAGAAAAGGGCTTCACACATTGTATAATAGTGATGAATCGAACCGGGTTCTTTGGCGCGACTTGCAAACGCTATAACCAATAGGCTACCCCACCGCCTCTACTAAGGTACCGAGCTATGGCAAAACAAAACATCACTTAATGAATTAGTAACATGCGCAACCTCAGTATATTCTGTATAGTCAAAGGAAATCGAAGTTGAAGTCGAGGTAGAGAAAGTTTATGATAAATGTTCACATCAGCTCCAATCACCGTAAGTATACGGTGCAATTTCAGTTCCTGAATTCGTGATTGATATACGGTAGGCACATTCACGTGGGTGTTTTAATGATTTATTCTGCACGGCCTTGTAAAGGAAAGTCAGATTGGTCAAGGGTTATCACTGAAAGATTTGGCAAACCAGAAGTGAAAAAATATAGTTTTACTCGACGGCACACTGACCTGACTTAGTTCAAACCAGGTCACGGTGACCCCGACAGACATGTGACGTAAGTAAAAGGCTTTGTGAACTTTGGACCACAAAACTCACACAGACGACAGTGATTGGGATTGGGGGGTGGGGGGTGGGGGGCGGTAGAGAGAGAGAGAGAGAAAGAGAGAGAGAGATGAAAGGGGGTGAATGAAGCGGGGAATGGTAAAAGAGGGTGAATGAGGGTGCGTGCGTGCTTACCTGTGATATTTATGGCTTGCCTTTCTTGAATATATCTATTTCAGACTCTGTAGGACGTCTGTACGTCTGAAGGCCCTATTTTACAAAGCTTCGACTAGTCGTAAAACTCTGTGTAAAGTGTGGGAGTTACCATGATCCTCAAGTAATGCCATCATCCGACACATAAACAGTTTTTTATTCAATTTTCTATTGCCCAGTTGGGTAGGAACATCAGAACAGTCGTGTTTACTACCTAACAGGGCGAAAATATCGGGGTTCATATTTTTCATACGATGCCCAAAGGCAAAATATAAATTTGTCATTGTGAGGTGACGTCATGAACAATGCTATGTCGTCATATTTCTTTTGTGACGTTGCGTTTTATATACGTCGACGGCGGGAAGGCAAACTGTTTGAGAGCAGATTTGGATTTATTTTATTCAATTTGACGACTTTAGTATATACAGAATATTATATTTGTGTCCATATCGTTCTATACTACCCATCAAAGGTTTAGACTCACTCGTGTGAATGTAGCTACCTGCTTCAGTCAACTGTTCTACTCTAGATTTTGTAAAATGTTATATTCCATACTGCATAATGGAACTGTTCACACAAGCACTGATGTGTTGTAAAATAAATTCGTAACGTTGAAAAGATTATTCAGTAAATGATGAAAATCAGTGAAAATTGGCAAATTCTTTACAAAAGCTTACACCAAAACGCAGCTGTTCACATGCACGATATTTACAGTTTTTTCTTGGCAATATGATGCATGATGCTTGTGCAGCTATCTGCACAAAATCTGCAGTTGGTTTCCCCAAAGTAATGGAGAAATTCACATTTGATGTTCCATATGTACATATATTACGCACGCATAGTGAGTGCTTTAAGTAAGGATAAACGTGTGATAGGTAGTATCACACTCGTGCCTGAAAATCGGAATATCCCTCGCTCTCGATGGGGAAATACTAACATTTAGGCAGTCATGTAATAAACACAGTATGACATGGGCACTTATGTAATATCCTCTATTTCACACCTTTCCGACACGAATTTTATCGATTTTCAATGTTGACCTGGCGTCTGAAACCACATGACGCCACAGTGCTTCGTTGGTGAGAAGATGAGAGAGATATGGTGAGAGATATGACGTCAACCACTCATCATGACGTAACAAATAAATTTCTAGACGTCATCCGAACAATTTGGTAGCAACACATTTACAGCATTTTCCTTAAAAGGACAAATTTGGCATACCATACCAAAACTCGGAATCACTAATATTTGTTGTTTCCCAATAAATGTTGCAACTAGCTCCTGTCCCATCTCCATTGACAACCGCTTGTGACTGATAATGTCGTATACTGTATAGTTCACAGGTTATCGTCCCCTGAACACACATATTCAAAACCATACCGATGCAACTTCACTGAAGCTTTGCCAGCTGTCATTGCTCAGCGCTAGGTGTGTCCACGTGATCGGCAGATGGCGCCCAACAGGTAGCAGACGACGAATGACGTCAAAGATAAAATACACAAACGGCAAACGAGCAGATGACGCACAGACAGTCTGTCTGTCTTTGCTGTATATAAAAACAACATGGGTGAAGGTTTGCCTGACCTCAAGGCATTATCTAAAAATCACGCCATCTGAGTTGCAGCGGTTTTACTCCATTTTTAGCAATATCCTAGCAAAGTGAAGACGGTTGACAACGGAAATAAGGTTCGAGTATCGTACACATTTTCGGAGCGAACCCGGGTCTTCAGCGAGACGAGCGGACGTCCAAACCAGTAAACTATCCAACCGTCCCTGGATCATCTGCTTCACTTAATATGATCCACAATAAAGACGCCTCGTTTACTCTAAGTAGATTAACACGATAACCTCACACGATCGATCCTTTGAGCACTTAGCTATTATCGCCGAATTGTCATGCCCCAAATATCCAGAAGCACAAGAATGAGATTCTGATTGACATCCAAAAAATTCTTTCAGTTTTCTTAGTTTGTAAACGCATTTATCGTATCTTGCTAGTTGGGTCTAAGAGTAAGCCTGTTCCCGGCTCCCTTTGCGGTCGCCAACTCGCCTAGAAAAGCAATGCAACGTAATCTATGACATCATAATAAAATGACGTCACTCACTCATGATGGGCCTCGTCTCGCATATCACAATGGTCTAGTGTCACATTTATGACGAGTTTTGTTCGTAATGTGACAGTATGTGTCTGAGCCATTGTGTCTTGCGTCGTTTGTGACGTTTCTGCCACCAGAGGGCACTTTGCTGAACTATGCCTGTGCCTTGAATTTATTCTAAAAAAAACCAATGATAGCAGGATGCATCGGAATTTGCTCCGGGACATATCGTTTTCCATTTGTAACTGCTCGTGTCATTCCGGCAGCCCGGATGCTCAAGCTTCTTGTAAGTCGTGGGAAAAGGCGAGTAGCTACGAATCGTTTTCCACCCAATGCGTATGTCTGACGGTGCAATGGAGCTACACAGTATACTTCCTGTACAAAGGTACGAGTCTGTCAGTTTGATTTGGATAAAATGTAAGTAAGAAAAAAACCAAGCAAATAAAGAAAGTTTCAAGAACGATATAAGACACAGCATTTCCGAGCATGGCAGCAACAAGGAGTGCACAACATTTTACGATGCAACACCGTAGGAATGGTCTTTACATATGGAGAACAGAACCCGGGATCGGTGTGACGAGCGTGTTATTCCTTTGCCAAATCAATCATCCCAAGTGAGTGAGTGAGCTAGGCTTACCACCGATATATACCGCCCTTAGTTACGAAGAGTCCGAGGGGAATTTACGTGAAACCCGATAATCCCCTTTTGCAATACGTAACAGACTTAAAGATCTGTCCGTTTCTAAATGTGAGTGAATTTAGTTTTACGCCGCACTCAGCAATGTTCCAGTTATATGACGCCGGTCTGTAAATAATCGAGTCTGGAACAGAAAACCCAGTGATCGACAGTGTGAGCATCGATCTACGCAATTGGGAACCGATGACATGTGTCAACCAAGTCAGCGAGCCTTACCACTCGATCCCGTTAGTCGTCTCTTACCAAAAGCATAGTCGCCTTTTATGGCAAGCATTGGTTGCTGAAGGCCTATACTACCCCGGACTTTCTCGGGTCCCGTTTCTAAATAATTTCCGCATTCTTGCGAACATTATCAGCACTAACACGTGACCTTTATGTAGCCCTAATCAAACAATCGACTGCAGAAATTTCTTATGAATATGGAAAGGCTTCTATCGCTCATATTTATTGAATTATGTTTGCCCTGAGACTAGTTCTGACGTCCCTTTAGTTTAACGCAGTTCCAGCTAGGAAATAACTACAATTCGTGCTGTTTTTAAAATTATTACACCCAAAAGTGAATAAAACCGACCCAAATCTGTCCCTGGCCAAGCCAATGAACGTTCAAATCATCAACTAAAAAAATGTTCCGGTTGTTGAACAAAACAACGAATTGACGCGACACGTGAGTCCGTCTGGCCGTGAGCACATGACCTTGAGCGTAATTAGAGGTCAAATGACGGACACTGCATTATGCGGGCGGTTTCCTCTCTGAAGTGATTATCATCAGGGGGATTGGCTGAATACAGATGTACTTCGTCTTGATGAAGGGGGACACCTCCCTGTCTCCTCCCCTGATGGTCAACTGTATCCCCCATGTGTCGCTTCAAGATGAATTACAAGGACGCTGCCCCTCACAGCCCAACTATCAGCAGATTAATTTTAAGTGTCTGTGTTGTGCTCCATCTTCTAATGGGTTTAAATGTCGCTTGGACAGTGATATTACACTAACCAGAGTAATATAACGATGTTGACCAGAGCAACAATACGATACTGACCAGTCATATGACACAAATGTCCAGCACGTGACGTAGTAATTTACATTAACAATGAGATGTCAGGGGCTGGATGATCCACTTCGCGTGATAGTGTGGGCTTTATGAATACCAGCATGTGACCTGAAATATGACCTTCAGATATATATGGAATTGACACTTAACAGTTTCGATATGACCGTTCAGAGAGAGAGAGAGAGAGAGAGAGAGTGAGTGAGTGAGTGAGTGAGTGGGTGGGTGGGTTTTACGCCACTTAGACATCCCATCAATATTGGGGTGGGGGAGAGACAGAGGGAGGGAGACAGAGACGGAGAGAGAGAAGAGGGAAGGAAGACCAGAAATTGGCTTCATGACCGTTTGAGGTATGAAAGCAGTAGTAATTTTGATATTATGATATACGGGATCTTGAACTTAACATGTTCGACATTATCGTTCTTGGGCGGACATTTTCCACATTGAGTGAGTGAGTGAGTCAGCATGGTTATATGGTTTTATGCCGGCATGTTCTATTGCAATATCACGACTGGGAATACCAGAAATGGGCTTGACACGCTATGTACCCATTGAACCGGGGTCTTCGGCTTGACGAGAGGACGCTTCAACCATCAGGCTACCTCACGGTTCCCTTTCCAGTTTGATGTTCGAGGTGATATTGAGAATCACTTCTACAAACAATCCTTAATCAGGATCAAGATTGTGCTAAACTCTGTGAAAAGGAACAATTCTTAATAGTTGTTACAAGCAGATGACCACCACATAAAATTTCCAAAGGATGTCATATTTACAATTGTAAATGAATTCTGTGTATTACCACAGCCTCCTTACTTCTCATCTTGTTTCACTGGCATTATCCCACATATTTTGTGAAACTGTTTTAATGTACATTTATATGTGAAATGTATCTGTGCATTTCTATATCTTTGCACCTACTGTGCTTCTAAATGCAGTTTAAAGAATGTTACCGCTGTTCCTTCTATGCAATGAATACCTTTTCTTATTGTTTATTATTGTTTACCCAGTTGTGTTTGTTATTGTTTACCTTGTTTCGTTTGTTATTGTTTACCTTCTGCCGTTTGTTATTGTTCCCCTTCGTTTGCTACTGTCCTTATACCTGGTTTCTTTTCATGTTGTTTGCCATTGTACACCTGATTGTATTCGTTATTGTATACCTGATTGTATCTTCTATTGTACCCTGATTGTATTCTCTATTGTATGCCTGATTTTATTTCCTATTGTATACCTGATTTTATTTGTTGTGTAATTGATTTAATTTGTTAATCGTATATCTGATTTTAGTTTTTATTACACCTTACTTTGTTTGTAACGGTAAGCCTGACTTTGTTTTTGATGCATATTGCTTTCGTAAAACGCTGACCTTCGAACAGGTGCCCCTGCAAATCATGGTGACAGTTGCCATGAGATATTTCATCGGAAATTACCATATTTCGTAGACCAAGGTGTCACAGCTGTCAATATTCAGATATATTGGTCCTTTTTCTAAAGTTCACTTTCTGGTCAGCATGACGTCTGTCACATAATTTGAATGTCACTGAAACCCTTGAGTGGTTCATGCCCCGTTGTAATGAGGGGTCTGTTAGAGGTCAACACTGTGCTGCTAGGTAATGGCTCTCCCACACAAAGTAAAAATATACTAAAGTATAATATACAACACAGATTTCACATGGTCATTTGGGACCGACGGGTTTTTTTTTATTTGAGGCAAGCAGGACCGACAGGTGTGTCTTTAATGGTGATCAGACATTTTACAAACGTAGAAACGAAGTTTCAAATAAAATACAATATAGTGTGTAACAACAGCAAGTGAATATACCTGTATATCATTTCACAATTGATCGGGACTTAAGCGAAAAGCAGTTTCCTTAAGAGGTAATAACGTAAACAAAACCCATTGCCATCGTTCAGCTTATGACATCTGTATCACCTTCAACGGTGTGGGTGAGTGGTTGGGTTTTATGCCCTTGCAACTTGGTGCACGCGTGCGCTTAATAGTCTCGTTCAGATTGATTCGAAACTGTGACAGTGATCAGGCTTGGATTCGAAAGTACGGTCACCACCATTTTACACACATGGCTACCAGTGCACTGTGACGTATCTTATTAAAAAAAAATACACTGATGATAGTCTGTCTCACAGCCCCTGAATCACATTTTGCCTACTGCCAGGCCTTCTCTGCAGCGCTAAGTCTGAAAAGAAGCAAGTCTAGATTTCCTCAGATTCTGAACCTCTGGTCTCCCTGGGGCTCCTTTTCAAATAAAATGGGTTTGTTTGTTACAATCAAAATAACATATATTCAGAGACTGAGCATGAGTCTACAATGGTGACAGCAAACAACGGAACATATTGTTTGAGAACACGTGACGAGAAAGACATTGGTTTTCCATAAATATGTTACAACGGGTTTACTCTGCATGATCACTCCCTTTAACTATCATGTCACTCAGTGTAGTTCCAACTATACAGGGACCCGTGAAGGTCCCGGGGTAGAATAGGCCCTCAGCAACCCATGCTTGCCATAAAAGGCGACTATGCTTTTGGTAAGAGGCGACTAACGGGATCGAGTGGTAAGACTCGCTGACTTGGTTGACACGTCATCGGTTCCCAATTGCGCAGATCGATGCTCATTTTGTTATTCACTGGATTGTCTGGTCCAGACTCGATTACTTACAGACCGCCGCCATATTGCTGTAATATTGCTGAGTGTGGCGTAAAACTCCAACTATACAGGACGGTAGGACAGCCGTGTGGTTAAAGCGCTCACACACCACTTAAGGTTCGATTCCCCACAATCAATATCACGTCAGTGCGGAAAGGGAGCCGTGAGATAGAGTACTGGTTGAAACGTCTGCTGGTCAACCCGAAGACCCGGGTTCGATTTCCCACATGGGTACATAGTGTCCACCTCATTCCTGGTGTCCCCGCCGATATATCGTTTGAATATTGCCCAAATCGGCGTAAAACTTAACCAACCCATTCAACGTTTGTACATGTATTTGAAAGTGCACGTTTAAATGATCATACAACAAAACTGAAGACGTCTGAGTTCAAGCCTAGCATATCATAGTACGCTCTGTCATACGTTTCGATCAACATGTTCTGTTTTTTACGTCCTTGATTCAAGCAGGGAGACTATATAGAGAGTTGTAGATTATCCCTGATTCAACACAGGTAAAGTAAGTACACGAGACCCGAGTGACATCACGAGTTCGTGTCTTGAGTTCATCGACCCCGTCACAGATTTTCAATTGATATTCAATTTTCATTTCACGACAGCTTTTGCGTAAATCCAACACGTGCTTCTCAAGTCGTCGATATGCCAGCAGTCCTTTGTCATTTTGTAAATCTTTAAGTAATACGGACAGGATTATGAGTGGGACGCCATCACCGGCTGGTGGTGTCTGTTGGAATAGCTAAGGTCAATAGAAGATTTATAAACAAACAGTTTAATAACCAACATGATTATTTTCGTTTCGACGGAATGTACCCAATATAGAAGATTTATAAACAAACAGTTTAATGACCGACATGATTCATCTCGTTTCGACGGAATGTACCCAATATCAGGACACGCTTGACGAACGCCATGAGCGACCAACCTTGACCTAGGCAACACAAAGATCCAGATAAGATTTCAGATAATACATCGGCTATCACATGGCGTTCCGTTTTCTGGGACGTTGAATGTTGTTGCCAAATGAATGGCAAAGGGTTGTCATGGACACCTGGTGTTGTCAGATCTGTTCATATAATTGTTACACATCCTTTTCCCTTTACAGCAAAGGGAGAAAGACGTAATATGTTTATAAGGATAGTCAAGATTGGATAATCTTTTCTAATGAGAATTCTGTATTACAATCTGTAGACCTCAAACAGTAAAACAAGTCTTCCTTGTGAAGATCCTTGTGACACCCGTGAAGATCTGGATTAGAATTGGTCATCATGGGATGTGTAAAAGGAGCCCTGAGACTTTCCTCGTTTCCAGAAGCCATAGAAATCTAGATTTGCCACATTTTCTAGACTTACGTTGGCTTTCTTGGATATATTTGCTTCAGGTCTGTATGGCAGACTGGCAATCGGATCCGGTAGAGCGGGGGAGTAGTTACGTCACATATGAAAGACGCTGTGGCAGCGTATTGGGGCAGGGTGTTAATTACGACTGAGGGGTGGCGGTGGGGGAGGGGTGGGGCTGGTTACACTACAAAGCAGGGTGTTAATTGTGACATAGTTGGGGTACACAGCAGACAAGGTGTGAATCATTACGTTAGCGAAGTACATTACATTGCATAATGGAAAATATTGTTGCTGCAAGATGCGTAACACGTGGTGGGGTGTTAATATATCTATGGGAAGTTTCATTGTCAGACGATTTGCAATGACTTTATCACATCAGGGATAATCCTGTTAGAGTCTCCCTGATCACATAAATGATAAGTAGTGACGAACACCCCCCCCCCCCCCACACACACACACACACAAAGACGGACAAGAAGATATAACTACACACGCACGCACGCTCCCGCGCACGCACGACACTGCTGTCAAGACACTTTCAGATTATCCTCATGCTCTGTAAAGTGTAAGTGTATATTACAATTCACGGTTACGCGTAAATAATACGAAAGGTAAAAAATTGTCTGATTCACGCTCGGCTTTTTCACATAGCATGTATTTTTTTTTCAAAAAATAAATATGGTGCTGATGTCCCCGATGTTTCTTTCATCTCTGTAATTTGTTATATTGCGAGTAACCATTCCGTTTCGCTGTGATGTTATTCAGTACGTTGCCATGGCAGCCAGGTGCGCCGTTAATACGACTACAGATGAAGTGACCAATACCTCTCCGGTCTGAAGATATGGAATATGAAAATATTGTGTTATATCAATTAAAACATTCTTTGGAACATTTGCACTGACTTCGTTTCGAATTCGACATCAGACCTGAGTAAGTATGGTTTTACGCCGCTTTTAGCAATTTTCCAGCAATATCACGGCGGGGGACACCAGAACTTGACTTCACGCACTGTACCCATGTGGGGAATTGAACCTGTGTCTTCGGTGTGGCGAGCGAACGCTTCACCAACTAGACAACTAGTCGGCAACCCAACTGCCCCATTAAAGAACAAACATTCCATTCCCTCCCTCTTCTGGCTGTAGAAACCCACTTGCATTCTTGATTCTTTGTTTGTGTGCCTCTTTACACGATATTTTATCTTCATGATAATATCTCCGAGAATAAATGTTTTATTTGAGTCCATGTCCCTTTGAACTTCTACCATTTCAGAACCTGCATATAACCAGTGCAATTGCATCCAGCTGCGGCTGTCGGTCCAAACAGACAAATGCGTCTAAAACATTGATCTGCTGGACAGAAATACATTTCCCGTTATCCTGGTTACGTAACTATGTTGCATGTTTGGTCAGTAGTGCGTCATAGTTTGGCTCTGTTGTACAAAACAGTCGAAAATCCCTCCAAGACCAAATTCACTTGGATGAATTTGTCCGCGCCCTTGACTATAAGCCAAAAAGACGAACTTCTCCCAGACATAGCACCCAGTGACGTATGCGGTACCAGAAATAAACGAGATATATTTCTATCGAAGCCATGGCCTCTACCTGCGCCTTTATTATGCTTCCAGATTGAACAAGGAGACGCGACATTTCCTATCACACCGCGAGTGTGTTGATGACGCACGTGATTGTAACACGAACCATGAGAGACGAGTTTCACTGGAGACAGGTAAGCCCTACCACGTGTGAGGGCCGACTCGTGGCGTTGTGGCATTAACAAGGGGACACTACCATGTGACCACTTTCCTTGGTTTCGGTGTCCTTTGTTGCACTTCTCAAATTACGGGTATACCCCACTTCAACTACCCCTTGGCTACTAGCCAGAGATCACATTTCCATGTCTGATCTCTGGTTGAACCACACACACAAGTACAATGGAAAAATGTTTTGTAAACAAGAAATAAAATCCGACCTTGACTGCTCATATTTCCAAGAGGAAGCATTTTATGGCTAGATATCTTTCTAGTAATAGACGAAACTCCTGTATGAAGCAAGTGATGCACAGCATTATATACAAGGAGGATGTTTGACTTGATACAATTGAAGCCCTTGATGTACAATATGAAGACACTGAAAATGTTCTTATCTTCACCCATGTTGTAAGTGTATGTTTGCCTTCTTCTCAGGTGTGAGTGAGTGAATTTATTTTTACACCTATTTTAGCAATATTTCAGCAATATCGCCATTGGTGACAACAGGAAAGCGCTTCAAGCAGTGCACCCATGAGGGGAATTGAACTGTGCCAGACTACCCTATGATCTTGAGTCCATGCATGTCCAAAATAGACAGCAAGTCAAGATAAGCTCAGTTTCAGGAAACAAAAAGTCTCTATGCTACTCTTTCTTGCAAGTTAAGATGATTTGATTGTTTTTCTTTTGACTGTATTTTCATGACTTGATGCCAGTGTGACAGATTTAAATTTTATTGATGCAGACAATGTTAGAGGTGAGTGAGTGAGTGAGTTGCTTTGAGCAATGTTGTACAGAGTAACATCCCTTTGCCAGAATCATATTTCAGAACTCAGTGTCTGTGAGTGTATTCAGTGAGTGTATTCAGTAAAATCCTTCCACGCAAGTGGCATTTTTCTTGTTGGGGCTTCTTCGTCTTGGCTTCCATTGCCGTTAATCAAATAATACTGTGTTTCCATAATTATTGCGGTGAATATATGAATGGTGGCATAAAAAGTTTAACTATCATGGACTACTTTGATGGATTTGGTTCCAAATTATTTTCTAAGTATCCTCTGATGGCTGCCTCCTAGTGGTGCCAAAAGTCTGGGGAACTGAACCCCCTGAACTCCCCATTGGCTCTGCCAAAGCACAAAAATTTAAAAAAAAAATCATTCAATGTGATCTTCAAAAGTGTATAACCCATGAACACCTCCCCACCCCCTTCCACGAGCATTAATCTTTGCAGTTAGAATACGATGATACGTGTCAAGCAAGTCAAGGCCTGACCACCTGATTCTGTTGGTCTCTTCTTACAACAAGTATGGGACCTTTACGGGTCCCTCTGAAAGTGGAGAGTTTTATGGCTAATGTTTAGGATAGTTTAACAACTGACCACCCGATACCATGGATTGCTGAGGGGTAGTGGGGTAGTCTAGTGGTGAAAGCATTTGTTCGTCACGCTGAAGACCCTGGATCGATTCCCTACATGTGTACAATGTGTGAAACCCATTGCTGGTGAACCCCACCGTGATATTGCTGTAAGATTGCTAAAAGTAGCATAAAACCATACCAATTCACTCGCCGAAGACCTTGACCTTCATGGGTTGAGTGCGGTAAGTTCAGAGGATGCTCAGTGAGTTCCATGCTGCAGTCATGCAGTGCAGGCATGCCATCATCACACCTGTGAACAGGTGCTCTGTTCTTGCGTAACGCATCTGTTGTCCCTTTTCTATGAAATTTAGTCGAAGTTTAATTTAACTACAGCTGTCAAATCATATCTGCATCGGGAGGTCATGCACTTGTAGGATTCATGCAGAATCCCCGAAAACTGAAGCCATGATCTTGTCAGCAGTTGAAACAGTGTACCCATGTATAAATTGAACCTGGGCCTTCAATGTGATGAGCATACGATCTAACCATTAGGCTACCCAAATGCCCTCATTGTTTCCACAGTTTTGACTATCATTTAGTCTCTGACTGATGCTGCTGAGGCCAAGTTGTTCAACAAAACCATCTGGTTCTGCATCAAAACAACATAAATTCCCATGAGATGTTGTCAGTCAACTCTTATATTTTTCACCAGTCATCATGCTTGGCGTCTTTTCAGCGTCCCATTACATTCGCAATGAATTTAAGCTCACTATATTTTTTAAACGTAGCATATTCGTGATTTCATGTGATGGCTTGTTTGACTTCCATCGCCAGCAGCTCATGGAATGATATAATATCTAGCTCAGGTCCATGCATCTAGCAAAAGTACTGTTAGTCCCAATGGTCTCTAGTACAGTGATCTACTTTCAGTTGTTGGAGATCTACAGTCTGCTTATATACTGTATTATACAGTTTAGAAATCCACTTTTTGAGATAGGGGCTTGTTTTAAATTCTTCTTGTTATTACTATCCCTTGTCAACAGGTTTTTATAATTTAAATAAAATACTCATGGAAAGAAATAAGGGAACACATGAAAGTACAAGTGTTCTCTTTTCTGTCTCCAGGCTTCTTCACAGGGTACAGTCATCCCTCACAATAACGCTCTCCATGTTACCACAGATCCAGTTAATATGTGTATATATTGCACTGAGGGTGAAACTCTGGAAAGAACAGAAGACTTTCATGTGTTCCCTTATTTGTTTCCATGAGTATATTTATCATAGTGCAACTTGTTCCAGTCACAATACGGCTGAAATGTTGCCGTTTTGACTTTAAATTTTAACTCACCTTTTAGTTTTTACAAATTTGCACAACTGTACAGAAAAGTGTATCAACTGATCAATTTGTGATTTTTAGTTTTGGGGTTGTACCTTCTCAGAAAAGCACAGATTTATTACGTTTTTAGGTTGAGTCCCATCTGGGATTATTACATGAAGAAATGCAGCAAAATGTCATATTTTTAGATTTCTTTTCAAGCATATAAGATAAAAAAATGGCAAAAAGTAAATTCGTCTCATGTCTCAGTAACGATAATTATCTACTATGGTAGATAATCTAACACAAACCACTCCTAGAAGGGAATGAATGACTAGGAGGTCACGTCTAGCTTACCTAAAAGTACATCAGGTTATCAACTGGGGTGTGTCAAAGAGGACAGAAGAATGTTGGTCTCACAAACCAGATCTATTTTCATCAAAACATCCTGTTCCGCATGACTTACGATATAGACTGATCCCTTTATCCACAGTCGGTGTCTATCTTCAGTATTTCTTTCATGAAATCTCATTCACTGCACTGCTGTAGGCGCTTTTACTTGCCCAAGTGGCAATGTCTGCTTCAGTAGGTTTCCTATGTCTGCACTGAATTTGAACTTACATATTCTTTATAAACTATAAGATTCAAAGTCTGAAAAGAGCCATGTTCCCTCTTACAACTTGCATGTTATGTAAATTTGATTTTTATATTTTTAAAAGTATTTAAATATCCCTGAAGGCAAACTAGGTTTGTAAGGTAATGACATCATAAAGAGAAGCTTGGTGTCATCTGCATCAACAGACATGTATATGCATCCGTCTGTGACAACAGTCTATGTTTTGTTCTTTACGTTTAATTCAAAGGGCTTTGACATACTGTGATGAGAACATAAGTATGTGTGGAAACAAGTTTGCTATGAGCGTCCTTGACAGAAAAATCACAGGGAGCCCACTTATGAGAAGGGAATATTTGAGAGCGTTATCCAACGAAGATTTTTAACATTATGCTGCATGACTAAAAGGACTGATTGATAAATTGATTGAGAGAACGGGAAAGACAGAGACCGAGCAAGACAGGGACACAGTGAGAGAGTGAGAGAAAGACAGAGTAAGAGAGAGCAAAAGTGAGTGAGTGAGTGGGCTGGGCTTCAGAAATTGGTTCGCTGTTTACGTTGCACTCAATAATATTTCAACAGTATGGTAACGCCCTCTTTATAACTTAGCCAGGACTATGCAAACCAATGATTATCAGTCGATCACTATCAGGGTACAATGGCACCAGCCATGACCTGTTAATGCCAGTTCCTACCGGTTAAATCATTGCTCATCCTGCCAAAGACCTGTGTTTGATTCCCCACAAGGGACAATGTGTGAGCCCATTTTTGATGTCTCTAGCAGATATAACTGGAACATTGCTAAATTTGGTGTAAAACCACACTCACTCACTATTTCCAGCACACCAATGCAGAGATACAAAATAGCACAGACCAAAACCGGTATACAAATTACTTGCAAAATTTATTAGCCAGCAAGGCTTGTTAACAAAAACATATTGCAATCCTTCATTGTGCTTGACTCGTCCTACATTCTGACTGCAGTCTGCATATTTTGTGTAACCTCAGTCAGTTTAGTGTGTTTCAAACTACTACTCCCTAACAACTGCGGGAGATGCTTGACGTAGCTTGTTTGTGATGTTTCGTACCAGTTATGTATGCTACATCAGTAATATTTAGGGCACACCTTAAACCTAGTTTTGAACTCTGTGGAGGTTTCAACTAAACTATGAAATAAAATAAAAATGACTTTATATAATATGACATTTCCTGAATTGGCAGTTTGTAGGCAAGAAAACATGACATGACATTGAGCAGAATTTTCAAAGATATTATCTGGACAGGCTCCCTGAAATGTAACTAGACTAATTTATACACAGCAGCCATTTGTCCAGAAGACAGGATGTCAGTTATCACTTTCCTTAACACAAATTAGTCAGGGTGGAAGTACACTCCATGAAGTTACCAGTAGACATGCAATTGTATCTGTTACAGTGAGTGTCTGATTATGGTTTTACATGCTTTCTGCAATATTCCTGCAACATCATGGTGGGGGACACCAGAAATGGGTTTCATACACAGTAATTGTATCTGGAATCGAACACGGACCTTCTGAGTGACAGGTGAATGCTTTAGCCACTGGGCTACCCTTCTGCCTTGTCTGTGTTTTGAAGATCTGGGATAGAACTGGCCCTGATTTCTCAAAACAAATTTAAACTTATACTCAAATTTCAAACTGAGTTTGACAATTTGAAACCTCTGAAATTTTAACTCGGCTATATTTTCTCTAAATTAAAAAACGCCCAAACAACTTAAGTAATATATTCACAAAACTCAAACTGTCTACTATTTTTTAGTTAAATATCAATTTCAGTACAACTTGGGGAATGTATTTTCTCGAGTCAAAACTCAGACTAAGTTTGTTTCAAGAAATTGGGGCCTGGTCTTCTGTAAACTATGCATGGTGTAAGAGACGGGGAGGCATGCTGAGTTTGTTGACAGTTCATCATATCCAACTTGTGTAGTTTGCATAGCCCAATTAGTATTTGCTCCCAAACTGATGTAACTTATTAACTTTTCAAAAGTGTTGCTAACACTGTACTCACCAAAATCAGAAACAAGTATCCATATTTAACTTGATACTGAATAAAATGTGCTTGAATTTTCTTATGTTTAGTATGTATGCTATTTGATAATTTATTCTAATTCGTATACTTTTACTGCTACTGTAGTCATGTATCTTGTGTTGTTGTTTTTTTTACAATAAAATCATATGGGTTGGCATCTCTGGATTGAACAGTTTAACACAAATATGTACAGTTTGTCCGATCAAGTGTTTGTTGTTTAAGGCAATCATACATAAAGTACACATTCAAGCTGAAGAGTTTCACTTACATAAACTGTTAACGGCAAGTCCGCATGAACTTAAACAGACCGACAAGACAGGTGAGAAGATAAATACTTCTCACCTCTGATACACAATTTGGGAAGGCCAGCCATGACGTACTGATTTCACAGTTTACAAGTGATACACATAGTGAAATCGTACTTATTTCACAGTTTACATGTGATACACATACCGAAATTGTTAACATCAAGTCCGCATGTACTTGGACAGAGTGACAGGACAGGTGAGATGACAAATACTTCCCACCTCTGTGGATACACTATGTGGAAAGGCCAAGCCTGACGTGTAGTATCTGAGTGATCAATACATCTGTGGAAGGGCAGGAGATGGGTGTGACCTTAGCTCATTTGAGAGCAATTCTTGCATACATGCTGACAAGTGACATGTTGCCACAAATCAAACAGGAAGAAGTAATGATTACAAGATTTACTTGTAATTTTCAGGGGGGCATTGGGTAGTCTAGTGGTTAAGGTGTTTGTTCTTCATGCCAAAGTGTGAAGCCCATTTCTGGTGTCCCCTGCTTGAATATTGCTATAAGTGGCATCAAACTTAACTTAGTCACTCGCAGTTAAAGGAAGCCCTTCCATAAGGTGATATTATGTGCTCGGTATGCACCACACAGTTACGGCAACTCTTCAGAGCGGGAACTGCAATATCTGAATGTAAATTAAACAGAAATAGAACTGAATTGATGAATATATATGGCAACTAACATTAAGACTCTGACGGATCAAGGTGACATTGACATTGGGTGAATTCATATTTCAACCTTTCAACTCTCTGCCCAAGAGTCTTTGGCTATTCATCATCCACTCTCACTCTGTCTGTCTGTGTGTGTGTGTGTGTGTTTCTTTCATTCCTCAAATGGGAACAATGTGTGAAGTTTACTTTACATGTACCCTGCTGTGTTGTTGCTAAAAATGGTGTAAAACTAAACTCACTCACTCTACATGAAGCTGACAGAGCAGTAGAAGACACTTCCCGTCCCACTTCATGCACGCAAGCATCATACACACATACACACAAACTAGGTTGTTGATCAACACCTGTCCACAGACATTAAACCCTTTGCCAGATTCATATTCCAGACATTCAATATTCATTTTCCATACAATATGCATTATTTTATACATCAGGACTAAATCTCATTATCAACTAATGTAAATGGAAAATATACTTTTTATCATACTCAAACTGTTAAGGCATACTTTTTACAACTGTTCAACCATTAGCGGCAGAAAACAGTCATCTGCCCAATGCTTCATTTGGGAAATAAGCATTAAGCACAAAGCCATCTGTTCCTTGCATGAATATGCTGATAATGAGGTATAGATGGATGTCAAGATATCAGTACACCTGTTTATGGCCACAGTGTTAACTGTGATACCAGACAGGGCTTTACTCCAGGGCTGTCAAATATGAAAAAAAAAGACCAGCCGATACCCCAATACCGATATTTTCATAAACTCCCCATTTTCTAAATATCAGAGATATTCCCTAGCTTAACACTCCTTGCTAACATAGCATGCCATGCAGTAATATAAAGTTAAGCATTTGTCATCTTTAATGTTTTTTCGTTTTTTGTTTTTTTTGATGAAATACAAGTGAAAAAGAGCAATGGTAGAGAAAATGACATGGATAGAACATATAATACCAATTGGGAAAATTTACTGACATTTCCAGCCAACTGAGTAATAACACTATGCAGGTCTTTAATCTTTAGACATAAATTCATCACTTTCACCTGCAACAACAACGGCTGCAACGTGCCCATGCACTGCTGCTTACAGCATTGCTAGAACAAGCACCTGCTTCCATACACTTCACAACAACAAGCGTCATTACACTGTGGGTTGATAATGCTCTCTCTGTTTATTCAAATTCTTCTAAAAAAGCAGTTTTCAAATATTTCAATGCCTAAATGCCAACCAGGGTTCTAGCACACACAGCTTGTTTCAGATGTAAACACTTCGCCTGGGCAGAGACGAAGAGGACGAGCAGCCTAGCTCAGCCTTGCATCATCACAACACGAGTCACATGGCGACCCGACACAATGTAAACAACAGTGAAAACACAAAACAACAAATGCACTTATACATTTGTCATATTTAGCATCAATACAATATACAGACTTTCAGAAATTCCATATTTTTCGTATAAATAAACCATTATTTGTCATTTTCTAGCAGTTTGCACCAATTGCGAGTCACAGTGACCTTGACAGTCTCCATGTCTGCTTGTTGCAATAATCAATACTCAAGCCCTTCTACTGCGTAGTATATCTCTCCTTCTCATTGTCTAGATCTCGTCTGTTTTTGTGCCATGGCTAGGGGATTAATATTGCCATATTTTAATTTTCAACTTGTGAAAAAAGTATTATTCGTTCCATACAAAATACTTGTTTTTTTACGTTCATGCTATCCAATAACAGATCATCTTCTTCATGAAAACATCATATACAAAGTAATATAAAATCTGAAAAATCATAATACATTCTACATTATTTTTTCAGAATATATATGTGACTGTAAGCTGTTAATCAATACAATATACTGAAGTCAGTAAAATATATCAGTTTATTATTTCAAAATTTTGTCAGACATTAACAGTCTAGAATGAATGCCCAGATTGGATGAAAGAGAATTTCTCCTTGGTTCTTTAACCAAAATATGTTCTAGAAAGTGTGTGTAAATAAATGTCTGCAAACATATTTAACTATTGAATTTAAATTGAACTATGTGATATATGTAACATGAAATGACTTCTACATCCCAAAATTATTTTTAAACAATTCTACTCTGAAACCTGTTTGCCTTACAAGTGAAACAGTATGGTCAAATGCCACGAAGACCACTGACCGCCAGCCTCCAGCGGGCACCTTGACACAGACGGACTTGCATCATCACAACAAACATACAGCACCTACAAGCCAAGCTCGCTGCAGCAGCAAAGTTACAATGGCGTTGCGGTGATGTCTAGACACTGTCGTCATAGCATAAATCATAACAAACTGCAGAAATGATTAGCTTATAAGCACTGTAAGCAAAAGCAATTATTTCTTGAAAAACACAATTAAATGGATTAGTAAGGATCCGCTTTAGATTAGAAGAACAATAACGACGTTTGGTCTATGTATATTTTGGGACATAGCAACAGTATAGCCAGAGTGTAAACATCCAGAAATATATAATTAGTATAAATCGAAGACAGCCAGTCTGGACTTGGTGTAGGTTGCCATAATTGACGAAACTGAGGTAAATATTGGATGTACACAAAGCAATTATTTTCTACAAAGTCAACACTGTATTTTCATATGACCAAATTATTGCATTCAGGTCCTAAATTACTGCTGTCTCGGTGAAGGTTAAACTAGTGGTTCAGCTATTATCTATCCCACCCACGTTGTCCCAGATGTTTCAACAGGGCGGCCAGTTTCGCCCTTGGTAACAGGTGTTGACAATACACTATTTCAATACATTTCAATACAATACCATGTGGCCCTGAGACTTTTACAAGTGTATACCACAAGTAAATACAACTTCATACACATCCATCCCATTCTTGTTACTAACACCTCTTTCATGGTTATTCAATAAAGATTATCACACGGGATAATACAGAGTATGAACTTTTATAAATATTGAAAAAATGGTAAGTGGTCGAGATCTGTATATTGCAGAAAAGAGCTATGTTTTGTATGAATGCATGAAAGCATTTGGTAGTGCATTAACGTTTTACATGCATGCATCACTAGCTATATTCATGGTATATCCAGCAAATACGGAGCACACAATCATTGAGCTGATGCATCTAGTGATTTATTCATTTATTCAATTTCCTTAATCTCCTGACTCGGAATCTATTGGCCATGAGTGAGTGAGTGAGTTTAGTTTTTCATTGCCTTTAACAATAACCCAGCAATAGGAGACACCAGAAATGGGCTTCACACTTTGCACCCATTTGGGAAATCGAACCCAGGTTGTCGGTGTGACAAGCAAACACTAAAGCTACCCCAAGGCCCCTCTATTGACAGTGAGTGAGTGAGTTTAGTTTTAAGCCACACTCAGCATTATTCCAGGTATATGGTAGTGGTCTGTAAATAATAGAGTCTTCACCAGACAATCTAGTGACCAACAACATGAGCATCGATCTGCGCAAATGGGAACTGATGCTACGTGTCAACCAATTCAGCAGGCCTGACCACCCACTCCTGTTAGTCGCCTCTTACGACAAGCATTGTCACCTTTTATGGCATGCAGGTTGCTGAAGGCCCAATCTACCCCGGGACCTTCATAGGTACCCTCTATCGACAGTCAGTTCAAATTCATGCGATTCAAGCATTATGTTCTTTTCACACACACAAATGAGTTTCCTGTTTCTCGTTTAATGAGTTGAATTCAGTTCAGTTGTACGCCGTAACTTATTCAGCCATTTAGTAAAGAGAGCAAGCCTACATATATAGACTTAGGCATTAAGCTTGGATGATTTGAGTTTTTAAATACCACATTTGTTCATTTCATTATTTGTTTAATGACTCAGTCAGAGATATTCCAGTTTTTGACAAGAACAAACAATCCAGTGATTGATATCATGAGCTTAAATTTGGATGCGGAAGATCATTTCAGTATGGCAATAGTATTTCTTCTCTTTGAAAATGTCATTTTCCAATTGAATATATAGTTTATATAAAAGAAAAACAACATGAAGTAGTTTCAGTCTCTTTTGAGAACTGACAAGAAACTGGACACCCAGATCAAGTTTGTTTAAGAGGTAACAAGGTGGGGGATATCTCTAAAACAAAGTGACCAAATCTGGTACTTCCTGTATTTTGAGTTGCGCATTTATCAACGGAAGTCAAAAACTATACTATCGATAATCACACATACATACAATGCATCGTTAATTCTTTGTTTCTATCATCCATTAATGAAGTCTCAACAAATATCATCATACCTCTACTTACCAAGCAATTTCAGAAATATAAATAGTGAACCTGAATACATACATATATTGTTAACGCATACTGCAAATTTATTATTCAATCACATACAGCTGATCCTGTCACAGAAAAGGGAAGAAACCCATTGCCACAGATGCCTCACACCAACTCACCCAATCAATGGTACAGCAGAGATCCCTACAGTTTCAGGAAGCATCAAAGCAACATCAATCATGACGTTGTGCCACAAACCAACCTAAAACTGATGAATATCAACAGAACACTGTGGACCACAAAATCGGTAGTTTCTCGCATTAGTGAGACTTAAGGTCAGTGACGTTATATGAATGATTTACGACTACCTTTCAGATGCAAATTATTGTCAATAGGCCATTGCAGGATAATGTTCTCAAGGTCGACTATCAGAAAGGCTGATGACCTTGTCATAAATAGGCCGGTATACCATCTGGGACTGCACAAGTCAAAGATATATGTAACAATACTCAATGTTATATACTATTTTTCTACAAAAAACATTGTTCCACAGTTCAGTGATGCCTGAAGATTTATCTTGATGACATATTTTAGTACAAATATCTATACTGACAATTGCTACAATGTTCCATTAAAAAAAAGAATGAATAGATTTCTGACAATGACACCGATGTTGAGTTCACACAGTGACACAATTTACTAACTTGAATCCTTTAATGGTTTTAATCAGATGATGTCTAAAACAAGTGTTTGTTTGGCAGCTGAAACAATGATTGCTTTGGCTAATTTTGAGGAAACTGACACACTAGTCAAACCATTCCGAAATGCTGACCTGTTATCTCTGGAGAGTCTTAGGGTAGCCAAATGGTTCAAGTGTTTGCTCATCATCCCGAAGACCTGGGTTTGATTCCCCACATGGGTACAAAGTTTGAAGCCCATTTCCGGTGTAAACCTAAACTCACTCACTCTGAGCAAACTGGACAGTTAAGTCAACTTGATAGTACACAACAATTAGACTGGGCAGTATACATGAATTTGAGTCAGTATAAATCAGTATACACAATCTAAGGTCTGTATACACTATCAAGAAATTGTTGCTGCTGATTATGACTGAAGTGTTTGGCAGGAAACTGTCATAAAACAGCCCAAGGCTCTCTCTGTATTGAATGAAATTCTCTGTGAGTGATGATTCTGTCCTCGAAGATTGAGCATGTAGAGACAGTTACAGGACTCATTCAGGCTACAGCTGTGTGATGAATAAAGTGATATACTGTAGGTCATCATTACAGTCTTTCATAACCAATTTATTGCTGAATCTATGAAGAGATATCGGCCAATAATATACTCTCACCCATTAGCTTGGGAATTCTGATGAGTAACTAAGAGGCATCAAACCACAACAATCGTCTCTGAATGAGATAAGCAAAAACATAAATGTTACGTACACTTGCATACAAACATGCAATCTCCATATAGGCACTTGCATGAAAGCTCCACACACCCACATGCTAGTCCCACCTGCCCCTAGGCTTCACCGATCTTGTCCCACCTACCTCTGAACTCCACACACCTACATGCTAGTCTCATCTGCCCCTACGCTCCACACACCCACATGCTAGTCCCAAGCTCCACACACCCACATACTAGTCCCATCTGCCCCTACGCTCCACACACCCACATGCTGGTCCCATCCGCCCCTGCGCTCAACACACCCACATGCTGGTCCCATCTGCCCCTACACTTCGTGCATTGACATGCTAGTCCCACCTCATCAAGAGCTCATCACACCTGAAAACTCCACACACAGAAATGATTCCTCCCACCCAAATGCAGGTTCCAAACAGCCATTTGGATAGAAGCTCCACACCTCAACAAGCTCCACACACCCCCATCCATACTGTCAGGGCATGATGACATATTTCAAAGTCGCCAAACCTAATTACATGACCAGTTTCATTTGCATGTCAAGCACAGACTGCACCAGATCAAGTTTAACCCGGAATCAACACGTGGGTCCCCGAATTCCACACAACACATATCATATTTGTCCAAGGTCCAGCTTGTTTATGTATAGGTACTCCTTGTCTTGAAATGACGGTACATAAATTAGACAGAGCATGACGTCAAACCATTCAATGACGACAATACAAGACCAACAGGGTCAGTGACTTGTCTTTCTGGAGGTACAGAAGTGCACTTTCATCAGTCTTACGAATCTCACAGTTTAAGACTTATCAACCTTATGATGGGCGAGCTTATCTGTGTCTCAGTACAAAGTTAATCCTTTTGGCTTGTCTCCCAACCAGGGCCATATTTTTGCGTAGCTGGTATGTGTTAACAGTTGCAAACAAGTGTAGATCAATGCTGACATTATGAGTGAGTGAGTGAGTGGGCGAGATTCTGTTTGAATGCGTAGACGTGTGCTGGTGAGTGAGTGTGATTGTGTTTGAATGTGAACTTGATGAGTGAGTTAGCATGAATGAGTGAATAAGAGAGTGAGTGAGTGTGACTGTGTTTGAATGTGAACGTGTGTTGTTGAAGGAGTGATTCAGTGTGTGTGTGTATGTGTGTGTATGTGTGCGTGCGTGTGTGTGTGCACGTGTGTGTGTGAGTGTATGATTGATTGATCGATGGAGTGAGTGAGTGGTCTAGATATATGTACATCTAAGGGACAGAACTTTACAGCATGTAATGCAACCTTCGATACCCAAATGTACGAATGAGAAAAACGTCTCACACGGTCAGCATTTGATTTGACACACAAGTCCATCTCATACACCTGCAAGACAAACTTAGAATTCTGTGACGTAATATGAATATATACTTGTTTAAACATATCAAAACATAAAAAATACATGAAACATAATTCTTCCAAAATATCCCCCTAGTCAAGTCTGTTTCATGTTCTCTCCAAATGTAAAAATTCACCAGTAAGATATATTTTACTCAAGACAGATATATTTGCAATGTAAACATTAGTATATCTGTTACCTCACATGTTCAAATTCTACCATTAATTGTTACTACAACAATTTATCAATAACATACTAAAAAATCATGAAGTACATGAGAACACATCTGTAGCCAATACACAATTGAAAAGCTGTTCATTAGAAAATATATGTCACTCTTTCTATCATGTATCAATCTATATGTAAATTTCTGCAAACTCAACAACCTCTGCTGACCCATTGCCCCTGAGCTGACTGGACAGTAATAGTGCAAATTACACGAACCACACACGTCCCTGTCATGCATTTAACACATGACAGTCTGGGTCATATTGGTGGAAACAAGTTATTATTTTACAATTTATTTGAAACATAATAATTACAATTTAACACTTGAAGTGTCTGAATGTTACCTTCTGTTTATTCAAATTAATGGTCACACATAAACTCATTTCACATGTCAAGCACTGAGTTTGGAATACATTGTTGCCAATAAGAAATTATGGTTTTCATTGGTCCATAAATGGAAATTGGAAAATATAAATTAAAAATGTAACAATGGACCACATCTATCACACCAAAATGGAAAAGAAGTAGTGGACCCAGCTGCTCTTGTGAAAATGAATTTTCTTTGTTAATTTTGACTCTTTTTAGAAAAAGGTTGACATTTTTATGGTTATCATAAATTAAAGCCACAAAATATATTTAGAGTAGAAATGCTGTTTAACTGTGCATATAATCAATTTTAACACTTAGCATCAACTCATATTTCATGAAGTATTTTTGTGCAAACCACGACCTTCTACTTTCATCAAAGCCTTGTGCCGTTACTGTGTCTGGCTTCCAAGTCCCTATTGTACTTTACAAGCATCTTATCTAACTTGTGTGTAGTATACTCCTCTGTGCTTATGCTGTTCATCACTCGGTTCATAACAGAATCTACACCGAAACTTTACTCTCATAGCAATAAAGACGCTGTTCATCTATATTGTTGTCCATCCTCTCGACATTCCAATCTCCATTTTACTCTATATTTTACCTCCTTCCAATATGAAATCACAATGTTATCCATCCCAGATAAACAAACAAACAAACAAACAAACAAACAATTAAAACACACAAATAAGTCAATTATAAAAAGTTGTTCAATATTCATTGGTCTCTCTAATCAAATGAATCTAATTAACTCCAAAACTGTCACAAGTAAGTTCTGTTATATTTTGAGTGAGTCTCAGACAGGGTGAGTGAGTGAGTGAGTGAGTGAGGAGTGAGTGAGTGAGTGAGTGAGAGCAAGGACTGAAAGACCAACCTTCAGCCCTCTGGAATAATCATGAGCATACCGTGTGTGGTCGTTGGTTAATTGATTTGTTGTTTAATGCCACACTCAGCAATATTCCAATTATATGGTGATAATATGTAACCATATAATATGTAATATATTGACCAGACAATCTAATGATCAACAGCATAAGCATCGATTTACGCAATGGTGATATGATGACATGTATCAACCAAGTCAGCGAGCCTGAACCCCCAATCCCGTTAGTTGCCCCTTACGACAAGCATGGGTTGTTGAAGATCAATTCTTACATGGACCTTCACAGGTCTTGCCTCTTACAAGTATGGCTTACTGAAGACCAATTCTAACTCTGATCTACAAAGGCTTTGTATGATGGAATAAAGTAAACATCATGCCACATTTAGTAGTACAAGCAGTAGTAATTTGTAACTTCCTTGTTCAGTCATTTTTCAAGTAATATGATCCTTAAGACATTTCGATTTCTTCTTGCGAAAACAATATTTGTTTTAGAAGAAAGTGGGTTAATTGGTGCTGGCATACTGATGTTTGTTTTTCTGGTGCAAATGAGTAATTTGAGAGCAGTCTTGAAAACAACTGGACAATACATCAACCTGACAAGCCTGCTTGCTATCGACCTCATTGATTGCTGTGTTGTGGGAATACCTCTGTTATTTGTACTCATCATTATGATAGTGGAAGACTCAGTGGTGTAGTGGTTAGAGTGTCCACCTCAAGAGTGGAAGGTTGCGGGTTCGATCCCTGGCCAGGTCATACCAAAAGACATTGAGACATGGTACTAGTTGAAAATCAGAATCAAAATGGTAAGTTCTGGACAAAACCTGTTCTCCAGTGATAAACATGATGTCCACTGCAAATCCCTATTTTGACTTCTACTGTACATACCTACCTTTTTCCCAGGTGAACAATTGACTAACCTTTGCATGTGTTTGTGACACTAGATATCGGGCCAGGATATGTTCACCCATTTGCAAAACACTCAGTGTCATTGTTGTATGAGAGTCATTACAACTGAAATAAACACATTGAAGAAAAGTAATACTTGTGGATGTTGACATATTTATTGTGAATATATATCCCCCTGACACTCCCTGGCATTCACCTGATGAGGACTACGCTCTGGACAGTGAGTGAGTGATCTTAGTTTTATGCTGCAGTCAACAATATTTCTGCTATATAGTGTGGGTCTGCAAATAATCAACCTGACCAGACAATCCAGTGATCAACAGCATGAGCATCGATCTGCGAAATTGGGAACTGATGACATGTGTCAACAAGCAAGCCTGATCACTAGATTCCATTTGTCGCCTCTTACGACAACTGTAGTCACCTTTTATGGCCAGCATGAGTTGCTTAAGGCCTATTCTACCCCTGACCTTTGTGGGTGGCTCCAGACAGTCACAAGAAAGAAACTGACATCCATAAATCTTGCTTTCCTCATGCATTCCACTTCTAGTCATGCCCTTCGAAGAATGACGAACATATTTAAAAACAAAAAAACACACAACAGTTTCTAAATTATTATAGAAGGAACCGCAAGACCCTTCACTTTCAGAAAAAGCTGTTATCTGAACTGATGGATATTTGCACAGGAAGTACACGATATATTTGGTTCAGGTTTCAAACAGCTACAGAGTACAGTTCTACCCACAAGATAATTTCATGCAACGATGTCAAGGAACTTAGAGTGAGTGAGTGAGTGAGAACAGGTTTAAACCATACTCAGCAATATCACAGCTATATGGTGGCAGTCTGTAAACAACTGAGAAGAGACAATCCAGTGGTCAACAGCATGAGCATCTATCTACACAACTGGGATATGATCAGTCCAAGTAATCTTGTGTCTCAGTGTTATTTGTTACCTTCCACGACTGAATCTAACAAACCCTAATAGAAGGTCGCTTCAGGTAACCTTTGAGCTACCTATGACCACCCAATCAATAGCGAGACGGTTAAATAGATTTAACCAATCAGACAACAGCTACTACTTTGGGATTGGACATACAAAATATTCAGTTTACTGACACAGATCTCTCTCCACAAACAAACAAAACAGTTAATTGACCTGCACTGTATATGCTTTGGGGTGTCTGTTGACATGGTTACCATTAGCTAATATTTCCGCAAGATGACATCCTTGAATATTGCCCAAAACACTATTTTCAGTGACTGTTTACTAACCGTTGTCATGGTTGTAATGTGTGCCATGTGCATCACCCAGAAGCGAGCGTACGCTAAATAGCATTCGGAATCGTTCGGGTACGAATATTTTCGAGATAAAAAGTTCAAAAGGTATGAGCGAATGTCCACATTCGTGATTTGGTAAGCTGTGTTCTGATTGGTAAATCTCAAAGGTTACCTGACGCGACCTCCCATAAGGTTTTGTTAGACTCAGTAGTGTAGTGTAATGAAAATTACTGAGGCTACGTTTACTTAGGCTGGGGATACGATAGTCAATGAGCATATCCACCTGATCCTGATAGGCGCCTCTTCCAACAAGCATGGGTCACTGAAGATCTCGCCCAGATCTTCACTGGTCAAAAGTGGAGCATATAACTTACGTAGAGAATCTCACACAAAAGTATTCTGATATAAATCACGAGTTGAAGTTGCAAAGGCTTGCCAAGGATATTTCTACTTTTATTAACACGTGCTGATAGATTTGATGTCAGAAGATATGTGGGCAAGATTCTATTTATCATCCAAAATCACTCTTCATTAGTTTTCCATGAAACATGTAAATCTCGTAACATGTAAAACAAATGTGATACCACTGTGACGTCACCTAGTTCATCAAGCATTGTCAGAGCATTGTACAAAATCTGTTGTCAAAATGATATCACTTTGGAGATATCATTTCATCTCACACAAGCAATATGTCCTGTGGACACAGCTTTGGATGATAAACTTATTTAGAAACTTCTAGACTGCTCAACAAAAACCACCCTTACACACCTTAAATGTTCCGTGTAAGGAAGCAAAAAAAGAAACAATGCCTTAAGTTCACATAAATGCAAGATTGAAACACTGGTTGGCAACAGCTGTAAGAAACATCTCCCTTTCCGTTCAATATGGACCCAAGACACTGGTCAGTGACCTCAGAAAGTGTCCTAGATCGTTGGCCTTGTCAAATGTTTACCACATGCTGTTTACTTGTGATAACAATCACTGTAATATACACAACAGTACACAACTTGAGTCAATGTTATCAGACATAATACGTATCTCTTGCTAATCAAGTTGGACTCTAAAGACCTCTTTGGGGCAGTCATAACAGTTTCTATCTGAATGCTTTTTAGAAGAAATTGTACTTGAGAGGGTGAGAGAAAGAAAGAAGAAAGAAGGAAAGAGGCAGACAACAAGAAATGGAAGGAGGGACAGAGGGAAAGAGGAGAGAGAGAACAAGAGAAAAGGGAAGGATGAAGGATAGGGGAGAGAGAGTGAGAGAAGGGAAGGAGATAATGGCGGGTGAGAGGACAACAGTGAGAGAGAGCAATAAAGACGGAAAAAGCAAGAGAGTGAGAAAAAGAGAGGGAAACAGAAAGAGAGCAACAAAAAAAGAGAGTGAGAAAGTGGGAGAAAGGGAAGGAAGAGGAAGGTGTAACAGTTTTTCTTTCCCGATCATGACAAATGAGTTCTGTGGATGCTTCAACCTCAGCTACCCTACCACCCCCTCTCGTCCTTTAACAGTCACAGTACACAAGTAAACTGAATTATTGAAGTAGAGGTGAACATACAAACACTCTGAGGACACAACTGCAAGTTGCTTGCGGAATCTAAGAGAACCCCATTCTGACAGGACTGGCTTTGGGACACAAACTGCCCAACAACCTCAGAATTAGGGCACAGTTGAAGTCACCTTAAAGTTACATCATTCTCCCTGTGTCAGGAAAATACTGAAACTCAAACAGGTGTAAATACGGGTAAATGGCTTTCTTAAGTGCTATGGCCATCTGATCTTGTTTTCACAGAGAGTATTGCTTGATACTCCTGTTAGTTAGCAATATCAGAGGGATTGAATTTTATGCTTGGTGTTCAAAGCCACACTTTTCAATAAACCTGGTACTCTGTAATTTATCAAGAATGGAACAAAAAATCCAGTGATTGACATCATGAGCACTGTCTATGCAGCTTGGATGCAATGATGATAGGGATCACGGGATGAAGTTTGCCGAAGCTTGCTGATGCATGACATCACCTCACAACTGTGTCCACCAATGGTCAGTCACTGGATTGTCTGGACACAATTCCTTGCTGATCACTATCAGATGGGAGCACGTAGCTGAGTGTGGCAGTACAAACAAACAATATCATGCATGAATGACTGTGTGAGTGAGTGAGTTTAGTTTTACGCCGCTTCTAGCAATATTCCACCAATATCACAATGGGAAAGACCAGAAATGGGCCTCACACATTTTTCCTACTGAATCGATCCTGGGTCTTAAGCATCATGAGTGAATGCTTAACCATGAGGCTACCCAACTGCCCCAAACGATATTCTGGGAAATGTCCAATGTTTTCAGGCTTCTATGACAGGCATACCATGAACCAAACCACCAAAGCAAGTCACTATATCCAGCCATCCAATCAAGTTTCTCATGTCATAAACAAGCACAGGTTGCTAGGGACCTATTTAAGCACAGACTCCCTTTAGGTCAAGTATTCACAAAATAAACAAAATTTGGAGTCAACACATATCATGCTTTGTCATACTGTCATGACAAAGTCTCCAAACGCACAAAGGTGACCCTTTCTTAAGAATGACCTTATGACTACCGCAGTCTTTGTTTACAAACGTTACTACTTAATAAATATAATGAAATGAATCGATGGGCATCAATGAGACAAACAAAACTTGGACATCTGGCTTTTGTTATTGAACAGCTTGTTATCTTGGGAGAGGCAATCCACTAATCGTGGAATACCTAGTTCAACACTGTCCTTGCTACGTACACAAGGAGTCTCGCAAACAGAGATAAGGACCATCATCGTGAGATGTAGGTTACTGTACACAAGTATGTATTTTCCACCTGTACTTCTCATATCTTTATATCTAGTGCCTTCTACTTAAACTGTGTACAGGAGATTAGAAATATATGAAGACTATACTGAAATAAAATGGAAATAAGAAGTATAGACGTATACATAGGTACAGAGAGAGAGAGAGAGAGAAAGAGTAGGGAGAGGAGAAAGAAAAAGAGGAGGAAGGAAAGGAGAGAGGAGGGAAGGGAAGATAGAGTAGTACAGAGAAAGAACAAGAAAGGGATTGAAAGAGTATATGAGAAAAAAGAAGGAAAGTATTCAGGGAACGAGAAGAGAGAAAACAAGAGAGGCAAAGAAAAGGTCTATGAGAAAGAGGGAGAGGTGGGGAGCCAATATATTCAAAGTCAACATTTTCACTTTTGTCCTGATGGCAATAAATAAGATATAACTACAGGGAGAATGAGTGAGTTTTCAACAGTACTACCCCACCCCATGCTTGCCACTTTAGAAACCATCCAAATGAACTGTTTTCCAAATGCTTAAAAACACTGTTTTCCAAGAAAAATATGTTTTTGAAATAGCCCAATTTTCTCTGTTATTATTTCTGACTTCTTGCAGTTAAAGTGATTTAGGACTTCTTTATCTGGCCAACTTTCCATGACAACTTCATTGAAGTGACATTCACCCAGATAATATTTTTTTGCAATTAAACATTATTTGGAACAAACAAGACGACATGAGGTGACTGTGTACGTCGTTAGATAAGACTAGAAACTTTAGCTAGACAGGAAAACTTCTATGTAAAGAAACAAGGTGTGGGCTGTTCCCAAGGGTTCATCAATGAAGTTTGCACTCGAAACCCTGAGAACAAACACATGTTCCGTGGGCTCCTAGTTCAAGCCTAGAATAATAAAAATTTACACACATCTATTTCAGTGAGGGATCTGTTTGATATGAACAATAAGTGACAGACAGAAATATACACATGTCACTCAAAAAGTGACATGTTGGAAGAGATATATTTCATGGACTTCTAAGAAAAGATTTCCCCCTGAACATATGTCTCTTTCTTTTCAAAGAAATAAAAATACATAATTCATTCACACAAAACATAAAAGTTTGACTGAATCAAGACAGGATCGCAAATCTGTCACCTTTACAGGGCCTGTGAATATTTTTGCTTAAATCTTTTATTTGCAGCTTTTAGATAAATGTTCCACTCCTGAATGCCTTTACAAGATCATTAGTCCAAATTAAAACAATGTAAAGATGTGATAATTATCTGTAAACAGATAATGTCAGTTTTTGTAAGGAAATTCTACCCAATTAAGCTGGAACACCAGAAATGGGCCTCATGCATTGTACCCAGGAGGGGAATCAAACCCAGACTTGCGGTGTAACAAGGAAACGCTTTAACAACTAAACTGCCCATAACGAGATGTTTATACCTCAACTGCAAGGAAATCTCTGGTTCAATATAGTTCCATGAGTTCAAACTGTACTCCAGTGATCATGTTCACAGTAAGAAGATGAATAATTCTGTCAGAAAGTGAGTTTTATGCCGCTTTTAGCAACATTCCAGCAATATCACTGTGGAGGACGCCAGAAATGGGCTTCACATATTTTATCTAGGTGGAGAACCAAACCTTGGTCTTTGGCATGATGAGAGATGATTTGGTCACTATGCTACTCCATAATAATTCTGAGAGTCACATCATGATGTTAAATGCATATATTTTTTGCATATGTAATCTCATTAATTTCACTCTATTAAAGTGAACACAAACTCTATTCAATATTCCACCAGTGAATCATATCTTGATTAAGTTTTCAGAAGATCCTACATGTTGCCATAAGTTTGACAGGGCAGGTCTAGGCCGAGTCTAGATCTGTACTTCAAAATCACATCTCTGGTCACATGACTTGCTACATGAAAATGCCCAAATATGGACATTGCTTACAGTAGAGATTGATTAGCATATTCACTGGAATCATAACTGACGTCAATTCATAACCATATCATTATCAACTATATCAATACATGGGTGATACATTAAACATTTTATCATGTGTTGTCACAGATTATAGGTTTACTGTCAAGAGTACTTGTTATGACAGTGAGCTTGACCTTCAAACTATCTATCTTGTGTAGTTCACTGCAATGTGTGACGATGCACTGGTGCTCTGTAGAAAATGCTGGAACTCTTAAATTTCTTCCTGTTCAAAGATGTGTGACTACAAATGACACCAGTGCATAATCAGTTGAACTTAGCAACATGAATACTGTTTATGAGGTTTATTGTCATTTACATGCAAATTGACATTTTAAGTCTTTCATTACATATGCATTGTGACACAAAATATGCAACCAAAACAAGTGTTTGCCACTGACATAGCTATGTGTCCCACTGTTAAAGGAGAATGAAATATTCATAACATATTGACTACTTTTTGGTCACATGCAAGATGCCTGAAATGACAGCATAATCAGCAAATGTTGGCTTTCCACTCAAGACATTGGCTTCAATGTTTTATTAGATACCATGTTGATATAGTCGTTTGAAAAGTGTTGTGGTGACCATGAAGATAAGGTCAAGGTCACCCAAGCAGTTCATCATGAAAAATAACATATTACATTGTTTAATCTCTTAATTACATGATCATAACGGGTCTGGATATTGAGATGGGTACCCAAGTCCTACTCTTTACCCAACGGTATCCAGGTAATCCATCCCACACATACAACCGACCTATTTCTTTTTAGCCCATTTTACTTTAACATTGCAGAATGGAACTCATGTCAAAACCAATATGTCAGGAATGTCTATTATTGTTTTAGAGAGTTTGATATCAAAATACCACAAACTTTTAATTGAGTCTTTTATCACTGCACACATAAGGCATTCAGCTCTGCCCCAACATGAGACCAGAAACAATGTGACCTTCAAGATGGCCTCAAGTCAAGAGTCATGCTCATATGTGATAAGAATTTTTTTATTGAGCAAATCACGAGACAGACATGTGACATTTTCACAATTTGCTTATCTGTCATTTCAAAAAAGGAGACCCATCTTTTATACCTTCAGCACATCTGTGGCTCTCACCATTAAGTTCCCCATAGGGATCGTGACAAACTGCTGTGATCGTGACACGCTAAAAATATTTATGCAAATCTGTATCTGCACTCATTTACTTGACTGACCTTAAACCCACTAAAATCTGATGCAATCTCTTGCAAAATTTCCAGTTTGTTCCAGTTTGTTTCAATAAATAAATATTTTCCCCCCAAAACCCCAAAAAACAAATGTCTTTAGTTTGGTTTAGGCTTGCTTGTTTAATGCCACATTCAGCAATATTTCAGCCCTAAGGTGGTGAGTATCTTTAGTAAAACCACCATTTTAAACACACACAGGGAACCAATAGAACAATTAAAGTGTTGAGTTAGCCTAGTGGGTTAATGCATTCCCTCTGTACTGGTGAGCTGAGTTCGATACCCACATGAGTACAACATTTGAAGTCCATTATACGATGTCCATGTAGTGATATTTCTGGAATATTACTAAGAGTGGTGAAAAATCTTGGTTGGTTGGTTGGTTGGTTGGTTGGTTGGTTGGTTGGTTGGTTGGTTGGTTAGTTAGCTGGAGGGCCTGTGAAGATCCGGATTAGAACCAATTGTTAGCAACCCATGGTTGTTCATAGAAGTGGGGCATGTGAAGATCTGGGTTAGAATTGATCTTCAGCAGCCCATGCTTCACATCAGAAGCGGGACCCCTGAAGATCTGGGTTAGAATTGATCTTCAACAACCCATGCTTGTCATACGAGTTGACTCATGGGATCAGGTAGTCAGACTTGCTGGCTTTGGTTGACACATGTCATGACTGATACTCTGCTGTTGATCATTGAATTGTAAGGTCCACACTCGATTACTTAAGGACTACTGCCATATAGCTGGAACATTGCTGTGTGCAGCATAAAACTAACCTAGCTCCTTCATCAGGTGAATGGCAGGGAGTATCAGGAGGAAATATATATTCTCAATAAAGAAGCTGACATCCATAAATATTGCTTTTCTTTAACAACAAACCAACCAACCGACAATGTGGATAGTTCCTACCAATACCAAACCTGTCATACAGATGACAAGTGAAACATCAAACAACAAACAGGTAAATAACTGCAAACATTCATTATTCCACCATCAGAGTTGAGATGAAAATGATTTTGAACAGTTTTTGAATTATCTTATAGAATTTCAACTAAAGTCTGAGGGAAACCTGCAATTAGACAAGTTGCAGACAGTTTTCATTGCAGGCAACATCTTCCTGTTACACATAAGGGGCACAACTCTCTAAATTGAAATCCTCTGCATCACACCACCCAGAGACCCAGAGAACAGGGTTTAGATTTCTCACATCCGTTCCACTTAACAACCTTACGGCAACGACTATCACAAGATTATTCCAAGTAAGGGTGTTTACGATCGCATTTGCACTAAAATCGGTTAGTAGAACAGGGCCCTGAAATGCCAATCTGCAGAATGTTATCTGAACTCTTCAAAGCATGGGCTCCACCTTAGTTTATTGCAGAGTAAATTCTTCTTTATCAGAACAGCATTTGGTCTACATGTTTGTCAAGGTGTGTGATACATTTGTTATCAGGTGCATGTGACACTAGTGAGAAATGATCATACATGTCTGTACATGGGCTCTGGGGGACATGAATGACTGATAAACGACCTGTGTCATAAAGTCAGAAATTGATCTAAGACTGAACAAAAGAGAAATGTGGGGAGGTGGTATGAGAGGGGGGTGTGGTGGGGAAAGAGGTGGGGGGAATACTTCTGAAACAATGCACAAGTTCAGCTGAGATCGGGCATTACTGAGTGAGTGAGTGAGTGAGTGAGAGTGAGAGTGAGGGTGAGGGCAAGGGTGTGAGTGTGAGTGTGAGTGTGAGTGTGAGTGTGTGTGTGTGTGTGTGTGTGTGTGTGTGTGTGTGTGTGTGTGTGTGTGTGTGTGTGTGTGTGTGTACAGTTCCATGCAGATTTAGCAATATTCATGCAATATATTGGTAGAGGAAGGCATTACAGAATGAATAAGGTTTTTTTGTTTTTGTTTTTTGTATGATATTGTAACAAACAGGGGTGGTGGGGTAGCCTAGTGGTTAAAGCATTCGCTCATCATGCCGAAAACCCAGGTTCGATTCCCCACAAGGGTACAATGTGTGAAGCCCATTTTCTGGTGTCCCCCGCCATGATAATGCTGGAATATTGCTAAAAAGCAGCATAAAACTCACTCACTAGTAACAAACATCTGATCACCATCAAAACAGATTCCATAAAAGTTTATCAAAGATACATTTTTGGTAAAAAAAAAACCTCATGTAAAATCATGAAGAAATATGAAGGTACACTGACAGATTACCTGAAGACTGGTACAAAGTCTTTTAAATATGGCAATATGACCTAGCAGCATGCTGTAAGTCCAGCACGGCCTTGTTTAAATATCATTCCACAGACCTCATTAAAATTTCATGAAATTCATGGAATAAATCTTATTGAAAAAAATGGTCTTTTCTGCATGAAAATTTACTGTTGCTTGAGCAACACACAACATTAAACATCAACTGGGTAAAACTCAGTCAGTAGGTCAGGGGAAAAAAAAATCATTAAGGTCACGATGACCTCATAAACATGGCACATAGCTACCAGGTACAAAATGCTGTTATCTCCGTGGACATCAGCTGCGGGTTTAGACAGCGTCATTTTGCCAGTAGCTCAAGTAGTTACAAACAAGCCCCTGTTGAAAATACAGGACTCATGACAATGACCCCCTTTTTAAAATCCTGGTAAAAATGCAATTTCTAAAGTTTCACAATGGATTATGCAAACTATTTATAAACCTGAGGGTATAACTTGAGAGGAGAAGCAGTATAGCCAACCTACGCTATGTGTGTTTTGAAGTTCGCTAAGAGGTGCTCTCCACCGGGGATTTTTGTACTGATTGCCCCTCGACTCGCTTCCTTCATCCACTGACACACATGGACTAAAATATACCATTAAAAAAAAGTAGGGGATATTAGTATATCTTTAACTACAAAGATTATATGTATGAGTTCACATCTGCATTTTATGTTACCAGGTTAATTATCCAATCATGACCAAGATGTCAAACCAATCATGACAAAGATCTCAAACCAATCTTATCGAAAAACCCAAAACTTTCATGATGTAAACCTCAACTCATTCATGTCAAAAACATAAATTTTCATTCTAAAAACCTAAAACCATTCACACCATAACTATAAATCAGCCACAATGACCTCAAACCAATCATGTCAAAACATACACCAATCATGACAAAACATGAACCAATAATGACAAACACATGAAGCAATATCACAAATACATGAAGCAATATGACACACACATGAACCACTGATGGCAAAACATACATCAATCATGACAAAACATGAACCAATAATGACAAAAACATGAAGCAATATCACAAACACATGAGGCAATATGACACACACATGACCCACTAATGGCAAAACATGAAACAATAATGACAAAAACATGAAGCAATATCACAAATACATGAAGCAATATGACACACACATGAACCACTGATGGCAAAACATACAACAATCATGACAAAACATGAACCAATAATGACAAAAACATGAAGCAATATCACAAACACATGAGGCAATGAGACACACATGACCCACTGATGGCAAAACATGAAACAATAAGGACATAAACATGAAGCAATATCACAAATACATGAAGCAATATGACACAAACATGAACCACTGAAGGCAAAACATACACCAATCATGACAAAACATGAAGCAATATGACACAAACATGACCCACTGATGGCAAAACATGAAACAATCATGACAAAAACATGAAGCAATATCACAAATACATGAAGCAATATGACACAAACATGAACCACTGAAGGCAAAACATACACCAATCATGACAAAACATGAAGCAATATGACACAAACATGACCCACTGATGGCAAAACATGAAACAATCATGACAAAAACATGAAGCAATATGACACAAACATGAAATAATCATGACAATACAAAGCATCCAGCAATACAGAGCAAAATCTTCTCATATAAACAAGAGAAGCTCAACATCAACATAACAATGAAGAGCACAGAAAGATGCTGAGATTAATAAGAAATTGACTGCTTTAATACCAGTTCTTGTCCAAAAAGTGTGAACTGAAATATTTCTTAACATAATTTATTTCAAACAAGAATATGTCTGACTAAATATGGCATCATCAGTTTAAATATTTAACTTGAAAAAATTCGAACAGCTGTACCAGTTAAACAAGGATCTGTTTTTATCAGACCATAACAAAACCCAAACAAACACATTCTCCACACTGAAGGAACTCCCCTGGCAAGTCGGCATCATACCGATAATGGCGATGATGAGACTACTGCATCCTCCCCAGCCAAATTCCTGGAATGAGGAACTCTCCAGGATTGAGGTGATCGTTCACACAAGAATGCCTCAAAAATAAACTCCAAACAAAAACAGCTTACTTCCAATGGCTGGCAGAGTGCCAGACAAGGATGGGGTAGCGCTTTTTAAATTATGTCATTCAAGGACAGGTGCACTTGGGCCGAATTGTCTAAATGTTTTCACATGAGAGTCCCTTGTCCTTTGTCTGCTTACAGTGTGCTCCGTACTCAAATGTAGACTTTTTTAGTAAATAATGGAAAAATAGGAATACAAATAATAATCAGCTAATAATAGATTAAAAAAAGTCCTCATGGCAAATTAATTCTCATTTTCATAATTCTATTTTCTGCTAATTAACAGATGTTGCATTGCTGTTGTTGGTAGTTACCGAACAGTTCAAATGTTATTTTATAATTTAGGAGAATATAACAGTATAACTTGGAAGTAATTTAACATAAAAAGATGAAATTATGACAAATATATTTGAACAAAAAACCCAATAACCGTCACAATGTAACATTCATAGTCATATAGTTTCAGAGGTTATTCAGTTGATGAATACTTGTACACTAGTCATGAATCTGACCAACAGGCTGCACATATTGAGAACTAAACCAAGGACTTTGGCAGGACAAGTAAATGTTTTAACTCCTGTGTTTCATTATTATCCCTGAACTATTCCAGAGAGTGCCAGATTGGCAGTGCAGTAGCCCATGCTGTTCAACATATGGGTTTTATTCTGGAGTGAGTGAGTGAGCGAGAGAGAGAGAGTGAAGAGAGAGTAAGTGGGGATTAATAGTATTTCTCTTTGTTCACATCAGCTGACAAAATCTTCTCTTTCCCTCAATGCCTCACCCTTGTTTTTCCTCCTACTTTCACAATCCCTGTCTTTATTAGTCTATAAGTTTTGTTCTACTCTATCTCTTCCTCCTTCTCTCTCTCCTTCCCCAGCCCCCCCCCTCTCTCTCTCTTTCTTTCTCAAATTCAACGCACATTGTGCTACAGAATGCTTCTTCTAATTTACTATTAACATGCTTTGTCATGCTGTTCATGAATGACTTTTGTTTTATGACATGTTTCGCAATATTCTCGCAATATGACGGTAGGCCTGTTTCATTCTGCAGTCTCTCACCAAGCCACGCAGCAACAAAGAGCCCCACCCAGAGAAAACACTTCTCAGACTATCTTCATTTCATCCCGGATTTGAGTGTCATGCACCATCATAACATATGTTATACAAACACACTCAGCACGATCTTGAATCACAGGAGGCACACACCCAGTATATTGTCAACCGACAGACTAGTCATTGTGTAGATCTGACAGGATATGTTTAAACAAACTCAGTAACTTGGACAAAACATCACTATTCTGGTTTCAGTTGTGTATCTAAAACATAGAAAAACTGAAACGTTATCAAATTTGAAGTTTTGAAAAGGTTTTTGAAAGTGAAAGAGTTTAATGTTGGTTTAAACATTATAACAGCAATATCATAGCAGGGATGAGCTTCACTGTGAGGAGGAGGATGAGTTATCTGGACACACTCAGCAATATTTTAGCTAGAGTTTAGTTTTGTGCAGCACTTAACAACGTTCCAGCAATATGGAAGCAGTGTTTCATTACTATTCAGTCTGCAGATAATTGAGTTTGAACCAGATAATCGAGTGATCAACAGCATGAGAACTGATCTGCACAATAAGGATAGGACTTCAGCCCTTCCAAACAACGAAGCACATGACACATGTGGTCTCACCTTAGGCAAGTGAGTTTGTTCAACTGAAAGTGTCGTCATCAGACATGGTTTGAAATGGACACATTACAAAAATTGACAAACAATGTTCTAATTTTCGAAATCAAGAGAATTTACCAACTGATAACACTGTCCAAAAAATATTTGTTTACAATTAACACATCATTTAATTCTCAGATCGAACTGATTGTAGTTAAACATGATGTGGTCAGATACTCTCAGTACTTGATGTTCGACTTAAAAAAATGGATTGCTGTGGACTTGTCAGCTTATAAGCCTGTGTCATAATCTGCCATCATTGGCTTAAAATGATGATGTTATTACAAAAATAGACAAACATTGTCAAAATTGAAGAATGAAGAAAATTTGACAATTGGCAAAATATCATTTCATTATCAGGTCAAACTGATTTTGTAAACACATAATATATAAGTGATTAATAAATTTTTAAAATCAAACATCAAAAGGTTATTCTGACCTTGTAGCACGTCAAGGTGGCGTGTCTACAAAATATGACATAAACGTCTTCCGCACCATGTGACCTGTCCAGTAAAAAAGTCTAAGCTTTTGAACACATAGATTATGCTTCTGTGTGTCCCAGTTACACAAACTCTGGGTGGTACATTAGATATATACCATAGTGAACATATTTAACGTTCTACTCGTAATTCATTCTTGTTATCATGTCGTGATAACAAAAAAGTTACAATCAGCATTTTGAGAAGAGCTGAACATTATGGCACCAGACATCAGTATGACAGTCTGTAAATAATCCAGTGATCAACAGAATGAGCATCAGTCATGACAAGTGTGAAAAGTCTGCAAGTCTAACCACCCGATCCTGTTAGTCAAGTAAACAGGTGTGCACACAAGTATGATAATGATAAATGCCAAATGCCACAACAGAAATACTTTAAAAAGGAAATATACAACTGTTCAAGCTGGAAACTGAAAACATGCGGTGGAAGATGTCTACAATCACAGGAACATTGCTGACCGACCTTGAAGAAGGGCAGGGCAAGGACTTGAACCCAAAGGTTTCTGACATGCTGCATGGACTTTGGTTTCTGACATGCTGCATGGACGAAACTGTGCACACCAAACTGCACCACCTAAAACTGGTCAATGTAAGAGGTCAAATGAGATGGGGGTGGTGCCTGACCACCTGCTGTATATATCTGTCACAATGTGTACAAAAAAGAATGGTTAAAATGAACTGAAATTAATGGTTCCTTGGAGTTAATCAAAACCATAAAATCATAGTTAGCTGTAATTAATGTGCATGGGGATGAAATTAATCCATGACATAAGCACATTTCTGCTTTAACGCTGACAGAAGTCCATGTCGTTTGGTAAAAAGCTAACAAGGGTCTCTTGTCATGATTTCATGCCTCATGATGAATCACTGATTTTATGAGAGATAGAGAGATTGGTCCAAGCTTGGTATTCGCCTGAGAAGGATCTGTTACCAAGTGATGCTTTGTACTCATCAAATACCATATTCATACGAAGAACATAATGAAATACAATATTTGTATAGCACCGTATGTGACTTAGGAACTAAAAATCCTCTCTGGCACTTCTCGGGAGGTGGGGTGGCCTCAGGATTAATCTTAGCTACTCTTGTCCTATGTATGTTCGTTATGTCCAAGGCACAGGTACGATTCCCTACATGCACAATGCATGAAGCCCATTTCTGGTGTCCTCTCTATGATGTTGCAAAAAGTGGAATAAAACTAAACTCACTCACTCACTCACTCCAACCACACACAAGCAAAGGTCATGAGAAATGGCTTCTAAAATAATGAGATAAGCTTACCAACACCTGTACTTCAAATTTGTTAAATACGGTGCATATACAGACTTTGTAATCTCTTATGCCAATATTCTTTGGGATGATGGAAATTTCCTCAATGGCAGCTCTTCCCTTTTGTGTCACTGACCCTAACTCACCTGATTACGACACGTGTGCTATACATACGTATATACACAGACAAGCAAGATTTCTAGAAGCCTCCAGATAGGCTGTCACATACAGTCCAAAATAAATACATTCGATACAACGTGAGGTGGTACAACATGACCATTATTTTATTTTCTGGACGGGATATTTTACACTAAGGAAATTTATAAAATGTCTAAATATTACAGTCATTTAAAAACAATCACTAAAATCAGACCTTTTCTCAGAAGTTCCAAAGTGTACCAAAACATAATATTAAATTATTAATCCGAGGATTATACTGCAAAAACATATGATGTACACTGAATTAGTATTCTTTCAATCTCTAGCTACCGCTTCGTGAAGTTAAACTTCAAAATGTTTGAATTTGTTATAAGGAGAAAGATGGACATATTCTGCAGTCAGTTTATGAGAAAAACTGAAATATTAATCGGTCACAAATATTACACTGTTCCATTATATTCCAAGACGAATAATGTATTTCACCTTTTTTGATCAATGTACGGATATGCCCTTAGAATACCAGTTGAGCTTATGGGGGGCGTGAAGCAGAGATTGCAACTCAAGCATTCTGGGATATCATCCAGGTAGTCATGAGAGAAAAGACATTAACAAAAGCAACAAGCAGTCCTGGGTGATTGCGCTGTACCAGTGTCATTTTGAAAGGAATGATTCTCTGTTAATGTACAATCAGTACAAATCACCATAATGAATTGCTAAAATCATGTGAAAAATGGTTTTATAGCAGATTTCAGCTGAAATATCTTTCACTGAGAGAATATGTGAGTTAGTTTTGATCACTTTACTTTCAGCAATATTCAAGCATTATTAATTGAGTGAATTAAGTTTTATGCCGCTTTTAGCAATATTCCAGCAATATCACGGCAGGGGACACCAGAAAATGGGCTTCACACATTGTACCCATGTGGGGAATCGAACCCGGGTCTTCGGCGTGACGAGCGAACGCCTTAACCACTACGCTACCCCACCACCCCCAATATTCAAGCAAATCACAGTAGGGGTTTCATATTCAGTATTTGCCCTAAGCATGAAAACTCAGGGATCATGACATGACTCCCTGCTGTCATGTGAGGACATGATTAGACATGGTTTTTTTTAGTTAACTTCAGTTTGGAACTTTCATCAAGACATCGACTGTGATAGTTTAATCACGACAAAAACAAGGTAAGGCAGATCAGGTATTTTATCAGCACGGAGCAGTTAACTGGCACTCAATAGCCTAAACAGTTTTAAACAATAGCAAATTACAAGCTGCGTCAACCGTGATGCATATTTGAGAAAATATGTGCATCAAATATGCAGGTTTTTTGCGTAAGGGCAAACACTGCATATTGTTTGCATGTGGGGAATCAAAACTGCTTATTCGGCGAACACTTTGATGCAACCACTCGGTCTCCCCACAACCCTCTATACCTTTCATGATTGCTCAAAAACCATTTAAACTATCAAAATACAGCCAAAAACTATACACATCACACATACAGGTCCCAGAGAGAATTGGGTCACCATTACACCCATGTGTGGTATAAGATCATTCAGAAACAATCCCATCATGCAGCATGAATCACCACGAGGGTTAAGAAACTGCGACAACACAATAATCCGCGATTTGACCAACTTCCTAGAAACATCAGAAGGATACACTCACTAATTCACTGATATGACAAAGATTTTGGTATTAGCTGGTTTAATGCAGTTAATCATGGTTAATCTGTGATTGTGAACAAAATCGGTGACCTTGAGCTATATTCCAAATTGCAGTTTGATCAAAGGATCATATGGTGGGTATTGTCCAGCAAAACATGAAATCCCCTAAATGCCGTTACATGTACAGAGATAATCAGTCCTCCTACTGGCACACTGAAACAAATCAGCTTATCTCCCCTGATTTCAACTTGTGTAAATGAACGCTTACTGAACATTTTGCTTCAATATTTGTAGTTTTTATAGCTGTAAATTACTGAGTCTAGGCCAGGCAGGTCAGTGATTAATATTAAGAACACTGATCTTTGAATTGGGTTGATTATTTGCATCAATCATGTTAGCAAGCACGCATACGTGATTCCATGGAGACTAGTTACTATGATCTTACCCTGTACTTTCACGTCTGGGCCTGTATATGTATCGGGGTGTGTTGAGGTAGAGTGATGTGAGTATGGTTTCAAACGTCTGTTAGCAATATTCCAGCATTATCACAGTGAAGAACACCAGAAGCGGGCTTCAAACATTGTACCCATGTGTGAATCGCAAACCCAGAAAACACAATAGAAGCACAATGGATTCAGAGATTCACTGAATAGTAGTAGAGAGGGGTTGTGTTGGTGGTTGTTGTTGTTGTTGGTAGTTTGTGTGTGTTCAGGTGGTTCGAACCCATCCTTTTCAAAATCGGATGGGGGGTTTGGAACACAAGTTTGATAGTCACTGTCCAGCCAGCCAGCATTATTTGAAGACTAGTATGTATCACACCCATTCGCAATATAAATGAAAAAGAATAGTTCTACAGTCCTTATCTGTGAATGAGTTTAACATGCCAACCATGTCGATACCAACTCAGTATCAAGGTGGACCTCAGGTCAATCAGCTCTGTCAAGCTATTTATAAAAATCAAGTACAATCCACACTGCCATAAATCATCATAAACCAGATATCTGACACACTGTGTTTACCCTCACACAACATCAAATCAAAACTGATATTAAAAATTCTAATTTAGGAAAGCCTAAAAATACCATCTACGCTTTCAAAAAGGTCATCCATTAGTCTAGTTGGGTTCTTATCAAGCCAACTCAAAAGTGGCTTTGTGGAAAACTAAATACATCTTTCTTGACAACAGACCCAGACATCTTGACACCATGAAAATTAATTTCCATCTCTGAACAAAGGCACGTTTTAAGAATGTAGTGTTCACTTTATAGATTTCAACCCCGACAAAAATGACAATACCATCACAAACCTTCACATCTTGCTTGTAGTACAATATTACACTAATGCTTAGTCTCTGAATATATATATACATACACACATACATACATAATTTTGATGGTAGCAAATAATCACATTGTCATTAGAAAGGAGTCCCAAAGTCTGTCTCACAGTCCCTGAAGCACACGTTTTTCCCAACCACCTACATTTTCCTACAATGCTTAGCCTGAAATGAAGCAAGTTCCCAAGGTCAGTTCTGAAAATCTTGTCTCTCTGAGGCTCCTGAGTGAGTGAGTGAGTGAGTGAGTGAGTGAGTGAGTGAGTGAGTGAGTGAGTGAGTGAGTGAGTGAACCATCACTCTTAACATTATTTTCATTACAATAGTATCGGAGCCCTGTCATTTCAGAAAAACAAAGTCATGGCAACATCTGAGAGCCGATTCATGTATCTCCAGACTCCAGGATCAGGTCCACAATCCTGAAGGCTTACGACTTTTGACATTTTCACCAAACACTCATCAATGGCACTGATATTTCCATCTTCATCAAAGTCTGAGTCCTATATAAACTGAGCTACGGTTTTCCATTCAATTTGTAAATTATCCAAAGTTTTGTATATTACTGTGACATTTTAGTGTCCACAGATTCCAGACAAATCCACAGTAAGACTAATCCATGTAATGTCTAGGTGATGTAAAAATGGAACAGTGACATTACATTTATTAATACATTTTGCAACAATATTGCACATTACTGGACCAAATTTCAGAACTAAAAAGAAAAAAAGACACATACTGAAATATCAATGTCTGGTTCAAGAAAGCAAAAATTTTAACCACTTTCTTTATTGAAACACTGTTTTCATGGAGGTGATGGGGTTGCCTTCTTCTTAAAGCGTCCGCTCATCACATTCAAGACTCAGATTAGACTCCCCACATGAGTACAATGTGAAGCACATTTCTGGTGCCCCTCGTCTTGAAATTGCTAGTATTTTGCTACAAGCGGTGTACAACCATACTACACTCTGTAGCTCACTCTGTTCATCAACATCAGTTACTGCAGATTTTCTTTATTCAATGCTTCAATAATTGTACACTTATTTCATACAGGAATGATGTTCCTGTTAGATTATTCTTTTATCATTAACTGATTTCAAACCTTTTCATTATCTTCTGTAATTTCTTTTATCAATAATTAATTTCCTACCTATTTAAATTTTCTTTATATTTTTTAAAATCAATATTGGGTTTATCTTTATACAAAGTTATATATTTTCCTTAATCAATAACGACTGTTATACCATGATACAATGTTTCATATTTACTTTATTCATTTTTTCATTTCATACATTTCAGGTGCTTGATTTCTATATTCAATTCTTTATTACATACATTTTCACATGCTTGATTTATTTCATTTATTCAAAAGCAGTTTGGATTTTTATCTCTTCAATACCAAAGTCAAATTTGTCAGTATGAACTTGGCATTCTCTTCTCCTCCCCATCTTCCAAAATAAATCTCAGTATTGACAGTCTAATGGGCCCCGAGTACTCCAGTCTGTTTTGGTGTCTGAAATAGATCTACAACACTACCACTTCCTGATGAAACCTGGAGCCTGTCTGGGCCCTTTCATATCTGCCTTCTCAAAATGAAAGAGCTCCTTGTGACTGATTTTCTGTCTAGCCAAGTTAGGTAATTCAGGAACAAATGAAGAGCACGGAAGGTTTGAAGGACAAGCCTGAACGTTGGCATTGTGCCAAAACAGGTGCAACTCGAATGTATTGGTGTAATTTATGATACGAAGAGAGCAAATAAAACCTTGTTTTAACTCTGAAGAACATTTAGGTGACATGGCAAGTTAAACTAATTGGTTATGGGGACACTCAAACCAGTTCTAACATATTATGCCTTGACGCCAAAATCGATACCACCATATTGCGTTGTACAATCTCCACATGGTTTTGTTTACAAACACTCCAGCTGATATTTCCAGATGCAAGTGAAATTATTCCATGACATTTCCACATTATTCTCCAAAACAACACTCATTTTGTAAAGATTAAACAAAGTGATGAAATTGTTGTCTTTTTTTAAACACTGGAAAAGATCAAATGTTAACGAAACAGAATTTGATATAAAATAAAAGTGATGGAACATTATTTAGTTTTATCAAAACAGAATTATATTATCAACTGTGTTTAATAAACAAGATATAAAAATATCCAAACAATATTCATCAACAGAGAAGACATAGTAACAAAATATTAGAAATAAAAAAGAAAACAGGATTTTGTTATGAAGAACGGAAAATAAATGACAGCATTGTTTCCTCAGGCTTATGTATCAGGGTCTGTCCTAAAATAGTTGTATCAATCATCCTCGGTCTAAATATAACAATAATATGATTAGACGTTGAAAACATTGTCCTTGAAGTCCAAGATGGATGGTGACTGACGTCAACATCAGCACACGAAAATCTTGCATTGATCCCAGGCTTTTCATCAAAGCTGCCAATAATCATTTGTGCGCTAGCCGACTTTCTCCCAAAGACTCCTTTACTGAGTGTCAGCAGAAAAGAAGTTTCCTACGCAATTAACTTGATGTTTTTCTGCAGCGGGTACATTTAGAAATCCATTTCTACATATAAAAGATAAACACTGATAAAGCTCTAGCTAAGTGTTCAGCACGAAAAGTAAGGCAAGTAAACATACATGATTGTCAATATCTAGCAGATGGTTGTCGATCGACAGCCCACAGCCGAAGACCCACGCATGCATGTGGAGCAGACGGTCATGTTTACCTACACCCACTTGGTCCTAAAACCTCATGACTCAAATCAGGCTGCATCTCGGTCAAGGGTTGGTCAGAAAGGTCCGGGGAAATCTGACCAGCAAATATTTGCAGAGATGGCGGACTGCTCTCATATCTTCTTTGGGCGTGCTATGTTGGGTTTTGGTGATGGAGAAATTCGGTCAGTACGCAGACATTGTTTGGGGTAATGTTGATGAAGTCAAAGCGTACGTCTGGTGAAATACCGTTTGTGTTTCTACGTTAGAAATTAGGATGAAAGTTTTCCGTGACGACAGCAGGTCATGACGTGAGAGAATGTGTGAATTTGCTAACAGATTCACTACCGTGTCCTGAAGTTTGTCAACAAACTGCCCTCCCTGCCATTTAGGCAACTTTCCGTGTCAGTTTCCAGCAAGGCAATTAGCAAACTATCAACAAACAAATCAAGTCGGCGTCACTGCTGAAAATACTGTCTTGGAATCTGTTCAAATTTATATATTTGAATTTTTAGTAAAAAAACAAAACAAAAAGAACCCAGAAAGTACAACACATTAATGCTCGTGTAAATAACTGCTGAAAGAAACTTGAGGGAAGTTTTTTTATTGTATTTCCAACATAAAAAAATATTGCCTGAGTCATAGAGGCTGACAGTAAATATGCTAAGGCATAATGAAACAAAATGATTTACATGTACGTGAATTAAGGAGGAAGCGAGAAAGAAAAACTCAATGCGCAACATCGAGTGTTTGGGAATAATTAATCAGTTTGCAAAGGTAGATGCAAATAAAAAGCTGAATAAAATTATCAGCAGAGAGAAAGTTGAATGGGTGAGTTTGATTTTAACGATGCTCTTAACAATATTCTAGGCATATCATGGCGGGTGTCATCATAAATGGGCTTAACACATTGTACCCACGTTGAGAATCAAACACGGTTCTTCGGCATGACAAGTGAATGCTTTAACTATTTGGCTACCCTATTGCCCCTTGTGCTCTATGAAATCATCAATATTCCTGCCGTATGACCAGCCAGGTCAGATGGTCAAGGCACCTTCAATTCTCATATTACATGTACAAGATGATGACTGAACCACAATGTATAGATTGCAATAGAGAACATTGTCATGACATCACACAGTCTCCATAACTGAAATTACACCTATATATCCTCTTCAGAAACCAGTGACTGATATCATGAGCACCCACCATATAACACCAGTGGGTGATAAAACACAACATACCAATTCTTGTTTAATTCCTGACCATCCATCTCGTACATCACATCCCACAAAGCGTACCTACTCCATTCCAGAATACAATGAACACCGTTTCAGACGAAAGAATCTATAAACTCAATGAAAACACACAACATTCTGAAGTTAGGGAAATCAAGGTTCCTGTTCAAATATTTTTATAATGTCCTTCAATTTACTGATAAACATTGCCCTTCACAGTTATGTATTTTCATAACTGCCAGAAAGAATTTAATCTATTTAGGTGACTCTCTGAGCAATCGTCATCCAAACGACAGTTGTCATGGTGACAGAAGTGATGAGCCTAAATTTGGGAACCAGTTTACGTCATCTGAGCACCATTACCATGGCAACATATAACATCGCTATTTCTTACAAGTCAGATCGTGTTAACATTTATGGCACTAATATGAAAATATCCACATCAATTTTTGTCTGTTTTAGAACCTGTTGTCAAAGACTGGAAACAAATGTGATTTAATAATCAGTTGTTAATACAATAGCTGTTGTCCAGCTGTGACAGTTTAGAAACATTTAACTAAATAATATATTACGTAGGCCATAGCTGTATATTCAGCAAAAGGAAATATCTGTTTTTGTAATACATACCGATGTAAAAAAAGAATGAATGAAAGAATGAGTGAAATAGTTTGTGTATAGGCCTGTATGTCTGTCAGTATTAGTGAGTGAGTCTAGATTTACACCACAATATTCCAGCAAATGGCACAGTGGGGACAACTGAAATGTGTTTCATACAATGTACCAACGTAGGGAATCGAACCCGGATCCTTGGTGTGACGAACGAATGCTTTAACTACTAGGCTACACTTTCAGTGCCTCTATGTATGTCTGTGTCTCTCTGTATGTGTCTGCATGGGTCTGTGTCTCTGTGTGTCACTGTGTGCTGCTGTGTGAAAACACTGATCCACTTACCAGACACCTTATCTGTCAAATTTATAGTTACTCATGTGCTCTCATTAACAAACTCCTGCTGAATTTAATCAGCATGCAAATCACCTGTTCCGCATCTCCTAGCTATTAAACCATCACCTGTATGAATGCAACATACATGATACACGACTTCCTCTTCAAAAAGCATGTTCTTCAGACCAGAACGGGTCAGTGGCACCATCAACTGCAGTGACAAAGGAGCAACGACCTGCTGCCCTTCTTTCAGCCAATCAGAAATGAGAGAAGTATCCCGCCATCCATCACATGAAACAAGTGACGACATATCAAGATTCTACTTATTTTCATCACAGTCAATGAACTGGCTAGAACCCAAAAGAGACCAAACAACAAAAGTCTTGTACGGTTAAACCGTTTGCAAGACTTTTGTCAACTTTATAAATCTGACACATTTCTGCAGGTGAAGGCCCCTACAATGCCTGTTATTACATGTTCAAGATCGGGACCATATTCCATACAAAAGAGTACAGTGTTGTGACAGTATACAGATTATGACTCCATTAGTGGGGATTAAGAACATATATCCCCTAGTGATGACCTGATGCCCTACTGAACAGATCCATTGAAATACATTATCGCATGTTCAAATCATAATAATTTTTAACCCCAAGACTGATACCCAATTACCAAAAGAGATATTTTCAATCTGAACAGGAAATTCATGTTTTAACACACTATGCCAACATGGTGTCGTTGATCCGTGACATGTCCAGAGGGAGAATTGAAATAAAAGAGCACTGTACTGTATACCACAGATGCAAAGAACAATCAAGTCTTTTGTATTTCTATAATAAACTTGTAAATATTTTTGCAGTGAGTGAATTTGGTTCTACGCTGCCTTTAGTAATATTCCAGTAATATCACAGCTGAGCACACCAGAAACAGGCTTAACACATTTTACCCATCTGGGGAATCAAACCTGAAGGTCAGGCATGATCAGCAAATGCTTTAACCACTAGGCCATCCCACCATCTCCCAAAGTCAAAAAAAGAGTGTTGCAGCATATATACCCCCAGATACCAAATTGGAAAGATTCAGAAATAATCCTAAAAATGAAACACCAGTAAATATGCCCACTTCATTGGAAACTAAGAAAAATAAGCTGAAATAAAATATGTGAAAAATCAGCTGCAAAACAAAAAGCTGTGGCACATAGGATTTAAAAAATAAAAACAAACTGAACAATATCACTAAATTACACCATAAATCTACGTATCGTTAGTGAGACTATTAATGACTTCATAAATAATTCAGGGACAGCTCTACAAAACAATCATGTCATGATCTCAATCAAAGTCTGTTATGAAATACCTACATGTAACTTTAATCTTGCGTAAAGCGAAGGTCATTAGAGTATAAACAAAAACGACCTTGAGACCTAGATTTCATTACAAGACTACATTCCTCAGTCTGCATAAGCTACTCGTGGTCCGGGTTGGTCCAGGGAGGTGGGGAAATGTCAAGCAGAATTTATGGTCTGGCTGACATATTTGTCTTCTTGCCAAGGGTTTGCTGACGTAATGGCACATGTTTTTATCTCTGAAAACGTGATTAAATGTCATCACAGGTCCTGTTTACAAACTGATGGTATGATTGCTTTTGTCTGACTTGAAATGCTACTGAAATAGTAGACTATGTCTGTTGGTGGATTTAGAAAGTAGGCAAGAGAACTTGGGAACATGAAATACTAAATTAGAAAAAAATCACCGACAGTTTCAGCTTCATGATCTCGTTAGCTAATTAATCTAATTTACTCCAAAACAGTGAGACAGGTAATTTCTGTTACTTTCTTTATTTATTTCTATTTAAGTGAGTGAGTGAGTGAGTGAGTTTGGTTTTACGCCGCTTTTAGCAATATTCCAGCGATATCACGGCGGGGGACACCAGAAAATGGGCCTCACATATTGTACCCATTCTATTTAAGATAATTTCAAAAATATAAATGAAACCAAGAATTTGATGAAAATCAGAACATCAGAAAATGGCAAGGGACAGATTATTAACATCTTCATTGTGAAGGACAGTGTTTGACTGACAGTCAACTGTCACACACCCAGAGCACATGGTGAGGCAAACTGATGTCTAGATGAGAGGGTAATTACAGAAAGATAAAGTATGTTATTTATAAGCTGTGTTAAAGATTGTTAAAAGATTGTTGACAGTGATTTGGAATATCTAAAATGAGTAAGTGTGTGGGTGATATTTGAGTGAGTGAGTGAGCGACTGAGTGAGTGAGTGGGCTTCAAACATTGTACCTATGCCAAGGATGGCAACAGGTGAAAAGTGAATTCAGCTGAAAATCAGCTGGGGATCTGGGGGCTGTAAGCCCGAAGGGGGTCCAGGATCGATTGATTTGCATTTAAATCCGTTGACTTCCGCAGATTCACTGATAATCACCATCCCTGCTACATGGGGAACTGAACCCAGGTCTTCAGCAGGAAATGTATATGCTGTAACCAGTCGGTTACTACACAGCCCAGTTTTACTTGAATGCACAAACTAGAAATAGTCTTCATATTTCTACGTGGGAAACCGAACTCAGGTCGTTAGACATGCTGCAACCACTGGGCCAACCAAACACCTGTGTTACCTGGCCCCGATTTCTTGAAACAAACTTATGTCTGAGTTTTGACTTAAGTTCAAGTTTTTGGTCAAGTCTGGGAAAACGCAGGAACATGCATATTCCAGAATGAATGGAAATCGGTATCAAACTCAAACTTGTGGACAATCTGAGTTTTGTCGACAGATTTCATTAGTTGCTTGGACTTTTTATTTAAAAAAATACAGTTGAGTTAAAAATTCAGCTGTTTCAAATTGTCAAACTCAGTTTGCGATTTGCACAAAAACTTAAGTTTGTTTCGAGAATCGGGACCCTGGCGGTAAAAACACCTGACACAAGCATTAGATATTATACTTCTGTGGAGAACTGAAGCCATGATGAAAATTGCACTTAAAATGTACAGGAAACTCATTAAAACAAAAAATATCTTGAAAGTAGTCGCTTACATTTTTTAACTTTTCGTGCCCATATTATGAGGAGTGTCACCCTGGAAGTGACACATTCCAAACAGACGAGCCCTCTAGGCACTGTGTATATAAACATAGCCAGACGAACATGAATCATTCAGAAGGTCCACAAAAAAATGCAGATATGAGGAAGTGGCCTAAATTGGTTGGCTTATGAGATGCTTATATTGGATATGTCAAAAATGCCAGGCACAAGTCATAACTTGTTATAACCTTAAATTATTTATGGTTCTGGTACATACTTCTGATAATATGACGAGGTTTTATTGATGAGTTGTGATCACTTCATTTAAACAGCCCCCATGTCAAACCTCTGCCAAATGGACCAGATAGTCCCAGTGAGTTTATGCCTAATACATTGGATACAGTCAGTCCATATCCTGATATACTTCCCATCAAAAGTTTAAATTAGACTTACTGAAAATAGTCACTATATGTCATGGATATATACATATAGTTGTAGGTCTCACTGAAGATTGACTTCTCCACTAACAAGGATCATGTATAAAATAGCTGAAAAGTATGTTCAAATATGGTGTATGTGAACAGCTGCCTTTTGGTTTAAAGTTTTGTTAAGAATTTGAAAATTTTCATTAAGTTTCATCATTTATTGAACTCTTCACAATAATCTTTCACAATCTTTACAACACATTTCATGTGTAAACAGTATATCTAAACAGTGTGGAATATTTTGCATATTTTTTAAACAATTAGGTAGTGGTTATATTTACACTAGTGAATCTACACTTTTGATGGGAAGCAAACATTTCAAATAAAAAATCTAATACCTTTGGGCATTATATCTGAGAAGATGTATGGATGAACTGATAGATAGTTTGCAGAGAAAAGGTTTGCAGCAAATATTGCAGCAGTCTGTCAATATCACAATCACAGACACCAGAAACACATCATATAGGTTGAGTCATATTGAGAATCGAACCCACATCTTAAGTGTAATGAGTGGCCACTTACACTTCTAGCCTACCTCTCCACCCCTTTAATCATTCAACTTACTGGATGGCTTTGATGAAGATCTTCATGGACAATTTCTATGACAGAGGATGTTTCAGATCAACATGATTCAATATAGGATTGGGAAACCATGAGAGTAAATGGACATAATGTTTCAACCAATTTGTACCTGAAACTTGAAATTTGAATTTCTGATAATTAAAAATACTTTAAAAAAATGGAAGTTTTGGATAAGAGGTCAAAGATGATCTTTTCCCATTCAGAACCTGCAACAATGTGGAATTGAGAAGACTCATTGAGATCAATGACTCGTGTATTTCAAATGAACGTTTTAGTACTGTAGTACTGGATTAACAAGCCGACAAGTCTTGGCAAATCCCACATGAACACCTGTGAATTTTCCTAAACACCATTTGAAATCTTGACCATACCATCCATCTTTCTGGCCGCAGTTAGCAATTGCATTGAATAGTCAGTGTGTATTCAAATCTCACGCCCGAATTTCCATCCATTGACTCTGTCATAATACATTGTTGAACACAACTGTCATTTACAGTTTAGTCGATAGATTTATTACATTTCTTGAAGTGATGAATACCACAGATAGACATGACCTACTGCCCCACAAGCCCTGAAGCTCAATGACCTCCAACAGCCGTTAAACCAGTCAGCGTGAAAATCATAGCGTGGAAACAAGTCTGTGTGACGATAAAAAGTTCACTGGGCTAAGTGCGGTCATGGACCCACGATTAAACTGATATTCATTTATTACAAAAACAATAAGCAAATTCTCAAAAATAAACTGGACAGTTTACTTCTCTTTGAGAATGTTTCCAGGAAAATCAAAGTTTCTACTTAATCTGTAATTCAAACTCTTGAATAGCAGATCCTGGTGGCTAAGGGACAGAACTCTTTATAGCCATTGCCCACCGTGCCACTCTTTTTCGTCATATTGATTACTTGTCAGTACATGTCCGAGTGAGAGAGTGAGTGAAAGGATAAGTGACTGAGTGAGCTTAATTAATGCCGCTTTTAGCAATATTCAACCAATATCGTGGTGGGAAGACTAGAAATGAGCTTCACACATTGTACCCATATGGGAATTGAACCCAGGTCTTCAGAGTGATAAACAAATGCTTTAAAAAATAGTCTACCCCACTGCCATGCTACATGTCTGAAATAAAGCTGATGCGACATTAAAGTGTAACTCACTCTTGTGGTTTAAAAGTCTTCATGAAATTACTTCAAGTTGTAAAACTATTTTATGCTAAAATGTGTAGATCAGACTATGTCGTTCTATTTGGCATGAACTTCCAGGGGCCATGACTTCTTCAAGAATGATATTTGTGTTTGTACAGTAGCATGAATATTTGTTAGTCAGTGTATAACAGTTTCTATTTCCTCTACATAGCTCGTGTCTATGCACTGGTCAATTAAAGAAAGGCAAATACATACACTAGTCAAGCCAATGCATGTACTTGTCAAGTCCATTCATGCACTGGTCAATTCATGCACCGGTCAAGCCAATTCATGCACTGGTCAAGCCCATTCATGCACTAGTCAAGCCAATTCATGCACTGGTCAAGCCAATTCACGCACTAGTCTCACTAGACAATTCTCACACAATATTCCACGATCCAATGAGCACAATCATAAAAGAACCCCACTATAGAGTTCACACGCATTTAATGTCCATCAACTTCTGACAAATTCTTTACACAATTTGATCAAACAGACAGTCAAAAGTAGATAAAAATATGTTTAATTTTACTGATCGAAAACATAATTCACTTTTCCATATTTACAACAAAAGAATTTAGACTGAAATTTAAAGTGAGTGAGTGAGTGAGTTTAGTTTTACGCCGCACTCAGCAATATTCCAGCTATATGGCGGCGGTCTGTAAATAATCGAGTAAATAATCCAGTGACCAACAACATGAACATCGATCTGCGCACTTGGGAACCGATGACATGTGTCAACCAAGTCAGCGAGGCTGACCACCCGATCCCGTTAGTCGCCTCTTACGACAAGCATAGTCACCTTTTATGGCAAGCATGGGTTGCTGAAGGCCTATTCTACCCCCTGAAATTTAAAGCAAATATAAATCTCAGGATATTTTTCAAAAGATATCATACATGCTTTTTAATTTGGTATTATTACATTCAACTACAATCTCAGAGATGCACCTTATTTTGAGACAAGAGTGTTGACATTGAAAACATAAAATGATTTTCATGTCATAGCCTGACATCACATATGACCTTGGGATAATTTAAACATGACACAAACAAACTACATTACCTGAACACAGATAATCACACACAAAATAACAAGTAACTTGATACCTATCCATGCACTATCATGTAAGATTTTCCAAAAATCATGTAAATCATTAATCAAGGTACACATGTACTTGAAATGTGTGTTTATCCAAATTTCATGATCAAGTCAATAAACCAAGACACTCTGAAATCTGACTCTGCACACATAATCAACAGAATGTGAGTTATGTTGTATAGATTACACTCTATTTGCAGATGAAATAGAAATGAAATAGAAACAGCCTTATCAACATGTACGAATCTCAGAGGCTAAACGTCTCTCTGAGCAACTAGGGCTCACGATGAAGGACAAACAGGTAACCTTAGCCGACATTTACGTCAACACATAATCAGGATCGTGACCTAATGCCTGATTTCTGGGTTTATAAAAACTTGCATTGAATTTCACTAGACACGCATTACGTTTCCCAAATCAATATGATCACAACAGACGAAAAAGTGAGTTAACGTATGACTGAAATTTTCGCCTCATTAAATGGTTGACATAAAAGGGCCGAGGACTCTTAGACGGAAGTATTCAGGCTGTTAAATGGATTATACACAAAGCATCGTAGCTAGGTGAATGCTGATATATACATGTGAAGTCATGCAGCACAGGAATTTGGGCGTCCTGGGAATTGAGGGTGTTATGGTTAAGTCATTGTAAATCGTAACCTTTCTATTTAGCCCAAGTCAACTGTCACACACCCAGAGCACATAATGAGGCAAACTGATGTCTAGACGGGAGAGTGATTACAGAAAAATATATATTTATTACTTGTTATTTATGTGTTGTGTAATATTAACAGTCATGTGCAATAACATCTGAAAAGTGAGTGAGTGAGTGAGTGAGTGAGTGAGTGAGTGAGTGAGTGTATCACGATGTAGGACACCCAAATTGGGCTTATATATTGTTCAACCTCACTCACTCAGCGTTTTAATAATATCAGCCAACAAAATGTCTTCCTCTTTGATCAAACCCAGCCAGTGTTGTGGTACAAATGCTTCATTTCCTATAGGCATGCTTTGTCATGCTGTTCATGAATGACTTTTTCTCTCCTTTCATTCACACACCCCAAAACACCTCTGATCTCAATATGCGGCAATATTCCGCCTGTCAACGACTGACTCATTTGAACTACACACCCAAACATTAGAAACAAACCGACCACATGTATATCATTATCAACAATTTCTTTTCAAGCCTAGGTGTTACAAATTCCAGAGCATAAAGAGTTTTACTGCTACGACCTAAATGGGTTTCTTGACATGACTGCACTGTCTGATGCTAAAAGAAAAATTTCATTTCTTCGCATTCCAACATGAAGATTGGTCCACGGAAGATAGGGTTTGTTTCCCAATATGGAAACAACATGTGAAGCCATTTCTAGAGCTCCTGCCATAATGATGATGGAAAATTGCTAAAAATGGCACAAAACCAAACACACTCACTCATTTATTCAGTGAATCAGCTTGAACACTATTTGGCTTCTGACTAGCTTGAGCAGTATTTCAGCTATGTCATGGAGTGAGAGAATAATTGGAGAAGAAAGTGTATCAATGCCATTTATGACATTTTTTTCAATATTTTAGCAATATTCCAGGAAGATTATAGCAAGAATCACCAGAAATGGGTTTCACACGTTGTAACCGTACAGGGAATCAAACCTGGTTCTTCTGCATGATGAATGAACACATAAACCACTAAGGTACTCCACCTTCCTTCAAATGAACTTCACAAGATTCAAAATGAAGCCATTTCAAGCTCGTGAGAACACAGTAGTTCTAATTTACAATTAACCATTCACTCCGTGACCAATCTCTTGCACTGTCAGCCTCAACTTCCGCATCATTCTATAGGCAGATTTTCTTCTGAGAACAACAAAGAATGATAATAAAAATATAATCATAATAAATATCAGCAAGCTATCTCCACAAGTAATAATTCAGTATGTCTTATCATGGAACTGTTCAATTCCTTACACAATAAATACATTCCCATATTGTATAGAGGCAATCTGGCAAAAGCTACTTATGTATGCTAATCAATGAATCAAAATCTACCAACTAAAGGCAAAACACCTTCTGTCACGTAACTGAACATATCCAGGTTAGGATGAGAATTGTCTGATTCATAATACGAGAAATGTAGACAAACAAATGCAGTGGCTCAAATCAGTACAATGAAATATAACCAGCGACAATTGGGCTGACAGACATGAATGAGATTGAAGCTGGCACCTTGCCAAAAACATGTCCGTTGCGACTTGTGATGATGCAACCCTTTGCTGACATTTCGCCATGCTCAGTCCAAGGGAGACAACTCTAAAGACTACTAAATAGTGTATACATTGTGACTCAAATACCAGTGAGTCAAACTCATCTGATGAACAGTAGGGTATATCACAGGTGACTCAATTACTATTTTACTCTCAGATGACTCAATATTGTCTGTCAGAACTGGGTAGATTATTGGATTTCTGGAAGAAGTAAACACAAGTATTCATATCACTCCCGATGACTAAAATGTTTTTCAGACCGTGCATCACAGTGATTCAGTCAGTTATTTTCGAATACTATTTTATAGATTATCTGTGACTCAGATATTTAAACCTCACTTCTTCAATAATCAGTACTGATCAATATTGAATAACCTGAATTTTTCATGCAATGATATTGGAAAAATCATAAATATTGAGAAATTAACAATGCATATCTGGACCTACAGAACTAATTAAAATGGCATACTACGATTTGTCAAGTAACTGATAAGTTGGCATGAATAGACTGTTTGTTTACTGTCTGAAGAACAATCTGCTTTGTCATTGCAGACAAAATTAATAATGCAGCTGTACATATTTTATGGCTGCTTCGGAGAATTTGAGTGTAAACGTGGCCTGATATAAGAGAGGTAACTCTTTTCAAGTTACCTTGAAACCAGTACAACAAGAGTAAGACAATCATTGGAAATCGATGTTGATCATTTGTTGTGAAATGAAAAAAATCTAAACATTCCAGTATTTCCTCTGTGTTGTCACTTGAATCTTTGAAAAAAAGAAGTCCTCTCTCTGCAATGAAATCTTTGTTGTCTCTCTCTGCTGTTGCAGAATTTTTGCTGGCACCCCAGTAACATGAATTCTTATAATTACCTACCTTCCCCTGAAAAACAACATCTAAAGGGCACAATCAGAGATTAAACAATTTAGGTATTCTGCATCAGGCACAAATCTTAGCAATGTGACTTTTCAAAGTATATTCTAATTAACGTAATTTGGGCAACATGAATCTAATTATGTTTTCATTTGTGTATGCAGCAAATGTGTCAAAATGGTGTTATTGTCTATTCATTTAGACAAAACATAGGGATATACATCACTTGTTAATTTGGACTAGCTCTCAGTTCTTTTCAAATGTTTCAAGTTAAATGGCTAGATTTGAGAAAAAAACAACTGGTATGTTTAGAATTTCACAAGTGATGGACCAACCAGCAAGTTGTCATATTTAAGTCCATGTCATAATGTTTTGACAGGAGAGTCAAACAATTTCAATGTTTATATTTTTCACATTCCTGATATAACACAGGATTCAATGGTTTCTCTTCAATTTAAATTTCAAATTTAAAACTACAGTCAAGTCTCATTAATCTGATGTCGTCCCTTGCACAGCTAACTGTTGGAATTACTAGGATGTCTGACTGAATAAATAAGACTAAATTATGTTAATTCAATTTTTTACCAACAAAAGCGGCGGATAAAAGATCGGATTAAAAAGACTTGACTGTACATGTATTTGCCAAGTGATTGGAAAAATTTCTCACCAAATACATAACTATATGAAGGATTTAATTATCTTTTTTGACATGTTTAGAAAAGTCAACAATTTCATTCACATAAAATCCAATTATGAAGTAATGTTGGTTCTTCTGTTTCCGTTTCCTCTGCCATTGTACACACATTGTACAGTGAAATAAATTTTGTTCACAATTGTCAAGTTTTAAGCTCCAGAACAACATAGACAATTTTTCAAATGAAGGAGAGGACTGGGGTGTTTACACAGTGAATTAATGCCCAGAACATGGTTTAATGTTTAATCTCTGAGAAAATCAAAATAACAATAATCTGTATGTATGTGGAAAACCTGCTGCATGTGACATATATGTACAAAAGCTACAAAACGTACAGCATATACAGTCAATACAGAGTTGTCTTTTCCTGACAGTATGAAGAGCAGTGTGAACTGAGCATGCTCATTGTTTAATGACAAACATGCACTCCGAAGCACTTAACTGACCTAAATAAACAGGTATGACACAAGTACTTACTAATTCCATTGTTTTGATTATTGTGATATTTTTTTCACAGCCTTGTTATGATACTGAGTGCATATTAAACGTAAATACAATCCCATCCCATCACAACACTGAACCTTGTCCTGATGTGAAGGCCAGTTGTCTGACTTAAGGCACTACACACTGGTTGAGCAGAGTTGCATCCCTTGGGGGTGCCAGAAACATATGATTCTGTGTTTATGAGTGAGTGAGTAATATTCCAGCTATATGGCAGCAGTCTGTAAATAATCAAGTCTGGACCAGACAATCCAGGGATCAACATCATAAGCATCTACTTATGTAACTGGGATATCATGACGTGTTAACCATTTTACCGAGCCTGACTACTTGATCCCGTTAGTTGCCTCTTATGAAAAGCGTAAGTTGCTGAAGGCCAAATGTAACCCAGATCTTCACAGGTATTCTGGGTTTGAATCTAGGTTTGTCAGCACCATATCTGTATACCTCCCAGACCTGCTTGGACATTAACAGGAATGCTGTCCAAAGCAGCATTTTCACAAACACACTCAGTTCCCATAATGATGATGATGATGTTTCCCAAACACCAATTCCCAAACATCGGTATCAACAAGTACCATCTTTAGCCAGTGAGTGACTATGGTCTTACACCATTTTTAGAAATATCCCAGCAATTTCACAGCAGGAGACACCAGAAATGGGTTTCACATATTGTATCCAAGTCAGGAATACTTTAATCCTACCACCCCAACACCATCTTTTGTGTCTATGGGTTTGAAACCCTGAGCTTTCTCTTGACAGCACAAGGAAGCCCCAGGAATTAGTGAGTTTGGTTTTACGCCTCCTATAGCAATATTTCAGCAATATCACCATGATCACGGTGGGGTAGACCATAAATAGGTTCACTCATTGTACCCATGTGGGGAATCAAATCTGGGTCTATGACGAGCGAACACTTTAAGCTTAATCTCTAGGCTATCCCACTGCCCCCTGAGCCAGGAGACAAACACAATAAATACATATGGCCTTAACCAAAGACCTGTCTATTGTTCAGCTACACATGGTTCAAGGGAACTGTTGATGGCCACACATCCAACAGCACTGCCACACTGCTCTACATACCATGAGAAACAAGACAACAATCAACACACAATATATTGATACACTGGCCTTCAAGTCAATAATAAACTGAAATACATTAAACAAATGGTGCTATATTTTTCAGAAATCATTTTAAAGCATCAAAGCCCTTTTAAACAAAAACCTGGTTTATGACTATGAAATGTAAATATGAGTAAATATGATAACCACAAAAAATAGAAGCGACTTACCTCTAACAGGAATGGTAAGACTGGGATGAAAGTTCCAGTAGATTTACTCAACGTGTTCAGACAACGCACGCAGTGGAACCGAAGAGGGAAATATCTTGGCGAAGGAAGAAGCCTGAACACAAATAACACACATTAGCAATATATAAGACTATACAGGGCATTCACAGAACACTATGCTGGTATCACACACAAGCGTGACAAAGCGTGACGGTCGCACTTCACTTTAATTCGGAACATTGTGGCAAAAATGATCTAAAATTTGACATCATAACACGACTCTGAGAAATCCGGGACTCCGAGCAAACCACCCAAAAAAAGAAGGTCTCTTGAATTAAGGTGGATCCATCCGCAGTTACTTCTTATTAGGATCCAATATGAGTGCTTTAAACAGTCCACAATTACACATTGAAGTGTTTGGTGAGATAAATAAGGTGTTCAGTGGTCCAACTTCTCCCCTTTTATCCAGTGAACAACTCATAACGTATAGCCTATGTGCGGAAACAACTTGCTTTAATATAAAAGAATATAAAAGACAGCCAGACAAAAATCACTTTTTCTTAACTAACCACTCACATTTGCAATGTAAAGATCAAGCACTCTGAATTTTGTTGCAGAGATATATTATGTAACCATGGCAACTGGAACATCTTGTTACTTTACATGACAGAGCTCCACTGGCCTTAAAAAAACAAATGATACATTGAATTCTTGGTGTGAAAGATATAGAGGACACTAAATGACATTCTATGTAATATCATATTTATTAAACGAGTTAATGAATTGGTATCAAACCAGCGAAAGCAAGTTTGATACTAAATCTTTAACAAGTTTAATATAATTGTTATTTCACGGAAGCGAGTTTAGTATTCTGTTTATTACTCACCAACATAAATTGACAGAAACTGCGAGAAAATTGCCTGCAGTGTGAGGACTCTCATAGTGTACCATTGCTACAGAGACACTGTGACATCACAACTTTGAACCAGTTGAGTGAGTGAGTGAGTGAGTGAGTGAGTGAGTGAGTGAGTGAGTGAGTGAGTGAGTGAGTGAGTGAGTGAGTGAGTGAGTTTTATACACGAGTTAGTTTTATCAGCATTCCAGCAATATCCCAGCTAGGTACCCCAGAAATGGGCTTCACACACCATACCCATGTGGAGAATTGAGCCCACGTCTTCAGCGTGACACTGCTACCCTACCGCCTGCCAAGCATTTGGGATACTGTAGATCTGGACTACAAAAGATTTGACAGCAGCTTCAACAAACTGTGACTCACTTGATGGTTCCAATAATGGTCTGGGTGAGAGGGTAGATGAGAGGCTGGAGGACATCGTCAGACTGTGAGCTGCTGAGTAGACACGCCCACAGCTCTAGACAGTGGACAAACTGCCAGTTATACACTGCCTGACAAGTATCCTGGAATTACGAGTGGAATAAAAATATGATGAAATGTGAACAAAGTGCCAGTAAATTGATATACTGCATTTTTCCATGTTCTCTTGTGATGACTTATGAGGCTGTATGTGTTTTAGTCTAAACTTCCTGAGGAGTATACAACCAAAATGTCTACCAGCACTAAGGAGTTTCTACATCCATCTGACATATTGGATACCCATTCACCACCGGATGAACAGAGTCACATTTGATCAAGACGCTAGGATCGGGTGGTCAGACTCACTGACTTGGTTGACACACGTTCAACTGCGTAGATTGATTCTCATGCTGTTGATCACCGGATCGACTGGTTCAGACTTGATTACAAGCATGACAATCTGATCCTGTTAGTCACCTCTTACAACAGGCATAGTCACCTATTATAGCAAGCATGGGTTGCTGAAGGCCTATTCTACCCTGGACCTTAATAGGTCCCTAAGTTTGAACTACAGTATAAAAATAAATAATGACTTATAATTATCCCTCTTAAAAAAATTCTCCAAAATTATTCAAGCGAAATATGTGTTGCACTATTTATTAAACACTATATAAAGTGACTGACATGATAAAGGGGGGGCAACTCGGCACATTGAATTTTGAAGACCTGAATAGTTCAGATAGAGATTGAACAGAACACATAGAAACAGGCAATGTCACCTTCTTCTTGACCGTGATGGCGTTACGAAGGTGTATGGCCAGCTGACGAATGTAGATGAAGGTGTACTGGTAGGCGAGAACAGAGTCAAGCAGGAAAACTTCCACCAGTGAACGCTGCATAAAGTTGATCAGCGGCAACGTTGTTGGAGATGTGAACTTCACATTCTTCACATACGCCATGTACATTTGCTGCAATACAATCATTTGTCAGCAATAAAAAAAATTCTCACATTTCACTTTTTAAAACATCATTCTACTTTTAAGTACTTCTTGGATTGGAGTCCACCAGTTCTTCACACAGAGTACTGATGTTCTTGAAAGCTAGTGTTCTCATTCCGGATGACAATCAGACAATCAGAAAAAAACTTGACCAATGTCATTTACCCAGACTATATTTCATATTTAGTTTTCCATGTTATGCTTGGGAGACTATTTTACTAACAGGCAAGAAGTCTTTGAGCACACATATCCATGCAACTAGTGTTTGCTCAAGGTGCTCATTTCTGTTCCCCTCGATCACTGGATGTGAATGTCAGCATCACATCCTATTATCAGTCTCAACTCCCTTCGCAGTGTACAACTCTTGCTGACACTAGGAGCACCGAGTTCACTGTGGCTCTCTCATCCTAATGAAGTACCCAATTCACAGATTGGTGGACTGGGACACATAGTCACAGTACTTTGTCCAACTTTACTTCACATTGATGCACCTGCATATATTCATGTGGCCACCATCTGGTCATCTACCAACGGATTTGTGGGTTCTTTTAAGTGCACAGGGTTGTGTACTGTACACTTTGGGTTGTGACAAAAAGGGAGGAGTCTGCACACAAAATTGACTCCAAGGTTTTTACACCCGGTCAACACCTCAACCTTGCTGGATCACCCGCTTGGCGCTTTAGCCAGCTCACCCACTGCATCCCCATAGTAACTTTGCTTTTGAAAATATTTGACTTCAGGAACAAGTGCCCGAATTAACACCCTTTTTTCCACATTACAGTGGAAGGTGTCTAAACTCACCCATTGGAACTGAAGAAATAATCCGGTTAAGACAGTTTGCCAGATTGTACAGCTGATGATACATGTACAAGCCACGGACGGGACTGAGATTTTACGTGGGTGTTGACAACTTGCCAGACTGGACAGATGCTGGTTTTGACAGCTTCCATTGTATATAGCATCAAACATCCACCAGTGAAAAGGATTACTCAAATTACAGTTCTAAGACATGGATTGCCAAGCATACTTCTTGCTTCCTGGAAGAGTCACAACGGTTCAGTTTGGCCAGTGAGTGTTTCAGGTTAAGTTCAATAAGCGGAAACCAACTGTGAAGAGTCAAATTCATGGCAGCTAAGGGAAGCAACTCTTTACAGTTACATATTTTTCAGGGAAAGGGAGATAACTGCTCAACAAACTGGTTAGCAGCAAAGGTAAACAATTCAACACCATAAACAATACACCATAAACAAAGCACCAAAGTTACCAGGCTGTGACAGGAATCCCTCACCTTCATGCATGGCTCCAGCATGGCCTCCTGCAACATCCTCACCAGCTTGTTGATACACAGGAAGGCCAACACCCTCGTCGTCTCCTCCCCAGTACTCCATAACAGGATCATTTTCTGGAACATGGACACATGGGTTCATGTTTCTTCATCACAGAATCAGAAAATATTCTTGATATGTTGGATATATAACCTTTGTCATACATCACCTCAGTGATGTTTGATATGATTAAAACAGTCTGGGCGATGGAAAAGGATATTTGTACTCCACTGGCTTGAAGGTGACAAAGACTTCATCATGGTGACCATTTTGGGCTTTGAGAATAATCCTGAACGATCCTTGATAAGAAATTTCAGTAAGAATATGAACAAATGATACTTTAAAGAAAGCATATATTCAAATACAGCATTTTGATGTGCTAATCATTTGTAAAATTTAACAAGTATCACAATCCAGAAGACACAATAAGAAAAAATTAATAAACTTCAAATTCTCATCAAAAGTTATTTTTTAAAATCCATAACTCATGTTATGCAGAAACATGAGTTACACATTTGCTGAACTGGGATCAAACCAAGGGCAGCAACCACACCTGTCTACAACCCTTCCTGTCAACCCACCTTCATCAACAGCCTGGCCAACTTAGGGAACGTAGCATACATGGAGACAAGTTTGTGGATGTGTTTCAAGATCACATTCAACATGGCAGCATCTGAGAGGGCAGACAACAACTGCAAAAGAAAACATTTCACATTCATCCATTAGCAGAATTTGAGGCCTAATGCTTCATGTTTGCTACAAACTGGATTTGTATGAAGCTTTCAGAAAACGTGAATGTTGTGAACAGGACTGTCTCATTCCAGTATGACCAGCTACATAACTGACGACAAGTAAAAGTTAAACTATTGTTTGGCTTATTTTCTAAATTAGTCTTTTCATTTGTTTGTTCATTTGTTAAACACCACAGTCAACAAGATACTTGCTATATGGCGTCAGTCTGTAATTAATTGAATCTGGCTGAGACAAACTGGTGACAGACACAATGAGCAATGATTTACATAATAGGGATACGATGACGTGTCAACCAAGCCTTACCATCCGATTTGTATGTTGCCTCTTATGACAAGAATGGGTTGCTCAAGAACAATTCTAAATGGGATCTTCATGGGTGTTCTGAACTAGTCTTTTAAGAAAGGAATTTCTAAAGTTATATATATAAGGAGGATCCTGAGATTGGACAAATGTAAAGTGCAAACTGCTTACAACCAAATCACGGCACTAACAGAGAATCATATATAGATGCAGTCAAAGTCTGGAAATGGAGCTCAGAAGTCTAAGAAATAGATGACTTTAGATTGGTTGGCTTGTTGTTTAACACCGTAGCAATATTTATAGATAATCAAGCCTGGACAATCCAGTGATCAACAGCATGCGCATCCATCTTCACCACTATGATATGATGACATGTGTCAACCAAGTCAGTGAGCCTGACTGCACTCCTTTATATCAAGTACTGGTACAGCAGTGAAGTGTCATCAGCTGGCCGTTTCAGCTGGTTCCCATGATAGTATCTGGAATTGCTCATTTGTGACGTCATTCTAACTTTACGTCACAATATGATTTGAATGATGTCACCACTGTTGCTGACACAACGATGTTTGCGATGTTTCTATGTGTCAATATGCAGTGAATAGTATTGCAGTTTCTGGGAATAGAATACCATCTGATCATGTTTTTCAATGAATCAGATTACAGAACACAGTGACTTTGGGTTTACAATGAACCATAATTCTAACCTGGATCTTCATGGGTGGATGACATTTAAAGTGAGTTTGTGTGTTTAGTTTTAAGCTCAGCAATATTTCAGCTATAAGGTGATGGTCTGCAAATAATCAAACCTTGACCAGACAATCCAGTGATCAACAGCATGAACAATGATCTGTGTAACTGGGAACATGACATGAGTCAACCAAGTCAGCATGCCTGACCACCTGATCCTTTAAGTCGCCTCTATCAAAGGCGAATATTCTAACTCAGATTTTCAAGGGTAGATGACATTCAGAATCTATCACAGGCCAACTGTTACCATGGGACTACAGACTTACAGTCAGCAGATCTGCCATGTAGCTCTTCATGTCTACGCGTAGCTTCTTCCACTTGGCGTTCTGGGCCGAGAATGGTGCTTGGAGCTGTGTCAGATCGGGCACCTTGAGAATGCCCTGGAGTGCAGGGACGACCTCCATCAGACACAGACGAACAACATCGTTAAACACTGCAACAGTTTGTACAAATAACTAATAAGCAGGTGCAACTGAAGATTTAGAGCCATCGTAGGGTATCATACTTTGTGGGCATCTCACCCCATCCACCATAATGTCTATTGATGTGGTGGAATTCAAGGGGTGTTTACAAACAGCAGGATATGGATTTCAGAGCCACAGATGCCTGCTCCCTGTATAAGGGGACACATAACCCATCCAGCACTCATAATACCAATCATCTGTTTGTCTGGTCAAACGCAAATTCTTACAAACTGCAGTCACACAGCTGTCAGACTAAGCAAGAAAACAAACCCTCTCACCCATCCCCAAAGACCCAAAGAGAAACACAGCGACTTTGACTATCATTATCTCTCACAGTTCCTGAACCACATTATTCTCCCTACTGCCCATCCATCCCTGCAAAATCCTAAATGAATCTTGTCTACATTTCTTCAGGTTCTGAATCTCCCAACTCACTGGTGTTCCTTTTCAAATTCAGTAGGTTTATTTGTTACAATCAAACTATATATTCAGAGACTAAGCATTAGTCTGTTCTCCACCTACCACTGCTTCCAACGACTTTGTACTTGGTTGTCTCCCCTTGCTTCTCACTCGCTTTCCTCACAGCAGCCTTGAAGGCAGAAATAGCTTCTCGTAAAACTGTAATGCTTGGGCTTGACTGAAAGAGGACAAAAAAAAGTCTTCAGAAGAATGTAAAACACAAAAGCACCTATAACAATTTGGAATTTCATGATTTGATTAGAATCAGAAGTCAATGCAATGTGTTCTTGAATGAAGTCACAAAAATTTCATTTACATTCCAACACATATTAAAAGCAAGAAGACACAGTCATCAATATCCCTTTTATTACCTCCAACTTCAGTCTAAGTCACAATTGTTTCCATGGAAACACCAAAAATATTTTATTCAGAATTCCAAGACTATTAAAAGGCATTGGTACACCACTAAACCAATATATGTGTCAAGTTTGCTGAAGAGATATTGATTGGTTCTGCTCCAGAGAAGATAAATGTGCAAGGATGGACGGATGAGGTGCATTTTAATACCCCATGCAAAAGTCATTGTGGGGGATAATAATTTATATCAAGGGGTAGGAAGTTCTTGAACTTACTTTGAGTTCATATTCTTGCTTTACATACCACATAGCAAATAAAGCATACTGCATACATCGGGGTGCTGTATTAAGCTGGTTCATACCCAGCAAACAATGCAACCATAAAGCCAGAATACAACAGACTGCATGTTACACAACAAACAAACTTAACAATGACATACTAAGGCTACGTTCTTACGCCAATGAATCTCACCTGAAAAGACTTGGACCATGTCTTGACCATCTTTGTTGTGACCTTGATCTGCTTATCGCTGCTGACTTTCTCCTCATCTTCATCATCCTCAGCCTCGCTGCCATCACTGGCAACCTGAAAAAAGTGTTGTGCTAAAAGTTTCATGCAAGAAAAAAAATTAAACATAATTAAAACACAGTTATCACTCACTCAAGATATAGAAAATGCATTGCGGATTAAGAAAAAAAATATATCAAAATTATAAGCCTATAATCGCAAATAAAAAATGCAATATTTTGTACTTGGGTTCACCTCCCTCGACACGAAGCAGCCACGATACCAAACCCAGTCAGAGCTGTTGGTGTTCACTCAAGTGTAACGAACCATTACCACTGACCACTGGTTCATTTGCTGATACACTTAGCCGGCTCTTTGTTTACGACTAAGCCCGATAGGTGTTAACTGTATGTGGTCAGTGATTGAAGCTGTTGCATATTGCCACAAGCAGACAGATAGGCAGACATATAATTACAAGTATCAATAAACCAGACATTGAGTTTTCTCTGTAACAGAGTCTTCTTATCACAATCAACATGTTTTTTTCTATGTAACTAGTAGATTATTAGCTTTTTTGTGTACATAACCAAGATTAGACTACTGCTCACAGCCTCATACTCCGGGCAGGCATACTATTTCAAGCTCTATGAACCTATTCACTGCGCATGTGTTATGAGCATCGGGCAGTACAGCTGTTGAAACCACTTTTTTCCCCAGCACTGGGGTAAATTTAGTGTATTGTTTGTATTCCAATTTCACAGGCTTCTTTTCTTTTGTGGCAATTTTCCACTTTATAGGCTGAATTGGCATGTTTGATGATTTGTTACAAATACCAAAAGGTATCAGAATCTGCAAAGTTGTGTTTCACGTTGCATATGACCTTTAATGCAAACTTTTCAAAGAGAAAACTATATGAGCAGCAAGCTACATGCCATTATACTGCAAAGGACAAATCCAGCTGAGATTTCAACAGATTTACCAAGCAATCATCCAAATGGTGGCATGATTGTTTCAAGAAAAGCCTCTCCAGCACATAAATAAAGAAGTTAAAAATCCTTGGTCTACTCTCTCTTACAGTTAACACCATTTAGAAAGTGGTTGAACATAATATATTATTGATTAAATTTGTGACATCATTCCATTGTCTGCTCGCTTCATTATTTTTCTGGAATGGAGCAATGTGTACTGGTTTCAACTGTAAGACCTTGATGTTTCAAATTCTTTGCCTTACATTATCAATATTTACTTTCGAAAATGTCAGTTTAAATATGTATATGTTATGTTTATGCATTTTGCATTTATATCATTTTTTATGTTATGAATGATTATTTTTCATGCAAAAAGATGGGACATTAGAACTTTTTAATCTCCGAGAATAAAATCATGTTGATTTTTTTCAGGGACAGTTATGAAATATGAAATATTTATGGTCAAAATGTAACTAAAATTTACACAATATGCCATAAAAACAGGTATCGTGATATACATCTAATCACGACAAGGGTATCAAACTATCATGATAAGTATTGATTCATGAAACTTATGAATTCTAGTGAATGCGATCATGAATAACAAAGTGAGTTCACAAAACTTTAAAGTTGAATTCATCAAATACTCAAGTGAACTGTAACCTTCACTTAAGTATATATACATAACATGTTATGACAAACCGATCACCATTATAAGGAAGAACTAGACATCAAATAATTGATAAGCAATTGATATTAATTAGCACTCACATACATACATGAAGCCAGCTCTTTGCAAAGATTTAAGTGTTAAGTTGTTCTTAGAAGATCGACTGGACACAAATTAAAATTGCTTGGTAAGATCCTGGGGATGAAAGCATGAAACAAACAAAGTCATCATTTCATTATTTGTAAATTAATGAAATCAGGTAAACCACCCTACCTCAAGTTTGTCAGGAAGTTTATGAAACTTTCCTCCTCCTTCGCTATCATCATCAGAACTTTCATCACTGGACTGAGCAAGAAGTGCATTCTCCAAGTCTTTCCCGTCATCATCCTCTTCACCCTCATCATCCATGTCCTCTGAATCTTCATTGTCATCTTCATCATCAACATCCTCATCAAATTCCAGCAACTTTTTGTCCTCAGTTTCAAGAAATTTATAAAACTCTGGATCTGCTTCCTTGAGCTTCTCAGCCATACTTTGTTTAGATTTTGCTGATTTTGGCAGGTCACCTTTTGCAGTTGAAACATTCATGCTCTTCTCAGGGAGTTTCTCCTGTTTCTTAACACTTGCAGTATTTTCTCTGTAATCAAAACCCCTTTTTAATTTCTATAATGACCTGTTCACCATAAATATATCCTTTTGCACAAACTTATTTTTTTCTGCATAAATATTTTTTTCATCTGTAAAGCTGAAGAGACTCTACAATTATGATAAATCAGATTCTGATATTTTGGTTTGATGATTTAAGTACAAAATGATCATGAATGAATGTTCTGTGGAAATCAGAACATTATATTTATAAATGGTCTAAAATATTCTTTATCAATTCAAATTATGCTGTTTTCCTAAACATGTCTGGATAACGGACTGAAGATGTCTGAATAAAGCTCGGTTAAAGAATGTTTAGGGTCAAATTACAAGCACACCATCCAGCGTAAAATAACGTAAAAAAATTCAAAAAGGTTTATTTCATAATCATTCGCTGTGTAATCATGTGGTCTTCATGAACATTTGAATTTGTAGTAGAACCAGCAATGTTCAGACCTAAATACATAAACATTTAAATCTTTAAAACATATCACTGGGGAAACGATAGATCATCTTGAAAGGGCACTATCGTACATGGTGACAACTGACATGTACTGGCAGCCCAAAGATTTTCCTCCAACTTACGCTACGGATTTCCCTTTATTCTTCTTCTTCTTATTTTTCTTTCTTTTAACGTCGGGAACAGGTGCCTGCTCTGAAGACGACGAGCCATCGCTGTCAAAGTCACCAGACATGAATTCATCCACGCTCAAATCTGCCAATTTCCTGAAACACAACCCACGTGGTGAATGTTGACATCGACAGCCAGATCAAGAAAATACTACAACACGACATGTTACAATGGATTCTTTTCGTTCAGATCGATAACATAAGCAAGGAAACGATACGTGAAAAAGAAAGTAGTTTTCATCAATGTTCATAAGTAATGTAATAATGGCTGTAAATGTGTTACCTTTTCGTACTTGCCATGCTTGCAGAGGAGGTCGCCATTACCGGAAGTGACGTCTGCAAAAATGTGATTGGCTCCTTCTCAGGATTGGGATTCCCCTTGCTTTTGCCTCCAAAAGGCGGGTTTTTAAAAAAATGATTAAGTGCAGAACTGACATGCCTAGAGGCACCTTTAGAATACAGCACCACAACATCTCATAAGGACGTTAGGGTTAGGCAAACCTTTCCTAATCGATAAGACTTCCGCCCATATCACCTCTCCCAAATATTTTAACAGTGAGGAAACAACTTGCTTAGAGTGGCATTTTAAGAAGTATTTCTGAATTTTAAGATACAATTTAAGAAACCTTGTTAAAACTCATTGTTATCAGATGAGGAATATATATTCAGGTGATATGATTTGACTAGAATGAAATTTATGGAGGGATACAGGTGGAAGTCAACCCCTAATCACCTACTTGTTTTTGTGAATTTATGTAAAAGAGTATAATGGCATGTTTTTAAAATTTGTGGCGCTGTATTCTAAAGGTAGCCCACTGCCCTTTTTCTATGATCCATCCTTGCATATAGTTTTAGTAATATTTACCGTTCGTTTGCCGTTTTTAATACTATTCTATGCCATGTAAATCTATCAATATGAATCGTCTCTCCCTGATGAAAAAATCAACTGCAGGTACATATTTATCTGATAACAATACTTTTGTAACTGTAGGGGGTAACCTTGTTCTAATTTTGAAATTATTCACAGGCACCAACTTCTCTCTAGTTCTCAGTTATTCGGGGTGGTAGGGTAACCTTGTGGTTACAGTGTTCACTCGTCACGAAAAATACCCGGATTGGATTCTCCAAATGGGTACAATCTGTGAAGCCCATTTCTGTTTTTCCCTTTCTTTTTTTTTTAAAGCGTCGTAAAATTAAAACTCACTCACTCACTCCATGATGTTCAGTATCACCCACATTTTTGTCGCGATTGTTCACCTGTGTCATCAAAATATTATTATCATTTTATTATTATGGGATATTTATATGACGCACATATCCATACAACGAGTACACGCTCAAGGCGCTGACATTTTCCCCTCGACCACTGGATGTCAATCTCAGCGGCACATTGTATCATCAATCTCAACTCCCCACGAATCATACAACTCTTGCAACTACTAGAGGCACCGGGTTATTGCATCTTTCTCATCCTTGTGAGGTATCCATTCTCAGCTGGGTGACTGGGATACATAGTCAGAGTACTTTGTCCATGTTTACTGCACTATGTGTTTGCACGTATTCATGAGGCCACCATCTGATCATAAATCAACGAATTCGTGGGTTCTTTTAAGTGCACAGGGTTGTATATTCCACACTAGGGCCGTGACAACACCATAAGAGTCTGCACACAAAGCTGACTGGGTTTTCATACCCGGTCACAGGTGCGCTTGATCCCGACACCTCAAACTCGCTGGATCACTAGTTTTGCGTCACATGGATAACACAATCTTCAAATCATGTTATGCATTTTTGGACTTGATGAGTTAAAAGTGGCATTGCCCGATTGATGAGTATGGTTTTACATCATTTTCAGCAAAATTCCAGCAATGTCATGGCAGGGAGCTCCAGAAATGGGTTTCACATATTGCACCCATGACGGGGAATGAAATCCAGATCTTCCATGTGATCTCCACGCTTCGACTACTTGGCTACCTCACCGCCCCTGGACACTAAGAACATCTGTTGGTGTCTAGATTATCGCATGAGCAATTGTGAAACATGACACTTACCAGAGACCACATACTGATATATTATATTGTAGCAGGGTGTGGAGTCATCCCAAAGATGACATCCTTACCTTGTCAGATGACATCCTTACCTCATCCCAAGATGGCATCCTTACCTTTTCAGCTTGCTGATGGGTTTAACCTCTTTGGTTATGTGGACTAGGTGGCCGTCGTTTGAATCCCAGCACGGGACTCAGAAGTTTTATGGCCGCTACAATATATATATCAGTATATGATATATCATATACATGTAACATATGAAAGTAGCAAACCATCATTCAGGAATTTACCATGATTGTCTGGCGCAACAATCCTTGTGACAGCCTGAGTGAGCACCACTCAGTGGTTCTAAAACATATGATCAGACAATATATATGTGACATAAAGCAATATGAAAGCTATAATGGTGACTTGCAAATAATTGAGCCTTGTCTTTTGATTAACGCTCCATCATTGGCATCAACCACGACCACTACTTCCAGGAATCGCTTCCCAGATAGCACATCAAAAACATGACAATGAACCCTTTCTTTGGCCAGTTGACTAAAAGGTAAAATGATGTTTGATTTGGAACACGTGTTAAAGCTAAGCACTTGATTACTCAAGATGCCTTTACAATAAAACTTGTAGATGTCCAGTGCGATCGTAATTTCACTAAACATTTGCACCTAATGCACTGAATACAAAAATCTTATGTAAAAATAGGACATGACAGAAACGAGTTTCTCGATTTGACTGCACTGTTTGGTGCTGTCAAATAAATCTCAGTTCAAAGCTTTATCCTGAACATCCCAGTTCGAATCTGATTATGGTGTCCATGGCATGAATGACATAAAAACATACTCAGACACTCACTTGACAGGATTTATTGCTTTGAACAGAGTGTTAATGTTGCTTTTAGCAAACTTCCATCAATATCACACAGGGTATGATGAAATGCAACTACCAGTTATCAGACCCATGAAGATCCAGGCTAGGCATAATCTTCAGTAACCCATGCTTGTCAGCAGGAGACAAACGGGAACGGGTGGTCAGACTCGCTAACTTGGTTGACACATGACAGATGTGTAGATAGATGCTCATGCTGTTCATCACTGGATTGTCTGGTCCACGCTCAATTATTTATAGGCCGCAGAAATATAAGTGAAATGTTGCTGAGTTTTGCAACAAACCAGTAGTCAGGTTTGCCGCGGCAGTTACGTGGATTAGATCTGACTTTCTGCGCAGGCAATTGAGTGCCTGACCCTGAGGGTGTGGGTTCGAATCCTGAATGGACTTCAACCCCTAAAATACAAAAATCTGTATTTGACTGAGAAAGTCAAATCCCAAATATAACACAGTGATATGTTGAATGCCAGGCAATCCAGTGAAAGCACTAAACCTCAACAAAGCCAGGGAGTCCGACTGTCCATTTCTGTCTCTCATCTTACAAGCATGAGTAAACATAATAATCACACAATTTATCTACCTTTTTATATCCTTAATTGATTTCACAATCTTTAGCTTGACAATGGTGTAAGGGTCTACACTGAAAGTTCAAACATCGCTCTGTGCTATAAACATGTTGTTATCCATAAAGTTGTGTTTTATTACTTTTTCAACATTCAGGCAAAAACTGTTTGCTGCCAAATAAAGTGACCATCCTCCATGAATTGACTTGATGCAGTTAACTCTAACCTTCGCATGTGTGTGAGATTTCGGTGTCAGCTTGTTACTTAAATATAACATTATAGTAATGTTTTGAAAAGAACTCTACCTATTCTCGACATGGATTTAGCTTCCCGTTAATTATTGTGCCCTTACGTGTTTCTAATTAAATACATCTTAAATACAAACGCCACTTAAATAAAGTTTTAAATAAGAGACGAGGATAAACACTCGACTATAACGATGTTTTACAAGAATTCTATCTATTCCCATCATAGATTATGCTTCCCCATCTTTAGCTTTGGCAGTACATGGAAATTATTTGCCCTGAGAAATCAGAAATATACATCTTAGCCTTCCAGTGACATCTGAAAAATAAATTTTAGCCTTCCCAGCACAGGACCCTTTATTATTGACTCACCAACGTCAAGAATGTCGATCAAACAATTGGAGGGTGTGTTTTAGTAATTCAACTTTTGTAGTGCTTAAGTGGAACATGTGTTATATTTGTAAAGCAAGTGTTCTATTTATATTTTAAATAGCTAGATATAATGATTCCATGTTTAAATGGAGACACTGTCAACATGTGCCCGAGAATTTCTAACTTTAACATGTCAGTTTTAAATATCATTAATATATGTTATACAGATTTAAAGTCACACTGAAATGGTGAATGACTTGTGTAAGTTTAGTTATAGGATGCTTGTAGCAATATTCAAGCAAGATCACAGCCGGGGACACCAGAAGTGGGATTCAAACATGGTAACCATGTGGGAATAGAACCAGGTCTTCTGGGTGATCAGCAAACGCTTACACCACTAGGCTACCCTAAGCACTTTTGCAAGGGATGACGTCAGAGGGACTGAGTTTTGTTACATTGCATGACTGTGGGATGTGATGCACACATTTCATTTACTGTTGCTGATGCTGTCGACCACTTTAGTAGACCTGTCCCTGTGTGTAATTGTCTGAACATCAGAAAGATGTGTCTGTTTGTCCATGTGTGCATGCATGTATCTGTGTATGTGTGTGTCCGTTAGAATCCCAAAGAAAAACTGTATGGAACCCAGCACAAAAAAATGGTCAGCAGATCCTGGTGGTTGAATGAGGAGCAACTTTGTTACAAGTTACAACAAACTCATGTGATACCTTAGCAGACCAAAGCTTGGTCACTGTAATCATTGGGGCTAGTGCTTCAGTCTGATTAACAGTTGATCCAATTAAATGAGTAGTACTACCTTGTAGAAGTAAAACACTAGACATTTTGAGTTAAAACACACTTTATTCATACATGAAAAAGTGATCCAATGAAAAAATGATTGGTCCTCAATTGTTAGAACTAGATCTACACCAGACCGGTTCAGCCTACAGACAAGTACATATTAAAACGTCAAATCTCAACAATGGATCAGATTGATCACAGATTGATCTTTAACATTCATAGACTCTTGGTCGTCACAGTAACAAACAACTACATAATACAGTCAATATGCTATCAACATGCAACCATTTCAGTGATTTCATATAAGGACTATTCATAGGGGGTAGAATGATATCATTATTGATTTACACATTAATTATCACTGAAAAATGTCTACAAACCATTGTGCAAAACTAGTGCAAGGATCCAACTCTGTGCAGGATTAAATATATCTCTAACATAACTGAAAACAATACATAAATTATCAAATATGTTCATTAAATAAATATATCACAGCCTGTATTAGGAGAATTATACAGCAGAACATACCAGTGTAAAATATAATACTGTTACACAACTACAACAAAACAATAGCTGACAATGCTGTCAAACAGGAGTTACCTCCCTTGTTGGCTTCATCCGGATACAGAGAAAAAGACAAAAAAGTCAAATACAGAGAAAAGATTGCAAACAAAGTTAAAATATTGGGCAACAAGTTATGCGAGAATAAAAGAAAAAGAAAACAGTTGTAAAAAATGAAATGAAGACGAGAAACAAGTTCTTTCACAGCACGTCACTCGTCATTACATTCTGTGTATAAAACTAGATTTTCGATTATGGACGGAAATGATATACTCTCTCACATGATGACAATACCAGCAATGGTGGCATCTGCTGACCTAATGATACGTTTCACACATTGCATAGACAGGAAAGTTGTTAGAAAAGCATCCTTGCTTCCTGTAGGGATTCAGACTGGTCAAAATCATGTACATATTCCCAATCAATTTCACTTACTTCTTCACACTGAAGAATAAAACCTTTGATTTTGTTATCTGACCAGTCATGAATATGAGACAGCATTGCTAAAATATCACAGTCAAATTTCATTTGTTGACGTCAGATGTTACTGCTTTATCTTCTGTCGGAGTGAGACTGGACTACGCCCACTTCTACGGAATGCTTGCATGCCACTCAGCCTGACAGGGGAGGAGCCTCGGACAGGTGACCTATGTCGGGGAAGGCGCACAGGGTATGTGGAGTGAATCTCTAGGGATTCGTCAAGCTTGCGAGACTCATGTTCCAGAAGAATGGGGTCAAGGCTGGAGTCACGGGTGACGTTGCACAGGGAGTTGTCAAGGATGGTGCGGATGTCACGAATCTCATCACCAGTTCTAACGCTGCGAGCGATGTACTGCTGACGCTTCTTGATCTCTTGGGCCAGTTGGTCTTTCAGTGTCGCCACCTGGTGGTAGAGAGATATGGATTTTATACACCGATTGAATGTTGTCATCTGTGCTTTTAAGGTAGAATTCTGAACACTCATATCGACTTCAACAGACTACATCTTTGGCCCAAGTCTCAAAGACTATCACTAATCCTGAAAAACGTTTAGACAGATATTCAAATGTTTAAAAGGAAATTTAAAGTTGAAATTTAATTTTTACTCACTGTTTCCTCAAGTCCCTTGTATTTCTGCCTGTGTGACCTCTCCCTGGCTTCAAGGAGACGTTCTGCCTGGAGATGGGCGCTACGGAGACGTTCGGTTTCCATCTCAGTCTCAGCACGGTGTCTGGTGGTCAAGTCAATCAACCTGAAGCAGAGAACCACATGGTCAAGACACATTATCTCATAGCTAGGCTGTGTATATAGAGTGGTTTTCAAGCACTGGTCAGTCCCCAAGCTAGGATGTTTTATCTCTCAGCTAGGCAGTATGTAGAGTTTTATGGTCTAAAGGCATTGGTAAGTCACTTGGTGAATTGATCAGTAGACCATATTTTTACTGGCAAGGAACCAATCAAGTACATTTAGGGTATGATGTGGCATAATTTGAATTCTTCACTCCAAGAACCTGAGTCCCACTGGATCAACAATTTTCAATGCATCAGCTATCTTCACCGGCTATTGACATCAGTTTAATCAATGACCATTCAAAATTCTTTTCATTTTATTCTCCTAAACGATCACAAAAACACTGAAATGTATTTGGGATTAATGATTTGAATCATATTTACACTGCAAGTGAAACTTCCACAATATGAAAATGGTAAAATATCATGTGAAATCATGCTTGGCACAAATCGTGAAATATGATTAACAGAGTTTGTCATGCTTGTGATGATGACAAGGCATATTGTGTTCACCTGATGAGCATAGCACAAATAAATCTATGCTGACATGCTGTATGTCTGTTTTCTCCCTATCTATGCTCCTACATTACATCCACATTCCTGGTCATGCAGTGATAAGTGCAGTTATTCCCTATCTGTATCATTCACAACATTTTTCCTCCAAAGTTGGAAAAAGTGACACTATCAGAAAAACCCATATCGACACATGTGATTAGCATTCCGTTCATGCAGTGCTCATGAGATACCTTGCTAAATGGTCTCTGTTAAGTTCGCACTGGCTAAGTTAATGGGATAGAAGAAGATGAGATTAGATGAAATAACACAACTGCTATTTAAAGTGTTATTATTTCAGATTTGCATTGCACAGATTCAATGAGGCACTTATATGTTTTTGCATAAAAATGCTTTGGCAATACAACAAACGATAAGAAGCATTCAAAGACTTTTGCACTAATGACTAAGTGTTCAGGCACTTAGTACACTGTGACCTCCCAAGAAACAAAAACATTTTCTTCGTAAACATGCTGAACTATGAAAGATGACATATTGTTATTGAATCATCTATGGTATTCAAGGGTTTATCCAAGAGCTAAAAGTCATTGGGTGCCATTTAGGGAGAAAGTTCTTATTTCGGTTATTTCTTTTCTGTGAAATACAAGGAATATTTACAAACATATCCAACATGAATCTTGTTGTTTTTCTCAGTGCCTCCACTTAAACAACTGACTGAGAGAGATGCTATGCCTAAAGGAGCCCCATCTAGCTGAGCCAAAGTGAGTTATCTCCCCTACCTCTGTGCATGCTGTTGTTCTGCCTCGGCCAGCTGAGCCTGCAACTGCTGCACCTGACGCTGCAACTCAACATTGTCGGCTTCAAGCTGCTGGAGACCTCGGTCTAGGCTGCTTCGTTCATGAACAGTCTTGGAGCAAATTTCTTCACTTCGGAGCTTCTCTCTCTCAACCTGCAGATTTGTTAATTGTATCGGTTGTAATATTTTGTGATGTGTTATACAACAACCAAAGAAATAATGACACTTAAAACACAATCTATGCCTTTTCTAAGAATTTTGTATTCTTGTATTTTGCCTCAAAGAATGCATTAATCACCTTATCAAGTGTCTTCTTCAAGGCAGACTTGTCTTTTTCCAGTCTGACAGCAGATCTCTCCACCTCACGCTTCTCAGACTCCATATTGGCAATGGTTCTGGACAGGGATGCAACCCGCTCAGACAGGCTCTGTCTCTCGATCGCCAGTTTGTTGACTCGCTGATTTAGTTCCTGTTCGCTCTCCTGCCTCTGTACGATCATCTGGAAACACAAAGTGGGATTTGGGGTAATTTGATTTGGTTGTCAATCTTTGAGCAATTAAACAGATATAAATAATCTATATCACAACCTCTGACTTTTTTCATTTCATGTTGCGATTGATATTCTTAGATTGTGAGTGTTGTTATTAGTGCTGTTAGGGAAGTATCATTATACATGTAATACTTACACCATGGCTCTGTCGGAGTTGTCCCTCCACTTCGGACCGGCGGACCTCATTGTCTTCGAGCTCAGATTGCAGTGCCTGCATTCTCTCCATCAACATGTGGTTCTGCTTCTTGGCATCGTTCAGACTCTGCCTGGTGGCATCAAGTCTCTCCTGCAGTACTCGTCGGTCCTGCTCGCTGCTGGTGAGAGTACGCTGAAGCTGTGCCACCCGTTCCTCCAACTCGCTGATGGCCGCATTGCTGTCTGAAAGTGACATGTTCAAGGACTGGACTTTGTCCTTGTGGTGGTGACCTTCCTCTTCTGTCTTGGCCAAGGACATGTTCATGCGGTCAACAGTCAACTGAAGGGACTGGGACTTGGTCTCAAGGTCCTGTATCTGCTTGTTGAGACTCTCAACACGGTCTTGGAGGACCTGGAAGATGGAATAAAACAGAGTTAAAACTGGAAACAGGATTAACAAAGGTTACACAATCTACAGATACCACTACCTGAAGTTGAAAGACAGTCCTGGAACTATTGTCCATATTTGGAGATACAAAACAAAATCCAATGAAAGCCAAACAGGGCTGTGTGAACATGGGCCCCCTTCCACTAAGCAGCATTAGCGTTACAATCATCATAAGCCACCGTCAAAGAATGGACGTTACCATCACATAAGTGCTACAATTACTTTGTCAAACATGTCCAAGGTTTGACTGCACTCACACGTTGGCACAAAGCCACACACACCTTCATCGGCCTGTTCTGAATTCCTACAGCTACCAGCTTGAAACAGTTGGACTTGACATGCTTTAGGAGCAAGTCCATTGACTTGGGCGATTTGCTACGCTTCTGTGAACGTTGATCCATGCCAGAAACAAATGTGTAACCCTCACAGACAACTACAAAAGCCTCTTGCATACACAGACAGCATGATCTGGTGTGTTACAACATCTGCTGCAGTCTGAGCCCTCTGAGATCAGACTGCGGCAGTTAATTAGCAGCCAGGGCAATTCTCATGTAATATTTATAAAACCTCAACAATGCTTTTGATTAACTGGGATTGACAGGGTCATTTTAGCAGTGAGAGGCAGCAATTGATTTCAAAGATCACACACATAATTCAGACAGGTGCTACAATGGAAGTATATACCAGGAGACAAGATGTTTCAACTGTTAATAATTCCAAACTTCACTTCAAATAATTTTTATAGATCAAACTTAAAAAAATAAAACAATAAATCTGGAACTCTACACAAATTTGTTTACTTTGTTTTCAGTTTCTAATAAATGAACAAAATACACACTAATCAGTGGCTAGATTTCTTTGCATTTACCAATCAGAGGGCACATTTGTTGTATGTACCTATCACAGGAAGTATTTCTCATGTTCATCAATCAGTGGACATATTTGTTGATTCTATTAGCGTGTGTATTTATAACATGTATCAATGAGTGTGAATATTTATTGTATTTACCTGGTTCTCGGTCTCCTTGTCATTCATGGCCAGTTTCAGCCTCTGCATTTCACCCTCCATGGACCGACGTGTCAGTTCCAACTTCGTACACCTGTTCTCAGCATCATCCAGGCAGGATCTCATTGTCTTCTTATCCTCCTCCAACTTCGACTCGGACTGTTTCAGTTTGGCAATCTTTTCCTGAAAGGTCAAGTACATGTTTCATCAAAAACTGAAGCTTCAAATTTTCATAACATTACTAAAACACAAACGGGTGCAATGTCAACACCTATGTATTTCTGTAATAGGTCAGTGAACCATACATTAGGAACAAAACTCCTTTGTCCGATATACAGTGAGTGAAATTATTATTTCCAATCAGATTTACATCAGATTTATCACAAAGCTGTTACCCTGGTTTGGGTGACATTAGATGTTTACACCAACCTGCAGTTGTCTCTTTTCGGACTCAGTGGCAGCCACATTCCTCTCGAGAGCGCTGACCTTATCAGCCATCGTCTTCCTCTCACGCTCGTTGCGTCGGATAGTCTCCTCTTGCAGCATGAGAGCTGTTTGGGCGCTGGCGAGACGGCCATCAATTCCGCGCTTGTCTGTAATCAGGACACAATGGGATTATCTCAACCAAAAAATCAAAGTCATTCCATAAAACTAAAATCTTACCCTTTGCATAAAAACTCCAAATTGTTTAATTTTGAATGAAAGGTAATGTAAGACTTAAAATTATCATTAAATTATCGTTCCAGTCTGTTTATTATATAAACTATTACACTGTATCAAATGTCTCTCAAAATGGAACTAAATGCATTTGTATTTATTTAATTATTTACAAATGTTATTTCAGTTTCAGTGACGCTGAAGTTCTGTTTTCATATGCCATTTTCCACACAACTTTTGCCATCTATTGTTTCGGGTGTGTTTAATAGGAACTCCAAATTAACACACGCTATTTTCAACACATCAAAAACAATCTGTTATTTCAACTGAATTATCCAACACTGAATACCAATATATTTTAATCAGTATTCAAATGAGCCAATGACAAGGGGCTCAACTAAACCCCCTGGTTCACCAGTACAGCTTATCTTGCATCATTGGGACACATAAATCTAAGAGATTGAAATAAATGTAAAACTGATAAGTAGTTTTAGTTTCGGAATCCTGGAACATATTAATCACTCTTTATCTTCCCATACAAGAAACAGCCTCATGCAAATAATACAATCTGAAAATTATCCCAAGATCCAAAAGCGATATAACAGAAAGTACAAGGCTTTTGAGTTCAATGCCCTAGTCTACTTTACAAAACATTAGTTTAATTTACAAGACAATACAGAAAATGGTCCTGATTAGAATTCCACAGGGAAATTATGGCACATTGAGCAAACATGACTTATAAATCTTAAAACTCCCTAAACATTTAATTTATAATTAAATTATACCTGTCTGAATTTCATTCTTATTTCTAACACAGGTGAGTATAACTATTTTATGCTTCATCAGCAATTTACAGTTAACCCCCTTCAAAGACTTCAAGAGGTACATTAATCTCAAGAAAGAGACATGAAAGGGTTATATTATTAAAATTTGTTCAGAGGCAGCCAACTATCTTGAATTTACTTTCACAAGCCCGTTGCTTGATCTGCTAGTTATTCAGAACATGAAACTGGTCAAAAGGTCCAAATGGCCATGACAAGTCAATACAATTAAGTGTAGTGGAGCAACAAGATTGTTGACAACAAAATGAACCCTCCAAATACCACACCATTACCCATTCAACAGGTACAATGATGATTTGTTGTCATGCAAATTAAACTGACCCTGTGACCTGACAACATTGTGCCATACCACTTAGAGAGAGAAAGGCAATATACATAAATATTTATGTTGCCCCTTGGCTGATCTTTGTGTTTATGCTTGAGTATACCGTTCCTTGTAGAATGGTTATAAGTATCAACAGCGACCATTCAAATCTTCGTTCACTTGCAGAATCATAAAATTCTATAGCATCTTTGGAAGGCAGGTATGAATAAATACCCCTACAATTCAGGAATTAACTTTAATACTAGTTGGATTTTGATGTTGACAGCTAAACAAGCGAGAACCTTACATTAATCTATGTAGATATATATTACATTGAATATAAAAAATGTTTTTATCATCTGTTTAAATATATATGATATGATATAGAATGTCATTAAATGTTGTCATCTATGGAAATATATATTACATGAAATATCATAAAATGTTTACATTATCTGCCAAGAACTATATTACATAGAATATTATCAAACATTTTAGTGATTAAATTAGTCATTTCCTGATGCACGATTTACCAATAACAAATGTCCTTCACCTACAACCACAACGATGTTAAGTACTCATTTTCCAGCAGGAACGCCCACCTGGAGAATGTAAGCGGAACTTGATACACTAGCCAATTATTTATTCATCCTGGTCATATGCAGTGAAACAAGAGTGTATTGATTACAGGACAAAAGCATCTTGAGAATGTCGCACCTGAGACAATATTTCATGCCAGTCATTGAGCAGATACACAATGAGATTGACAGATAACAATGCAATAATATCATTAACGACCTCTCTAATGAATCACCTGTTACATAAACCATCGCCTGTGCAGAGGATATTTCTATACATTTTCTTGTCTCTATTGTAACTGTGTTTGAATGTAACAAATTGAACAGGAACTCAAGAAAATTAAAAAAAAAGAAAGAAGTTCCAATTCCTGATTAGTTTATCAGATCCACTTATGAAATATATAAATTTTACTGACAGCACTTCAATAAAAGTATCACAGAAAGTGGAAGAACAGATACCAGAGAACCAGTTTCAAATGATACATATCCTATAATATAATCCACAAAAATTGAACCAAATAGTGATTAGTTTGCTCAGACATATTATTTAACCTAACACATTATTTAAATAACTGATAAAAAATAATTAATTATCAATGTTCATAACAATATTTTTGAAAACAAACACAATAACAGCAATGAAAGTGTAGAAATATGAACTATGCATTATTGATATAATATCAAAGCCAGGTCACATGAAACATAAATTGCAATGATTTTGCAAAAGAAAACAGTTAAAATTCAAGCAACAACTGTACAAACCATCGTGACATGGAAGTTCTGATAAAACAGGTACCGGAGATCCTTCAGAAATACATTCTGTGTCTTGTGATCGCTTTTGGGATGTGGTTAGAAATCCTGGCAGTGTTAGGTAATAGGAGGGTAGTTGGTATATACGATACATAGTCACAAAGCTCCTTACAGTGGCGTGGCAGTGAAAAGCTAGTATTGCAATATTCCTTTTCAATGTTCCATTATTGCACTGAATCCTGATTCATTGCTGCCAAAATATGCAGGATTAAACACCTGCATTTAAATATCTTCACAACATATTCACAAAATCACTGCCTTGAGTTTGTGTCACAAAATGGCCGCTTGAGAATGAGTAATAGTTGCCTACAACTAGTCACAACTGTAAATCATTTCCACGGATCTCCAGTGATCTTTCACCGGCAGCTAGATTCCTAAGTTGGTGTTGGTGACAGACCTTACTGGGGCCATAAGTCAGAGCATATCTCTCTCACAATGAGGTCTTCTAACCTTTCAAACATGCCCATACTAGTCTAGATCATGGAGGGGAGCAGTCTTCTCCGATAAATATTGATTGTATTAAGCCTGCACTGACCTTCAGCCAGGTACTGGGGAATACAGAAAAGTGAAGTGTTGACATAAGGAGCTATGGAATCCAAGCAACATCCAATCTTGGAAACCCTAGTCTGTGTTCGATTTGTCCCAACTTATTCAATGCCCTTTGCGTGGAGTACAGAATTCAATTATAAACCTTCTGACAATCAGTATGTCTTTCTTCCAAGTCTATTCAACATGGATGATATAATATACTGTTGGTGTAATCTCACCACTGAAGGACTAATCCCAGTCAAATAATAGTGACAAACGAATTGTAAATTAATACGGCCTTGTGTTGATGTTGGTTAGGCCTTAATGGAATATTTCACAAGTGTTGAGTTGAGATCGGTTTGATTAGCTATTGCATGCCTCAGTGCTCGATCATACATGGATCAAATAGACTGAAGTCTGTGTGAAATAACATACTTGTCATCAATATTTGTCAAGTCAGCAAAATGCTGAACATCAAAGAGACCCATGTGAATGAGTGAATTATATAGGAACATACTTTGAGGTATAGGATCCAAGCTAATAAAATGAGATACAAGTCTGTCTGACTGCTTTTGAAAAGCGCCATATAGCTGGAATATTGCTGAGAGTGGCCTTAAACAACGAAACAAAGAAACAAAACCCTTGAATATCATAAGACCTACAATATGAACAATATCATTGCCGCTAAACCTTCCCATAATACAAATTCAAATTATTTACTAATCCTTTCACCAAGAATGTTACTGAACGGTTTAGTGCATTTTTTTAATAATCAATTAAATTAAATTTGAGTTCAAAATGATGGAAATATGTGAAAAAAACCCACACTGATTGGTTAAATTGTTTTTGTGAATGTTGTATGGTGTCGAGATTACTGTATTTTTTGGTAGAATGAGTTCCATCAACCCCAACAACTAAAGCATGCTTTCCGCAGATAGTACCTCCTCTTAAGATAACACTAATACCCTCTCAAACAGATGACAGTTTCATGACGAGATTGGTCTCACTTGCTGTCATCGATCACTATTTATTATCCTGACAAGTCCTTCATAACAGATGCAACAAATCGGTATTGAGGGTTTTATAGTAGCTTTGCCTTAACACAGGACTTAAGTGATTGTTGAAATCAACTGCTCACTGGAGGTCAGATCGCATTGATAAGAGAAACACATGCATTAATAAAACCAGGGAGGGTTGTTTTAATGTACTGGGTGTTCTAGTAGCACACTGGTTAAAGTGTTCATTCACTACAGTTAAGGCTGTTTGATTCCCCACAATGGTACAATGGGGTTCTTGTGATGTTGCAATGCATTCATTGGGAAATTCCTAAAAGTGACAAAACTACACTACATTGTGTGCATCCTTACCTGACATACCAAGTTCTTGTTAAAAGTTTACATGAAATTTTGAAAGCGTTTCTTTGGATTGATGCATGTTTAGTAAATGAACCGTTCATATGAAATCATGAAAACCTTCATTTTGTTGATGCATGCTTAGTCAAAAAGACTGTTAAAATATATCAAAACAGGAATATTTAAGAGAGTTATGAGGTGAGTGAGCGAGTGAGTAAGAGTGTTGCTCTTGCCAGCAATATTCAGCAATATTTGCAACTAGTTGCAGCAAGGGTGTAAATCAGTATATGCAACAGCATGCTTTACAATGGACAAAGATGTTTACATACAAATTGGCTGCTGATGTAATTTGGTCACAGCTATGACAAAACCATTCTAAACCAGTGTACATTACAGAATAAGAGGTTCTTACACGAGTCAAAACACCATGATGGCAGAAGAATAATGGGAGACAACTCCTTCAAGCCTGTGCAACTAAAGCTAAACACATCTGATCTATCAACTACGCATACAGTGAGTGAATGAGTGAGTGTACGTGTGTGAGTGAGTGAGTGAGTGAGTGAGTGAGTTGGGTTTATACAGTATTCTGTAGTATTTATGAAATATCCTCGGAGGCAGACACCAGAAATGGGTTACACATATGTGGGGAATCAAACCTTGGACTATGGCCTGATGACTTGATCAAAGGGCCACCTTATCATCATTACATGTGAGTGAGCGAAATTTGTTTCATGTCACTTTTAGCAGTATTCCAGTATCCCACTTATGTAGGGGAATCAAACCCGGGTCGTCAGTGTGACAAGTCAATGCTTTGACCACCAGGCTGAAGATTACCACAAGATGATTTTCTAGAGGCATACAAAGGAATTATTGAGATTTTGAAGTCAAAATGAGTTACTGTACCCTGAAAATGTGCCTCGCTGCCACTGGTGTGCTTATCTTTCCACAGGCTCCCATCATTAATAATGACTCCATTCAATCACGACTAAATTGCTACTAAAATCTCCCCAACGAAAGTACAAATTTATCAAACGACACTGACCTTCTTCAACTTCACCAAGGGACTTCTGCAGCTGCTGTAGACGGATCTCTGTGCGATCACGCTCCTCTTCCGTGTCCTTGACCTGTGTGGCCATGCTGCGCACTTGCACCATGGCATCATCCTGCAACCAATCGAATTTCACCGTCAGAAAAGCAGTCACATGACACAAGAGCTATTTGTTTCAATTTAGTGATATCCTTACAAAGTCCTTTCATACACTGAGTGAGTGAGTGAGTGAGTTAGGTTTTATGCCACTTTTAGCAATATTCCAGCTTTAACACCAGATATGGGCTTCATATACTATACCCATGTGGGAAATAGATAGAAGGTGTTCAGTGATGAGCAAATGCCTTAACCACTAGGCTACCCCTCCTCCAGCATCCAAGAAGAGCTACAAAAATTCCCACACACCATAAAGATATAGATTGATGGCTGTTTAATGAGGTCAGAGACCATGTTTTAATACGTATACTTACTCTTTCTCGCTCAGCGGAAGCCAGCTGCTGCATGAAGTCTCGGAGGGCCATACGGACAGCTTCTGGGTCGACATCAATTGCGGCTACGTCACGTCGCATTGGGGACATGCTGCGACTACGGAGTGGACTGGTAGATCGGAGAGGACTGCCTGATCGGGTGGGTGATCCTGTGCGTGGGATTGGGGAGCCACGTCCTTCAGTTGTGGTAGCATAGGTACTGTCGAATCCTGTAGAAGAGTGTTGAGATGTAAATAAGTTTTTGTAGCATATATTGTAAACATAAACAAGTATGGTGAAGATGTGTAACTTGGGATCAATATTAATTTCAACATATTTTTTGATGCTTAAAAAATGTGGACGCAAATGTTTGTGTATCTGATGCTATAAAGACTGTGAGATGAACTTTCCTGTTTATTACTCTTCTCTTGTTGATGCAGCGTATTAATGTTACATCTGTTGAATTTGTGACAATGAGGTACTTTTTACCTTTGGATGGAGATGTTGGTCGTGATCGTTTTGGACTTGGGCTTCGAGAACGGATTGGGCTGCGAGCACGTGGCATGTCCTGTCGGAAGCCGATAGTGCGTCGTAGACTTGACACGATGCTGCTCAGTTTGAATTCAACATCGCGTTTAGCTCCCTCTAGCCGAGCAAGGGTTGCTTCAAGGGCATTAACCCTGCCTTCTGCCCCACTCAACTTCAGGCGGAGATCGGAGATCTCATTATTGGTGGTCTCAAGTGAGATCTCATAGTTCTTGCACTGGTCGATCAGTTTGCGTTCTCCTCGACGGCTGTCCTCGACTGACAGCTGGTAGTCGCGTTCCTTCAGACGAGCCTCATCAATAATTTCAGCCATCTTTCTCTGCAGGTTGGCCAGTTCTTTGCGGAGAGCCTCACGGCTTGCCTCAGTCTCAACAACCTTCTGTTTGAGGTCGAATGATGCCTTCCTTGACTCTTCCTCCTTGTCTTCATCCCGAGCAACTCGGACCTGCAGGTCACACACCTCCTTGCCAAGCTTGCTGCGCTCACTGTCAAGCATCTTCACCTGTCGGCGCAGATCCTGCAGCTCACGACGAGCCTCAAGACGAGCCTTCTCAACTTCTCTTAGGTTCATACGGAGGTCACCAGACTCTTTCTGCATGACAACCCTCTGATCCTCCATAACTGAAGAAGAAGAAGAACATTTGCATGAAACAATTTCTGCTGTTTTGAGCAGTGCATCAGTCAAATAAAATGAGAATACATCTTTGCATCAATTATTTGCACTGAACCAAGCACCCACAAATCATCATCCCAACCTTTCTATGTACAAAAAGTATATCTTTTGCATCAGTCCTACCAGTCATAAACCAGCAACAGAAATTTGGTTTCTCATTTCATAATTTACAGCCAATGAGATCACTTGAAACATGAATGTGTGAACTTACTGGTGATCCTCTGTTTAGCCTCTTGCAGTCCGCGATTCAGCTCTGTCTTATCAGCCTCTGCCTTCTTCACCTTGTTGCGAAGGTCATCTGCTGTTTTCCCTACAGCGTCCTTCTCATGGATCTCATCGTTAACAGCGCGCTTGAGGTCAAGGACATCCTTGCGAAGCTGATCCTTCATCTCCTCGGCTGAAAAAAAAAGAATGATCATCATCAAATATTTATAAATATATCCATGCAGTTTGAAATTGATATATTTCTTCTCATGATTCTCATCTTTTATATTTTGCCTGGAGGGAATATTAGTTTATATTACTTGGGCACTTAATCATCTTGTTAAATAATAAATTACCTTCTCTGATCTTCCTGTTGGCGTCGATGAGGTCTCGTCTGATGGAATCTCGTGTCTCCTCCACCAGCTTGAGCTGAACCTTGAGTTCAGCCACCTCACGGAGGGCACCTTCGCGCTGACGGCCAATCTCACGGATCTGTAGAGTGAGATCCTTCACCTCACGTTCATGTCCCTCTCTGGAGAAAAAGAACACCCATTAATATACTTCCAGTGTTGTAACTAAATCGTTTCAAAATCTTGAGGAAAGGACAGAAAGATATGAAGTCTGACCATGACCAAACATAGTCCCTCACATGGGAGGGCTAGTAGTTTAACAATAATGTGTGCATTTCTATTGCACCAAACTCCACTCATGAGGTGAATGCTCACAGCACGAACAGTCAAAGCAGACATATTAGAAGATTATAGTCACATGAGATATGCCATGACTAGGGTAGCCTAGTAGTTAATGCATACACTTGCCATGCTGAAGACCTGGGTTCAATTCCCTACCATGAGTTAAGCCTGTTTCTAATGTTCCCCGCCATGACATTACTGAAATATTGCTAAAAGAGGCGAAAAGTCACTCACTCATAAGTCACTCACTCATTGTGACACCAGAGACCGCTGGAGGTCATTAAGTGAATTTGTTTGTTTCAATATTGGCCTATATTATGCACAGGCCATGTCCAATCAAACACATTAAGGACTGTAAGCAACCTACGTGGTCTCTTCAAACTGTTGCTGGAAGTTCTTCAGCTGAGACTGAAGGCTGTTGATGCTACTACGGTCAGTCTCAAGACGGGTCTGGTACTCGCGCTTCAGTCTGTCGTACTCAGTGTTGGTGGTGTTCAGGTCGATCTGAAGCTGGGAGAAGCGTTCCTGCAGAGTGCTCTTCTCCTGCTCCAAGATGGACATAGCCTGAAGCAGAAGAGTTCAATTATCAATTTGATGAACTCTAAACAAAATTAAACATGTTGAATTTTTTCAAATGTGGTAGTCATTTCTTACATTACAACTGTGATCTACTGAAAATGCCAGGAAAGAAAACATGTAACAAGTAACCAAGGGATTCGGAATAAACAATCAGTCTTCATATAATATCATCACAAAACACCAACTTACCTGTTGCTTGTCGTTCTCGGCCATGAGGAGAGCATCGTCTCGTTCACGCTGTAGTGAAGCAAGACTCTCGTGGAGTTCTTCCCTCTCCCTGTCAAAGTGACCACTCATGTCTTCCTTCTCAAGGTTGTGATGGTGGAGGAGCTGTTCACGCTCGTTGTCAAACTGCATCCTCTGTGAATCCTGTAATGTACCGATTACATCATTACTTATATCAATACATTGTGATCAAGATCACTTTCTCAACATATTGTTGAACGTACTGAAATAAATTGCAAGTGATTCTGTGGCATCTGATTGGCTGACCAAACCATCAATCTATGTTTTTAAAAGATGTGAAAATGATTAAAGTCCACATTTGATAAAGTTCAAATTGAAGTGTTATGATTTTGCAAAGGGATACATCACACACCCTTTCTCGACTGAGTCTCTCAACATCCTCCTCATGTGACTGTTTCTCCTGTGTGAGTGCCATCTGCAGGTCACGCTCCATCTGTTGCATTCGAGAGGTGAGACCCTCGCGATGGTGTTCGGCCCGATCGAGGTCAGCCTCTTTCTCCTTGACAAGTCTTTGGATCTCAGCTACAACATAAATTGTTCAAAACATTGTTCAAACTAACCTTTGTACTCAGTGACAAGCTATTTTTTTTCTGACTTTTTCTGACTTTTACATACAACTGTGTCCCTGGCTACAAAAACTTTGTGACACTATGAGCTGCTCTGTGACACATAAAACAATGGACACATGAAAAGTTCATTTAACTTGAAACAAAGAGTCATCTTTTTACATGCTATGCTTCAGACATCCTAGTTTTTCTGATATGTATCTGCATGTGTGGGGACCCTGACCTTGTAAGTTCTCCTTGCGGACGATGAGTTCCTGGTTTTCTCCCTCCAGCTGTGACTTCCTGACTTCCAACATCTGCACGTTCTGCTGTGCTTCATACAATGCTGCCTCAAGCTGGTCCTTCTCAGATGCAAGAGAGGCCACGCTCTCGCTCTGCAATCGGTTCTCCCTCTCGGTTGCAGTCACCTGCACCACAAGCTCGCCTTTCTCGGTCATCAAGATCTCCTTCTCCTTGACAATACGGTCATATGCTGCCTGGTTGCGCTCAAGATCCTTCCTTGCCGTCAGCAGTTCATCAGTCAGAGCTTGCTTCTGACGTGAAACCTTCAAGAAACCAAGATGCATAAGTGATGGGCTTCAAACTTTGTACTCAGAGAATTAAACATTTTCCTTTGGTATTATGCGTGAATGCTTTACCAAATAAATTACCCCATTACCCCATAGATGCATGAAAAAATCCTTGTAATGTATTACTTAAAAGAGAGAGTGGTGCTACTAAATAAAAAATTGTTTAGGATCATTCTTTTAGCTAAAACCAGTAAATGATTGATCGTTATGGATGTGGATAGTGTGATAGATATCTGAATTTGCAATATTTGCTTCTCACCATGGACAGCTCAGCCTGCACATTGGCCTTCTCGCCATTCAAGGAACGGATCTCCTCCTCCAGCTGTTGACGAGTCAACTCCGAAAGTTCCAGAGTCTGGTTCAGACCTGATGATCAACAAAAGTCAATTGTTAATACCATGAAGTACAGATCATACAACTGGTCATATTCCTCCCACTTATGACTCACAATCTACAGAAATGAAAGAATTTAGAGCTTTATTTAAATAACTGAAGCCAATTTTGCCAGAATGACTTACCAATTTTCTCAGTTTCAACATCCATCTTCTCCTGTTCGACACGGACCAGCTCCTCGCGGATACCAGCCTTCTCCTGTTCCAAAGCGGACTTGTCACTGGCCAAGTTAGCCTTCTCAGCCTCCATCTGCAACAGTAGGTACAGTCTTATAGCTTTCATAAATAAATAGAGATGTCAAGCATATTGTAAAACAATGTCCTTCAAAATGCTTCAATAAGAGTTCGAAATTCTTTTTATTTCTGAATGCTTTTTCTTTATTTTTTTTGGTCAAATATAACTAAGTGTGAGTCACCAAGTTGAGTTTGAAAGGAGTTATCTATATAAGTAAGGTGAGACTGTATTTGTTTGTATGTGTGAGTGGATTTGTACTTACTAGTATGACCGAGTGAAAGTGTATTTGTTTCACTTGGTTCTTATCTACTTGCATTAGTGAGTGAGTGTGTACTTAAGTAGAGACTTTGTGTGCATTTATTTGGATAAGTGAGTGGGTTTGTACCTGAATGATGATCTTGTTGAGCTCTATCTTGTCCTGGCCAAGCCCCTCATTGAGAGCCTGCATCTTGAGAAGAGCATCACGAAGTGCAGCTTCCTCGGTCTTCAGCTTGTTGATCTCAACTTCAATCTCTGCCTTCTGGAGCTCAGCTTTAGACAGCGCATCACCTGGGAAAGGATTGTCATCTTTGTTAGCATCAGGTAATTCCTTAAAATACTGACTATTCACATAAGTAAAGATCTGATTTGTGTAAAACTAACAGAATATCCTAATTTAGAATTCTTCTACTTTTCCCTGTTAATAAAATGAACTTGATGTTTTCTTGTCTCCCATACAAGAAGGAATTACTGCTAATGATGATGCATGTATCACAAGTCATTTCTTAACACTGCATTATCCTAACATTATTAACATTACTGCCAGTATTATTCAGGTTTTACTGGTGTGGAAGGTTAGAAACTGCACATTGTACAGACAATATAAAGACCATACTCACCAACTTCATTCTTCTGCCCTTCAAGGACTTCTTTGTCGAGAAGGGCTCGGTTCAACGCCTCCTTGGTGGCAACAAGCTCCTCCCGCTGAGACGACAACCTCGTCTCAGACTGGGAGATCATCTTCTGGCTGAAATAGTGAAACAAAAGAACTTTAGTCATGGGTCTAGCAAAACTTCGTCATGAAACATGTGCACTTAAAATTTCCTATAACAAAAGCCTAAGTCTAAGTCTTGAGTGTGAGCCTAAAATTCTAGACCCTATTCATTTCTTCCCAAAGTTCCATCCATGTTTTAAAGTCTCATTTTTAAGCCTGTTATTGTCATAAGGTTGTAGTGAATATCTTCAACATGTTCTTTGCAGACCCGTAACAATCAGTTTGTGCACATTCTTAAAACATAGCAATCCAAGATGTCAACATTGAAGTTGTTCCTTTAAGTTTAAACACAGTTTTTTTTCAATTGTCAGTTTACAGACACTAATTCTTTTTAATACAAAGTATACAAATTGCCTGGCCTCCCACATTTAAACAATTCATGCCTTCACATCAAAACAATTATTCCATTATTGATCCTTAAGTTTAACAGAAAAGACAATTGATTTTTTTTACAAGGAAGCGATAGGCTGGGCAAAGTAGGCGTGAATGTATTGTAATGTTTGCATGCTCTTGATTGGGATGTCTCATCAAATATTGATGCACATGCAAGGCTGTAGGAAGACTCTTTAAATACACTCAACCACAGCACGACTGTCACAAGTCACTGTTGAAGTATAGGAGTAATGATCATCTTAGCGCTAAGATCTCTTTGTGGACCAGGGTCAGCAGTAACTCTGAATACATGTTTCCGCTGAGAACCTACATACTACATGTGTATAAGTGTAGTGTCTGAGTGTATAATCCAACTTCACATTCTGTTTACTCACAATTTTAGCTTATCTGACTTTTCGACAGTATTTCATTTACATCCCAACAGATAAGTGACAATTATGAAGCTTGGTTTGTTTTTTGATAAACACTCTCAGCAATATTCCAGCTATATGGTGGCCATTTGTACACAATAAAGTCTGGACCAGACAATCCAGTGAACAACAGCATGAGCACTTTCTACGCAAATGGGATACAATGACGTGTCAAGTAAGTTAGCGAGCCAGACACCCCGATCCCATTAGTCACATTATGACAAGCATGAGTTGTTGAGGACCAATTCTGATCTGGATAAAGATGAAATGTCTGGGATTTAAACTCCAACTTGCGACAATGTGCATGTCGTATTTATGAGATAACTAGGGATGGAGACTTATGATACAATCAGCCTGCATTTTCATCATTTATGTGAATCAACTGATTCAGCTTTTCCAATGGGAGGTTTATGTTAATATAAATACTAATCCTTACCATCTCTCGTTCTCCTTTTGTCCTCTCTCCCTGTCCTTGAGGATGTCCTCTTTTTCATCCTCTAGGTTGTCCCGCTGTCTCTGGAGATCAGAGTTAGCGGCCTGCAGTTTCTCGATCTCTCGATGGAGTCCCTCGATGTTTTCGTTGAGTTCCTGCCGCACCTTCTCTAACTGTGACTTCTCACTGCCAGTGACATTCAGTGCGTTCTTGATGCGGTCTCGGTCACGGAAGGAATCTTCCTTATCTCTGTGGCTGTGACAGAGATGAACCATTGCATCATCAAAAGAAGACTAAATCCAACTTTGTATCTTAAAATTTTCACGGGCAGTATGCTGAGAGGACAAGGTCAGTTACAATAGAAAACAGAATAAGAAATGGGTTTGAGACTAACTTTCTACAGAAGATAGAAACCAAAGGCTGTTTTTATAAGAATAAAGAATTTTACCTCAAAGTCAGTTAAGTCCTAAGAGTGAAACAAGGTATCACTCTGTATTTTTGTATCAAATTTAGATGAATGCGAACAGGACATATCAGAAGGGATTGTTATAATCTCGGAAGTGTTCAACAAAGTTAACATAGCCCTAATCTGATCGTAACTCAAAAGACTTTCACATATACTTAAACTGGTCATAATGCTACGATCCCTTTGTTGAAATGGGGGCACCCTGCATATAACACTGATTGAATTACTCACGCGTTATCGAGGTCCTCCTTGAGATTGAGGATCTGTAGTTCCAGACGCCTCTTCTCATTCTGCCCATCGTCCAGGGACTTCCTCAGCATGGCAGTGTGATCCCGGCTGGCTCCCAGCTTGGCGCGGAGATCCGATACCTGGAGTTGTCGTTTGTTGAGAGCAGCCTGGACTGCTGAGAAGGTGGCGTCAGCGAAAGCGGGAGAGCGGGATCGCCCTCGTGGGGAAGGTGAACGAGTTGGGGATCGACTCTTCATGCCAGGTGACCTTGACCTTGGTGAGATTGATCTTGCCCTGAGTGGCGATGAAGATCGGACTGAAGGTTCGGGTAAAGTGACTGGTTCGTTGTCATCCACTGTTCTGTCAGCATCGTTGATAACTGCTTCAGCGATGTTGCGGAGAGCATAATGAAGTGCTTCAGTTTCTTCGCGGATCTGACGAGCGGTATCAGTTTCAGGTGCCTCCCTCTCGTAGACCTCGCTGGCGTTGCCCTCAAGCTGGTTAATGGTCTTCTGCAGAGTGTTGACAGTCTTTTCCTTCTCGTCAAGCTGGATCTTGAGACGCTCGTTCATCATGGTCAGTTCTTGTACACGTGCGGACAGATCGGAGCTGTGAGTGTCAAAGCGAGTCTGGATCTCTGCAACCTTGCGGATCTCCTCACGGAGTTGGTTTTCTATCACCATCTTCTCACTACGTTCCCTGTCCACCAAAACCTGGCCAATGGCAAATTGATAAATGTTGATAAATGTAACTGCTCACAAGACAAATAAATCATGTTGTTTTCTGTAAACTTAAATTAAAACTATTCTATTTTGTATACATTTGCAAAAGAAAGGTCTGTTTTATCTGGTATCAATGTTTGGTTCACTCATAAAATTTGGGGGCAAAGCTGAAAATATTTCATTCAGCCATGATGGGAGTTGAAGACATACCTGAGACTGAGTATCCGAACTGCGCATGTTGGCACCAAGGTTCAGACAGGCGGAGTGCATGCTGCGTGCTGCCTTGGTGACATCTGTGCGCACGTGAGCCAGATCTCTTTCAGTTGCAGTTTTCATCTCACTAAACTGACGACGGAACGCTACAACTGCTCTCCACAGAGACAAGAGTCGGCTGTGCTCAGCGCTGAAGTATTCATTGAAGGTCTGCAAAATAAAAAGATTAAAATAAACGCCCAGACATGACGATACAACCACAGGAAAAATTTAGACAGCGAGATGTACCAAGAAGTTATCATAATTGTTGTTGTCACGGTAACTCACATGTTCTTCCTCCCTCCATTCTGATTCCTTTGCCTCCAGTTCTTCACGAGCTCGCTGCCAGTCAGTGGTAAGTTTCTGTATGTCCGACGTAAGCTGCTGATTGGCTGAGGTAGCTTGATCGAGCTGTTCTCGTAACATTCCGTTGACATGGGCCAAACTTGAGCTCCTGGCAGAAAACAGAAAGGACATTACATCTTGTCACCATTAACATGGGTAATATCTTTCAGAGAATTTTAAGGTGGACAGGATTTTGAAGAAATATTTTCAGCCAATATGAAACATTTCAAAAGAAAGAGGATAACCACTGCATCAACTGCTGACCTCTGTTGCTCTTCCTCCAGCTTGATGAGTGCTGTCTCAAGGTCCATCACGTGATCAGCCTCGGAGTACTTCAGTCTCGTCTCTGCACTTTCCAGTGTCGAAAGCTGCTGGTAGAAGGTCAGGATCAAACCAAGGTCAAAGACAACTCAAACAGATCAACTCCCTTCTGGATGAATTGTAAACAAGATGGACACATACTTCTAATGAAGAAAGATGGATGAAGGAAGTGTAAAATGTGATCAGATGTTAACTCTGATTATTTGGGCATAAAATTGATGTACTTCTTAACTGAAGAAGCAAGCCTATGTTTGGAACCTTATCATATAATAAACATGTGACTGACTGACTGAGTTTGGTTTATGTCGCTTTTAGCAATATTCTAGCAACATCATGACAGGGGGACACCAGAAATGGGCTAATGGACACAGGAAACAGTAAAGACACTTGATGGAGAAAATGATAGGAGTGATGGTTTTATCTACAATATTAGCTTTCTGACTTTCTGACTAAAGAATTCAAAAGCTGAACAGAGCAAACAACTTGTGTAGGCCATAAAACCTTAGCTATTGAATACATGTGTAGAGGATTCCTGCAGTTCCACATTTTCATTTGAATGCAACATTAGTGTGTGCAAGTGAGAAGTAATGCTACTTTCGAAAGTGGGGCCGTGAATACAGATTAAACATCCCATCAGAGTTCATGAATAAGGAGCAAATCAAACATGGAGCACAACAGTCAAGAAGAAAACATGTCTAAGCTCGTTACCCTGTCATATCCAATTGGAACAGGAAAATCATTGGTGAAAATACAGAAGGAATTCTTGTGGGTCTGAGCATTGTAAGGAAATTCTGCAGATGGATTAATGGATAAGAGGATGGACAGAGAGACTTCCAGACAGATGGATGGATGAAAGGATTGACAGATGCTTTCCAAAACAGATGAGTGGGTACTGAGAAACTGATTAACATGAATATAATACTTAATTCATCTGCTAATCTAACAAGGGTAACGCTTTCCGAGTTGTGGGGATAGTGTATACAGTTTTGTTTCATTAGCAACATCTCTGATCTAATTCCACAGCGAAAGAGTTGGACTTATTGCAAAAAGCATAAAAACACTTCATTTTATAACAAGTTTGATTTTCATGTATAACTAACATTTAGTCCTTAAGGTAGTGCACATAAACAAGTGAGTTAGTGAGAATAATTGTATGTCGTTTTCAACAATAAGGTACCAACATCCGAGTAGGGAGGGGACACCAGAAATGGGGCACCTTGCGACTCCACTCTCCGACATTTAAGACAACAAATATTAGTGTGAATGCCACAAAATTGTAAACTGTGATGAAACGTATTTTAGATGAAAATAATGTGCACTGTTGCAACAAAGTGTGAATTCAAAGTCTTTCCCAAAGTGTGACATGAGATACAAGACTTTGCAAGAAACTTCACGGAAGTGCCAAAATGAACAAGTGAGAGATGTCAGGTGAGGACGATAGAAGGCTGTCTTCATCCTAACCAGTTGTTGGGCTAGCACTATCACAGCACACAGACACAAGCTTACCGCTGATACGCTATCATATTGAGCCTTTAGCTCTTGGTATTGCAGTTCTGAGTCCTCACACTTTTTCTTGTACTGAATGACCTGTATTATAAAGGGCAGAATTATTACCATGATTAAATGAATATTAATTACCTTAACAGATGTTCTTTGCATATCGTATTGGTTTCCTCGAATTGAATCTTCAAGTTCTTGGCATTTCTTCTTGTATTGAAGAAGCTGTAAAACAACTTTTTCAGTCAGTATCCTTTTTCTTACAAAGCAAAATAAGTTGCAGGAAACTATCACATCTGAGTTGTACTAAAACCACTGTCTAAAATCACTGATTCTACAACCCTTCATCAAAACTTCCTGTACTGATACTTATTAAGATTTTTTTCTCTTACAAAGCAAAATAAGTTGCTGGAAACCATCATATCTGACCTGAGAATATAAACCATTTAGGCTTCAACTCCATACCAAAGAAGTACTCCAAGCATTTCTCTTAGATCTACCTGTTAATTCCAGGACTATCTCAGCCTATCAAAAGGTTATGTCATAAGGGCCAATCACAACCTTTCAGTGAATATGACCAAAGAATGTGTCACATTCATAATAAATCTCTACTATAGAGTCAGTTGTATGAATAGTTGAATCACTATCAAAAAGTTGTGACACCAAGCATTTGCAAAGTGGGCTTAACCTATCCCACTGGTGCTACACACTGCAAACACATGCAGGGGCATGTGAATCATTCACCTGAAAGTCATCATAAATGAGCATTTGTCTTTAGAACCACAACTACTCATGTAAAAAGAACCCCTTCAATTCCAAAAACACCCTACACTATAATTAATCCTGACTGTTCTCGTGAAGAACAGCAAATATCTTCACTTGTAGCTTTGGTGCCACCTTGGAATAATAAGAGCTACTTCAATCTTTGACCAGTGTTTCCGAATAGATAACAGAACTCAACAACTGAGCAATAATTCCCAAGACATCCAACCACTACTCGTCATTTTTCCTGAGTTCAAATGAATAAATCTTTGATTGAGATACCACTACAGAACCGCTGAACAATAACTCCCAAGACATCAAATCATACAACAATTCCCATCATTCCAGGGGTTCTTCAAATACCTTTGCTTGTAGTTTCTGCACGAGCTGAGCTTGGCGCTGTTGGCCATCTTGGTAAGCCTGGAGCTTCCTCTTGTAGCTAGAGTGTTCTTCCTCCAGCTTCCGACGCAGCTCGATGTTCTGCTGCACCAGCCCCTTGGAAGGGGAATCAGCATCGGGGCCATCTCCCTTCAGGGATTGCTCCAGCTGAAACAAGAATGGTAACTCTTGTAACACTTCCCTTCAGTTTGCAGACCACTATTAACACACACCCATTGCCACTTTCACATGTTGTTTTACTATTTAAATGAATTCTAAAACATGGTTAAAACTGAAAAAAGAATGGTAACTTGTGTTGCACTTCCTGTTCTTTGTAACTTGCAGACCACTATGTAGAAAAACCAATCGCTACCTTCATATGTGGTTTTGCTGATGAAAATAATTCTACAAAATGGACTGGGAATACCTCTGATTTAGATATGCATTTTCTTATGAACCAGTTCCTATATTGTTATGACAGTTTTCACAAGGTTTATTCCAGCTGTCATCTTGAATATACATAAATCTATCAAAGGAAATATGATGCAATAAAAGAAAGAAAGCACATATGCACACTTTGTACTTTAACAAACATATTTACATAGATTGCTCATTCAATTTCAAAATTTGAAAAAAAGCATTATTAAGATTTAAAACTGAACAAATGAGACACCTTTTGCCCTGACTACATACAACTTGATGTTGGCAGGACAGACCCTGTCATACTGAATAGACTTGTTAGAAGACTTCTTAAAAGACTGCCTAAAAGAGGTCAAAACCCATGTCATTATACCTGAGGTCTCTAAGCCATAAATGTTGACAACATAGCCATTAGTCAACCTTATCTCAAATTGCACTCTAGTTAATGACAGTCCAGGTAATTTAACATGCAGTTCCTGACACAAATACATTAAAGGTAGTTGTGGCAGATATAGTATCTACAAATGTGCAGACTGTCTGCAAAACAGTTATGGCTCCACTGGCATAATTTATTAAAAAGTCTTTATCGACAGAAATCTGTTACAATCTGTAATGATTGAGCATGATTTGTTCCTACAATGAGGCGAGTATTAGTATAAAAACTATCATTTTTCCCAAAATATTGACACGTGATGTTGTCATATTTAAGGTACATCTGAACAAAACACTAATGTCTACTTCTCATACATTCTATGATAAAAAATTTTGTTGCACTTCTGAAGATATTCTTTGACAAAATATTAAACATGACTGTCTGTACAAATAACTTCAAACTAAAAACGGACAAATTTATCTTTCAACAAATATTTGTTTTTCCATTTTTACTGCATAAAATATTCAAACTCCTTGAGGGTAAATCTTGTTTAAACAAAGTTAAAGCTATATCAAATATGCCGTAGGCACAAAGGCAAATCCCCCAAAAAGCAAGAACCTCCACTAAAGCCAAAATGGTACATAAACCACTGATAAATCCATAGATGAAAACCACCCTTCACCGAGCACTGTGAATTCAATCATAAACATGTCAATCCAACAGAGTGCTGTTGTTCAATGAAAGAAGTATCCAGGGAAGTGGTATATCTACTCACAGCCAAGACAAGAGGATCGTACTCTGCTGCCATGTTACCCGATTGAGGACTGTGATCGAATGCTGCCATAACGTAAACTCCACACCTATATACTCCTGACGAGACATGTTTTGACAGGATAAGGAACCTACCTGTACCTGGCGTCCATGGAAACACTAACGAGACCTAGGTAGCAGGAATTACACTAATCCCCTGTTGCTCAGCTCAAGTCTTAGATCTACCTGTTACATACATGGGTCAGTAAGTAATCTCCAGGCCTACTGCACCCCAGGTGATATTGGTAATATCATTACATGTACAATATCTCACTCTAGCACTGAAACGGTAGATCTGCTTATTCCCCAGTGAAGGTGTGAGATACACAACACTACATTACACTTAACACAACAGAGCCTACCAGCTCAGACAAACATCCAGTCTCTGAGAAATTATTTGATTACATCAAACTGAATTATTAAATTATGTAAATATAACATTTACTGCAAAATAGTGTTTAAATTATCTTAATATATTTATTTACTGCAAAAACAGGTGTTAAATTATCTTAGTATAATATTGACCACAAGAACAGCTGTCAAATTATCTTAATATAATATCGTAAAGAGAGCAGGGACTCTGATTGCCTAGAAACTGGAGTAATTTTGCCAACTACAATATATTTGAAGAGCTATACAGGGTATTTTTTTGCTTCAGGATATGAGAGAGTGGTTTATATCCTGGAAGGAACTGAATCTATCCGAGTTACAGAATCTGAAATTTATTGAGTTAGTGAAATCCAAAATGTAACATGTTACATTTGACCACTTTCTAAATAGCGTTCATACATGACAGATAAACTGTGCAATTAAACCAAAATTGACACATAAATATACATTATTGACATTATGTCCATAAAACAATAAAATATAACAGTGGACTTCATATCACTGGCAGATGAAAGTCTTAACATCATACATATATTACAGAAGTAATTTCAAAAATAAATAATGATTTACTGACAATTAAACTAAAATATGAATAATTACAGTTTTATTGCATAAATCACATGCAGAACCAACAGATCCAATTTCACAGACACATCAAAATCACTGTTTTATTCTTAACAAAGACTAATTAGATTACATGCAACAGGCTCACAAAATGGACAATAGACATTCCTAAGCTGTAAGCAATCTGTTTCAATGGTGTCTACAGCTCCCTAATTACAGGTAAATGGGTAATTACAGGTAAAGCTGGTATACCTTTCAAAGATTAGCTAATTACCATTTAAAGTAATCCTTGATCTGCCAGTAATCCATCCCATGTGATTAGATGTTATACAACAAAGAACTGAGATTTATTTGGGGATTGAGAATGGTTATTTGGTAGCCAGATATGGCTGAAAATGTTCCAATGAAATCAGTGCTGGTCAGCCATGTCCACTGTCAAGGTCAAGCCACAGACAGTGGCGGCAAGGATCAGGTGTTTTTACCAAAGGAATGAGTATGCCACTTTCTAAAGTATTTCAGTGGTATTGCTGTATGTCAGCAGGTGTGACAGGTGAGTAGCCAAGTTTTTATGCCACTTTCAGCAATTTCATTTCAATATCCCAACAGAAATGGGCTTCAAGTACGATACAAGGGTCCCAGGTCAAGGTGAGCAATGCTTCACCACAAGGCTACCAATCACCCTGATATAAGAAACTGAAAATAGTTTTACATCCCTTTTATCTATATTCCAGAAGTATCACAGCTGGAGACATCAAAAATGGGTGCCACACATTGTAGCCACATAGGGAAACAAACCCAGGCTTTCAGCAAGATGAGCAGGCATATTAACCATTAGGCTACTCAACCACTCCATTTTCTAGATTTTGAAAGCTCTCTTAGAGTTAAGATTGTTGTAAGTTAATGTCAATGACACATCATGGGTAGATCTAGGAATTTTGAAAGGAAGGGGTTCACTAATGCAAACCCCCTGCCTCCTCTCTGGATCCACCAATGCTTATGATGATCTTAGCGCTAAGAGAGCTTTGAGACCATGGTACGGGTGAAAGAAATAATGCAGGTCCTCCTTCATTTCAACTCCACTGAAACCCCCAAGCATTGGTAGAAATATACATCCAGAAACAGAAAAGATCAAGGCAAACCAATTTTTCAACCAATGGTCGCAATATTCTGCATTCCATGGACACAAGTGTATCTCACAGAACTAAGCATTGTTTGGGGGTCCACATACACTTTGTGAGTATATAAGCTAAAACAGGATAACTAAATGTTTTTAACTTTGATATCAAGAATGCATAGATGTTAAAGTTTTTAAGTGAGCACTGAAAGATGATATGGTGATTTTTCAAAAATAATTAGAAAGTTATTCCTTTGATTATCCGTCTTGTAACAAAACGGCATTGTCAACACTATCCACCTCAAATGGACAACATGTCTGATGAGTGTAAGTGAGTGTGTAATACAAATTTACATCTTACAAACACTAACTGTACATCATAGGACAATGGATTTTCTCTGTGGTGAAAACATTTGCTTGTTATCTACAGACTCATGTTTGAATCCAACCTGTAACAGTTTGTAAAGCCTGTTCTATCTAAACAATATATTGCTTGAACATTGCTGAAAGTGGAATAAAACCCAATTAACTTACATGCAGGGTATATCTAAGTATGCCAGTTTGAAAAGTCTAGTCTTATTCTTTCTTCATACAATGGTAACATGTCTCTGAAGTTTTTATCCAAAAGTTTTCATGTTTAACCAATGGCAAATAATTAATAATTAAAAAATGCAACAGAATTTAGTGGCCGAAATTGGACCAATAACATCTTTTTGTCAACAATGCTGATCACCAATAACAAAAAGACATTGTTTCCATAATACCACAGTCAGCATATACAAATTGTTTGTGTCAATAATCCCTTGTCAGTCAGCATTAATACAATCAATATTGATTCCTTAACAGATTTGCCACCGAAGCTAGTTGTGAGGGTAGCAGTATTAGAAATACCTTTGGTTGATTGCAACCTAAAGCCATCTAAAATTGTATAGAACTGTAAATGTTTTGTAGTCATACTTTAATGATGTTTTCAAAAGTTAATAAAATCCTTTCAAAAAATGTTCCAGTGATATATGCCTCTAGTAAAATAACTGTCATCATCGACATATTTCCCCTTACAAAATGACAAATATGAAGAACCATTTCATTTTGGTGGAGAGGTATCTGGGTTTGGAGCCCAAATATTTCCTTCCAACATAAACAAGTAATTAGTTACTTTTTCCAACAAATGACTGCATTCTTTATAAAAATATTTGCAAGAAAAGCAAACATTTTCCCTATATTCCCCGTGAGCCTCTAGTAAAACAATGATGTTGGTAAAACCATGGCTGGATTATATTTCCTTAAAATCGCAGACTGAAATGCAGAATATTAAATGACTGGTCCCCACTGTCCATGTTTGATCTATTGCTGCTACAGCTAGTGTTTGATCTGGACAACTTACTTCTCTCACCAAGCATGGTAATTGATTATGTTGTGCTTCACTTCCTAAACAAAGTCTGCCACAATTACAAGTCTCAACATATACTTCCAGGTCTTCAGAAAGACAAACACCTACATGAAATAAGTCTTGAAGACAACATAGTATCAAACACTGGATTGTTTTCATGTGTGTGTGTCAAAATGTTTGTAAAACGTTTGTAACTGTTTGTATTCCTATTTGTATCAAATGTACACCTGACGATCCAAGTAATTGACAATCAATAGAGATTTGTACCTCTTCGCATACAATCAGTTGTCAGGATCATAGCATCTACAATGGGTGACCCATCATGGCCGCAGATCGATAAGCCATGATGGCATCAATGGTCAAGGAAACATGGCTAATTGCAGTAATTATCTGGCTTACCAAAGCATAAACAGCGGTCACCCTGGTCAGATCGCCAAACAAAAGTCTGAATAATTCAGATTTGATACAACAGTGGATGAAACAGTAAATCCAAGGGTAAAACCATAGAGACATCCAACAGGCTTATGACAAGATGATATTTCCCTTTCATGTATTGTAATCAAAAGAATATTATTTACAAAAGAGATAGATCATCAGCATGTCACACTGTCTTGCCTTTGTACAATTATGACACATGCGCTCAGGGCGAAATCCCACATGCGTTTCACACAGCTATATGCTTGCTAGTCAAGAGTCTTATTTTCTCTTCTGTCCTGGCCGTACTGTAATACTATAGACCTGTGAAGATCTGGGATAGAATTTATCTTCAGCAACCCATAACAGACAACTAATGGGACGACCAAGTCTGACTTGGCTGACACATGTGATCATATCCCAGTTGTGTAGATCTATGTTTATGCTGTTGATCACTTGATTATCTTGTCCAGATTCAATTATATACTGACTGCCGCACATAGCTGGAATATTGCAGAATGTGGCATAAAACATGACTCACTCACTGTAAAGCTATACCTCTAAATAAAACAAAAATAGAGGTCTGACACATTATGGATAACAACTTTTATATTATACCATGATGCTGCATATTTTGGCACAGATTCTGTCAAGCACATATAAACCACATCATGATATAATATAAAACATGTCATTCATAAAACAACTATACCTTTCTTATTATTTATCTAACTTCTAAAAGTTTAGTTTTTCCATAGGTTCTGAATTTCACATCGCACTTGTGCACTGTTTCAGTTTAAATTTTAAAATCATCATCAAAGATGATGACAACATTTTTCTCTTTCTGCACTTCATTTTAAAATAAACAATGATATTAATTTCAAATAATGTCTATCATGCAAGTCTCCGATAAAAAAGCTGGAATATTTATTGATCCATACAACTCACTAATTGATCCAATAAGAAAATTACAGGCAAAGCACGAACTCTCGTTGAGGTAAATTGAACGTTCTAACCCAGTCAAGAGATTATCTAGGTACTACCCACTCACCCAATTTATCTGTTACAACACCATGGCACCTCTTAACACTAATTACAAAATAAGGACCTGTAATTACTGAAAGGTGTTCTTAAGGCATAGTTTCACTAATTACAAAAGAATAACAGGTTGTTACTGACAGGTATTTTGATGATGTAATTATAAATAACTGACAGGTAATTAATGACAGGTATGTCTACAACAGGGTGTTTTCTTTAGGGACCTTTGATAGGCCATTAATTATCTTCAGTCATTAGGTGCAATGTCAGTATGGAAAGAAAGGTTAAAGCAACTAGACAAGGTTGACACAGGTACCTGAGCATATTTATTCTTCCAAATAGGTACCTGTATACACCTATATGCACCTGTACATGGAAAACCTTACCCTGTATGAGGCTTACCTGTATATTACCAATAATTTAAAGAACTGTTACCATGGTTACAGTAACACTGACACTAATTATGTCATAAAAATACTTCTATGTTTTTTATTTATGCATGAATTGCTTAATATTATGTTGGATGTCAAATATGTTGAAATAAAAAATTTAATTCAAGAATTTTGCTGTCTTGGTGAGGGAAATGAATGAACATCCCCCCTCCCCCCACCCCCACCCCCCAAAAAAACCTTCTGTAATAAATAAATAACACTCCTGCATGTCATGCACAAAATCAATGACAACCCCACCCTTCCCCCTACCCACAAAATACATGTGTATAGAATTGATGAGCCCATAGCTCCCCAGAACAAACTGGGTGACCCACCCCACCACCACCAAAATCATCGTCACCCCATAGCATTTAATTATGAATGGTCCCGTCAGAGAGACGGTAATAACAGACCTGCCTCCAAATGTAGTAGAAGACACTTAATCCTGTGATGCACGATACAGCAGCACAATTTTCTAAACATGCCTTACAATACAAGGACACATGTACTGACATAAACTACCGTGCCCTTGCAGAGCCCCGTTGTGAATGAATGGGTGTGTGTGTGCTACAATCTCATTGGTTGAAAAAATGTCACTAAATGGGATAGGATCCAAGACATATGTTCCCGCGGCAAGTGTCTGACTGTATGCCGTGGACGAGTCTACCATACAAAGTTCAAAATATGATACATAAGCACCATTCAGGGTTTAATTATATGTCAGGTTGACTTAGAATACAAAATTACATGAACTTGTGAGCTGGTATCACTAGTCACTAGTGTTAAAATAATAATCTGAAGTCAATGACAAAAAATACTCCTAGTTTAGTTGATTTTTTTAGAATACAAATTGTTTATGGAAAATCAACATGGTGATGAAGTATACTGACACAGAAGATATATTTTAAGTTGAATAAATGAATACTACAGACAGTGATTTTGTGATGTTCACAAAAATTACTTTAAGTGATGTTTGATATTACAATCTTAATGCCTTCAAATACTTGCTTCAATTATCCTTCTCTGCACAAATCCTGGACCAAACGCTTCCGGTTTAGCTTTTCGAAGATTAGCTCGTACTTTTGCAAGCTCATCAGAAGGGCCATTGTCAGTTGCTTTTTCGTCTGTGTCCTTCTCAGTGGCATCAACACACTGCAATTCCTTCTTGCTGGCCATCATGGGGCTTCACGACAATCAATCAAAACTACACCAGACGCCAAAATCTCAAAATCCTAAAACCCAGTCATCACACAAGCAGTATATCCATGTCCAAACAAACAGCTGTTGGCAAGAAGCATGTTCCGAAAAAGAAGTTCTGGAAAAAGTCTGAAGGTAAAGCGTTTGAGAAAATATATGTTCCAGTTGATAGTTGTCAACAAGTACAATGTCCAAGCATCAGGAAAGTAGTTTGGGTTTCAATACAGTCCATTCATATTGTGTTTCCAGTACATCTATTTTCCAAGGTTCCAAACATAAAAAACTGTGGAACTTTGAGACCAAAATTATGACTCCATACCCTCATCAAAAACAGTTCAGTACAAATGCGATTCTTGTCTCTGATCTGGAGGTAACAATCCAAGGGTTTCCCAAGACATCAACGGGTAGCATGACGGGTGAGTTGACACAAGTTAAACAATATCTATCTTCACCTAATCCCCATCCAGCATTCATGGCTGGTAAGTTCCAGACGTATCAATTGTCAGCAGAACTGAGTTACGTGTAATCCAAGTATATTTGCTCACACAGAACTTCTCACATCCTTAATTCAACTTGAACACATGGGCAATACACAAGGTTCGGCTGGGGCAGTACTTCAACCATACACAAAAACAATCACGTTCATAGTCGAAGTTTCTTAGACTGCCAGCCTTGAAAATTCCATTGCAGTTCTTTTGTTTAAACAAGAGAGTAAATTTTGGAAAGCTACTCTATTCATTAAGTATATGGATGTCCATGCAGACGTGTGCGCCAATTCACAGGAATAAAAAGACTTAAACACAAACGAAAGTATCCGAAAGTGGCACTGGAGAAGGATCAGGAACTATTTCTTAAGCCGTGAGGTCAGGCCATGGCACGAACAACTCTAAGAGAAGGCGGTGTTAAATCCTAGTCTTTGTCTTTGACAGTACTCGAGTTAGGCACAGTTGATTGTGGCTGATTAGGAGTGCTTACCTGGTTTTGTCTCAGGCGACTATCAGAAAATGTTTGACATCAACCCCTCTCAATCAGCCATTGAAATGATTTGCTGCTTGAGTATGGGGCCAATATGGCTTATAACAGCCTCTTGTTTCTCACTTCATGCAGTGCAAACACAAACAAGAACGTCAGCCTGGCGATATAGACAATAGCACGACTGGTTCGCAGGTTTTAGATGTGATAAGCTTCACTAAATTTCTATAACCAATCATATGCAACCCATATCGGTTTGCAGGGCTTTGATCAGTGGCTTGTCTACAATATAGCAGCATCGGAGATTACTGAATATTTGACCTGGACTCATTTGTTTGCTTTCTGCTAATCAGCATATTTCTTTTGACATAGTTAAAAGATTACTACAACTCCGACAAAGAAACAAAGAAGATTGGTTTACTGTACAAGGTGTTCAAAAGAACAGTGACAATCGTTACAAGATCAGGAAGTAGAGGTCACATGACAGTATTGATCTTTGACGATAATTTACCTTCTACTTTTTAAAAATGTAAATTATGGCTAAAGATTGTATGTCAAATTAATACTAAGGAGCATTGCTTGGAATCTTAGCCGATCTTATATAATCCATCAATTTCCACATAAGTGTTAGACAGAATTACTTTCTGTACAACTTGTAATATGTAATATAAAGATGAGTAGCTAGACAATTCTATTCTTGGCATTTTCATTTTCAAGCCTACAGTAGATTAAAATTTTACAACCTTGAAAATATTCTCGACACAAGGTTGATGAAAATCCACATGTGAGTGAGTATGGTTTGTCACTGTTTTTTTTTTTGCTGTACACTAAACACAAGAGAGATGAGAAAACCGATTAACACATTGTTCCCATGCTGTTTTTGGAACTTGACCTTCAGTGTAACATATAAAAACTTCATCCTTGTGGAGTCTGGGTCCTCAATATTATAAAATGCAAACCTTTTTAACCAATCACAAATGACAAAAACTATTAAAGAACAAACAAAAATTTAAAAAGGAAAGTGGAGCTGCTAAAACTGTCCACAAAGTTCAGAAAAAATCAAATGGTGGTAGATTGAGTGGAAAGACTAAAATAACCACTTGACAGATATCCTGAATATCAAAGAGAAGTTTTTCCTGACATTCAATAACATGACACAATACACATTTCTCGGTTGCTAGGAAAGTAGCTTTATACCCTAGATAAGTTGCTGCCAGGCAAACTCCAGCTATCAGTATACACCAACTGGGAGATAATATTGACAGTTATATTCATTAATATCCTGCTTCGGTGAGATACAAGGAGGCGAAATAGATCTCCAGTAAGAATAAATAAGTTGAAGATCTGCCAACTGGCATGGATGTCCCAAGTGGACGATAGCAGGCAGAGGAGAGGGGTCCAGACAAACCATGTTTGACACAAATCACAAAAATGTGGTGATTGGGCTTTGATGTCACATTCAAGATATTGTTCTTATATACTGACATATGCATGAAAGGCCCTCTCAGAGACCCTGTACTGACAGACCCTGTAAGCAGGAGGACAAAAACCATCTTTAGCATGTTTTGGCTTATTGATCAACTTTTCTCTGCTCTTCCGATCCTCTATGTAACATGACATGTAGATAGTGAGTCAGTGAGTGAGTGAGTTTAGTTTTACACCACACTCAGCAATATTCCAGCTGTATGGCGAAGGTCTGTAAATCATCGAGTCTGCACCAGACAATCCAGTGATCAACATGAAAATCGTTCTGTGCAATTAGGAACCGATGAGCCTGACCACCCGATCCCGTTAGTCACCTCTTACGACAGGCATAGTTGCCTTTTATGGCAAGCATGGGTTGCTGAAGGCCTATTCTACCCCGGGACCTTCACAGGTCACATGTAGACACATAAACCATTACATAATATAGACATGTAGATCACATCCCACACATTAATACTAAATCGTTAAAAAAATCTCTTTCCCATCCATACTTTTACACACATAAATAACAAATGAAGAAATGTGTATTTTCTCTATGAATAAAAGAAACGAAAAAAACCCAAAAAAAAACAACAACAAAAAAAAAACCAACACTGAAGATGTCATGATCCTTAAATAGACGAGACATTCAGACATTATATACTGGACAAAAATAGTTAGGGATATATATACATTTTGAAATTATGAATAATGATCTATCTACTCTTTGACACACTGATGAAAAATCAATCATGAGTAAGAATACCAATATCCCGAACTTATTTTACCCAGTATATGACTACACCATCTAGCAGTAGAAGACATAACCCTCTTGTAAAACACACAATACATTCTGAAAAAAAAAATGCATCACTCATTTACTGCTATTTACTGCATTATTTCAAAAATTCAAAATCTTTTGCACCATATCAGCTGGAATATTTATCATTGAAACTATGCGACACCTTATTAGAAGGATGGTGAGAATATTAAGGGAATACGCATAATGGATGTGCTACATGTTTTCAACTACTTTCAGTTTATGAGGAAGCTTCAAATGAAAGTGTACTCTCTAATGACATGGGTGACTGAGTTTAAAAATATTTTTGTTTCATAACCTGAATCATTAATATTAAATATCACAACACCTGACATCAGCTGTTCCAAGGCCACTCTGCAGTTACAAGAACAGTTCAAATCAACCACAAACAAACATGCAATATTTACCACAGGAAACTGACAAGTTCAATTTAATGTGCAAAAAATGGAATCATAAACTCAGAATGAGTGTTGATGAACTGAGATGTACTTTTTAATGGATGTTGAATGTGGAGAGTTTCTGGTTCAGCTACCGAGTCGTCGGAGCATCGCGTACACTGTATATTCATCAATATCTGAAGACCGTCATTAAGGAAATAACGGTCGTATCTCATGGGTGTCGTATATGACAATATATCACCATCAGTGATTACAATACACTGTCTTGCGCTGGGCTGGTGAAGACAATGGCTAAGATTTATGTTGTTGACATTTGATGTAGTTAACTCATGAGTGTCATGGGAAATATATGCTCGTGTCAGATGAGGATGTTTGAGTGTCTGGTGAGACATCTTTTATAAGATCTTGTTGAATGCGAAGGCATGACTACAATAGCAGGTTTTTCAATGCTCTTAATGAAGTCCTCTGTGTGTCCGTGATAACAATACACCTTTGATTAATGAACATAAATGAATTTAAGAGCAGGTAACTTAACATACTATTTTTTTGCTTAGCAAGAATTACCAACGTCAGATGTCAGCATCTTCTTTTTGGTTTGAGTGAGTGAGAGAGTGAGTTTGGTTTTATGCCGCATTCAGCAATATTTCAGCTATATGGTGGCAGTCTGTAAATAATTGAGCCTGGACCAGACAATCCAGTGATCAACGGCATGAGCATCCATCTGCATCTGTTTGGTTTGACTCTTTGAGTGGCATCATGGAGGAAAATGGTAATCTTTGACAATAATGACATTTTTTTCAAAAAGTTACATTGTTACATGATTTATATTTAGTTAATGAATATATCTGATCACAAAGCCTTAGAGTGGGCTAACCATTTCACAATACTACTTAAAAAGTTGAAAGCTAACCTAACGCTATTGCAATAGAGTGAACTATTGCTGCACTACAATCACAACAGTGAACCCTAGGGGTAGTACTGTTTCGTACACCACTGAAAATGTTATGTACAATCGAACTTTTTTACATTACAATCGTAAAGCTTTCTGATCATCACTGACTGCCTGTGAGTTTAGTTTCACTCCACTTTTAGCAATATTCAAGCAATATCATAGACACTAGGTATTGGGCTTCACATACTGTACCCATGTGGGTCTTTGACGTGACGAGTGACCGCTTTTACCACTAAGGTACCCTACCGCCCTGTTCATGAATTATTTAGCTTTGGTAATATGAAAGAATCAGGTAGTCCTTACGTTTTTTTGAGAAGCAAAGAATAATTACAAGCTGTGAAACTAGCACCAACCAAATCACCAATTTGAGGAATGTAACATAAATATCAAATAACTTACTTCATGACTTCAATAGCTGACTAAACATACAATAATTAACATCTACAGAATGTAAGCCAATTGAGTAGAACTGAGTTATTCCTCAACAGGCAGTCAATATGTAATGCAAGCAGAGTCTGTGAAAGCTGGAATCAATCCCTCCCACTTACTCCCTGTGAATACAACCAGTAGCCAACGTCAAGACAGCATACAACTTTACACTGTGTGATCGTGACACCTGGCCTACATATTTACAAAGGTACAGGTTTCACATACGGGACCACAGAAAGGAAAAATGTCCACCAATTCACCACACACTGAAGAACATACTCCAACAAATGTTGACCTTTCAGTACGACTGACCAAGACATACTGAAGTCAAGTCGTGAACAAATACAACAAGTCGCAAGTCAAACAAGATATGGAATAGAATCCAGGTGTTCCGGATTTGAGCACACTGAAGAAACAGTAGAATACTGGGGGCTTGTATGGCCATTTGTAACATTACAATATAGACATTTATCACACATCTGGCCTGTGTAAGCTGTAGACATATAGCTATTGGATACAACGGAAGCACTTAGCACCCAGGTCTTGAAAGATGAAACAATATGAATGCATATATTGAACCTGGCTCTTTTTCAGTTGTGGACATAAGGCTATGGGATACAAAGTATTCATTTAACAGTTCCTTGTTATATATGCGATCGTCTTTGTATCCAGCACTTAACACTCAAGCCTTTCTTGAAAGATGAAACAATATGGACCTTTATACAGAACCTGGTCCAGGCACTGTTTGTGGACATTCAGCTATTAGATACAACATATTATATAACATTTACCTGGTACATATGCCATTGTCTTTGTATCCAGTTGCAGACACATAACATATTTCACACCAGAGTTTGTCTTAAATAATGAACTAATACAGACATTTACCCAACACCTGGTGGTAGTGTAGCTGTGGATATTTGATTGTTACATGCATTTAACAAGTAGATGGTATATATGCTAGTGATCAATGTATCCAGTTGTTACAATAAAGTGATTTAACACAAATGCTTGATGTTGTGTCATCTTTCATATCAATGGTCAGTAAAATGGTTGTGAACATTCATCTGTGCAATATTTGGCAGTAATTCACAATACTCAACATGCTAAATAGTTGTAAGCTTCTTCTATCCATTTGCTATAATATTGTTAGCATTTAATCAGGTTAGTATCATTGTGAAACACTATGTTAGCACAATACAAGGTCCACTACACAATACATGTAACTACAACTGCTGAATCGCAATACACACAATACATTACTTTGCATTACATAACAAGTTCTACATTTGTGAGAAATATGTGAATAATGGCAGAACCAGTCTATGTGGATTGTCTATTATTTCCTCGTGGGAAAGTCTACTTATATTTTGATTCCCTGTACTATCCCAACTTTGCTGTCTAAAATTCATCTGTAGAGTGCAAACTTATGACATAAACCTACTGTATTGGGATATGAATCTTATCAGGATACGAATATTATCACACCTCATCATATTGATAAGAATCCAGTTCATACTACAGGCTTTCTTTAAAGATTTGCAACATGAATATTTGGAACTTTCATACCATACTAAACCAAGAAGGTAATGAATATTATAGGGGCCATCACTTATAAAATTCAATATCCACTAAAAAATATTATCTTCAAAATGTTCATGACGCCTAAATCTGGTTTCTTTCCATCTTTCCAATGAACTGTGAATCCTAATCCCATGGACTTTCTCAAGGTTCAATGAACTTCTGTATATATTCTGAACAGCAAAAGAAACTCTGGCTTTAAGTCAAGTTTTTGAGGAGAAGACATAAACAAGAATGCTTACGTTTATGAGATGTCAAATAATTGAATGTGGACCAGACAATCCAGTGATCAACAGCATGAACATCAATCTGTGAAACTGGCAACCGATGACATGTGTGAACCAAGTCAGCAACCTATACCACCTGATCGGTTAGTCGCCCTTACGGCAAGCACTGAGAACCTTCACAGGTGTTTAGTATATGTATTTCGATTGGTCATGCAAGATAATTCAGTGGTAGTCAACCTTCATCAAATGTCATCCTACTGGTCAATTTGGGTTATAGCTCACAATATTGATAAATGGACACATTGATCCAGACTTAATTATTTACAGGCCACTGTCATACAGGTGTAGTACTTCAGTGGTAAAACTCAATAAACAAACAAAACTTCAAGAGGTTAACCAACCACTAAAGGACTACCCAGGATATGCTATTTGTTGTAAGGAAAACAGTCTATTGTGAGCATGTTTACGGTACAGCCGGAGTCCCCTGCAAAGCTATCGATTACACAAGCCTTTATTGCTTAACATGCTGAGACTGTACCTATGCTGGTGAACCCAAGACTAAACACTCAAGTCAGAGATCAACATTCTGTGGACACATGAAACAATACAATCATTGTTTCTGTTTTATTATCGGTAACATTCAGGATTGAATGTTAGGACTGGCTAAAAGACTGATACTTGGAAATATCATTGATGGGAAGAATTATTAAGGATAATCATTATATGAAAATCGTGGCATCAATACTATCATGCACAAGGTTTTGAGAGATAAAATAATTTCTAATTTTTACACACAAAGCACAACATGGTCTGTATTCTCCGGGTGCTTCTAAATTGATGAAAAGACACTGTTTTGTCAATAAACCATACAGAAATATGGCACCAGTGATGTCAAGTATCTTTTTGTGACTGTGAGATTTTTGCTAAGAGTTACTTCTCTGACACTTATTAATAACAGATTGATATTTTTTCATTGATCTTCATTATTTATATTGTAATATAAAATGTTATTATTAAACTAAGTTAAAGCTATTTTATTTAAGGAACATGCTTGATATATACACTCTCACGCACGCACACTCTCTCTCTCACACACACACACACACTCTCTCTCTCTCTCTCACACACACACAAAATTATAAATATTATACAATAATTATATGAATTTAAAATTGTTGTCTAAAAAAGTAAACACATAAATACAAATTCTAAAGTTTTAAACTTGTAATACTGTTTTCTGTAATCATACAGTTCTAACCCCTATAAGGAATGTAATGCTATAGATTGAAGTTTAAGTTCAGATGAAAAGATTTGGTTATCGTGAAATCTAACCTAAATAGCAGGTCTGAACTACATACCACTAAGTTGTTAGGAAAACACCATTACTCAACTATTGCCATACATGACAGCTTTTGGTTTCAGTCATCAACCAACAATGGCAAATTCTTAGTGAATCTTCAAAATTATATTTTCCATATTCAATATTGGTCAAGCAATATGAAAATTATTTACCAGATACAAACATATACTTCATGTGGACATCTGTAAGAAATGGACGACTTTGTGGTACAGTTAGTTGGTCATTTTGCTTAACCTATTATAACTATATAACTATTCAAACTATATGGAGTCTGGGCCAGACAATCCAGTGATTAATAGCATGAGCATCGATCAATGCAATTGGGATATGATGATAAATGTCAACCAAGTCAAGGAGCCTGACCCTGTTTATTACCTCTTACAACAAACATGGGTTTCTCAAGACCAATTCTAACCCAGATCTTCACAGGTACGTAAAGGAACAGCATGACATATGATAATATTTATAAAGAATATGTATATTTAAGGGGAATATATCAGCATATTGCACATTTCAAAATTATGCTGGTTTTCATTTTGTTATTATATATGACAAATCAAACAAAAATTATAAAATTAGTCACTGATTCCTGTGTCTAAGAAAGCAAAATTACTCCTCCACAACATGTATGTGTATTGAGTGAGATACAGCAACATTCAACAAAATGGCAGGTGGCAAAGAAGTTGTGAGACATGAGCAGGTATTTACAAAAGTACAACATACTGAGGAACATAATGCAGTAGACAATCCAATACAGCAATGGACTCAAGACTGAATGTCAGGCCAACACACATCCCACGTTGGCATAAATACTGTACCCAAGAGATACCCATCCTGTTGAAACTATTTGAGCTACTTGCTGTTCCAGACATAACACATGGAATAAAAATATGTGTTTTATATGGAAAGAGAAGAACCTTGTCCCAAGAGCTTTTCTAAAATTGCACAGTTTTTCTTTACTAAGTCAGATTTATTTCTATCCACTGTGATGATAATATGAGTATGATAAAGCAGATCTAACTAGTGCTAAACATGCCATGGCAGTACATCAGTATTAGTGCTTTTTGGCTAGACTACTTTACATGTTATATAGTGTTGCATATATTATTGTGGTTATTTAGTGATGTCTATAGTTCAACTCACATAATCTAGGGCTCCATTTCGGACAAATAATGTCCGCGTCTGAAGGAGGCAAGAAAATTCATTATTGCTTATGTAGTATCAAAAACACCACAGTATCAGGACATGATAATAGCAATGAGATCATGACAGCTAAAACATCACAGTAGCTCCCTTATTTCACCTGAAATATCATTGTGTCAATGTTATAATAGAGGCAATGACATCATAGTATCAATGACATCACAGACAGGGGTTAAAAAAATCCCATCGCCCGATGCCCGGGACAAGTCAGTTTTCATTTCAGGTAATCAAATAATGGTATCTTACTTGACCATGGGCTACTAGATGATTTCCACTTATGGTTTCATAATGCAAATAAACTTGGATTTCATGTCATATCTGCTCAAAATGTAGCCATTAAATGCTCCAATTTATCTTTCTTTGTTATTTATCATTTTTCTATAAACAGTCTACTAAACATCAACAACAAATACAATGCTGATTTATTCTTTCATAATTTCATCACCATTTTATGTCATAAAAATCAGGGCAAGTGGAAAATTAGTCAGGACAAGTTACTTTCTTTCACAGCTTGAAATATTTTTCATTTCATTACTAGTCCTACATTTTGTTAGAAATTGATTTATTGCTGTTTCAGTACATACAATCTGTATTTCTCCTGCTTAAAAGTGAAAAAAGTCAATTTATAATTTGGTTCATCATTTTAAAAAGAAATCTTGTAATTTTGCAATTTTTTCCTTTCCTACAAGCCAGTGTAAATTTATTATTTTCAAAATCCTTGCCATGACACAAATGTCAAATGGGAACAGGCAGGAGTTAGTGCTGCCAATGTATAGGTGCCACTTTCACTGACATGGTTCAACAGCATGCTAATGGGTCCCTCTGTGATCCCAACCACTTCAAGTTTGTAGAAAACCACACCAGTATTATATTCATCTTAACAAAAACAGCAAGTTCAAACACGATTACATCAGCAATGATCCCAAAACTATTAACAAAGACCAAACTGAAGTCAATTACAATTTTTTTTCGCTGATAATCAATATCCGAAGATTAGCCGCATGAAATATTACCCAGCATTCCTCCATCCGTGGTGGTTATTACTACCCCACCAGTGGCAACTATGATCTCACGTTCCCCAGGGGTCATTCATCATGTTAAACAATTTAAACCTGTGTAACTTGACGTGCGAAACAAGCCCAGCCTGACCCTAGTTCTCTGTGAACCAGTCCACACTACTTAGGCCATGAATAACTACACATTAGAATTTCACCCATTTATTTCGAAGTGATGTGGAGTGATCTATCTAGATTTAAAAAATATCTTAAATGTAATTCTGATCTCAAATCATTTTACAGATTGAAGATATATGCTTTAACGAGGTGCATAGGTATTACCTCAAATATATTTCTCTCCACAAATATACAAGAATCTGATATGTAATGAAGACTTTATCTATTAATATTTCATTTTTTCATCTAAGGTTTTTAAAATAAATTGAGCAAGGGGACAGAGGAGTAATAATGATGAAAATGATATATGGTTCTTAAATCCTATCCAAAAATACATATTTCTAAATTTCTTTACAACATCAACAGAGTGCAGAACATTTTAAACATTTAATTAGAAAATCGATATTATAATCAATTAATATTGTATAACCTGACATTTTTTAATTATTTTTGTCATGTGCTCTCAAATACCATGAACAGAATTGTGAAATAAGGTAATTTAAAGTCAGCTGAAGGTTTTGGTTGTAAATATGCTATTGAAAAGAACTTTACAACATTATTTTTTATAGTACTATAGCTGCTCAGTCATGGAATTACTCACTCAACAGCAAAAGAAACACAACTCTGGCTTTTTGTGAAGTTTTTAAATAGAAGACATAAATATGAATGCTTACTTTTTTTAAATTTTATTTTTTCAAATCCAGCATTTCTTTTGCTGTTGAGTATAGTAAACTATATATTATATATGTATCTGAAACAGTTGGCTACTTTCTTAACTTCTTTTGAGTAGTATAACATACTCTGGATTTAAACAGTGCTACTAAAATAGCTGGATTTTCATATAAATCATTCGTTACGGTTGTCAGTGAACTGAGATTTGTTTCAAAGGGCAGATAATGACTGATGACAAATGGTTGTTTTGCAAATAATCACATCACTAGATCAAGAGATTCTGACAGTGTGTATAATATGCCTGTTGGCAGTTTCTAATCGGGCTCAATGTCTTATTCCGATTTTATCAATAAAGTCTCCTGACCCTGCAGTGTAGTGATTCAGATTGTCATTGGCCATCAGCAATTTGCTGATCAATAATTAAAATATCTTAAATATCTTCCGTGTATCAGCCACATTGGCCATAGGTGTTGGTCTGTGTAATCTGCAGAGATTAGGATCTGCTAATTAGAGAGCTGGTTTCACTGGGTAAGACAGCACACTTTACTCAACAAGCAAGCAATGTGTGGGAACGTCAGTGAGTTTGGGTCACAAGATGGCTGAAGAAAAGCCAGTGAAACTTGAAATCATAATTCCCTCTCTCACATTCCAGCTAGATAGCAGCACTCTGTAAACAACAGAGTCTGGACCAGTCAATCCAGTGATCAGCAGCATGAGTATCAACAGTCAGTAACCAAAATAGTTGGGTTCAAGGTATTTCACTTATATCTGCATAATGTGGGAAGATAGCTTGAAGAGAATGAGTGAGTGAGTGTGAATTCGCACTCAGCAAAATTAAAGCTATATGGGTTCTGTAAAGAAACGAGTCTGGACCAGACAACCCAGTGATCGACATCATGAACATTGATCTAGCCAAATGGGACATGATGACATGTGTTCACCAAGTCAGCCAATCTGACCACCCAATTCTATCAGGCTACAGTGGCCTTGCACCCCAATGGTATAGATCGCTACTCACTGTACTGATCAATGGATTGTCTGGTCCTGACATTTATACTCTGCTTCAGTCGTTATGGTGGAATACGTTCGAAACAAAAATGACGCTTACCCTTTCACTGAGAGCGTTGTACTTGATGCCAAGTTCATCCCTCTCCGCCCGACTTGCCGCCAGCTGATCTTCCAGGCGGTTCAGCTCGCTCGAAAGGAGTTGGTTCTCCTCCTGCAACTGTTGAGGGGTTGGTGTCGACATGGCAACGCTCGTGTAAGCCAGTCTATCTGTTGCCAAGTTTCGTGTGATTATTTCTCGGATACGAGCAGGGACCTTTGTTGATGAGCTTCCGTCGTCACCCCTCAGCGTATAGTGTTTGCTGTCACGGAGAACTGAATCTTCTAATTTCTGCAAATGAAAAAAAATATTGAATATGGTATTAGGATTAAGCAAGTTTTATATTAATAGAAGACACAGGAATATTTGACGAAATTGTTTGTATTATCAGCAATTTGCAGAATCGCATTCAATCATTAAATAAATATTTCCCATCATACTAATATTTTTATTTCAAAAAGACAATTCTATTATTAAAATATCAAACAATATGATAAGCACTTATTTTATCTATTAACATTTGCAGAACAGTTTTGTCTTCTCACAGAACCAGCCTCAGTATTTTGTTTATAGGAAGGGAATCATTTTGCTCCTAATAACAACGACTAGAAGAAACATTTTCTCCAAAACAAGATCACTAGAAAATGTTTAAACAGTTCTGTCCACCAGATGTGTGCCCCATTTCAAATTTGTGCTACATGTCGTAAGTACAATATAAGCAGATACAATGTCTGTTGTTTTAGGTAACACTCAGCAATAATTCAGCAATATGGAAGTGATTCGTGTTTAATCAAGCATAGATCAGCATGAGCATTGATCTACATAACTCAGAAACGATGACACATATCAACAATGTCTGTGAGTCTGACCATCCAATTGTGCTAGTCACCTCCAGTGACAATCATGGTTTGCTAAAGACCAATGCACATCTGTCGTACACTGTCAAAATACCAGTGTTAACTGTCAGACCACAGGAACTACTACTTCAGTAAGTCAAGCTATAGTAATTATATTCAAAGGCTGGACATGTATGAGGGCTAGACAGGTACAAAGGCTAGACAGGTAAGAACACAAGATGGGTATGACGGCTTCTAACAAAAATGTCATTTAAGTCTGGATGAAAGAAAAATATTTAAAGACAAAACATGTCAGCCATCTTGACCAGAAGAGAATTGGAATGCTGAGTTGATAACAACAACCCAGGGAATACGGACCAATGATAGTTTTCAGATGGACACAGTATTGTTAACTCCTATGCCAGCTAGCACTTTTGTCAATCTTTGGTTCCTGTTTTGTGTAAATAAAACAAGGAAATATATTGGTCAGGCCACATAAAAAAATGGACACTTTTCTGGTAAATACATGTGCATTAGCCACAACTGATAAACTGATAACCGTGTGAGGATTTATCCGAGGAATCAGCCCATATTCAGCCACAAATTTGGCACAGTAGACATTTCTAAATAAGCATAAATAAGTTGATATTCAATGGATGTAATGGTGTGTTTTATAGAGAGGAGTGACTGTAGTTTTACACAGAAAATCTGCAAATACATTTCCATTACTCCAGACAAGTTGAAACTAGGACCTTAAAGTGAGCGAGTGTATTTTTACACCGCTTTTAGCAATATTCCAGCAATATCATGGAAGGGAACACCAGAAATAGGCTCCACACATTGCATCCACGTGGGGAATCGAACCCAGGTCTTCAGTGTGCCAAGGTAACGTTTCAACCACTTAGTTACCTCGATGCCCGAAAAAGGAGGGGAAGAGGAATTTATGCTTAATTTACCCACACTACGTTCAAGAAAATATATTTCAAAATGTAAGTTTCAGAAAACAGGAAGTAAAAACATCCAAATTTTAGCTAAATAATAACATTTCCCATACCTGATTTTTCAAGATCACATATTATTGAATCGTACATAAATCACTGATCATTAGAGTGATTAAATGGAATCTAATGCTGTTAACTTGATCAGAAGTTATAAATGACAAGCAAATGTCAACAATGTTCCATGAATAAACAGTAGACTTTAAAGTAAAGTATACTGAACTATGTAGTATTATACTGATTTATAGTACGCAAGGGAATGCTGTTTTAAGCCAGTCAGCAAGATTTCAGCAAGATTGATTGATCTCAGGATATTATCTAACCTACTATGTCATTTTAAACAGAACAATTATGAACAAAATCGTTGTCTGACTCACCTCTAGGAATTCATTGCTAAATTAAATTATACCATACTTGCAAAACATTACAGTTTACCCAGTACAACATAAGCCTATTTCCACTGCTATCCACAAATCAATCATCAATGTTTTTGCAAATTACATATTTATAAGTGACCACTCAACTGAGATCTCTGTATGCTTTATTGGAAAGAGTTTCATGCAAGAATGCAGACTAATGACTATTTCAGCAGGCAAGGCTGATCTCGAAAATCACTAACAGGTGAAAATCATTCCTGTTGAAATTAACTACTGTAGTTCAGAAATCTACCAAGTGCAACACTGTCTAAGCCCCCTGCTGCTGCTCCAATGATCTTTACTAAAACTGTCTTACAATATGTACTCCTGAAGTACAAGGCCAATAGGTGACAAGGGAGCAGGGCCTATCTTGATAAAGGCGGTATTATTTCACAGGCGACTGACACTCTTAATAAGACCCTCACAGATAGCCTGACAAGTCTTTCATAATTAACCCTACCACATTTGTCCGCTTAATTAACCCTTACTTCTGCCTTGCATTTTATGTAGGTGTTTAATTAACCCTTTCAAACACCACATGTGATCTGCCAATTTAGATGCCATCTTTCTATAGCAAGCTGAGGTTTCAAATTAACAGTCAGGTGATAATCGTCACTAAGGTACAAATCAATATGATTATCGCAAATGATAATAGCTCAGCTTGTTGGGAAGGTGTTGGGAACACAGAGGTTATTCTGCATGGCATCCAGACACTTTGAAGAATTATTTCAACAAGGACTTTTATCAAACATGTATAAAGTCTCCCTCTGTGATATGCATTCAGAGGCAGTGGCATAGCCTTGAGGTTAAAGCTAGCTGTCATGACGAAGACCCAAGTTCAATTCCCCACATGGCTACAAAGTGTAAAGCCTATTTCTGGTGTCCTTGCTGTGAAATTGCTGGAATATCGCTAATAGCGGTGTAAAAACCCAATTCAGGAGAGGTGGCATCGCCTAGTGGTTAAAGAGCATGACAAAGACACTTTTTTAATTCCCTACATTGGTACAATGTGTGAAGCCTATTTCTGGTGCCCCATGCTTGGATATTGCTAGAATATTGCTAAAAAAAAAGCTTAAAATGAAACTCATTAATTAAACACGTATCTTTTTGAATTGATGCCTAAATGAACAAATAATGACAATGAATAAATACTGTGTTGAAATCAAACATGTCTCATGATAGGTGGAGCTATTCTCTGCGTCAGTGCACAGGTACCACTCTTCTTATAACAACATTACTTCATAGAAAACATCCACAATACCCAAAACAAAATACAAACACTCAATTGCCCACTCCCAAGAAAAGAAAGTTCAGAGAGCATGTCTAATTTTAACAGACACAAAATATTGCTTTGTAATAGTCTACGCTTCACAGCCTCTACTGAAATATGTGAACTTAATTTTGTACTGGCAACACTGCACTATAATGACAGCCCTCAGATGAATGGGAACTGTCATTCATGTTAACAAATCACAAGCTGCGATATCATTTTCAGCTTAACGGCAATTGTATATATTTCCTGCAGTGCCTATTTCAAAACACATCCATTTTGACCTCTTGATCAAAGCATTTCCAAAGATTCAAATATTGTCATCATAAATACTGACACTATTTTAATACTTGTCCTTGATATTAGAAGCACAATGTTTTATCTGACAGAGAACATATTGCTCCTGACAAAATTGCTTCTTGCTTTTCATGTAGAGAGAATTAAGAATTATTAATCTATCTTCAATAAATATATTTACAGACATTTATTTACTCCACTAACTGGAAAGAATATAGGACATGTCAGCCTCGGTCTGTCTTTTATATATACTTATGGAACCTCTTTCTGATCAAGTGTAGCTTCACGCACGTCAAGTTTAAGATACATTGTGTGATGTGTCACAAATCTCAGTTCATATGAACTCATATTAACCTCTATTGCATGGGACACCAAAATGAATGAATAATGTGTTTGTGAGTTCATTTTATTATCTACATTCTGAAAAGGTAAACTAGTCATTCATTTACCTGGACTCTTATGAAACCAACTCCTTTCACAGCAATTCCAGTGAATGATTCCTGTCTGCATACCTCTATTATCATGCATGGATTATTAATGCATCATTCATGCACATTCTGGATTGTCCAAACCACTGTTCGTGACCTCAGGCCAAGGAGGAATGAGTGAATGTTCTTGGTATATGCAAGGGCCTGCAGAAACACCTGCCTTTTCAAAACAAATATTTGCCTTGGTTCATGTCTTCGGGTCTCCAAAGTTTCTGTGTCAAAGTGTTCATATGTTGGAAGCTGATGGTTAATTCTGGTGATAATTATTATTTGAAATAGTACTCTTGTGACAACTGGACAGATGTCGTTTTTCTCAATAATTGATCAGTGTTGGCTCAAGAGAGGGTTTCGGAGTGTTTTGACTCATCAAATTCAGTGAGGATCCCCTCTATTTTACATCTGCCCATCTATTTAACATTGGAGGGGGTCTAGAAATATTATTTTCATCAATTTGGACCCACTCAAAATTTCACCTAAATCTAACACTGATTGAATTACAGTTTGTGTCTAATGAACCTCAATTAATATGCAGTCAATCCTTAATTTAAATATAATTAACATGTACAATCTTTGTTCTAGGTCATTTAAACTTATATACAGTTTTACAGACAGAGTATGGCTTAAAGAGAACTTACAATGTTACAGAAATCTAATCAAGTTTTCTCTGGACATCAGTAGCCACAGGATACAAATCAATAAAGATCATATTGAAGATATTGTTCTGATCATATTAATGATTCATGTACCATGATTCATGAATTCATCAATGATTACAAAAGCACAAAAGACGTGTGATCAGTCAATGTCTTTCCGTCCAGGATAAAATATATTATCCAAACACACAAAACTTCATATTGACAGACAATGCTCACTAGGGAAATATGAAGCAGTATATCCTTTACCTATCCAGGGATATACAATACCCATAGATATCTAATACAGGGAACACAATGACCTATATCCTGTACTAGATAAGAAATATGAATAAAACATGACATTTGCCCACACTTAACATGGTCATTCCACTTAAACAACCGGTCCCTTGATCTTGGTGACAAAGAGATGTAGAACTAATTTATATGTAAGTTACTTTACCATGAATGTGTTATTTATTTAATCCTTTAGGGCAAAGACCTTAGTGACATGGCTGCTAACACAATAAAATGGGAGGGAGAACATGTACATTTTTTCTCAAAGGAATTTATATGTATTTTGGGGGTACAGATAAGCATTCACATCCTCTAAACATATATTTTATGGCTCTTGCGGAGTTGTTTTAAAATTCATGCATCAGTGAAGTTTCACAAAGTTTTACAGCAGACAGGTGGCACACATTTCCCAGTTTGATGCATTAGTTTAGAAAATTATGTTCAATGCAGTTCCATTTTGAACATTTATTTGATTATTTGACATTTTTTTTTAAAAGAATTCTTTTCAGGTTCCATGTCTTTGCAGTGTTTGTGACAGATGTCAGCTTAATATTTAATCACATTTACATCTTCACACAAACACAATATATTTGGGGAAAATTCATACAATGTGCTATTAGCACGGAATAAAAACATTTAAAACAATTTCAATGGCTAATATGAAAACATATTTGATTCATAACTTTATTTCGTATGATTATGACGTAATTTGGTCACAGTTATTGAATGCTACTTAACAGTCTTGCATTTTCTGAAATTATGGACTTCCAAACAACTCCTTCATGCTTCAAATATTTACTGCAACAAAATATGTAATTAATGTGTGCATTGTCGTATCAAATAACACATGAACATGTAATTCTACACTCCAAATTTCCCAAAACAGTCTGAATAGTTTTTTCTCATCTAACTACAATTATTTCTGAGCAAAACATTTGCTGCAATACATTTCGCTGAGCTTGCACATTCTACATTTACACAATATAAAGTGATCAACCTTCACTGATAAACATCACAAGCCTAAATGAGTCCTTGCAAACATTATGTCACTTTTCATTAAAGTTATCTATGCCTGAATGTAGGCAATCATCAAAAATGTTAACATTCATTAGAAATATTTGTCTACTCTACTTCTACAAGGTTCCTGCACAACATAAAACATCAGTTCTAAAAATACAATCAGGCATTAATGTAAAAGGAATAAAAACTGGGAAATTATACCTTTTTCAAAGTAGTATTTCTTCCCAGGTTAGATAAGCCAAATTTTACTGCCAAAACTGAGATAATAAAAACAAAATACAAAGAAGATCCTAACCTCTACAATCTAGTTATTTCTAGTCTATAAAGTTGGTCTCCTTTTAATGAGGGACCTGGAAGAAATTACAACTCTTACTTTAGCCTCTCTTAAAGAACCCACAATATGTATTTATGCACACAATTACTCCCCATTAAATTCTCCTTCCAATGTCAGCCTGATCCTACACTGTTCACATACTGTTCAGTATTAAAAACAACGTGGGTTCCTTGGTCGTGTTCATAGAATGAGATGACTAACCTTAAACGTAACTTCATGACATTATTTAAGCCCATATATTTTCTTCAGCTGATAAATTGCTATAAATTGATTCGTGTTTGCACATATGAATTGGTGACTGAACGAGTGATGTTGGTTTCACACCAGCAATATCATGGCGGGGAACGCTAGAAATGGGTTACATACAATGAAATGAATCAAAATCATGAGTCCTTGGTGTGACAATTTAGTGAATACTTTAACCACTAGGCTGCCCATAGCCCCTGCAAACATGAAAGTTGGTTGAATGATTTCAAACAATGAATCCAAGTTTTCTGAGAATGACAGTTGACCATGGACAGACTTAACCATTCATATATTGTACATGGACATTGACAAGTTGTTGAAGAATTGAAAATCAGTGGCAGATCAAGGGGTAGGGTGGGTTTTCCTCTATGATCTGATGATATTGAGTACATACAACCCATTCTGATAACAAGTTCATTTCTTCATTTACATACAACTGGACGAGTGGACCCTGTTCGTTTTCTGGGAAAAAAATCCTGGATGTGTCCAAGAAATCAAAAGCTGTAAATGTATTTGAAAGGATTCAGAAAATGGCAATAGTGTTTGTTTGGTGTGTCAGTTTTGGTTCAGGTTAATTGTGTCTGGTTCCATTTTTGGTAAGGTTAGCACGTATGGTTTCAGTGTAGGAGGAGGCAATCAGAGGCTGCAGTCGCCATACTGGCTACTTGGGCGCAACAATGGCTATCTAATCAGGCGTGTCGACTCCATTCACATTCCATCTCAAGTCATCTGTGACCGATCAATCCACCCGAATACAATTTGTTTGACATTTCCTCACGTCGCACGCTGGTAATTTCAATTCTGGGCCAAATCTGGTCGTCTAACACTACAAACAAACTTCCACTACATCGGCGACAGGGCCAACAGATCACTGTCATGATCTGATGATCGAAAATCATTGCTGAATATTTTATCTGCATCACACTCGACTCTGGAGGTATTTAACAGTTTGTTTTCTAATGAGGCACACATCAAAGCACTTAGCACCAGCAAAGCGAAACAGTTCAAATATTGAACAACAAGCATGCAAACAAACCGCAAGCAGTCGTATTGAAAATGGCGTTGATGTAACAGTAAACTGATAACTGCAAGTCGGCATGCTCCTACCAAATCATCTAACGTCAGCTCCAAGTGACGACGTACTCTGTCTCCGCTACCCAAGAAACTAAAGTCATCCTTTACAGGAGGTGACCCCCTCCTGTCTTGCAAATAACTCATCCTACAGTTTTCTAGTTCTGGGAACTTTCATCAATTTCTTTTGTACATTCAAACAAAACTTCCAAACGCTTCTTCGAAGTTTCCTGTTCTATAAATAGATAACAGTTTCGGGACAACCCATAATAACAGGCTCGCACTCATAGCGTCATGTTTCTATGGTGATATTTTCACCGGTTTTCAGTTTTCACAATTCCTCGTGTAGCAGTGTATAAAAAGAACGTAAATGAGAACAGCGGACATGAATTAATGGCAGTGACATCCAGGCCATACGATAATTAACCATATCCATTTATTATAAATAACTTAGTTCAATATTGTTCAAGATTTGTATCAGATTTCAGTGTTGAGCAAGCATCAAATATACTGTAACTATGTGCCACATGGATGCACGTGTATCAGTCGATATGATTTATAACATGGGAACCTTATCTTATTAAATACCCCATACAGAAATCATGAAACCGAGCGAGCGACCGTATATAATTGAAGTAGGTATACACGAAGATATATAACCACGAACAGGCCCACCTGTATAACTTTCTCCAAGCGATGATCTCTGTCCTCTCTCGACATCTCCTCCAAGCCACACAGCGTTAATCTACTACTATTTCTACAAAAGCAACGAATCTAGCAATATGACGTTCTAGCCCATACCAGCCGTAGACACAACTATCGTCGATGCTGTCGTTCTCTCCCCCTCCCGCTGCAGTCGATATCTCCGTTCATGTTGACACGGACATAGCTGCGACACAGATGGCGCTGCGACCAATATGGCGATGTTCGATATGTGAGATTTATCAAGTCTATACCTGTCTGTCCCTCTCTCCCGCGAACAATATCTTCGGGTCGGCTCATACACATCGATACCCTACGCGCGTCATAGGTTGGACAAAATCACCTTAAGAATTCGACAAAGCAAACATGGCTGTACCTACAGACAGAGACGGCCGTCGGTGCCACTGCTGTAAGATATGGTAAAGTGGTAAAATCGAAGACTGAAAAGATAAAAAAAACCTGACTTTGTTTAGAAGTTGACTTGTGAATAAAAGTTGATTTTGAAATTGATACATCAGGATAGACAGGTTTAAACAAACATAGCTTCGCACAAATAGAATGTTTAACAATGAGTTATGGACTTGCGATCCTCATTACGCAAGAGAAGAAAATGCTTCGACAGCAACGGATGTAACTAACGCATAACGTGCGGCATGTACAAGACACGGTCGCGGGTGTGCAAGAACTGTCATGTTTTTGAGGTCGTGTTTGTTGTTTGACGCCGCACTCGTTGTTTCTAGTTTATGTAGCACTATTCCTGCTTTATGACAAGGGTCTGTCACCCCTCAAATCCGATGACTGACCTCATGAGCAGTTCAGTGGGTGAGTTTTGTTTTACATGGTTTCTAAGCAACATTCCATCAATATCACGGAGGGGGAACCACAGATATGGACTTCACACATTGTGCCCACGTTGGGAATCGAACCTGGGTCTTCAGCCTTACGAGCGAACGCTTTAACCATTAGGCTATCCCACCACCCCAAATCGGATTCGATGCAATGCATCAATCAAATCACTCAGCCTGACACCCCGATCCCGTAGTCGCCTCTTACAACAACGACGCGCTAAGTAAAACGTCTTACACGGATCTTCACAGATGTTTGGATATAGTTTAATCCATAAAGTCATGTGATATTTAGCTTTTATTTTAAACCATATTTGCAGAAGAGAATTAGAGAATGTTCACATGGCACATCCCGGTTCAGTGGCTCATTCCGGGTAGCATATCAAATATTTAGCAAAATCCATTGTTGCAGGGTATCCCTAAATATATGATACCTAACAGTCTTAATTGGGAAAAATAACTAGTTTAGCACGTGCATGGAGCTGAAAACGCATTTGGTCTCCTGGTACCATCAAATGATTGGTCCCTACGCTCTTTGACTTATCAATCCACCCACCTCCAAATATCATTATCACTCACCTCAGCCACAATACAATAGTGACATAAAATATATTAACACCTTATTTTTTAGGCAATACACAGATATATCAGAGGAGGAGGAAGACTAGTGGCTAGAGCGTTCGCTTGTCACGCCGAAGTCCCGTATACGATGGGTGAAATATTTCTGGTGTCCCCACCAGTCGTAATATTGCTGGGCCAAGATTTTCGAAGCTCTCTTGGCGCTATAAGATAGTCGTAAGTTAATGTTAATCTATGGCACTTGCGACTTCCTTAGCGCTATGTGTATGGCAGCCTCGTAAATTTAGGCCTAGGAATAGTGCTAAAAGCGGCGTAGGGATATATTCACTCACTCACAGATATATCACAGCATTGCGCCTTATACAAATATTATTATGTTTAGATCTACGCTAGCGAGCACTGAGATCAGATTTTGATAAGATTTGCTTAATGCGCATAATACAAACACACAAGACATCTATTGGCTTCTTTGCCAGGCTACGTGCGGACAAGGACGCGCACCTGCTGCCCTGCTGAATATATGACCGCTGTAGGCAGATGGATTTGTTGCGCTGATTATTCTGGCACCTTCGATAGGCAACCCTGGGACCCAGTTGATTCTCCAGTGATTGTCACGGTGGTAAAGGTATTGAAACACTAAGCAACTGACTTTGTAAGATAATTTGAACAGCACTGACTTATATTTGTCTCAGTAGGTTCGTCCAAACGTTTGTGAGAGTACTCAGTGTTGAAACAGAAACACGGTATCTGATGTTTCAGGAGTAGAGCAGCAAATTACAATCAAGTCAAATTTACAACACAAAATTAACACTGTGAAACGTGGAAAGAGGGGATTTGTGTAAAACAATTATCTTTTTAAAGAATAAAACCACTTTTCGTTGAACTCATAACATTAATCATGTATGCACGTACACCCCACCTTACACTTTCAATCCAAAAGTATATACTTAAAGTTTATATTACATTATTACACACGGTTATACATGTGCCACAACATTTGAAAAATAAACCCTTTTGAAAATGATTCAATTGCATCAGTGACAGCCGACATATATGATGCATGTAAAAGATCGCGGAATTTACATTCTTTAATGAAGGAAGCATTGCCGCTAAATCGCACCGACTGCCAGGACCGCTTCGGAGTTACCTCCCCTTGCATACGATTGTACAATTTTACGTACACTTCGTGCATTTATAACACACCAAACGGACAACTGAACTCCCTTTTTTCTCGAGGGATTGGTTATTATTCAATTGGTTGTCACGCAAGGTTGTACTAAGAGACACCGGTTGTTGTCGTGTATGATAATATAGCATTATGTGTACCTATGTCGTGATATGGCGAGCACGCTGGACTGTCTGGGGTACTCACTGAACGCCTTATGTGCATATTAATCACTGTCTCAGGCCAAAATCACTATTGGGACTCTAACACAGTGGCTTGCTGTAAAGTGCATCTAATATATTTGAGTTGTAGGCTTTTCATGAGTTAACATTCTAATTTCTTAAGAAACAGTACACGTATTTGCATGAGTGAGTTTAGTTTCACTCCACTTTCATCAATATCCCAGCAATAAAACCGAGAAGGACACCAGAAAAGGACTTCACTCACCTTAACGTACTAAGGGTGACATTAATTTAATAAAGGCACAACAAATGCCTTTCAGTTTGAAATTCCTTTCTGATTTGAATTTTCTTATATCCTAACGATATTGGATATAGAGGAACGTGCACGCCCACTTTCATGTGATAAGAACTTCACATGGCGGTTCATCACCAAATCCCAAAATCCCAAAAATTATGTTTATAACTCAACCAAATGCCGCAAAGAAGTAGTCAGATTTCCATCTGAATACAATTATCACATAGGACTACATCTTGACAAATACTATTGATAGATACATAGTGGAATTCGCCTTATAAAGAAGAGTATACTCTGTTACATATAAAAGATCTCAATAAGTAGTATCTATCATAATGATCCACACGGTATGTGAGAGAGCGTGAGAATTACGCTGATTTGAGTAGGAATGGTTTTTAATACAGCAACATAAGGCACGTGCATGAAGGTCCCGGGGTAGAATGGGGCTTCAGCAACCCATGCCTGCCATAAAAGGCGAGTATGCTTGTCTTAAGAGGCGACTAACGGGATCGGGTGGTCAAGCTTGCTGACTTGGTTCACAAATGTCATCCTGTCCCAACTGCGCAGATCGACGCTTATGTTGTTGATCACTGGATTGTCTGGTCCAGATTTGATTAGTTACATGGCGTCGGGAGAGCGCGGAGGAGAAGCAGATAGGACACGCCTACGTCAGTTAAACCAATGAGCAAACCTTGAAACATGATTTGAACAAACCGAGATTCGAACTCCCTCCAGCCTTATAAGGCCTTTGAAGTACGACTTCGGAACTTTACGTCTAGCGCTATCACGTGGTACAGCCATAATCGAGTGTAGGCAGATACTTGGCAGTGACGTTGCATTTGGGTTCTGAGTGAGTGAGTGAGTTAAGTTTTACGCGCGTTTTGCAACATTACAGCAATGTCATGGTGAGGGTCACCACAACACTGATCTCAAGTGGGATATCGAACCCCGGTGTTCCCAGTGACGAGCGAACGCCTTAATCAGTATAGGCACCAGCTGAGCACTGAGCCCGTTCAAGCACAAATGTATATACCCATATCTGTGGGTACTTAAGTACGTTTCAGCCCGATTACACAGAGCCAGGGGAGTTCTGACCGCCATTGAGTAACACGGTCGCAGTATTGTTACCAACGTCAGGCCTGATTAATCGGTCACTAAACGCACTTCTGGGTATTCCTCCCCCCGCGAACCGGGAACAATGTATATAATGGACCTAAGTTATAGTTGCCTTAAAGAGTTTTAATCAAGCATGGTTAACTTTGTACCTGTATCCCGTAGACAGACAAGCACCGGAGTACTGGCTCGTGTATTGTCAATAATTGCCGTGTATTGTCAATAATTGCCGCCCGATAGACCCCCGATAATGTTTAGTATTTCCATTGCTAACCTCTTGTTAAATCTAGCAGCATGGGTTCATATCCACAAAACGTTCGTAGCTCTACGACATTCGTAAACCTATGATGTACTATGGAGTTACGACATGTCGTAAACCTATGATGTACTATGGAGTTACGACATGTCGTAAACCTATGCTGGACTATGGCGTTACGACATGTAACGTTACGAACGATTTGTGGATCGGGAACTAGAACTCATCACCTATTCAGATTTGTAACTGAGGGACGAGGTGAATATAACGCCCAATTAAACAGTATTTCAGTTTCCTCAGAGAGCATATAGAGCATATAGAGCATAATTCTAGCTTGCTATTGAAGATGAAACCCGACATATTGCAGTTCTCCAACTCTGTGTTGGTGAATCCTTCCAAAGGTGGTGATAAACCTAGAACCTTTATCAGGACGAACCGAAATTCGAACCTATGATCTTTTGTGCCCAAGCGACGCTACTCATATGCAACAACTCATTGTGCGCTGGGATATATTACCTTGGCATTCAAATTTGGATAATATTTTGTTAGAAAAGTTGACAAAACCAGGACATTTTTTGTAACTACTGTAAACTTTGGACCAGGAAATACACAATCCTGTTCTGGGATTATTTGCGGTCATCTGTCGCAGGCTTTAGACGGCATGGCCCCGTGAGTAGCTGTAGTAGGTATAGGTAAATCTCTGATAGACAAAAAACTTTCCAGTATTCTTGTGCATGTAGTTCACTGGCGCTCCATGATAAATCTCTGATTAACACAACCCTTTCCAAAATCCAATCCGTGTATTTCACCGGGTCAGCAATCCAAACGTGTGATGACAGTTAGATGGTGTGATAACTTAAGTATGAATTTCTACAGACATATGTTATAGACTTGGACCATATGTTAGCTCCAGGGCGGGTCTGTGTAAATATCAGACGAACGTCAAACTTGCGGGCGAGAGAAGGTTAATTGACGGATGTCCTCTCGTCACGTGTCATACACCAGTATGGTGGCGTTGGGTAAAAGGCCAAAGGTTCGTGCGTGTCTAAAGTGAGCGAGTGGGTTTAGTTTTACGCCGTACTCATCAATTTTCCGGCGGTCTGTAAATAATCGAGTCTGGACAATCCTGTGATCAACGACATGAGCATCGATGTACGCAACTGGGAACCGATGACGTGTCGACCAATTCAGCGAGCCTGACCACCCAATCCTGCTAGATGGTTCTTACGTCAAGCATAGTCGCCTTTTGTGGCATGCATGGGTTGCTGAAGACTTATTTTACCCGCGATCTTCACGGGTCACCTGTCAAAAAGCATGGCCAACCTTCAATGACCTTCGCAACATGTCTTCAACAAACACTTCTCGGCAAGTGTATTAGAACCTATCTGTGAAATAGCTCTGACAATACGACGCACATTCGGCGCTGCATCTCGCTGCATGTGGCAAAGTACATCCGTCAGTCTTCGAGGATTCACTTGACACGTTTTTCATTAAAATACTTTATAGCGAAACTTGATAAATTCAATTGTCATATGCCATTGCCAAGTGGTGCTGAGCAAAGATTAATTGAGTAAAGTCCAGTTAAAGACAAAGGGGCTCTGTGTGGCCTTGCACAAAACAACCTTAGTGCGAACACTGTCGTAAGTCTATGTTTGGTATGGGAGTTACGATCACCTTAGCGGTACGTATTGTTTTGAACAACCCCACCCTGGTTCATATAGCAATTATCACCTGCCCCTGAGAAATGTATGTGAAGTTCATAAACAAGGATAATGGCAAGGCTCGATGCATTGCCTCTGCACAGATGTTTTAGCACGTTCCTCGGACAAACAGATAGGACATACTGACGCGTAGTATCAAGTCACAGGCCAGTCGGGCATGATGTATGAAAGCAATAACCCCTCCTCGGGAGATATTAGTAGGATATATGGACGTATTGCCGTATTGCGCCAAGTCAGAACCGTAGAGGACTTTTTGTACGGAAGCGTCCTGTAGCCATAACCTTTCCCAGGGAGATATTGGTGTATATGGCCACAGAGCATCAAAACACGACTAGTGGGCGTTGTACGCTATAACCAGTCTCTAGGATATATAAGTAGGGTGTAAGTAGGGTATAATAACGGGTATCCACACGTTACCTGTCACACAAGGGGGCGTCATACACAAGGAAATCATAATGTGTGTTCCAGGACTAATATCCATAAACTGCTGATCGAGCATGACGATCATAAAACCGGTCTCCTATACGACCTGAGGTGGTGATATACCTGACAACAATATCACTTTTACATCTTGACGGGACTATTGAGAAGTTGAAGGATCATATTTACACTTGTGTGTTTGTTTTAAGGTCCTGTGCATGACAATATTGGAAATTGCATTTTGCTGCAATCACTACCATTTTGTGGGTTCACGTGGGCAACTGCTGTCATAAACATGTACAGAGCGGGCTACGAAATTATATCAAAACATAGGTATTTAACGTTGCAGGTCACAAAAGATGTGGCATAAAACAGTAACTTATCAAATTTAATTCCTGACAGGATTCCGTGTCACTCCATGAGTTGGTCCTACAAGAATGGCCAAGCTTGGATGAAGTATTCACGTATGGCAAGACCCGTGAATATCTGTGCTAGAACTGTCCTTCAGCAAACCCATGAATATCATTTGGAGAACAGCGTCTTACATCATTAATTCAAGATGACGAACAGCAGTTAAAATGTTGGGAGTAAGTGGGTGACTGACTTTAGTTTTACGCCGTTTTTAGCAATGTTCCACAAATATCACGGCGGGGGTCACCAGAAATGGGGTTCACACATTGTACCCATGTGCGTTCAGATGTTGGAAATGTGATGCCAAGAATTTAGCAGTTTGTGCGGGGAAAATATAAACTGTTCTTAACATGTTATCAGGAGACACTGACCTGTGAAGATCAAGGTTAGAATTGATCTTCAGCAACACATGCTGGGCGTAAGAGGCGGCTAACTAGTGGTCAAGCTCATGATGATAATCACTGGATTGTCTGGACCAGACGCCATATAGACGGCATATTACTGTTCGACAACAAACAACATGTATGGGCCCTCTGCTCGTACATCTACACTACAGATTATTCACGGGACACCCTAATGAGTGTAATATTGCTGAAAGACCGATTTCTTTGAGGTAGTTTTAAACAATTAAGGCATTGTTTATTCAAAGGTGCCCCGTTGCACGAGTCTGTAAACAGATGACGTCCGGGTGTATGGAATGACGCGAATTCGGGACAGAATTATGTCGGCGTACTCTATTCAGTGAAAGAATATCACCACAGATAGGATCGCCTGTTCTGAAACTAATTCCTGTATATTCCTTTATATCTGCTCTGATAAGGTCACACTAATATATGACATTACTGACTCCTAATCGCTTCAGCTTACAAAGCAGATCTTTCTGGTTTCCACATTATACAGTAATACCGTTAATATCAGTAAAATACGCGTCACAAGATCGCTTTAGTTTCTTTAGAATCCCCACAACAAACCAAACAACAAAACGATGGCTGTATATTTTACCGAAGGGCTAACTATAGATGACACGGATGAATGGATTCACGTTGATCAGATTAACACTTAACCTGGGTATTATGAGATTATGGTCAGTGTCGGGCACCTGTTGAAACAAGACAATGACCCAACAAGGCGCTTATCAGAAACGGACAAATATTAATGGAGAGAACTGATGTTTGTTTTGTTTACTTGTTTTTTAGCTCAGCGATATTCCAGATGTACTATCTTCACGGGTCTGTTTTGTTTGATGTGGCACATTGCAACACATAGTTTCATGGCTATAGTACTGTCTGCGTCTTAGGTTTCAGATCGTTCAGATACATGTAGTAACTAATCCTCGGGGTCTTTGGACACGTGTCTACAAAGTCGCGATGGGAGACACAACGAATTATCTTCTCATAAAGAACCTACCGCATTTCCTCTGTTGAGCGCTGGGTCTACAATAAGCGCCGTGGATAACGTAGTGCTTAAGAAATAAGCTGGGTCTTTAATAAGCGCCGGTTATAGACCTTTGCATTTTTTCGCAAACGTATTCTCCCTTGGTCGAAAAATAATACATTATGGAACGGCCCCTTAAATCATAACTTCCTGTCATCCACATGGCACGGTACAGGTGACCGGCATTTTAATAAAAGTCGGATCTCTAATGAGCGCCGGGTCTGGAGGTCCGTTGAAAAAAAAGTAAGCGCTGAGGGAGAATACCATTCTCTGGTGTGACAAATAAACGCATCAACTACTAGGCTACCACTGGGTTCTGGAGGTACAAGTGATCCAGTGGAACTTCGCTTTCGTAGAAGCCGAATACCTCTTCTTGGAATTTACGAAAAGCGCGAGTGGTGACGTATTTGTCGAAATTTGGTTTGCAGACTTGTGTCCCTTTGGCGTTTCAGAGTGAGTGAGTGAGCAAGAACAGGTTTCCGCCGCTTTTAGCAACATCACAGTTATATCACGACACCATTAATAGGCTTCACATATTGTACCCTCGTGGGGAATCGAACCCGGGTGACGATAATAATAATGATAATAATTCACTTATATGGCGCCTTGTATCCATCTGACTAGTTGCTCACTGGACGCTCTAATCAGAATCTGATTATCATTGCCCCGGATAACCCAGGCTTCGGCGCTAGAAGGTTATGGTCACAGGATTCTGTCTCACCGGGTACCCATTTTCTGCTGGGTGAACAGAGGCAAATTTGAACAAACTCACTTGCCTGAGGTGAGATCACATGTTTCCCATGTGCTTCGCTGTGGGGCAGTACCGAATTCCTTGAAAATCTCAGGAGTTAAGCTGCCAAACACGGCCACCCATCCAAGGACTGTCCAAGCTCGACGGTGCTTAACATCAACTGATGGTGACCTGAGCACTACGCACAGGACCACTCGCCACTACTAAAGCGAACGCTTTAACTACTAGGCTACCACCCCCTACCCCACCCCCACACCGTGGCGTTTCAGAAAGATATGACAGTGGTCTGTACACAATCGTGTCTGGGTTCAACAATCTAGTGACTGATAGTATGAGCACTTGACCAGGACATGATATCGAGCAATTTTCACCAGGAAACACCTGGGGGTTTCCCTAATGTGAACGCGAGCCAAGAAAAGCCTATTCCAACACACCGAAATACATGGTCGAAGTTAAAAGCACTTAATAACTTCTGTTGTATTGCTTCACAAAAATATGAGTTAATCTTATGCCTCGAGCCAGGGGGCAAGAGGTAACAAATTAATCTTTATTAAATCCTTCAAGGTTTAACCGCCTTTATCTGTCCCACTGAACAATGATGTTCAAAGAAGCTCAACCGTGGGCTTGTATATTAACCACTCAATGCGTATACTGAAGGTCTATCCTGGAACTCTGCCAACACATTACTCATACCGCAAGGACAAGGTCATTGATAACGTGGCTGACACTTCCGGTACTTGTCTCCACTCGTGCCTCGTTTTGAGGGAAATTCAGGTCGAATCCAATGATTAATGTACTATTTTTGATAAACTACTATTCCCGAATAAGACCTACCTTTGGAAAACAGCACTTCAAACTCTAAAAACACGTCATAATACTATTTTACGTAATTGTAGGGGGATGGGTTAGCTAGATTAGGGTAGGTTAACTTCACTCAAACGTCCTCACGAGTTGTGGTTCTAAAAGTGCTCCTCGAATAAATCAGCGCCTCACCATATCCTTCCTTTTAACGCGTGATTTCATTTAATTTCACTCCCAACAGCGACGATTTATTAAAAGAAACAATTCACGCGGTTTCTTCAGAAAATTGTCACAGCAAAACTCATTTGAATCGTGCAATGATGAGGACAATGTTTATGCGTATATACGACATCTTTATTCTGTTTCGACAAGGATTCTAATTCATAGCTGAAGTTTTTTCATGTACCACTAGACTGACATCTGAATCTATGTCGAAACGTCGCCTAAAAAATATTAAAAAATACGTTATATATCCATAATATTTGTCCTCATCTCAACTTCTAGAATGCCAAAGAAGAAATTGAAAGTTACAAAAACAAATATGTCACGAAACTCAACCCCGTTGAATGAAACCATAAAACCATACATACATGCGTATTTTAGATTAGTCATGTAAAATATATCGTGTATCGTTCGTTCTAGGTCTTCTGGTTGCTTGGGGTGGGTGCGCCCATGAGCTGAACAGCAGGCAAGCCAGTCTACTCTCAGTAGCTCTTTCTTCTTTATGAAGAAACCAATACAATTACAAGGTTTGTAAGCTCCCGGAACTTCTCTTGTTCATTCAAGGATCAATTGACCGTCATAATTTCATGTTAGACTCGTAAAATGGTTCATAGACAGTTAACTACGAAGAAAGGACAAAATCAGAAGGTATAGTTTCATTGCACCCGTCCCATAAGCGCAGAACGCTGACGAGGCAAAAATGAAAAGCCTTAAATATTAGCTCAGTATCTTCTTTATGGATCACCTTGCTGTCGTATTTGATCAAGCGTGTTCAGGAAATTGATGTGTTTAATGACTAATAAATAATATCGACTCGTTATAGATTACGAATTATGACTGTATCTGGATATATCGGGCGATAGTTTTCACATTACCCTAAGCACCGATTATTGGTTACAAGTTTCTGTAAGTAACGAATGTAAAAAAATCTACATATTCATAATCTTCACTATTCCCAATTATGAATATGACATTGCTTGCTGTAATTAATTTGTAATTATTGATTTTGAGAGTGAGACTGAGATGTTGCGCAAACCCCAGATACAAACATAAAGGCTACTTGAGCTGTAGTCAATCAGCTATAAATGATTTGGACAATATGTGGAATTGTTGTTACAACCTCCCGTTTGTTCCTTTTTCTATGGCATAGATTAATGACTTTTTGCCGAATACGGATTCTATTCCAGGCAACAAGCTTATTTGGGGGACATGTGGCCGATTTTTAGCAATTAGAAAATATGCGTGTTTCTCTGGATCTTTTCAGAGACGAAAATGTTTATATTTATCTCTCCAGTAGACCATACGTCTAGGAAACATGAAAATAACACACACTACATCTTCTTCTGGCTACAGTCGATGAATTTATGAACTGAATGGCCCAAGCCATTTGAAATGGTACTTGGTTCTCTGGGCGCCACCTTAGAATAACAAAGTGCTACAAAAAGAAGGAATCAAAAACAAAAACGAATTTTAATTTTTGAAAGTATATAAACATTAACTGAGAAGAAAAAATACTATAAAGCCTGTCCATTGTGATATGTGACATAGGACCTCATTAACCGTTTGTAATTTGTCTCAGGAGGAATAAACAAAATTAGATATTAAGGTTTTTTAATAATTATTGAGAATTTCAGATGGCTAACATTACTAACATTTAAACAAATACATATTAAATGTCCTTAGTACACAGTTATTTTAGAAACACTGTAAAGTCCTGACAAACATTTACCATATCACTGTTTAACACATGGCGACACCAGTTAAAAAATGAGACAACTGCTTCGATTACATTTGGGAACACAAACCTTAAAATGGGTGCAGGACAATTCCCACCCAGACAATTCCCACCTAGGGCACTTCGCACCTAGGACAATTCCCACCCACTTATTTTCACTACAATCCCCACCATACCACATGAAGGGTTTACTTTGTGCAATATTCACTTTGATCAAATATAAACTTGGGTGCCACTTTTTAAGTATACATATTTTGAGATGAATCTTAGAGTGAGTGTTCTTATAAGGTGAGCATACATACTTTGTAAGAAAAACAGTAGAATTCTACAGGTTTCATCCTTTTGTTTTTCAGCATTAATCTAATTCAGTAGTGTTTGTAGTAAATTAGAGTTGTACATAAAATGGTCTGTATTCCAAATGCACCTCACTTCCACCAAGTAGAGTTATGTCGCAGAAAGGTGTCAAGAAGGTTCACTTCAGGGGGTATTGGTAGGTTAGACACAAGGATCTGAAGAATGGAGTTGTCAGCTACCACTGTGAGCTGAAACGGACTGGACAGTGTAGTTTGTCAATCAAGGTTCTCAAACACCAGTGTTTTGGTGTCCTGCATGAACTCACACATACGTCTGACACACGCAGTCAATCGCCACAGACTATCCCAACAGACAGTGTCTAGACTTCTTACGAAGTGGTGCCCACAATATTAGAATGTAGAGAACTTGAGTTCACGCTACATCAGTAAACATGCAAACATGGCAATATCATACAAACATGGTAATATCATGCAAATATGGCAATATCATGCAAACATGGCAATATCATTAAAAGTTATAGCAACCTTATGTATGTCACAAAATGGTGCTTCCTTACTTAAATGCTATCATTTGTTATGTATTAAATAGGATCAGTAAAACTGATACTAAAGCATGTCAAGAAGAAGGTAATAGTTCATGTTTGTTTTATATGAAATACTGTTATATGGTTCATATGTTAAAATGAATAAATGTTGAAATTGAACTATGTTCTTCATGTTACTTTTATTTTGGGGTGGGATTGTCTGGGTGTAAATTGTCCTAGGTGGTAATTGTGTAGGTGGGGATTATCCTAGATCCCTTAAAATAATACATTGTCAGGTCATATTGAAATAATGCTTTTTCAACATATAATGCCTGAACTCCAGTTCTCAGAGAACTGTACTGGTTACCCATCAAACAGCGAATATCCTTCAAGACCCTCACTACCTGCTTTTCTCTTCTCCACTGTGACACTCTTCCAGGTCTGAAGGCCCTCCTCACTCCCCATATCACTGCCCATAGACTCTCCACATCTGATCAAATCCAGCTCTCTGTACCCTTTCTGAGGACAAAGTTAGCTAGCAAGGGTTTTTAAGTTGTGGCTCCAACTCTGTGGAACAGCCTCCCAACATCTGTAAAATCTGAGGACTTTGTGGAGTCATTCCACCGTGACTTGAGGACCTAACTCTTCAACCAATAGCACTGTATATTTTATTCTAAAGTTAGTGAAGCACCACTGAGCAACTACCTGTTGGAAATTAGTGCTGCACAAGTGTATTATTATCATTATTAAGCAGGTGAAGATGACTGCACACTCTGCCTCCACAATTTAGTCCCATGAATGAAATTAAATTTTTAAGTGAATTTCATATTTAACATCTGCAATATTTCAGCTATATTGTGCATCTCTTTTAAAGATATGTATACAAATACATATCTTCAAACTGTGCTCTGAATAAATACTCAGACAATCTAGACCATTCTAGATTGGCATAGTGTTTAATTTAGTCCCTACTTTCTGGGAGACAGACAAGGTACTGGGAAGGCTGGATGTCTGTTATCAGCTTGAGGACAGTTACATTTGCTTAGTTGAAAATATACAAGAAAAGAAATATTGAACTAAAACAAGAGCCAGCTCATTTATAAACCTGAAGAAGCCTCCTGTCCCTGGAGTGACTAGTGTTTGAACCTCTGACTAAGTATCCCCAAACTCCACCACCACCACCCCCACCTCCAACCCACCCGTGAGTAACAATGTATATTTTATTCCACAAACGGTTTATCATATTGCAGGAATCTGTGAACTGTGAGTCAAGTCAGTTACCTGCTCAATTAAGCCCTTGTGTGACAGTCTATGTGGGAGATATGAAGGCGTAATGTCTGCCTGCCCAGTAGATCACAACAAATGTTTCCCTTTCTGAACAGAAGTAATGAACCATGTGCTGGGGACCACATCAACACAGACTGGGATTAATGAGGTTATATTCACCCAGATAATTACATTGGGTATTTGCTTGTCACCTCATTGGCTGATGTCTCAGGATTCTACCTTGGAGAGAATGGTGGGATAATTTTTTTTACATTGCTTCTCCAGGTATTCAGTGTGATTAGTGAAAAAGATACATATTTATAGATCAAAGTTATTACAAATATGCAAACGAGAATATGTTAATGAAAACATATTATATAAAATATTACATGTAACTTCAAGCCATAATAATGGTGTTGGGAAACTGTAATAGAAGAGAGTTCTGTGACTTAACCTAAGAGAAATGTGTCCCTGTGGAACACTGATGCTTATCATAGATATTTATTTTAACAGTAAACCTGGAAACTTAGAGTCGTATTCTGTAGAAAGACCAGTTATCTTTTTTTCACATTTGCAAAAAAACTTATACTTAGCCAAACCTAAATAATACATGTTTAAACATGTCCAAATTAATGATTTTGTTAAAGGTTGTGTATTTGCCATCTAACAGAATATGTAAGCACAGCTCATACATCTGACCACACATCAAGTGAAACAAATATTTACTAACCTTTGAAAACGTTTATCTATTTTATCTATCTGGAGACGTTCATGATGCAGTGTTTTTCATAAATACCTCTTTTTATTTTGTGTTTATAAACATACCATCTTAAGCAGAGCATATTTGTCTGAAAATCGAGTATGTCAATTCCAACTTACACATCGTATCACACATCATGAGAAACAATATTTACTAACCAATAAACACATTCATTATTCTAGAAACATTCATCTTTCAATGTTGTTTATTAAACATACCTTCTTTTATTAATATACCTCCTTCGGCAGAGTGAACTTGTCAACCCATAGAGTATGACAAGTAAAAAAAACACTTAAGATCTGAACACATATCAACTGAATTAATATTTGGTAACCGCAGGACACACGCATTTATTGAAGTATTGATTTATTTTGCCAAATAGATAGCACTTTTTATTTTTTATCAATATGTTCTCCAGCAGAATATATGCTCAAGAGCAGGCTCAGCATGTTTAGCGGTTGAGAATACAAACATGGTGCATACAAGGGATTAACAGTCATATCATTTAACTGATCTACTAATCAATATATTGATTTAAATATCATATTTGTTGACAGGGAATATCTGATGAAAATCTTTGCTCATCATGACTATGAAACTAGAACATATTGTTGATTTTGTATTTTGCTATGACATAATGTTGGGGTGAAATCTATTTTCATAAATCAATAAAAAGTTTGTTTTGTTTACTTATGAAATACCGTCATTGTGAATGTTTTTGTTTTGTGAGCACTGTAATAAATTTTATTATGTGTGTCCACTAATTTTTTTAAAACAAACAGAATGATTTTTATTTGCGATTAGGCTTCCATTATGATAGGCATGCATGTTTTTCGATCTTGTCCTCTCACTTCTGATTGTTAACGTAAGAATTTGCAGAATCAGTTATTTTAACAAAACATGCATCAATTTTCCAGTTTTTCCCATGGCAACTGTGTTTACTCCAAAAACATCACAAGATAATAGGTATCCTCAGTATTATTCTTTGATAAAGTTTAACAAAGAAATCAACCTTCCATTGTCATACTTTTCTACAAGCAATTTGATATGTAAATGTGAACTCACCAATAATTGATTGCTGTTTACTGAATCTGTTAAGATCTACATTTAATTTAAGAATGATCACCAGATCTTGATGCTTATCAAAGAAAACTGGTATTACAGTATTGCATTTCAAGACTAGCATGCGAAGATTATTAGGAAGGTACCTTATGAAGGACCAAGCATACACTCCAAAAAATAACGTTACTCACAATAAAGATGACATCCATAAATTTTGTTTTTCTAATGTGTTCAATTTCTATTAATGCCCATCAAAGATTTCAAAAGGATGATGATGATAACAACTGTGATGATGATGATGATGATGATGATGATGATGATGATGATGATGATGATGATGATTTAATATGACACTGATATTTTCGTATCTGAGTTCCTGTTTTAAATCTACCAGGCAGCAAGTGTATAAGGGACCATTTATAATTTATGGCTAAGGTGAGTGGTTATGGTTTTAGCGGGGTACCCATTTTTTTCTGGTGAGGTGGGGTGGTGTGTGTGTGCAGGTGTGTGTGTGTGATAACTTTTGTACACATGTTCTGCAGGAGGGTTCAATGATTTTGTACATGACAAGCAGGTAGGGAGGGGATAGGGGGTCACTTACTTTGTACATTAATTTTAGGGGGGTCATTCACATTGTACGTGCACTTCCATAAAAATCATCATCACACCCCCTAGCCATAAACTATGAACGGTCTCAAATGTGGAAGTTTTAAATTTTCATATTCCACATTTTGGATGACTGATTGATACAACAGGGAATTCAACATATCCAGTTACCTTTCAAGGTTAACATAGAAAGGTTTTCAGGAACAAACATGCGTACAATACAACAAAGCATTTGGAACATCAGAGAGGAAGAGATTGCATATGGAAGATGATGTGATATGTCCATGGATTATAAAAAACACGAGAGCAAACTTGTCCCCTTCATGACCATATCATTTCTCCTCATGAAAACATATTTCTCAATGTACAGGATTGTATGAATATTTGATGTTCAAACACAAACATTTACTAAATAAAGATTGTGTTGGACCAGTAGCACTTCATTGAAGGGGAGGTAACTATGTCATGACTCTGAAATGGCTCAGTTAACCTACGGTAGAGAGCCTGTCCATTTACAGACCCAGGATCCAGTCTCCATGAGCAATCATAGTGTTCCGACTATGTGAAGTAAGTGGTGAAGTTTGATAGTTATAACTATCTTAACTCCAAGAGTAATTTGTGAGGGCATGGGGCTATGGAAATTGATACAGAAAGTTTCTTCATAAGGAGAGTACATTGTATGAATACATCATCTTGTTCCCACTTGTCTGTTTGGCTAAAAGGCAGACTGATTAATTGCAATGTAACTCAAAAACTAATCAGCATAACATACTCAATGAAACACTGATCATAATCAAAACATCATACCAACTCTTTGAGTTTTTTTTGCAGAATTTTTGCTCTAATAATAAGAAAGTTGTTTGACAAAGTATCATTTAAATACTGATACAGTTCATTGTTTACTATGAGGGAGGAGTGCAGAGAAAGGCACAGCCAGGTGTTGGAGAACCATCTGCACATGTGCCAAGAAAGTTATTTATTCATTAAATTGTGCTGTCTCCATGCTTTCTCGCACGTTCTGATTATGATCAACGTTACAATGAGTATGTCATGTTTATTAGTTTTTGAGCTAGACAGCAATTCACCGCTTTTGAGCCCAACGAATTATGGTTCTCTAACAAGAGTTATATCCCCTTAATTATATAACAGTAACTGTCACAACTGGCTTCAAGCTGTGAAAGGCAAGGTTAGAATTGATCACTTCAGCAACCAATGCTTGTCGAGGTCTGATGGTCTGGTGGTAAGGCTCCAAGATTGATGCTCATCTTGTTGAACACTGAATGGTCTGGCCCAGACTCACAAATTTACAGACTGCCTCCATGTTAGCTGGATTAATGCTGAGTGTAGTGTTAAACAACAAACTCATCATGATCTAACAGTTGTAAAGATGTTGTCCAGAAAATGGTACTCTCACTATAACATATTAATAACAAGTAACTAAAGCTACAAATCAGGCAACAGGCTAATAGAAGAGATAACCAATGCCAAATGTGTTATCCTTCACAGACAACCACAACACTAAAGAGCTTTTAAACACTGACCTCAACAGGCCCTATGTAAAATACACAGATAAAGAAATAAAACATACAGAATCACCATATATCTCTCCCTACAGCAAATAATACACTCTACAGCTTACCATAAGTCTACGGACAAATAACCAGTAATATGAAACTCGAGGCAACAAGACGATTAGGCTTCCCACTAAACCTCTTAATCTTTAATGGAATTATTATGTTAAAGGTCAGGTAGCATGAAAAATATGTATGTTTGTGAACTATGTTGGTGGACTTCACAGAGTTCTAATGACGAAGCTCTAATCTTCTCATGTGAGGCCTTTACATGTCCTGGTTCACTGTAAGACCTTCAGCAAATCCTGAAGGGGAGATAACCCGTTTCCAAGAGAGATAATCCCAACACCAAAACAAAGGATGCGGTGGGCACAGATTTGACAAATATTACTACTGCTGCAACCACTTCTACGACTACTGCTGAGACCCATGAAGATCAGGGCTAGACATGATCTTCAGTAACCCGTACTTGTCGTAAGTGGCGACTTATGGGATCTGGTGGTCAGGTTCGCTGACTGGATTGGCACATGTCATTGTATCCCAATTATACAGGTTGACGCTCATGCTGTTGATCCCTTTATTGTCTGGTACAAATCTGCTTATTTATAGACAGATGCCAGATGCTGGAATGTTGCAGAGTGTGGCGTAAAGTATAACTCATTCACTCGCACACTCACTCTGAGTATGCTATAAGAATATGCTGTTTAGTCTTTGGAGTGAGTAAGTCTGTCAATCAGTTTTGGAAAAAAAGTGTTACTGGTGCAAGTGGATGGGATTCAAACCACAAACTTTCTGATTCAAGGATGGATGGCTTGTCATCATGACCAAAGGAATTACACCATGGGCAAGACAGTGTCAGTCTAGCTCAGATGGCAGCAAGAATGTCATCCTTGCTCAGATGACAGCAAGAATGCCATCCTTGCTCAGATGGCAGCAAGAATGACATCCTAGCTCAGATGAGGTGAAATGTGTGTATTGGCATGGTGATGATAAATCCTGATATGGCATCAGGACCAATCTGGGATTCAAACCTACCATCAGAGGATACTGCTGACTTTGCAAAATGTCATAGAAACAAGACAAAAAATTTTTGAAATGATTTACCATACATGCCATATAAGCACCCATTATTTATACTGACGGCCCTCTGTATATTAAAAATAACATAACAGAAAAACACAAGAGAAGAAGCACTGAATATGACATGTCTTAGAAACCATCAAGATACCACTTCAAAGCTGGATCCTTATTGCACTGTGGAACACTTTGATTTTGTGTGTTTGAAGTCAGCTTTTTTTTTTGCCTGGGTCTGATAAAGGATTGTGGAAATAAAACAAATATACATAATACATTATGGCTATATTTATGAAAGGGGAAATTATTGTGTAATATCACCAATGCTTGAACTAATTTGAATCTTGCCACTTAAAGTCTCTAAATATGACTTTATTTGATCATTGCTCCCAGTATCAGTACCCAAAATGGCTGGGGCAAATATGGTAACCACATTGCACTGTGCATATGCTTTGACGTGCTCATTATGTTAAAATGTAAGTTTATGATCACTATTTATCAGTCTCATGTTTAATCTTTCATCTGTTGGGAATATTTGCAAATTATGCCCTTTGGCTTAACATAATGTGATTTCGCAAATGCAATCACTCATGAATACCTGAATATTTTCCATGTTACTGTGCTAATGTTTACCAGTGCAGTGGCATAAAATGAATGGTTCACAATAAAATCTCATTTAAATAAGATCTCTCTCCCTCTGATACTCAGAAGAGATATCCTTGTCCATGTTTTCTTAATGCCTGGCCTCAACTCAGAGATGTCTGGCACTACTTGGGCAATTTCCCTGATGTGACCTCCAGTGGAGGTCTCTCGAGATCTTACTGCAGGAAAGTTTTGTATTGGAATAAAAGATCTGATTTGAAAGAGGTTGATCCAAGTCTATTTGCATGTTTTGTTTTGTTCAGTATGCCATGTGTATGTACCTGAGGAACATCCAACAGTATCACATCGATCCACAATAGCCTCATGGCTTATTTTTTCACATTCAGAACTTGATGTTATAGTTCAATTTTGAGATAGTCAGATGTGCTGTATGAATGCCTATTGAGTGCGTAAGAAGGGACATACTCCCTTCAGCTGCATTTCATGTCTCCACAAAAGTGTGAGGTGTATAAGGCCAGACCAATTGTATTTCGTGTTTTACGGATTTTCCCCTCAAAACACCTAAAGGCAGGACAGAAAAAAAGATGAAAAAAAAAATAACCAGTCAAAAGGAAAAACCCATGAGTTTCCATGTTAACTCTTTTGGTATGTTTATATCAACTAAAAATAAGTTGAGTGAGTTCAGGTTTCCACTGATTTGAAGAGGTTTTTACTTCTATACATATATCACATTAACATTAGGATTTTATTCACTGAGGGGGAAAATTAATCTTTATTATGCTTCTTATTTTTGATGTGAAAAACAAGAAATAAAATTGGTCTGGTCTAACTAACCATCACAACATAATTTCAGTCCATTTATTTTGAGAAATAGAAATCAGAAATTGATACCAATCAATGCATCAATCACTTGAATCAGAGACCATAATAATCTGATATATGGTCCCTGCTTAAATGTAGAGTAAGCAGGAACATCCTCACTAATCCTGTGTATTTTATGTCTATGTTACCATAGATATGGCGATCTCATAGCAGGCTTTCAGTCAGACTACAGGGGTGTTTAGAAGTAAATTTTGCCAGACCGAACCAAAACTTACCTGCCAGCAAATAATTTAGGTTTGACAAGCAACATATTCAGTTTATCATACCATTGGAATTATCATTAGTTTTTACAGGTGAATTAATAATGATATTATCATGAAACATTGTGAATACCTTCGTATCCATGTCTAAATTTTAACCTGACCACTCTATGCATAGGTAGGTACTATTTTCTCTCATTTACAAAAGGCAGTTTGAGAAGGTTTTAATATCACATTGGCAAGTGAGTGATTTGGTGAGTGATCTTATTTTGAATTTGGTGAAGATCAACATACTTAAATATAACAATTGTTCAAATATAAATACAGCACATATTCAATATATCTTTTGAATCATCTAGTGCTTTCATTTTTAAAACGGTGCACACTTAAATGTTAAACAAGCAATTCATTAAATACATGCACTCCATATATCTGGCTTACAGTACTTATTTTGCTTTTCCTTTTAAACTTTTCTTTTCTTGCAATAGTCAATCCTGAGAACACTGTGATCATGAAACATCAGTATACATATTAACATTTGTATGGTTTATAAAGTGTGATTGAACATAAATGATATTAAATTTATTTACAACAGGCAAAAAATACAAATTTGTCAGCTGCAAATTTTATAGACAGTATCATTCATATATGTAAAGTAATTAGACATAAAATGTGTGTGAAATACCTACCTGTGACTCCACAAGCTGAGAATGAGAGACTTCATTGTGACACTGTTAAAACGGTTTTATCAATTCACTATAAGGTGCCTTGTATACAGATATATACTGATATACTCCGTATACAGGCTCCAACTAGACATACAACCGCTTCTATTGTATCATGGAGGTGTATTTGGTGGGACCAACAAATCTTGTCGGATCGATGAAGTATTGATCTGTATTGATCTGCAATGAACACACAGAGCCCTTTCATGGGGACAAGGCCCAAATGAGTCTATGGGTGGCAAACAACCTCAAGGGTAGAGATATGGAGGGGGAGGAGACAGGAGAGGGACTGAATGTGACATTTCTTAGAAACCACTGAGATACCCTCTTCACTGTTCAATCCTTATTGCACCGTGTAACTGTGTAAAGCTTTGATTTGTTCAGACTTGTGTATTTGCAAGTCAGCTTTTCTTCATGTCTGGGTCTGATAAAAAGATTGTGAAAGTACAAATAAATAAATAATTCATTATGGGCTCAGATTTTGTCTATTGTGTGGAATGAAAATATGGTGAATCTGCGTGAATTGGATTAACAAATTACATGAACTCAACTTGTACCTCTTGACAATATGTACAGTCAAGAGTCTTATGCAGTACTGGATATGCCAGGATTAAAACAAAATTACCAAAGCCAAGATTACGCATACTTCAATTTTAAAACAAATTTGCGATGTCAGTTCTTAACACTGAAGAATGTTTTTATTAAAAACAACATCATCAAGGAGGTTTTGCTCATGGATATCATTTGTTAGGCTGACATTTAGTCCATGAAAAAAAGGTACCTCTTGCAAAAATCCTTATCAACAGATAAGGAAATAAATTGAATTAAAAAGGAGCCCAGAATAATTCTTTGTCCAGTTAAGTGAGGCAATCAAACCAGGCTCAATCATTCCAGACTTAAGTTGGAGTCCTTTTTAAGTTGTTTATTAAAGTCAGGTGACAAACTAATGTTTTGTGTTTGCCATGGCTAAAAATGTAACTATTAAAATGACATTAATGAAGTGTTTGTGTTATGCTTATTGCTACAACACACGGGTAATAATTACAGGGCAAAAATTTACTTATCATGCTTACTTGATTCATAATTTCTAACAGCTACCTATGTGTATTGCAATGTAATTTCACTGTGGAATGCTCAGAGTTCTGCATTACTAATACCCTGATCAAAGGATAAACCTGAATTTTGTTTTCAGCTCCCTGGGAAACGTACACCCCATTCTGTCTGGAAGTTCCAAGAAACCTAACAGTCACCTTACCATCCCACTGGGTACCCGTACACTGCTTGATGACCTGGGCACATTTTTCAATCTAAGTTACCTGCCCATGGAAACACCACATTGCAGGAAAAAACATAACATGCGATGCTCTCAGGATTAAAGCTATTCTCCATACTTAACATGGCCATATGACACTACAACAACTGGGAAGGTCTATCCAAAATATATGGTGTAAAATTATTTGGCAATTTTAAATGGCCTAATATTCTTCAAGTGAGTTTGGTTTTATGACACACACACCAATATTCCAACTGTATGGTGGAATATTCTTCAAACAGTTCATAGTTGCGTTTCTGAAAACTGGTATCATTGATCTTATTGACAGCTATAACTTTCACTTTCATGAATATTTAATTTTGCATTCCACAGATAATTCTAAATAAAAAGACAAAGTAGTACTCTAAATAATATATCTTCATAACTGCCTACACTTTCATGGCTGTTTCTCAGTACATATTAGTTTAATCCAGTGCTTAGCTGAATCTATATATAACATGAAGTCCATGACAGAGACAAATGACTGTTTTTCCACTCTGATATATACACTGATATATACAGTAATCTTGCTGTTTATCTAGATCTTCAATGTTATCAGTGACTGGATTAATATCTGAACCTGTGTATTATTCAAGCACTCCAACGGTCACCATATCTTGTCAAATGTGTCTTTTGAATAATATCATTCTTGTTATGAAATAAGCAAATGTCTCAGAAAAATATATGTTTGTTTTGAATTATTGCTCTACAAACTGTTGCCTACTGTGCACTGTGCCATTGTACAAAGAGATCGCAATGCAAAAGATACTGCAACTCCCATGCCTGACCGTAGACTTCTGACAGCTGTACTCACTATAATGAGGTTGCTTTGTATAACTACCCTGAACATTACATAGCCTCAGAGGTTAGAGCTTGTCTTGACAGTTTGTTGACGTATACTGGAAATTGAAAGTCATTTAAAAAATACAATCAAAAACACTTTGGTGAGATTCTTCTTTTTTTTTTTTTCTTTTTTTTTTTAAATTATGATTGCTGGTAGATTCTAGTTATCATTGAAAATCATTCTTCCAAACACATGGCTGGACTATTGCTGACTGGCATTAAACAACATTCATTCACTCCTGTTTGGAAGAGATCCAAAGGCCTCACCTCCTGCAGTGGTTAATGTTTGAGGTAACGACATTACGAAATCAGCAAAAATAAAATCACTCAACTTGATTGAAACTTAATTCCCAAGATTTCACAATTTTCTTCAGCATGGGCTAAACATACCCATGATTTAGAAATATGAAGTTGGTTTTCCCTACTTTGTGAATGGTAAGTAAAGTGTTTATACAGCATTTAGCAATATTCAAGCTATATCACAATGGAGGATACCAGAACTGGTTAATTAACAAGATTTGGAACTAAACTTTGCCTTTGGTGTGATGAGCAATTTCTATAACCACTTGTCTACCCCATTATATGCTTCTATTATTGACAGGAACTTTAATCAACCTGACAAGCTTGTTTAAACAATATAATGTCAACATTAGATCTCATGTACTCGGTACTGAAACAGGCACTAACACAACCATGTACACCATACGTAGTACCATAATTGCTGTAAAAAACTCCCTGGGTGATTAGAAAATTGGAGTGAGAAATTTGGCATTGAAAGTGACTGAGTGAGTTTGGTTTTACGCTGCTTTTAGCAATATTCCAGCAGTTTCATGGCAGAGGACACCAGAAATAGACTTCACACATTGCAACCATGTGGGAAACCGAACCTGAGTCTTTGGTATGATAAGCAAACACTTTAATCACTGGGCTACCCTTCTGTTGGGAACTGATCAGTAGTGAACAAAAGAAACAAAGTTCAAACAACAGAAAGATAAAACTGAATTGTTTAAAAAATAGATAATATGTGTTTATATATCCCATTATACATAATTTTTTTCATGTCACATACACCTTAGCAGAGCATCATTAAATTTTCAACTTCTGGGGAAACTAATAAACATTACTCACAAGATGCTGAGGACACTTATTATAGTGACTATGGTAAGTCAAATCTGGTGTAATTCACAGGTTCTGGCTTGTTGAACTGATATCTCGAGTGATATATCTGAGAAAAGGTTATAACACATACTAGGTGCAGTGTGATATCCTAGTCACTGGAAAAGGCTCTGCATTCATAAAAATGCTTATAATATTTATTCTAGTTTTTGCTCCGCTTTGAGGATGCGTAGGTTTGTAGAACCCACAATCAAGTAATAAAAACATCTCAAATAAAATGTTAAGAACTTTTAAAAGTTAAAAAAAAGACATGTCCATTAGGAGGAGACATTTGATGTATAAATAAGAAATTTCAAGTTGACAGGTCCATTTGGTTGCAAGGTACTGATGAATAGACTTGACTCAGCATGTAATCTGAGTATTGGAGTCCTTTATGTAAATATAGCTCCAAACATGCAAATTGGATTGACCTGCAGACACTTTGATGTTAAAATATGATCACTTTTTAATATTACACAAAGAAAAATATGTATATCATAATTAATTTAATAAAATAATACCCTTAAAATAATTAGATGTGATTGTGGAGAATGTTACATAGCTTCATGTGTTGGGGCATGTTGAAGCCAATTTATGGTATAGCTGATTGGCATTTCTTATTTTCATGCGCAACTTTTGGATATGGAACATTTGTTCAAACTAAGCTTTATATCTACATAACACCACAGTATACATGTTTCAACAGCATAAATCTGAATATAAATTATATATGTCAGTTCATATTTTTGAATAATGCAAACAGACATGTACTAAAAACAATATTTCTGCATTTTTGTCAGTGTACAATCAGCCACCCTTAAAATCTTTCTTGTTAATAAGTAACGATGGCTTTTAAAGTTTTAGTTCTACTGGCTTGTTACCTGTGGACACGCATCTACTAAGACTAGCTGGCAGTTGTGATATTTTGCACAGTTGTTTTATTAAATAAAACGTATAAACGAAAAAAAAAGTTATGGTACGCAAAATCAGCAAGTTTGAGAACATTGCTGAACAAAGTATTTCACTATTTGACACTGGCAGTTACGATACCAGGTTCATTTACACGATTGCTGAACTTACCTTATCGAAAATACAATCCTTTCCTGCAGCGGACGGAGTGCTGTTGACTGATCACAAGGACCTTAATAGCCTCGGTCTTATCAAATCAAATTTATATACATGGCTTAACAGCTGGTCGTAACTTGTGTTTACATTCTAATCCCCCGCCAGTCTAAGGACGGATGAAAGAAAGGTTATAATTGGCGTAAGTACAATCCCAATTTCTCTATAATGAGATTCTATTGGTTGATAACAATATCGTCTGCTAGATTCGACGCTCTTAACAACCAGCATACATTATGAAAACGTCGGATGGATTAGCGAGTTATAATGCGATTAGTCACCAATGTCGGCAAACCAGAGCTTCACGGTCAATTCCTATATCAAAGAAATAATCTTTAAGAAGCATTTCATTGTCAACTGTGCATACTGTATTCTGGCTAATATGTTTAGATTTGCTGGCTGAAACGGGTAAAAATCAAAATAACATTAGTGGTCTTGAAAATAAAAGTTGTTTTATCCAATCATAATAGCTTATACATAAAGCTTGGTTTATTCACCAATCATAATGCTCGTTTCAGAAGACCTCTTATAAACAAACAAAATGGCGGAAAACGTGGATGGGCGTGTTACAGCACTAAGAGTAAGTCAGGTAAGTTGAATTTTCATGCTGAATTTGCCTTGACAGGTGTTGATATTGAATTTGAAAGGAAGCTTGATCATTAATGAACAAATCAGATTAATTCTGATTTATATTTCCCTGTTAGTTTTCTACTATGACTGTCGCTTTCGATGCGTTTACAATCAAATTTCATTCCTACTCAGCTGATACCCCCAATTTAGCCTAACTCCACAGTAATGTACAAACAATGGCGTGGTTGTGATTACATTTCTGTGTTCGGCGAGGTATGAACAAGGAAGCGTGTTTTTACCACAGGCAAACAATATTCTGTTTCAGCTGGATGCTGCTGAGTTAGATCAGGAAGTACTACAACTGACCAAGACACATCTCAACAAAATATTCAAATACCACCAGGTATTGTAATGGCATTCAGTCACTTGTAGGATGATATTAATTCTTGAAAATACTTGGGAGGGGGCTACGAGCGGAACTCTTACCCTGATACGCTTTGTTTGCTAGAACTCTCAGTCTTTAATGCATTTTAATGCATAATATCTGAATGGGCCTTTGAAGCACTTGCACTTGCTCAGGCTGTGTCTCACACTCAGACATCCGAGCTCAGAAGTCTCCCTTCCCAGATCAAGCGTCTGTCCCAATATAATTTATATCCAATTTTCTATTGTGTGCTCAGAAAAAAGAAAACTAAATTGTGTATATGAGCGGACAGAGTTGTTTGATATGTGTGGGTAGTGACCACAGTGTGAAAAAGTTCATGTTTTATGTAGTAATTTTGCAACTTAACTAGCCTAATGTCCATATGATAGTGCCTCTAAGTGTGCAGCCATAATTTACTCCTGATGCAATGAGTTCTGAATATGACCACAGTGAAAGTGCTCATATGTCATTAATGTGTTTGGTTTATTAACTATTTTCAAACTTATCTTTATAGCAATATATCAAGGTAAAATATTATGAGTTACAATTCTGTAACTGTATGTATAGAATCGGTCTAATTATGCTGTATATCATCTAAATACATTATATAGCAATGAGACAAAGTCTACAAATATATGCATGTCTACTTTCAGTACTAAGTTCAACATTTCATCCAAATATTATTTACAATTAGGAAACATCATGACAATTGAAAAACAAACAATTTGTCATGCATATGCATATACATATAGTTACTATAATGATACAGACCAATTTTTTGCTCATGAGTGTAAAGAGATTTTGCACATAAAATATCAGTTTGGTGATAATCAGGTTACAGCTGGAAATACCCCATAGTGACACCTTAGAAAAAGTTTGACTTGTTTTCAGATCTTAACATTTTCATACCTTTTCCTTGTGTAGTCTCAAAACTTTTAAGAAAACCAATTGACAAGAGTTATGTCCCTTAAGGATTTAGGGGTGAATTCCAGTTTTAACTGATTACAATATGTTTTTGACAGGCATTTATTTGGTAAAATGATCTATGTGAAGTGTATATGGATAAGCACAATGGATATTTTGCATATCAAGCAAATTCCCATGTGAGGCATGCATAAATAAACATGGTGTATAAACTTCATAAGAGTGTACTGTTATATGAGTTTAGTTAACGCCACTCTCAACAATATTCCAGCTTTGTGGTGGCGGTCTCTAAATAATTGATTCTGGAACAGACAGCCCTGTAATCAACAGCATGAGCATCAATATGTATGACACAGGGGGCAATATTGCACCTTCATTGCAGAAACCTCTATTGATGGTTGGTTGAATTTGTTTAGTGCCAGTCTCAGCAGTGTTCCAGCAATATGATCTGTAAATGACAAAGTCAAACTGGGTCACTAAGACTTGTCACGTTTTACAACAGCCTCTCAGGATTTAGAAGCTGCAGCACTAAGGAAGGATAACAATATATGGATGAACAACATGTATATTATAGTGAGAGCAGTGTATCAGTATTGTTCTATCACTTGTTTGATATAATGGTGTTAGAACCTGCACAGAAACATCACTCTCCATATTAAGAAATTGTTCATCCATTTATAAGTAAACTTACAGTTTTACAACCACTGTGAGATTTTCAGGACCTGCCAAGCCAGGGATCTCTAGGGACATGGCGTGAATGTTTGTTGTTTAACACTGCACTTAACAATATTAATGCTGTTTGGCAGTTTTGGGGAACAGAAACAAGTCTTTCCCCACGAACATCGATCTACATATTTGGGATACAGAGACATCCAATTCAAAAAGCTTAAGAACTCTCTGCCATTAGTTGCCGCTTACAAGCTTGGGATTCTGAATACCAATTCTAAACCGGGTCTTCACAGAATTATGGCATAACAAACTGTCAAAAAAGCTTCTGTATTATATTAGATAAAAGAGCTTGAAATAAGACAAAATGGCATGAAACATGGTATTTTATTACCCTATAAATTTGTCATATTCTGATTGGTCAATAGTCAAAGCATACAAAACCATGTCAAATCTGTCACATGACACGCTACAGGTGTTGTACGAATGACTTTTTACCTTAGACGGAATGTGACTGCCAAATGTCTGATTGCTTCGAAATTTTAGATTTGGAATATAGAATCATGGGCATAAACAGACCAATACAATTGTTTGTTATATTTTTGTATTTGTTTGTATGAACAAATGCATCCAAAAAAGTAATATATTTCTGTATTTCACTTATCATTTAACCAAAAATTAAATTCAATAATTTTTAACATAAACTAAGTCATCCTCAGTAGTCTCCCTTTATGACCGTTCAGGAAACATCATGGCGAAATGTTTTGTGTCTCACTCTGCTGAAGGCTGAATGTTATTGTTTGAGAGATAAGTTACATTAATGGTCACATGCAATGTAAACCACAACTTAGCAGATTCTGATACCTTTAGGTATGTATTTACTGAAACAAATCATCAACAATGCCAATTCAACTTATAAAGTTGAAAAAATGCCTGTGAAATAGGAGTTCAAACGATTCACAAATTTTTCCCTAGTGCTGGGGGAAAAAGTGGTTTCAACAGCTATGTTGCACTGTGCCCAAAACGCACGTGCAGTGAGTAGGTTTGTGGAGCTTGAAACTGTATGCCTGCTCGGAGTATGAGGTCGTGAGCAGTAGTCTAATCTTGGTTTTGTACATAAACTAGTAAATAATTTACTCGTTACATCAAAAAAACATATTGATTGTGACAAGCAGACTCTGTCGCAGAGAAAACTCAGTGTCTGGTTTAATGACACCTATTTGTCTGCCTGCCTGTCGGCAAATACTGACCATTTGCAATTTGAAATTAACACCTATCGGGCTTATAAGCCAATGTAACCCCTTGTAACTTCTGTATTTTGGAATTTACAAGAGTTCCTTTCAGCCTTTCAAAATTTTTAAACACCATGTAACTAATAATGAATCAGCATTTATGCACATTCTCCATTGTACTGGAGTGACTTTGTACTATTGCCTTTTGCATGCCTGTGCATATTCAGTTAGATCAGGGACAGTTTCAAAAGGTTCATGAATCATTAACAATAATATATGAAATGTATATGGTTAACATGTGCCCTTCTTTTAACCGGCAACAAGTATTTGCTTTGATGAATAATATATGCTGAAATAGGAATTTAATTATCATTACAGTTATCTCAGTATAGTTAAAAAGCATGTTTAGATACTACAAAGCCTTATGACATGCCCCCTTGGTTAGCCCTGTTCTTGGTAACCCAGGGGTGATCCAGTCAGATCAGCATGAATCAAATGGTATTGATTTCATTGATTGATAGATAAGAAAATCTCTGTCGGTGTTAGGGATATCTTGATGCCTCGAAAACTTCAATTAACCACTTGATGTTATGTTGACAGTGTTTTCAAGGACTCTTTGTGCATTTATATGCAGTCTTTGTACATTTGCCTGTTTTTCAGTCTTTCTTATATATTTTTTTGGAGTCAGTCCAAGTGATCATCATCTTAATAACTAGTATGAAATTGTTTTAGAAAATACCAGGGTAAGGTGCGTCATGTTTTTCAATGCTTCTCTGATTTGTCAGGCTTAACACATTTTTTATTAGGTAGACAAGCTTATCTTAAATTTGGGTCTAATGGATAAAACAAGGAAGTTAATCTTCCCCACAGCACTTTGAGTTATCTCCCCTTTATGTCCCAGAAGCTGGTGCTGGTAAACCACCAGTTGTAACCAGGTTGAGCTTTAGATTCAAACTTAGGATTGTGTAAGTCACTTATAGGATATGGGTTAGGTTGTTGTTTAATACCAGAATGAGCAATTTTGAAAATATGCCAGCAGTCTGTAAACAAATAACATAAGGACCAGACAATCCCATGATTAAATATCAGGAGCATTGACCTACCATTGTGATACCATGACAGTGAGGCTGACCACCCAATCCTGTTAACTGCCTCCTTTGACAAGCATGAGTTACTGAAGACCAATTCTAACCTGGGTCTTTATGGGACAAAGTAAACTTGTATAGACAACCATTAATTAATTGCATTATTTGTGTACTTGTGTTACAGAGCAGCTTTTTGACAACATACGACCCAGAAATAAACGCCCTGCTCAAGTTTGTACTTTGGAAGGTCAGTATTGAATGTTTCTTTGTCATTGACTTGGGTTCAGCGTATCTTTGATCACTGTACCACTTTTTATATAGCTACCAGAGATGACATCAATAGCTTGTCAGCTTTCTGATGTGGACGAGATGTTTGTGATCAGAAAGTTCATGAACAGAGAATTTTCTGGATTTCATCATTTTTTTTATCCTTGTTCTTTTTTCTTTTTCTTTTTTGCAGTGAAACGCAGAAAGTTGTCTATGTTTGTCAAATAGCATCTTCGAAAAATGCCAGTCAAACGTTTTTAGTTCGGAATATAATCTGAGTGCGCATGATTATATTTTTTTTCATGTACCTGACTAAAGGGATTATATATTGCATACCAGCAATGAAGGATTAATACTCCCAACATGAAATAACATTATGAAACCCCAAAGCTGTGGTGAGTTACAGCACTAATCTGACTGAAATCAGTCATTATGATTGGATTGCACTGAGTCTAATCAAGCTCGTAAAGTGGAGATCTGAAGCAGGTGTCTGTCCTTGACATTGGATGTAATGTTCACCAGCCAGAAGCCAAAATTTGTTAGAAACAGACCAATGGTATCAAAATGGATATACCAACTGACCATTTTCAGCTGGCATACCACCTAGGCCTGCTTTCCATGAGAACGTTAACTGATGACATGTAGTAATTGTATAAATAATTGTAGATTGGTTTGTTTCGCTGTTCCTTAAACGCCGTACTCAGCAAACAAACCATCTGAATAACAATGGTCTAGATAGTAGCCTGGGCCAGACAATCCAGTGATTGCAGCATGAGCATTGATCTACGCGCTTTTGATATGATGACATATGTCAACCAAGTCAATGAGCCTGACTGCCCAATCCCATCAGTCACCTCGTATGACAAGCATGGGTTGCTGAAAAGCCTAATTAATGCCTCCTTCCATTATGGATTTTCAGACACTTAATGTTTCTTATTTTGTTGCAAAACAATGACCAACTATGAAACACCACACTAACTTATTAAAAACAACTTTATCATAATGTTATGCCATTGTGTAGCATAGTATCATAGCATCATCAACATGATGTCCTTGTGTGTTATATTTATAATGTCATCCTTTTCATGTTGTATCTCATCCTTGATATCTCAAGGGTAAACGTTCTGATAAATTGCCACTGTACCCTGGATGCATCTACGACATGGCCTGATATTTTTATTCCCTCCCTTGGCTGGATTTTTATCCAATCAGGTTTCTACACTGGGAACAACTCACCGTCACTTTTTAAGGTATGTAACCAATTAACCTTGGCAACACAAATCATGCAGAGATACAAGGCGTTTTTGCATATATTTTGCTAAAGTTTCGGACATGACAGTTTGTCTGTATGATTTCCCAAAATCTGAGTCGCACTGCAAACAAACCTTTGCAGCTGCAACTGCTGTCCTGTAGCTTAGCTGATTGGCCACTGTGAGAATGTGAAGCCAACCAAGGATGGTAATAAAATTCTCGTAGATGCATCCAGGGTATAGTGTAGGTTTACTGGAATGTATACCCTGGAGATATCAAGGATGGTTGTATTTGTAATATCATTCTTTTCATGTTGTATCTATGATGTCATCTTTTTCACGTAGTATCAGTACTTGGATATTTAGTTCAGATGTCATCAGTTGCCATGCGGATGTGAACACACATATCTATAATTCATTCATGCATTCTCAAGGCATTTATGAGATCATGTTAGGTCTGGTGGTGGAAATGAGAATGGTTTCAGAACGACTATTCAGATCAGTTCGTATTGTCACATTTGGTACTTTTAAGCACAGGGCTCCAAATTCCTTGTATGTAAGTGCCAAGGCCCTGGTTGCATGGTTAAAATAAGTTCAAAGTGGATGCACGTATATTAATTTTATGTTTTGAGCAAAAATTCTTTTTTATGTATTTTGTGAAATCTTTTGTGAATGTAATTTTAATAACTTGGTCACACATTTGGAAATTAGTGATTATGTAAATCCTCACACTGGACATTGATCATTGAAGTTCACAGTGATTGACAGTCACAGGCTTTTAAAACATGGTAGCATGCAGGATGCCAAGTGAACACTTCTGGATTAGTATTACTTTTTTATCAATTTTTGTGTGAAATGAAACCTTAGTAATGCTCTCCTTTCTGACATATGGAACCATGAGAATATAACATATTTGGAGTGGTAACATTGTATATCACAAAGTGTCTATAGATACTCCAGGTAATTACAAACAAAGGCATGTAGAACTTGTTTACCAACATGCTCTGTCAGCGGTATTCATAAGTGCCCATTCAGGTGTAAATTACAATCATGGGCCCTTGTTTACCTGCTGGGATACAGAAAAATCAGTGGATTTCATGTCTCTTCCTATTAGTCAGTGTGCAGACAAAAGCTCATTGTCACTTGACTACTGCCTTAACTAGCTGCTGGATTTGGAAAGAAAAAGGAAATATATTCTTCAGATGTTGTTATCTCCCGCAACGCGTTTTGTGTGGGGTATTAAAATGCGCCCCGTCCGTTCATGCACATTTATCTTTTCCGGAGCAGAACTCAAACCGTTCAATATTTCTTCATCAAACTTGACACATAGATTGGTCTAGTGGTGTACTGGTGCCTTTTGATAGTTATGGAATTCTGAATAAAATATTTTTTGGCATTTCCATGGCTTATTTTTCTTGATATTTAAAATGTCAGGCACACATTTTTAGTATAAAGAGTTAAAAATTATGAGACAAAGTTATTGTCTGATATGCGTAATTTGACACGAGCTGAAGTGTTAGGGAAACCTACATTGTTATAAAGTGAAGGTGGAGGCTACGGTTATAAATATTGATCGGTATTTTAAAATAGTTAACAATTTGATCCATATTGTGTAAGATCTTGTTGCTGGGTATGTGTAGAGAGAATAATGGAGGGCTTAAAAAAACAGAAAAATATGAATGCCCACTGAGAACGATTATGTTTAAGTTAACACGTTGAATATTCAGCTGAAAATAGACGTGATGAAAGTGTGATGAAATTCATACATGAGAGTCATGTTTTTCCAGTGAAAATGTCACAAAGACAGTGGAGCGTGAGAAGGGATGTCACTTAGACGTAAGGGACAATACAAGATGAATTGATAGCTGCTATGATTGATTTTTAACACCGGCTATCGATTGAGATCATAGCAGTCAATAATCATAAGCTAAAAATGCAAGGATTATGAATAAATGATGGAGACGTAATTTTAAGCAAAAATGCCCAAAACATCTGGAAGAAATGAAATATTTCAAATCACTTGTGATTTGTGTTTTGCATGGATAACTAACAATACAGCTTCATGAATATTATATAAGAGCAACCCATGAACAATATCCTAAATTTGTATATTGCATGAGAAGACTTTCTTCTATCGCAAAAGTTATTGTATGATACTATCAATATCACAATTTTCATACTGATAATCATTAATAATTTCTCTATCGACAGTGTTTCTGATTATTGATCATTTTGACCAGTCCTATTGATTTTTGTGCTCGAAAAAGATACAGAGAGGAAACGGAACAAACTCAATATTTGGAATATTCTCTTGGAACTGAAAGGTGGTGGCTGATCAATAAGATGAAAGCACAGATATGAATAGTATACAATGTTTAGCATGTAACCCTGTATTTTGTTTAACTTCTTATCCTAAGGGGAATATTTGTATCTCTGGTGGTTGGTATTGAATATATTCGTTTATACAACATATGATTATTGATTCCAAAATACCAAGACATGCACAACAGACAAAAGAATGAAGGATATAAACTTGATAACATATTTAGCAGTGGCCTTTCACTGTAACATTTTCAATATATACTGAGGAATATTTAGGCCACACATTATAAACTTTTGGAGTTTACCATTTAGTCATAACAAAGGGAAATGTTACAATCAGAAAAATGAACTAAAACTTGAATAAAAATATGATATTAGATAACTTTTGTAATGCTCATTGTTTATGGAGTAAGCCGGATACATTCATGTATTTGCAAGGCTTCACTATTTAAATACTCAATGATCAAATCAGAAAATATACAGGAGGTGCATCAACGTATATTTACTATGAACAGAAAACTCCTAATAAATGCTTTTTTGGAAACAAATTTTGCTGTCTCACCCATTCTCTCTATGTTCTACTCCAAGTAAAATTGGATGGTGAAACTTGTGTTCACCATAAAATTAAGTTGATGTGGCCTTACCAACTTTCTGACCTATCCTGTTGTGAAGCCTCCAGTTATTTGTTTAGACACCCAAGTTATCAAGCTTGATAACATATTGACATGTTATACACCAAGTGGCTAGAAGGGTTTGAAAAAGGCTAGCTATTTCCTGAATGTGTTCGCCAAGAACTGACCACTTTGGACATTTATCGATCTATTTTCATGATTTTATGAAACTACCTCATGGTGATATTTTACCGTCAGATAGAAATCATAATGTTTGTGAAAATGTATTATTTAAGATTTATTTAAGAGTCTTTGTGTCGAAGTTGAGGGTGCAACAATAAATCAGGGATGCAACCTTGACCTTGCGTGTTAGCGAGAGACAGTATGATAAAGGTGGAGGATATTATATGAGTGTCCATGTCATACTATGTGTATGACACGAGTGTCTAAATGTTGATATTTCCAGAGTGAGAGTGAGGGACATTCCGATATTTAGGCATGAGTGTCCTAAACTTGGTGTGACACTGGCATGAATATATTATTCTGTTTATTACCAAAAATAGACCCAAATCTACTTTCCGATATAGGCTAGCTACCTGCCGTCGTTGCATGTAGAACTCAATGTCACAGAAAAAGAGTGCCGTCATAGCATCGTTCATGATGTCATGTTACTGTGACATTGTGATATTTTGTGCAAGGGCATAGCATGAAAAATATGGACCCCAATATATTTGCCCTCGGAGGTAATAGAAGGTAATATGTCATCATTGTGAAAGCGAGTAAAATGTTTTTGGTTACGTTTGCATCTATGTCAGTTTGCATGTGATGTTTTCACAAAAATCTTAATTAATGTTCAGCTAAAGTGAAATCAAACTGCAAAAAAGAGGTGATTATATGAATGAGCTTGTTGTCTAACAACAATCTCAGCAATATACCAGTTGACTGTGGTCCTTTAATAACTCACGCTCGACCCTACAGTCCACAGGTAGGCATCAACCTAATCCTCGATAATCTCCAGGGTATATGTTAGGATTAATCTACACTATACCCTGGACGCATCTCTGGCTTGGCCTGATAATTTTGTTACCTCCCTTTGCTTGCTCTGCATTTTCCAGTAGCCAATCAGCTGAGCCTCTGTTACATCCTAGTTTGCCAGTGTGAACAAAGATGGTCACAGCTGTGGAGGTTTGTTGGCAGTACAGCTAAGATTTTTTGAAATCATACAGACAAAATGACAGGTCCCAATCTTTAAAAATATGTGTGCAAGAACTATTTCTACCTCTGTCAGAGAGGTTCAGAGTAAAACATCAGCTCTGCATCATTTGTGTTTCCAAGTTTAATTGGTTAGGTAATTCAGAAGCAAAAGTGAGTTGTGATTTGTACATTCAAACAACTGCCCATCGTAGACATCTGAGGAATAGAAAGCCAGCTTAGGGAGATAAGAAGAAGACGTAGATGCATCCAAGGAGATTATCGAGGATGCAGCTGGAGTAATTGGGATACGCAATGATGCATCAGCCCAATCAGAAACCTTGACTCCCCAGTCCAGTCCAAGTCCATCTTCAACAAACATGGGTAACTGATGACCAATTTGCAGAAGACCAATTCTACCAAGAGGGAGGGAATGGAATTTAACGCTGCAATCTGTAGTGTTAAAGTCACATCATGGCTCCTTGTAAAAGATATATTCAGGGTAGATGAAACCAGTGGTCAACATATCAAGCAATAACGCACAAAGTCACTGTGTAACCAAACTAGTCGGCAACTAAGACTAATTTAATGACAAGCTTTTAGCACTATGCTGGGATTCACACAGTTGTTGATGCTGTATGACTGTTGTAATTTTGTGTACCATTACCGAGATTTGTTTTAAGCTCTCTTAGTGCTAAGATAGGCATAAGTGCCATATATTGACTTACAACTGTCTTAGGACTAAGATAACTTTGAAAATCTAGGCCTAGGTTGGGAGTTACGATCATTTTTACACAATTGTTTTGTAGAATGAGGTACAGGGGATTTATTCTACCCATGGTGAATGAATAAATAGTTGTCTGAATGTATTCATCTGTGTAAAAGATTTATGATTTAAATCAAAATTGAAATTAAGAATCAGAAATTCACCTGATTCACACCAGATACATTTGAGGGTAGATTATTTAAAATATCCACCTGATTTCCACCTGGTTTTCACCTGAAGTGTTGAAAATGCACAGCACTGACGACATTTGGACACCTGCTGAGAAATGCTTTTTATTGATTGTGTTCATGAATGATTTCTTTTGTAGATGTAAGTGGCCATGATTAACGCCCTATTATTGTGTCAACTCACAGCCATGTTTGAACACAATGTAATGATGGATATTGGGAAACTGACATCGGTTGACAGTCTATTTATTGGTTTGATGGCTGTTGTTGTTCAGGGGCTGATTGTATCGAGGTGTCGTGGGATGCGTTGTCGTATCGGTGAACAATAGCATAATCAATATTTACTGCTGATTTTTTTATGCATTTCATAGTCCGACTGTGCAGACACGGTAATATTAGACTGGAAACATTATGAAATCCACTGAAAAATCTGCCTATGACATTATATCTTTATGTTAAGTGCTGTTATTACTCACCCTTACCGCAGTTTAATATTTTTACTGCAATATTACACTAGTGTAATACTGCTAAACGTATGACGTCATAAGGTTCACAGTTATGACATTACAATGCCCCTGTGGCAGTGGTAATGGTATTACTCCTTGCTTGACTCACAGAAAGCTGAGAGTTATCACACATAGAGCTGACAGACACAGTTCCTAACAATGTATGTTGGCGAGTAATAAATAGATTACTAAATTCATGCCCATGAAAGACCATTTTCATGAAACTCATAGATATTTAGTATCAAAGTTGCTTTTCTTGATTGATATGAAATCATTAGCTCATTTAGTAGAAATGGTGTTACACAGGTCATTTAGTATCCTCTATTTTTCACACAGTAAACCATGTTTATAACAAACACCAATTGTAATAATGGACGAATGTTTTTGCCATGGAATGTTCATCAAACAACAATTACAACAAACTGAACTTTGTGTGAATGGTGCGCATCCCAGCACTGGATTTGAACATGAGTTTAATGATAAGAGGGATTTGTGTTTTGTTTGATCTCTTTAATTCCCAGTGCCAGGCAGGAGAACAACACGTACGATCTATCGATACCATTGTGTGTGAACACACCCACGGATGAACCTCAGAAACTTTGCTCTTCGGATGGAGTAAGTGAGTGAGTTGAGTTTTACGCCAAACTCAACAATATTCCAGCTAGGTAGCGGTCTGTAAATAATCGAGTCTGGAACAGACAATCCAGTGATCAACAACATGAGCATTGATCTGCGCAGTAGGGAATCAATGACATGTACCAAGTCAGCAAGCCTGACCACACAATGACCTTAGTTGCCTCATACAACAAGCATCGTCATCTTTTATAGTAACCATGGGTTGCTGAAGGCCTAGTCTACGTCAAGCCTTCATGGGTCCTTGGGACGGACGTTCTCTACACATGACCATAGGGGTGGTCAGTAGAAGTGAAAAAATACATAGCTTAAATAGCTTTACAGCTAATAGATCCAGGGCTATCTGTGAGCCACATGCTGATCACAGAGTTCAGCGAGTGTGTGTAGTGGATGGGGCCATGGGATGTAGCTGTATGTGGAGATTCACAATGTGACATGTCTCAGTTATGGGTGATATGTCCCATTGTATATGTGGATGTAGGCTTCAATGTTGACTCTGAAAGCCAATCTCATAGAGGTTACGGTTGACTTGGGTAAACCTGAGTAAGTGTGTATGTTTTTATGCTGCTGTTGTTTATTACAGCAGAATTGGGCTTCACACATTGCATGACCATTGCATTGCCGATGTCCGGCCAATGACGTGAAATCGAATAATTTTGTGTAAATTTAACATGGACAAAAACTACTGCCTTCATGATTTACTGAAATTTTCAATAGTATTGTTGGACCCTGTTTGGTTACTAGTGTATGATATCTGACTGTATCATTACATTTCAGTATTGTTGTAGCCTAGCAACTTATTTCAGGTTATTCTGTTTCAGTAAGAGTTGCATACCTCATGTTTTTTAAACTGCATAAACATTTTATGATTTTATCAACATTTAGTTCGATAAAATTAAGAATAACATTGTATATATTGAAGGTGGTTGTTTTACAAGTATGAGTGAATGTGTATGTATTAGGTTAAGTACCTGTGAAGGTCCCGGAGTAGAACAGGCTTTCAGCAACCCATTCTTGCCACTAAAGGCGACAATGCTTGTCATAAGAGGCGACTAACGGGATTGGGTGGTCAGGCTTGCTGACTTGGTTGACACATGTCATCGGTTCCCAATTGCGCAGATTGATGCTCATGTTTTTGATCACTGGATCGTCTGGTCCAGCCTCGATTATTTACAGACCGATGCCATATAGCTGGAGTATTTTTGAGTGCAGTGTAAAACTAAACTCACTCACTCACTATTGGGTTAAGTAGACTGTGGTACTGACCCTGAAGCAAATATGTCCAAGAAAGACCATGCAAGTCTAAAAATGTGGCAAGTCTAGATTTCTTTAGCTTCAAAAATGAAAATGAAGAAAGTCTCAGGGCTCCATTTCGTTATATTATGTTTTTTTTTACCATGGATTTTTTTCAGTAAAATATGTTCATTTGAGAGAGTAGTTGTTAGTCTATACGTTAACCTGCTTCAGCTGCTGTTGTATGTCAGCTATTTTTGCTCACCAATATGATCTTTATGTAGCCTGTGTGTGCAGAGTTTGGCCATTGAACCATTAATTGATGTGGCATTGCTTGACAAGACAACAGTTTTGAGCATTAGCATTGACTTCCATTTTGACTTGATCAGAAATACACAAATGTGTCAAGCATTTGTGTCAGCAGGTAACCATAGCAATGGCAAGAAATCGTGTAATCTAGCTGTTGTTGGTTTGTAGCCAGGGATATGGTCAGCCTGACATTGGGTTTTAGTGTTTCTGAATTAACATTCACCGAAACTGAAAGAACGGGAGGTTTGATGGTGAATTTATGATATGAGAATGTGAGGTGTGATCTGTTGTGTATTTTCTGACATGTTACATGATTCATATACAGTGATTAATATTTCGTGGGGATATTTGCATACATCAGACAGTTCAGGACAAATGAAAGACATAAGAACAAGGATTGTGTGCAATAATGTTAACTGATGGGGGATCTGGTGATGTGTTCCGGTTTCTGTGCTTCCTTGGCAGGCAAACTGGGAAACTGTTTTTGGAATGGAGATTTGTTTTATAGTTTTTATATTCTCAAATTTGGAAGTATTTTAGCATTGCTTTCAAAGTAATAATATAGGTCCTAGTGTCCGTTAATACATGTCACCATTACCAAAGCTGGCCATCCTTTATGTTAGCTATAAGTAGTCTCCTTTCACAAATGGGCTCCAAGTGGCACATGCATGTTGTGTAAACTGACTGGATGCATGTCTTAAAACTTTTTCAGTACAAATATCTTGAGAGTTTGTAATTACGACACCTGTGTGTGAGTGAGTGAGTGGATGGTGGGTAGGAAGATGAGTGGGTGGGTGGTCAGGTAGATGGGTGAGTGGGTAGGTAGGTGAGTGGGTGGGTGTTTTGTGTAAGGGACTGATTGTTGGTAAGAGTGAAACGAAAATACAACTTGGTTGAGAGCAATTTCATGACATGAAACAATATGAGAGTGGTGTCAGATGTTATAGTCATGTGGGAATCAAAACAAGGTCTTTTGCTACCTCAGCAACTCTTTCTATACAATACCCATAAGAGTTGAATAATTGATGGGTTGAACGAGATCGTAAAGGTTGTATTGATTTGATTTGATTCAATGTCAGGGTTTTCAGAAAAGGAGTGATTACTGAGTTGGTTGTTTAATACCCATACCAACAATATTCCAGCTGTATAATAAGGAGGTATAACTGACTGAGTTTGAACCTTGGCAATCCAGTGACTGACATCATGAGCATCGATCTATGTCTTTAGAAAACATGCCAAACAGATCAACAATTTCCCTTAGCTGCCTCTAATATCAAGCGTGGTCGCTGAATATGATTCATATCTCAAGCGTAAAAAAGATTTCAAGAATACACCTACCCCAAAAATTGTATAGCCTGCTGGTTTTTTTCTGCTCATGTAAGAGAATTATTTGTCGAAGCAGGTAGAGGATGGAGAAGTGGGTATCACTTTTGAAGATTAATATGAGATTGGTACCATTACCATTAAGTAGAGTCAGATTTTAGCACAAGTTAGGTCCAACATGTGAAATTTGTTTCAAAATACCACTGTAGTAACCATATGAAAACTCATAGCGGTATGTTCAGCCAGAATTGAGGGAACAAGTTTATTCGTGAGGTAGGCTATCAGTGCAAGTAGGAGTGGTCTGCAAACGTAGTAGATAAAATCTACTGTACAAGGAGAGAGACTTCAGGTTGGTGTGGGTGAGCTGTTGACAATAGACATGTCTGACCATCGATGGAAATGTCCATGTTGATATATGGTCCTTGCATGGAGTGGGGTACCTTTGTGTGGAAGGGTTAGCTATTGCACTCATGTCATGGGTTTGATACCCACATGGGTACAGTGTGTTGCTGGATATTGCAGGAATCTTGCTGAGTGTTATGTGAAAGTACACTCACTCACTGCTGTTTACATGAGTTTTACGCTGATTTTTTGCAATTTTCCAGCAATATCACCAGACACTGGAAATGGGCTTCACACATTGTACTCATGTGGGGAATCGAACTCTGGTTTTCTGTGTGTCAAGCAAACGCTTTAGCTACAAGGCTACCATGCATTGAAATGATGGAGAATGAAGAATGTTATTCACAAAAAAAGAGGAATATTTTTTCATTTAGCTATTTTGGCTAGAATCAGTATTTTCAAATTTCAACACTGCATCATACATGAGATGTGATGATTATAGCAAACTCGAAGGGACCTGGTAAGATTAGTTCATTATAAATCTTGTTTGAAGAGCATCGATCTACACAATAGGGATACGACGACTCATCAGCAAGCTTGACCGTGTGGTCAGACTGTCTGACTTGGTTAACTCAACTATATTCATGATGTTGTCACTGGATTGTCCAGTCCAGACCAGATTATTTCCAGACTGCACCATACAGCTGGACTGTTGTTTAGCACTGAACAACAAACAAAGCATGTTCACAGAGACCACTGAAGTCATCAGTTTAAAAAGAGTTGATATAAAAACAAATTTTAGGGTAAAACAAGTCTGGTGCGCTGGTAAATTGTCGGTTTTATGAGATCATATTAAATATGTTATCTTTATATCAATACAAGATGATACACTTCCTTAAAATACATTTCCTGCTACTTTTTCAGTAATTCAGATAAGTTTGTGGCAATTAACATTTTGCGTTCATTTCAAGAATATTGCTATGAACATGTCTGCAGCTGGTTCTTCCTTTTGTTATCACTCTGACATATATTTAGTCCAGACACTTAAACACAATTTGTTGTTGAAATGTGTATAACAATGCATCATGACCAATGTTCTGTGTTATGCATTGTATCATGACCTTGCTGCATCATTTGACCCCTAATAATTAGTTGATAATTCAGATTTGTTGTTGAATATTTGACCACTTACCTCAGCCTCCTCTTCATCAAGATAGTAGCCAACGGGAGTCTTTGTTACATAGAAGCCCTTCTCTGATTGGATGTTCAAGAAGGCTGGACTGCCAAACGTTTTTGAGCCAATGCTTTTCATGCTGTTGGGTGGTGACATTTTCTTGGAGGACGGGAGGGACGTTGAGGGAACTCTGCTTTGTTGAGTTGGCGTAGGACCAGTTTGAATCTTGTTGATACTCACATCAGTAAAAATGTCACTGACCACGGATGACTGACCGTCATCTTTGACATTTTGAAGGAGGTCGTCAGCGTCGCCATACAACATGCTGGATACAATTTGTGTTGAGAGACTCGGAATACATCTGGGCGACATGTCCATGTAGTTGGTACTACCTGATTGATTGTCTTCAAAGCTGTTGAGGGAGTCATCTGCGATATTTTGTTCTTCATCACTGACACTGCCAATATTTTCATCATTATCATCAAACTCGTTATTCTCTGTTTCGTGTGAATTCCCTTGCAGATTCTGAGTGTTGTCTTCAGCTGCGGCAACAATGTCCTCAACAACAGTTATATTCTTATCATCATCATCATCATCATCATCATCATCATCATGGTTGTCAGTTTCAGCTCTTTGTAAATCTTTGACATCTAATGACTGACCTTCCTCATCTTCCTGACCTTCACTTTCCTCTTCATCACCCTGACCTTGACCTTCATCTTCATCCTCTGGCAAGGATACGAAAATTTCAGGTGGGGGAGGTGAATGGATGATCAGCTGGTCTGGGGTTCGAATTTCACCTCCATCCCTGATTGGCTCACTGGTCTGGTCATCAGCCAATGGGATTTCAAGACTAGTATCATCAGTATCTGCAGATCCATCTGATGGCTGATTGACAGGTGTTTCAGACACTGTGGATGGTTGAGACCCAGTGTCTGCAGGTGCCCCCTCAACATCCACATGGGAATGTGATTCTAAGTTGATTTGTCCGTCAGCTCCCTCCATGACAGCAGTCACACACGCTCAGAGTTCATACTGTCCTCAAACATTTGCACATAATTATCACGACATATCCTTATCACTCAGGTCAGAACAACTCAGCATATTGAACATGGCTGCAATCCAAATGTCCCCGCTTAACCGGCATTTACAGCCCTTCACATCTCGCTCGCCCACAGTAAATACTCCAGTCAAGCACAAAGATTTAAACCCACCATGCTGTAGCTCTACAAAACGTGAGTGCTCCTACGACCGCAACAATCCATCCGTGACAACAGTTCCACAGTGCATTGATAACATCTATTGACCAGTGCTGTACCCAGTGTAAGATTATCCCGCTCACACTCGGAGATTAAGTATCTGCCATTATAGCTGATCAAGGTTCTCCAGCAGGTGTATATATTGTCGTACTACACGGCAAGCTCCAACCTGTGGCTGTCAATATGACCCGTATTTAATTCACTCACCCGGTCACAGCATTGTTATTTCTCCTCCATATCATGGTTGTAAGACAATATTAAATCTAGATTCGAACATAATTTATGTATGTATTTTTCCTTGACAACCAGTTTTAACCGTAGCAACCATTAATCACGTTTTGTTTATAAATACATTTTGGTTGCCTCCACTCTTGTTTGTTTTGGATCATCAATGGGTTTTGCCTTGTGTGCGCCCTGGTCGTTACCAGATAGCAGTTTAGTCAATATTGAGCCTATACACTCAAATCACCTTGCAAATCAGCGGGGACCTGTTTTGTCACCGTCGTAAGAAATCTATTAAAGGAATAATGGCCATGTTAAGACTATCTCTATAACATCTCTATCATTTGGCGGGGTATTGAAAATAAAGGGACCAAAAAATAGTGCGTAATGTGCGTGCTGTTTTTCAATGTATATTTGTATCCTGGTTACAAACTTTCATTTGTTACTTGACGACATCAGTGTTGTCGCTAACAGCCCAGTGTAACAAAGATCAAAATATAAAATATTGATGCAATGTTTGCATAAACTTATGTAACATGCCTTAAAGTATGAGCCATTATGTTGTGCGTTTCCTTTAAGAAACCAGCTTTTAATATTTTCAGTGGAACTGTATAGAAAATGATGCTTTAAGCAGGATTTTTAAAATTCAATCTTTTCATTGTTTATAACCAAGGCTGCTTCCCCAGACATTTTCAGGTGGAATAGATCCCTAGCGACCTGTGTTTGTTTCCCTATAGAGATTGGAAGTTTGAGATTTCCCTAGTAACTTCTGCTTGTTTCCCAGTAGGGTTTCTGATTAACAATAGATCCCCAGCAACCAATGTTTGTGATGTAATGTGTTCACGGTCAGTGACTTGAATGATTGCATGTCATCATACCCTGATGGTTAAGTGTCTGGTATTTTGAATTTCTGCTGAAATATCCTTCATATCATGCAGTGTGCAAAATACTTTTCAAATTTTGTTAGTCAGGCTAACTATGTCTGAAAGTTACTAAAATTTCAACAGAATTTCACTTATCAGAAAGTTGAATGTAGAAAGTAGGCTAAAGGTTTTGACAGGTAAAATACTTAAGAAAGCAAATGACCCCATGAAAATTTACTATCCATTGGGCCAGTGGGTGTGAAGAGTTACAGGCCACTGGCTAGCAGGTCAGATTCAGTTTTGCACACTGATGTTACGTGATGTTGTTTAAACTGGTTGGAAAACTTATTTTTTACCAGTGTATTCAACTGTATTCAGCTTTGCCAGTTGACCATAGTGAAATACCCAAATGCTCCATCTCAGAAGCTGCTCTGCCATTTTCAGTGACATTTTACATGAATATTTGTTGTCATAATGAATGAGTGAGTATGGCTTGATGCCACTTTTATCAACATTCCAACAATTTCACAGCTGGGAACACCAGAAATGGGCTTCTCACATTGTGCCCATGTTTGGAATGGAACCAGGGTCTTCAGTAAGATGAGCAGACACATTAACCATTAGGCACTGCACCTCATAAAGAGGAAATATAGTTAAGTTCAAACTGCTCCCTTAGGTGAAAGAGGCAGACTGGCAATGTTGCTTTGTAACTTTTGATTTGACTTGTGCTCTTCTTGGGGGCAATTTCTGTAAGAGTGAGTGAATGGGCAAGTCGAGTGACAGAGTGATAGAGCATTCACTCTGCTGTGTTCCTACAGTATGCACATACACCAGACATTAAGAGTGAGTGTTTTTCTACCCTGCTTTAAAGCACTATTCCAGCAATATCACTGAAGGATACAGCAGGGATGGGCTTAACACATTGTACCCATGTAGATAATCGAACCCAGGTCTTCAGCATGACAAGCAAACCCTAAAAAATCAAATACAAAAAGAATATACAGGCCAGGCTTTGTGCTGGTTGTCCTGATATGGAATAAAGAGTTGTCTCCCATTTCATATCAAATCATATTTAGGAGACTTGGTACTGGTAATTACATATTGATTATCTGTTATCATTGGTCCATTTATTGCATGCTAATTGCCCTAATCAATCATTAATGTAACATTTTCAGAAATATTAAATCATGATATGCTCTCTGTGTTGTCACCCTGGTAACAGTGGACATGTGGATGGTAAACCGATTTCCTTGTAGATGGCAGAATGGTAGGTTTATTGATTATCAATAGTCTAATTAAATTGCATTCAAACACTTACCATTACATTGAGAAGTATGAGACTTATCACAGATGATTAGACTAAAAAATGTTCTTCCTTAATATTCTGAAGTTATTTTGGTCGTCTTCAATCTATGACCAGAAATGTTACAATATATGCACATATTCAGTTTGAACACAAAGTAATTCTCTTTAAAACCCTGTCTTTGTATCTAAAATGATTATGATTACCGTTTATTATTGTTGAATTTTAACTGAATCGTATGCATTTTGAGTGTAATGATGCATGAGAAAATTGTGATCATTTTGGGATTGATAAGCCATGTCATAAAGATTGTTCTTTCATTTTGATTACTTGTAACATGCTTTTGATACTTGATGGTTCTCTGGAGACTAGTTCCATTACATTATCATGCTGTTTTTGTATTACATCTCTATTTATCTGATCAAATTGAAAGTGAAAATACTATTGGATAATCATCTGATAAAAATATGGATTGTATAATCAAAAAAAATATTTTTGTTTTTAATTGATATCTGTCAAAATATCTATGAGCATCATCTTTGTATCATTTCTATTTCAAAGATTGGAAAAGCTTGGGTCTGTCCAGGAAATCTGTTATTTTTAATGAATTAATGTTCATTTGCATGTCTTGAAAGGTCTCTTTTAGAAAATCCATTACTTTTTTATGAAGAGATATTCCTCCAATATCAAGGCAGGGGACACCAGAAATAGGCTTCTGACATTGTTCCCATGTAGGGGAATCGAACCCAGATTGTTGGTGTGACAAGTGAACACTTAACCACTTGGCTACCAGAGTGAGCCGATTCAAACTAAGGATCTGCAGATGAAGACGCCATGTCACATGACCAAAGTGGTTACTAGTTAAGCCAATCAGCAAGCAGCCGAGGTCAGGATGTCATCTATAGGATGATTCAGCGGTCTGCCAAAGCAACAAGGGTTCAGGTGTTTAAAGAAGTACAGTGTGCGTCTGATCCACTAAGTGTTTGTAGCATTACGCCATTCATAAGCCAATCATGTAGTGTACAATGCTTGTGGATCAGGACCCAATTCTGTATAAAGAAAAAGCAAATGTCACTCTGTAGTGTGCATGTTTCCACTTTTGTGACTTGCTCTGGGTGTGCCTTCACCAACCACCCCTTGTTTATAATCTTATATCTGCTTCATGGTTCCCCTATTCCCCATTCTTGACATTGTAAGCCTTGTGATGAGGGGTATGCAGGGTTTTGTGCGACCAGTGTTAGATTTTATCAATGATGAGAGCCGTAGACCAGATAGATCAATCCTGTATACCTGGAATCATGACACTTCAACAAGTTTATCTTACCAAATGTATAAATTTCTCTTTATGTAAATATACAACTAAGACAAACTGAAATTCAATCATATATTTTACTAACATGGTTCTGACTAGTGGACCACTGGTGTATGGTTCACTGATTGCCATAAATGTATGCTTTTTCCATGGGGCTGGTTATATAAATGGATCTAATCTCTCTCACAAAGAGTTATACCCTGCTCAGGCCGTGCACCAGGCATATGTAGTAAATTGTTCAATGTCACATGAAGCAATCGGAGATGAACATTCTTACATATCAAAAGTAGATTAAAAGTTGTTATCTATAGAGGTGCCCTTGTGGTCAATGTCTGCAAAAGTCAGTGGGAGAGTATGAGAGAGTGTTCTGTATCTTCCCATTGGTTGGTAGCTTGGAAACACTGCATTCAGCAATATTCCAGCTATAAGGCAGCGGTCTTTAAGTAATTGAGTCTGGATCCAATGATCAACAGCATGAGCATCTGTCAGCGCAATTGGGATATGATGACAATGTGTCAAGTCAGCGAACTTAACGACCCAATCCTGTTAGTTGCCTCTTGTGACAATCATGGGTAGCTAAAGACGAGTTATTCACTGGTGTCTTCCCGTGTGAAATAAAGTCACTTCTTGAAAGCAGGTGTTTAAAACCTCAAAATACTATTGCTTTGTATGGGTGAACTTTGAATAAACATACTTATGTATTTGTTATGCCTTGTGTCCATGCAGCTCAGGTAGTAGATAAGGGTGTAGATAGGCAATAGTCAATGGATTAGTGCCATGCAAGAGCATTTCTGGGGTCTTACCTGCTACAAGGAGAAAACAAAAATTAAATTTATGTTGTTTTGCTTTATAAGCATCCAAATGACATATCCATGTTGTGTAGAAGGTGAAGGGACATATCTGAATACTTCAAGTTATGCAAGCTTTGACAAAACCACAAAAAGGAGGGAATATGCTGGGACCATGTTTGGTGCCATGGTATATACCAATCACAGAGTCTTATGGTGAAGAAGCTGATATTTCTTTATGCATTTTCTGCTTAGGAATGTCGTGAATACATAATGCCATTTAGAAAGTGGTTTAAATGTAACATGTTATATACTAAACAACCTTCCATGTAATACCTTTTTTATTTAACGAGTTAATGATTTGGTATCAAATGAGCGTAAACGGTATTTCATGTAAGCGAGTTTAGTATTCTCTTTATTACTCGGCAACATAAATTGACAGAAATTGCCTACAGTGTGAGGACTCTCAGCTAAATGCGTGTCAAGCAAGGTCTAATACAATTGCGACAGAGACATTAGCATTGTGACATCACATCTTTGAACCATTTTGAATTCATGCATCAAGCGGTTTTACACTAGTGTAATATTGCCATAAAAATATTTAACTGCAGTATCTTCAATGGGCAAGTAATAATTGGGATTATGGTTTCTTCTAAATGGCATTGTGTATTCATAGCTTTCAGCTGTGGGTGCAGTACCAGTTTACACTTATCATGAGATACACAATTTCCACTGTCTAGTCGGCCATTTGTCTGACTTCCATTTTTGTGAAAGCTGCGTAGGTTAGACAGTTGACTGCTGGCGATTAGGTGTGTAACTCTGAGAATGGGAAGGTTGAATCCTGTATGAGACTCAACCCAACAAAAGTACAAGAATCTATACTTTACTGAAGAAGGTATGGTCCCAAATATAATATATGTTACCAGCAAGTAGCGGATTCAAGAATTTTAACAATATTGATTAACTGAATAACTTAGACCTTACTTTGCCTTTTCAAATAAATCTTTATCATCAGGAGTGGTGGGGTTATTGGTCAAAGAGTCACGCTGAAGATCTGGGTTTGATTGCCCACATGGGTACAATGTGTGAAGCCCATTTTTCTTGTCCCACGCCATGATATTGCTTGAATATTGCTAAAGCCATACTCACTCACACACTTTATGGTGATCTATTTCAGTTTTCCATCCACCAATGGGATGCTTCCATTGGGCAACAGATCCTCAACATCCGATACGGAGGCACCAAGGGATCACAGACATGGATGTCCAGTCGACAGAAGTGGTTGTACACCCTTCTCCTCATTGGCTGTCCCTGGCTCAGAGACCGATCACATGACCTTGTCAGATTACTTCGCATTGAGAATTTGGAGGATAGGGTATGATTTTGTTGGTTTTTTATCTGGTGTTGCTCGGACTGGTCACAAAATTGCAGCAATTCAGCCATCACATATTTCATAATGACCATATTTTGAATGATCTGTAGTTTCCAAGAACAGTTACAGTACAGGATTGTGTTCAGCAAAGTGCTCTTGATGCAGTTTCTGTTGTTTGTTTAAACAGTAAGAGTATGTGAGCCCTGGTCATCTTAGCGGGAAGATTGTGTGCTGCTTACTGACCATGTATTTTCATGTCCTAGATAGAGAAGTACTTGCAGTGGGCGGAGACGACAATGAAGGTGGCGACACTGGTTAACTTCCTGATGTTCCTACGTCTTGGTGGCTACCTCAGTCTTGTGGAGAGGATTCTGGGTATTCAGTCGATGTTCCCGCAGAGGCAGGGCCTGAGACAGGTGTGAGGCTAGATTTGTACATCCATCTGTAGTATCTATTGATGAACCTCACTATTTGATAGGTTGACACTTTTAGCCCGAAGGACACTGACAAGGGAAATGTCTCAAGATAGTTCCACTAACAGTGTTCGCTAGAGTGAGTGAATGCAGTTTTATGCCGCTTTTAGCATTGTATGTTTTTATGAACCATGTTTACAGGTTCAAATGAGAAATGATTAAGTAACTCGAAATAGCATAAAACCCTACTTTCTCATTACGGAATGTCTTAAACTGCAGAGAATGCTTATGTGTTATCAGTTTGACTACTTCTGATGTTTCAGGTGAAAGTTCCATGCATCAGGTACTCATCCTTAAAAACATTTTCTTGCTTCAGGTCAGCTTTGAGTTCATGACCAGAGAGCTGCTTTGGCACGGCTTCTCCGTAAGTAGCAGTACACGTTGTTTAACTCAGTGCTGAGTAATACATTGTCCTGCATTACTCAGCCATGTGTGCAGACACCAGCATTTAACAAGGTAAACAAGGGCTGTTACCTCAGACCGTTTAAGCTGTTCAGGGTATAGTGGAGATTTATTGGAATGTTTACCCAGGAGATATCAAGGATGATCAACCCATGGACCCTTAGGGACCAGTGAACAACATATTTATCTTACCAAACACCTCAATGTTAAATTTTGAATTGTTTTAAGCATGGGTACAAATCTTTTTGTATGCATCGCTGGATTTTGCAGATGACAGGGAAAACAGATTTAGAGTTATCTCCCTGGCGGAACCATGAAAATTTCCATTTAGCCCAGAAGAGACCTTGTACTTAAAGATCATTTTGTAAGTTGAATCAAATCTTGTTTCTTCCCTCAGGAATTTTTGTTCTTTGCCCTCCCACTAGTCAACATACAGAGAGTCAAGAACACTGTGACACGCTGGATATTCCCACGTCAAACTAAACAGCGCCCTCTGGTGGAGAGGTCACGACACCATCTGACTTCATGTGGTGTGTGTGGGGAGTGGCCAGTAGACCCGCAGGAGATTGGCTGTGTGCATGTATTCTGCTACTACTGTATACATGTAAGCATATATTCCTGCTCAGGTCGTAACAGATTTTTTATATTTTCACAAATAACTATAGGCGTACAGTGAGTGTGAGTTAAGAATTATATCTCTAAGGACAGTACTAATTTGTACATGTATTTTTTTTCAGAGCAACTACAAAGCAGACCCTGGTTTAACATGTCCCCTGTGTGACAAGAACATTCCTGACCTTGATAGCATTCAGCCTGTCAGACTCCGAATACAACCACAGTCATGACTGGCTGAAATGTCTTAGAGAATACTTTGGAATTGTGAAAGAGAAACTCGGGTTCTTGCCGTATATCGTATTTATGCAGAAAATAAGCAAGAAGTTAAAGGAACCTGTAATTTCAGCTGCAAGAATGGAGTAATCAGCTATAAGACATGAGAAAATGTGGCCATTCACATGCATTTGTCCAACACTTTGGTACATTTAAAGGCTATTTCACAAATGGCGTGATTTGGGCCAACATGTTCAGTTGACATTTGAGTGGGTAGAGGAAGGCCTAAAATGACTACTTGTGTACAGAATGTCAAGCAGACGATCCGTTTGGAACTCCACTGCTGAAATTGAGCGAGTTTAGTTTTACGCCGCACTCCTGCTGAAATTGAACTTAGGACTGAATCTCTGGCTGGTGGGTGTTCTCCCTCGACTGACTCCCAACATGGAAATTGTCAAACTGTCCTTTCCAATACCTTGCTGACAACCGGGAAATAATGTGTACAGTACAGTACAGTTCATCTGTGACACAGTTTGTGAAGACTCTGCATTTGCACAGTTTTCCAGTACATGATGTTGAGTGTCACGAATTTGGAATATTGAAAATAAAATATTGGGCAAGGGCATTGTTGATTTTTCTCATTCTGCTATATGGTGTGAGCCACACTGTACACACTGGTGATTTATGGTATGCAAATCAATACCTCCAAGAATTACCTGCAATTATTGAGTAGTTTTGTTGTTGCATACGTTTTGCAAGACAGGATAGTCGCTGGCGCTTCTTTGAGCCCTTGTCAAATTGGGTTGTCAAAACATCATTTGGGATAAAAAATGCGGACTGCACGTGCAGTGAGCTGGTATGGGATATTTGAAACGGAAATCACAGGAACGACGCCTATGAACGAAGCACAAAATCGCACAAAAGGTTTTGTAACTTAAATAAATATTTGTTCCCAAAGTATATTGCAATAGTAAGCAGGGACGGAAACATGGAAGACATAGTAGTTAGAATGGTTTTACGCCTCTCTTTGAAATATCACGATGGGGGACACCAGAAATGGGCTTCTGATAGTGTACCGATGTTGGGAATCGAACCTTCGTCGTCGTTGTCGTCTACCCCACCGTCCCAGAAGGCGCAGGAACGTCTGTTTCCTATTTATGTCCACGATAGGGATTCTTAATAGCATTGTAGCCGTGGTGTTGCTGGAATATCGCTAAAAGCGGTGTAAAACCATACTCACTCCCACATTAGTTCTCTTTCTTACGTTCGTTCAGGCTCCCGTTCCTCAAAGCGATCGTTGCGCTACGATGATCGTAACTCCCCTGCTTTAACATAGACGTAAGACAGTCGTAACTCCCATACTTAAAAACAGACAGTTGTAACGATACAATCGCAATGAGGAACGGGGTCCAGGAATATAACCAAGTAGAAATTCCTTCACCACCAGTACCACCACCAACAACAGCAACAACGAGTATGACTTGATTATTACAGATAGCCATTCCCATGAACTCGTGGAAATATATATACATGTATGTGGAAATATCCACACGAGTTTATGTGGAAAGGAAGAATATGTTATTTCACACTTAGTGTTATTTCGACGACCCTTGAAGATCCGGGTTAGAATTTGTCAACCCATGCTTATTGTTAGTGGCGAATGGTTGACAATGGTTGAATGGTCGTAAATCATATCTTATGATTTACAGCCATATTTCTGTAATATTGCTGAGTGCGGAGTTAACCAACAAGCCAACTAAATTTTTGCAACAACCAAACACGAACGTTCAGAAGATATAACTTTGTGAAGAGACCGTAAAATATCTTGCAAGGTATTATTCGTGTGGGGTCTTTTACAAATACGAATAGGCATTTCAAATAAGTATCTTAACAAAGCAAGCAGTGGTGTAGTTACCATCTTAAAAAGCCTGTTATTACACATGATTGTTGCTAAAGCAGTTGGGCAAGCCCTCAATACTATCTAAATATAAAGTTTACAACTTACTGGGCTTACTCGAAAAATGACTTGCAACGCGACTGGCAAGCACACATGCACGCATACTCAAAACGTGACAGTGTGCGAAATAGCTGCTGGTCCGCAAGCCCGTGTCTAGTAAAGATCCAGTAGGGCCAGTAAATCTCCAGTCACCTGGCGACGGAGAGTGAATTTTCATGGGGTCACTTGTTTGTTACGCTATTTCACCTTTTGTAATCTTTAGCCTAGTTACCACATTGAGTTTTCGGGCAAGTGAATTATTTTGTTGCCGAGGAACTTTCAGGCATAGCTTGCCTGAATGGCTAGCAAAATTTGGAAACTACTTCGCACACTGACTCTTGAGTGTGTTGGATTGGATTTATCTGCAACTATATTCTAGCAATACCAGGGCTGGGGACACGAGTGTTTGGCTCCCACATTGTACTGATGTTCGGAATCGATCTCTGGGCATTGATTAAACGCTTTACTACTAGACAACCCCATCGTCCCACAAAGCACACAAACTCAGACATCCATGTGGTTTGTGTATCGCGATCTAAGGGGAACAACTCGTCACATACTAAATTCAACCGTCAAGCCACAATTACTGCTGTTTCTGGCTAGAAAATGTGGCCAATGCGTAACGATGTAAAACTCCACGTTTATTTATGAAATAGGACTCGTAGGTCTCACCATCAGAGGAGTATGAAAACCCAAAATGTTTTTACACTTAACCAGCATCGATCGACGCAAGTAGATATGTCGATTCTTGTCAATCAAGTCAACGACCCTGACTACACGATCCTGTTAGTCGCCTCTCACAATGAGCTGAAGATCAATTCTATTCTTCACTTGTTTGACAACGACATTAGAATCTATGTCGAAATGTTATCATTCATTCATTCATTCATTTTGGTGTGTTTATAACGAACACCCTCCTAACGAATTTAACGAACTGGCTGGGAAGCACTGTCCTTTGAGTCCCGAGCACATGAAATATTATCTGATGTTCCGTGAATTGCTGAAAACTGGTACTTATTACAAGAAAATTAAAGTAGGAACCGTACTGGACATCCATGTTGAATCTTATGCTGGGGACGATAGGGTAGCCAAGAGGTTAAAGCGTTCGCTCGTCAAATGAAGGCCCGGGTTCGATTCCCCACACAGGTACAATTTGTGAAGCCCATTCCTGGTGTCCCCCGCCGTGATATTGCTGGGATATTGACACAAAGCGGTATAAAACCACATTCATTATTTATTCACTTGAAATAGGAAACAGCAAAACATTTTCATTTTTTTTATGTTGAAATGGACATCGACACAACCCGGAGGGAAAATAAAATAAACTGCATTGTATTTACACTCGACCTTGATATGGTCAGATTCTCCAGTCCTAGACGATCCAAATATTTGCTATGACCTTCACTTCAAAGAAACATTGCTTATGAAGTTGCACTCACAAGCACCCTCCAGAACAAACCCAGAAACTGTTGTGACCACGGTTTAGACGAGTGGAGCCTCAATACCTGAATGGATCTCATGGACAAACGGAGCCGATCCAGGTGTAAATCACCGCTCCTAAATATGATATTAAACACATACGTTTGAATTGATTAATGCAGTATATAACCTTACAGTTCTCAGTGTCTACTGTTACGAGTTAGCTGCAACACTGACGTGAGACATTCTAAGTGCGAGGCAACACCCGATCCAACCATTCCTCCAAACATTCTTAGCCTGTCACCATGTGAAGGACAAACCTGGGTTAACCCTGGATTACTCTAGCATTATCCACACTACATCACAAACATGAGTTCACGAATATACTGTATGTCAATTAAGACCGATATGATTTATATAACACAGAGAAATACATGTTGGAAGTAGACCAATAAATTGATTTTAGACGGAGATTGTGGATAAATGTAACACAAGAGGCAGTTTTAGTAGTGTTTGGTATCCAATCTATTTCACCAAGCGAAAAAATAGGATACCAAGAGAAAACTATTTATTCATGGTCCACACTCTGTAAATATCTTAAAGAGTGAAGGGTCCAAAATTGATAACATAGAGATGTGTCATAGGCAAAAATACTGTGCACGCCTACCACTATTTTAGGCGATTTTGGCTGCCATCTTGTTTTTCATGTTGAGGATGAAAAGCTTTTTCAGCTGGGTAAGGTATTATTTCGTAATCGGCATCTCTTAAATAGAAAAAATAACCTGGAAACCAAATCCTACTAAAATGCCTCACCATCTCTTATTTGAGCCTTTTCACAGAATCGGGCCAGACAGAATCCAAAGGCTTTCCGGCTTTTGCAGGAATAACACAGGTTGGTTGTGAATGATATCAGTTGTTTCAGGATGGGAGATAACGGTCAGAAGATTGATTGATGATCAGTGATTGACATTATGCAACATTATGAGCAACGTCCAAAGACGTCCTCCAACTCCCCCAAATGGCCTCAAAGTCGCCGACACGGGGTACTGGGACCACTTCTAACCCGGATGTAAAAGGATACTTCTTGTTTCGCATGCAAGACTGAAACAAAATAAAATAAATCAGAACTTTTCGGAGCAAAAGCACCGACCTACACCTTGGGTCTTCGCTGACCACGTTATCCACAGAGGCCGCTTCAGACACTCGCACGGCAAAGGAACTCGGTCTACCCAGAATGCAACTTTTCCCCGTTATCCGGAACTACTGTGGAAGTGTATACAAGTCGAGACGCAAAGCGTGTTGTGGAATATATTTGGCTAATTAAACGTTCCGTTTATATAAATGTGTTGTCCTGTCCAGCCCGCTGTACAACTTTAAGCATTCGGGCACACACAGGAAAACGTTAGGTGTTCTGTGTGTAGCTTGTGAATGTTTCACGAAGAAAGGTGTATAGCCTTTGTGTGCGGCGGAAGGAAGAAACAGCACGAATAGCATGAGGGTCTGTGGCTATAAATATTGATATTGACAGTGACAAGTTCCTGTCAAAGACAGACAGACAGGCAGACACAGACAGACAGACACACACACAGACAGACAGACACACAGACAATGTGCGGAATCGAACCCGGGCCTTCGGCGTGACGAGCGAACGCTTTAACCACCAAGCTACACCGCCGCCACTAGCAGTGAAGGCAAGTATGTTGTACTTATTGATTTTTGTGTGTGGTTGTGTTGAACACAGGATTAACATTCAGCAATGGCCCATGCAGTCATGAATCGATGGATCTGAAAACAGATCAGAGAACAGTGAAGATTCTGGTTAGAACATGCCTACAGGAACCTATGCTTTTCATAAGACGCGACTAACGGGTGGTCAGGCTTGCTGACTTGGTTGACACATTCCATCGTATGCCAATTGCGTAGATCGATGTTCATGCTGTTAGTCACTGGATTGTCTGGCCCAGACTCGATTAATTGCAAACCGTATACCTTATAGCTGATATATAGCTGATATATAGCTACATACAGCGTCAAACAACAAACCAACAAACAATAAACAAATAAGTACATGAGTCATGCATATCCGTATACAAGCTGGCTGAATAGATGCGACCTAATGGGAATCTGATGCAAATAAAGTTTGCTTCACTGACCTTGCACACAGCCGGATGGAGGTCTACAGTTTGTAGATATCCCATGATTTGTGACGTAAATATTAGCACAGGGACCATTAATTCGGTGACAAAGCCATGGGGAGGATTTGAACAGAGAAACTTAGAGGGACAGCATTACAATGATCCTTCATGGCTGTCACACCCTTTTAGGATGTTTTGCACCTGAGCTGCTGAGGAGGGGTGGTCGTCATCACTGAATTTAAAAAAAAATATTCCGATGCGAACAAAAGCCTGTATAATGTGTTCGTGCTCGCCAGGCTGACATGAGGTTCATATAAATTTCAAACATTAAATTTGATCTATAAAAATCTTTGAATGCATGCGCAGCCTTTCAGCATTTGCTGCGCGACTGAAATTCGTGACTCAGCTATCGTCTTGTTAGATTGAAGTTTTATGCGCGAGTTTGCACATACAAATAGACGAAAACAAATTAGTGCAAAACAGCCAATCATGATATATTTTGTGTTTGTGTAGACGAACGCCACTTCATATATTATGAATGAACAAAAATTGAAAATGGTAGTTTTTGTACATGCTGGCTATTATTGTCACACCTGAAATTGAAAAGTGTTATTCAGCTGAATAACTCATGTTCCTTATTCAGTGTTGCACTTGCATCATAATTACTGCCGTGGAGGTGACCGTGAAGATCCTGGTTGGAATTGATCTTCAGCAACCCATGATTAGCGTAAGAGGCTACTAACGGTATTGGGTGGTCAGGCTCACTGACTTGATTGACACATGCCATCCATTCCTAACTGCGCAGATCAATGCTCATGTTGTTGATCACTGGATTGTCTGATCCAGACTTGATTATTTAGAGACCGCCGACATCAAACTGGAATATTGCTGAATGAGGCGTTAATCATGAAACAGACAGACAGACACGCACGATCACACACACGCACGCCCGCCCGCATACACGTGACTTTAATAGTACAATAACCTCAAACGCGACATATAACCCGCCTCATCTGCTTCCTACACCCTTACCGTCCACAAAGACCTTTTCACTCTTTAATCCCACAACATCTTAAGGCACCTTCTTTGTTGGGATAAAGCGCCTATCACTCACGAATGTAAACGACCGTCAACGGAATGCATGGCAGCGTTATAGAAACAACATTTTCCGGAGACTTAAAGCTACGATAAAATTCCTTTTCCGAGTCAGCAAATCCATTCTTCCATACCACCCTGCCGGACATTAGGGGTGATTTATTGAATAGATTTACTCACCATGAAACAGTTTACCTTCAGAATGCCATTGTCCGTTCTATGGAGAAATCGAACTCTCTTTTCGGCAAGTAGATTTGTTTTCGATCAAACAGTGGTAACATATCGCAGCGTCATGCCAAGACGGTGGAGTAGGTGCAAATAGACAAAGCTGCCATCTCAGTTCTTTGTGATTTTATGCTTTGTGCCATGCAACAGAATTTTCTTACGTATTTTGCACGAAACATTGGAAATAATTTAGTTATACGTCTTAGCCAAGAGCGGTGGATATAAAGATATCAATGACGAATGTAACATGTCAGATTCATATTACAATTTTATCATGTGAAATAAAGAAACCAAAGTGAAAAATGCTCAGTAATTTTATTAAACTGAAAATTGACAAAAAAAGAGCTAAATGTGAAAATGTCTATTTAACTATCAGTTTGTAATGGTTATCTTTGACAGAGTAATTTTGTTTAAAAACGATTATTACGCGAATACTTGGGTAAAAAAGTGTCATGTGTTCCCAGAGATAAGCTTTGTAAATTACCCTTCCCAACTTGTATGTTAAACTATTTTTAAACGTTGTACAAGCAAAGGACAATGAATTGATTGGGTGCGACTTCTCACATGGGTACCATGTGTGGAGCCTGTCCCTGGTGTCCACCGCCGTGATATTGCTGCAACATTTCTGAAAACGGCGTAAAACTATACCCACTCTTACACTGCTTACCTAGACGGTAGAACTAGGACCGAATGAACTTTCAGCACCGGAATGTTTTGTTCATATACTGGAGTTGAAAGTTATTTTGTCGGGATGTTGCTCTCAATATTTACAATCACGGCAAAGAAAGAAAGAAAAGAAAAGAAAAAGAAAACCCGTTCTCTTGTCAAGGCGAAGATCCAGGTTCTGTTCCCCACGTGGGTACAATGTATGGAGCCGATTCCTGGGTGCCTATTCTCGAAAGTGTCCCAGCTAAGACAGATCTTAACTAGTTAGGACAGGAGTTATGACATCCTACTGTTAAGATAAGACCCGTTCTCGAGCCGATCTTATCCTTGTTTTAAGTTGAGTAACAGATCCTAGCTAGGGCAGCGAGCTGTTCACTAGGTGGGAAAGAAAAAAAACTTCATCAAGTTCACCTAAATAACATCGATTCTTCATTGCATGAAAAACACACATGTAAGGGCAGCTACTATCTCGTTTACAAGACAAAAGGTGAGACTAGAAATCGAAGTAAAAGGTTTGAAAGTGGTGAAATTCAGCTTTTGGTGGACTTACTTGATCTAAAAGAAATTGTAATTAATTATATTTATGTATCCAGAAAAATAGAGTGAACTTGTACTCGAATAGATCGAAATTATTTTATCATATCTAAGTATTGTTGCGTGTTAACATATTTAACATTTTCATCACATCAGATTAATTTATGAAAATAGGACATAACATTTGTCGTCAGATTTTGAAAGTCTGCCAAAAAAGAATTAAGACGCGCAAAAAATAGTTTCATTTGATTTTCTTAATGATTATCATGACTTGAACTTTCATTATGCGTCATCTCACAAAGTGAAAATTCACTTAGGAAAAAAACAGAAGACATTTCAGATGAATGTGACAGAAAAAACCCATGTTTTTAAAAAAGGGATAGAATAGGTAAGAATATAAATACATATTGGTTGTAGATCTAAAGAATATGTGTATTGCAACAAGTAAGCCTTATTCATAACTGATAAATTGATGATATAAACTCACAAAATCTTCTTAACTCATAAAAACTGCGTGCTGTTGTAAATTCAGCTGTAATTAAGCTTTCACAACGTCAAAATTAGTGAACAAACAAGTACCACACCATGTTTATTTCCACTGAGATGGACATAGGACAAGTCAGAACCTATCCTAGTATTTGTCCTAAGTTAGGATATCCTAGCGCTAGGATACTTTTCGAGAATAAGGTAGGACACCTATCCCAGACCCTAGGATCAAAGTTAGGATACCTTAGGGCTAGGGTCCTTTAGAGAATAGGGGCCCTGTTGACCCTGGTATTGCTGGATATTGGTAAAGGCGGTCTGAATATAAACTTACTCGTAATAGTTCAATTTAACTGAACGATGCAGTGTGGATTAACGGTTTCGCGGTGTCATATTTTGCCTAGTCCCAGTGATCTGAAAGTCAATGATATGATTGAATGCTGCCATCAGACGACAGTAGCGGAATGTCTCTATTCAGGGTATGGGGTACGGGGTCAACTGAACACCCATTAAACCTACTGCACCCTCTGATCACGCTGGTCCCCACAAAATCAACGTGTTAACTTTGTGTACTGAAGTTGCGAACAATTTTAATGTCTCGGTCAATGAACGCCTCAAGGGCTGAGGTATGCCCGACTATGGTGAACGGGACCAACCCTCTAAAGTGTATATAAAAACGCTTTGTATTGAAATGGTAGATATTTTCACTACTTAGTCGAAATATAGATCAAGGACTAAGGTATGTCTACAGATAAAATGGTAAATATTTTGACGCTTTTATCCATCCATACTTCTAGGGCTGAGATATGTCCGTCAGTGCCAAACAGAACAACCCACGTTATATATTATAAAAAATATATTGTTCTGGAATAGTGAAGAAATTTAATGTTTTATTCAATAAACGCTTTAGGCAAGGCAGTTTCACTAATTCCCAAAAGGAACAACACCAATGTCCAAAAGGACCATCACACCATAAATAATGCAAATATTTCCCTGCATTGGTAAAGAAACATAATGTCTGCTGGAGCATAGGTATTTCCACCCGCGTCAAACAAAACAGTCCACGGCATGTATTATACCACACATCACTGACACTAAGGGCTATAAACGAAATTAGGCCACTATTTCTTGGGTGCAATATATAGAAGGAAGACATAATAAATAACGTTACAATTATGTCGGTCTTTGACCACTGTTTTAATGGTTCCTGTCACAAGTGACACTTCTTCAATACCCAGTTCCAGAATAATGGTCCGACCAATGTCAGTTCCACAATAAGGGTCACGCGCCTGCATTATTTGCCGGTTCAATTCCCGGTAAGTAGTGTCAAGTGGGTATACAGAATATCATAAAACGATCTGACCCAGTAGCCCTGTTTTTTGTTGGTCTCTTGGACAACGACACCAACTCTAAGGAGTGCTCCTTAGATCGCAAAGACGTTACAAGAGCAGCGATTTCATCATTTCCCAATACTTCACACACCGTTGCGCTCCCAAACAACGCAAGTTTAATGCTTAAAGTACGTGTGATCGACGCGACAATGAGTTCGCTTTTAAGTAGCAATAAACAGAAACGGTGTAATGTAATCATCTGTTGATTATATGAGTTGATTCTACAGTTGGAATCAACAGATTCGAGTGATATATAAAGCCATATAGCGCTATGGCTAATGAAATTTATTCTGGAATTCATAAATAATATTTTAGATTTATATCTTCTCACAATTTTTGCATGCATAATTTCTCATGATTTTAATTGTATTTTTTATATTTTGTCACGTTTGGGATAGATAATTTCTCATAATTTGGGGGATGCATATTTTCGTGCAATTTTCCTGATGCATATTTTCTCATATTTATTTTGGATGTGTATTTTCTCATATTTTTTATAATGTATTTTTACACTGGATGTATATTTACTCACATTTTTGTCTGATGTATTTTTTCTGAAAATATTTTACATGTATAATTTCTCAGAATTTTGGGACTGTGGATTTACTGTCTGTATATTTTCGTCTACTGATGATAACAAACACGAAGACTAAATTCTAATGGAACGTTCGGTATCAATTTCTTCAAAACGACAACTTCACTGGCCAAACAACTCCCTGTTGACACTCTATAGCTAGTATCTGTTTATCACCTTTGAACATTACATTACCTAACAAACCCACCCTATTCCAGTCGGTTTGCAAAGAATACAAGTGAAAAAACTTGTTTCGATATACATGTATATGCAGATGTACGATATATATATATATATGTGTGTGTGTGTGTGTGTGTGTGTGTGTGTGTATATATATATATAAATAAACAAAGTCAGTTCATGTAATGTTGTAATAGAATTACAAAGGAAGCGTTGAAGGGACGTGATGAAATAAAATTAATCCTGAACGCACGAGTCAGTATGTTGAGCGTACAACTTCGTGTTTAGCATGTAGTGGCATTACGGGAACACACGTTTGCTTGACTGTTGGCTAAATGTACAAACTTATATCCTTTTTGGAAAATTTCAAGCGATACAATGTCTGATAGAGTTAAATATGGAATCCGAGAGGGGACATTGTAGCGCGGTTGTCCTCTCAAAAACAAGCAAAATGAGGCAAACATTATCATTTAAAGCGCGACAATGCAACTAATATATTTTAGTTTACATTTATAATTCATTTGATACAAGAAGTTACGTTTGGAACCGAAATATAAAATATGGTATATTTAGATTATTTAAATTGACCAAAACTGCGAATAATAGAATATGGCAAAATGTGACCAGTGTAGGGCATTCTTACTAAATTTAAAAAATACAAAATATATAAATGCACAAAATATAACACATCAGCACTTCTCAATACAAAGAAATGTGAGCATAGCGATTGGTTGTTTGCAAAAACGAAAAACTAATTTAAAACCGGTGCTTGCAAAAAATTGCGCATCCGACGGTGAACTACTACAGGAAACTCACAACATCGTTGGGTTTCTGCAATGACATGGTTGGTAGAGATGGAACATCACTGAGCGGAGCTTTTACGCACTCGCTGAGCTTGACGACCTTGTTGCTATGTCGGCGTCATAGGGCATCAAGAGCATGCTTTTGAACAAAATCACATGCAATAAAAGAGTATTATGACGTGTTTTTAAAGTTTGTGGTGCTGTATTCTGAAGGTAGAGTCTAACACTCAGTTAACCAAGTCCTCCCCGTTATCAACGCGTTCCCCTCTGGTGTCTCCCTTCCCAGGATTTGATGGCATCTGACGTTATACCGCCCTGCATAACAACTTGATTATTAAATGGTTACGATATTGCAACAAAAGTGAGATCTGTTGCTGTTGGCAGTGTTTAGCAGTGTATGACAGTATATGGCATAACAAGCACTCCTACACGACGATAAAGCCTGGCACATCCGATTCCCATGGACAAAAACAGTTCTTCTCGAGTTCACAACTTTCAAAAACAAAACAAGAACAAGTACAATTGGACCAGCTGTGTGGATTACGTTTTTTATTTTCATCATTGCCAACATGGAACAGATTCTCGAATATAAACACCAACATTGTTGCCGCATGTGTTGCTGTGTGTCTAAATTTTTCACCTTGTTCACATTTGAGATTTGAACAAGGTCAAAGGTAACTGTAGCCCGACACGTAAAACCAGACATAAAAAACACCTTTTTTTGAGAAATCTACCAGTCAAGTGCAGTCAGCATTGGGCCTACTGGGGAATGCTGAGAAAGACTGGGGTCACAGTGTGCCAACCCTAAACTAGCTGGGTTGCTTTAACAACTATCCTGACTGTACAATCAGGCCCTAGCACCAAACCTACTCCATGTACAGTCGGCGGGGAGCTACGCGGACAGCGGACGTACTATGGAGCCACCGTCAGACAAAAGCTCATCCCATTGGTCTCCCGAAAAAAAATCAGTGTACTGAAGTCGGTGTAGAAGGGGTTGGAGGGACACAACACCAAATCCAGAATGTGCTAGTGTTCCTGCGTCTCAAAGAAAAAGAGCCGTGCGTAAGCTATATGTAGATTGGTTTGACTTTCAGCAATGTTCCAACGGTGGGCATCAGGTGCTGGCATGTCATGTGTCTTTCACTAAGTTCAGATACAATTAACAAAAACCGTTGAAACTGATCCTTATCACGAGTAATACATATTCAGGTCAAATGATTTGACGAACGAAATTTAAGAGGGATACATTCGGATGTCTTTGCAGCTGACGTCACACATAGTACCTAAGTAGAGACTCGAACGTTGGCACTCAGCATGGCGAGCCAACACTTAAACAACTAGTCCACACTACCTCTCGGTTTTCATGCTGAAAATAGTATCTGGTTTTTTTATCTATCTACTTGGCTGGATACTTGAAGCACATGAGTGTGCACTATACAGTTATGAGACATTATCGTAAACAAGCGTGTTTTCTTGAAAACCTGCCTGCCCGGTTCTCTGTCGGCTTCCTTGCTGTCGTCCTGCCTCTAGAGGACTTCCAGACTTTCTGACCCTACGACGAATATTTCACATCACTGTGAGTCGGTGATCAGACTCCAAGCGGGCTCGCATAAAGTGTGCAGCTGGAATCGACAAAGGGTAAAGGTATGACGCATTGTACTAAAATTACATGCTAAACGAAAAGTAACATAGGTGTACGGCTCGTTCTATACAAATGAATTAAAACAAACTGTCGTCCGTGGGTGGGAATGTTGTAAATTGTGATGTGCTTATCACTGCTCTTCGCTTTCGTGACTCACTCGTGTTATTCTGTCACTATAGTCTGTTTGCCGTGAAAACGTACCGATGAATGTCTCTTTAAACAAAAGAGTAAACCGAATAACGTGAAAATAAGATGCAAATTCTCGTAATTTTACCTTGACAACTGAGCATTTAATTCCAAGAATTTTATTCAAATGGGGATGAAAGATGTTTAACAAACGATCATAATTTCAAATCACTTTCTTTGTTTGTATTGCGAGGGGGTATGCACATTAAATATAACGCCGAGAAGTTGGGTTTTTCTAAGTTAACGCTCATCACGTACCGCACGTGCTTCTATTTCCCTGTTCTAACTGCGCACTTGCCTCCTTGCAACACAAACCAGTAATAATAATCGTTTGTTAAACAAATTTAATCCTAAGTTGAATAAAATTCTTAAACTTAAATTGGCAAGATAAAATTGTGTGGATTCGCAGTATTAATTTCACTATGTTTGGTTTGCTTTTTGTTTACAGTGAGAAATCATCTCAACATCGGACATCAACACACGTGTACATGAGACACCACCATCACATTCACCAATACATGGCACACCACCACCGGCATTACATGGGTACACCACAACATCCACCAATGCATGGGGCACCACCACCACATGCACCACTACATTTAGACACCACAGCCACCGACTCAACGTTGGATGCAGCACAGACGCTACTAATTACGACACAACTACATCCACCACTACACCACTGGAACACCCAAACCACATCTATCACTTTATGCATGTCACCATCAGGATATGATGGTGTGGTTGACACTGAAGTGTCTTGCAAGGGCAGGCTGGGGCTCCCCTGCTTACAACGATCAATGGCGATAATTTGATCAGTAACATTAGCATATTTTGTCTAACGTCGTAATTGTCGCAATGAACTGATGCGTGAGTGAGTGAGTTTAGGTTTACGCCGCTTTTAGCAATATTCCAGCAATATCACGACGGGGGACACCAGAAAATGGGCTTCACACATTGTACCCATGTGGGGAACCGAACCCGGGTCTTCAGGGTAGCGAGCTACCCCACCGCCCCTATGAACGGATGAATTTGGTTTGGCCATATATAGTCGATCTCTCTACTCTTGTCTGGACATACTGCGCATTCACCGCGAGGAAGACGTTTCTACACTTTTAATACACAGTGGAAGCTGTCAAAACCGGCACTTGTTCAATCCGGCAAGGTGTCAACACACACACAAAATCTCAGTCCCGTCTGTGGCTTGAACATTTATCATCAGCTCTGCAATCCGGCACGTTGCCCTAACTGGATTATTTCTTCAGTTCCGACGAGTGCCGGTTTAGACAGCTTCCACTGTATCGTTTTCATGTTGAAAGACAAACGTTTACAAGCACATTTAGGTTTGCGTTTGCGCGCAATACTCAAGAACCACGGCATGATTAACGGAATTAACGGATTCTAACACAGGAATTGTCTTTACATTACGACTACTGCCAAAATGTCTCGACATGAAGTGCCGAAAACACCAATGATGTCTTTGAAAGAGAGTAGATGTCGGATTTATTATGTGAACGTGTTTTGTAAGGTACTTGGTGAATCGCAAACAGCGTCTCTCATTAACATAACACACTGTTTCAGGTAAATCATTCACATTCACATTCACATTCATATTCACGCTCACACTCACATTCACGTTCACGTTCACATTCACACTCACATTCACATTCACACTCACATACACACTCACATTCACACTCACATTCACACTCACACTCACATTCACGCTCACGCTCACGCTCACACTCACACTCACACTCACACTCACACTCACATTCACATTCACGCTCACTCTCAAATTCACACTCACACTCACACTCACACTCACATTCACACTCACATTCACACTCACACTCACATTCACACTCACATTCACATACACACTCAAACTCACATTCACACTCACGTTCACACTCACACTCACATTCACACTCACATTCACATTCACACTCACTCACACTCACACTCACACTCACACTCACACTCACACTCACACTCACACAAATATGTGTGTCCTGCACATTTTACACCTTACAGAAGTACAGAGTCTCCTACATCTTACTCCGAACAGAAGTACATACTGAATCATGTTTCAAAGTTTTTTCCTTGACTTGTATATCTGACAACTTACACAAGTACATAGTCAACGTATGTGTCCCAGGTCTGTCATTGTCTTTGTATCTCACACCTTACAGAAGTACAAAGTCAATTTATAATTCCTTGGTCTGTGTGTATCTTCTTCGTCTTACACAGAATAGAAGTACATAGTGAATGCATGTTTTTATGTGACTTGTATATCAGACAAGTACATAGTCTATGTATGTGACAAAACCTGCGTGTGACTTGCAATCTGACACCTTGGAGAAGGACACAGTCAATGTATGTGTTCCAAGTCTGTGTAGATCTTGTACATCTTACAGAAGCACACACTCAATGTATGAGACTTCAGACTGTATATGTCCTGCACATCTCACACCTTACAAAAGTACACAGTAAATGTATGTGTCTCAGGTCTGTGTGTATCTTGTACATTTCACATCTTACAGAAGTACACAGTCAATGTATTTGTGAAGGTCTGTGTGTCCTGTACATGTAACATCTTATAGGAGTAAACAGTCAATGTATGTATCAAAGTGTGTGTGTATCTTGTACATCTTACAAATTACAGAAGTAGATACTCAATGTTAATGTACCAAGCCTGTGTATATCTTGCACATCTTACACCGTACAGGAGAACATCGTCAATGTATGTGTGGAGGTTTATGTGTATCTTGTACACCTGACACCATACAGCAGTACACAGTGAATGTATGTGTCCCAAGTCTGTGTGTATCTTGTAAATCTCACACCTTATTGAAGTACACAGTCAATTTATGAGTCAAAGTCTATGTGTTTCGGACGTCTCGCACCTTGCAGAAGTCCACAGTCATGGTATGTGTTCCCAGCCTGTGTGTATCTTGTACATCTTACAGTTTACAGAAGCACATCGTGAATGTATTTGTGTGTGTTTCCTGTATAAATGACACTTTACAGAAGCACAAGTCAATATACGAGCGTATGTGACTTAAGCGTGTGTTTGTCTCCTACATCTCACTTTGTATGTACACAATGAATGTTAGTGACCTAAGACTGTGTGTGTCTTTTACATCTCGCATCTTACAGAACTATACAGTTAATATTAATGTATGTGTCCCAAGGCTTTGTGTATACTTTACATCTCACCCCTCACAGAAGTAGAAAGCGAACGTATGTTTGAATGTTTGTGTGTACCCTGTATATCACACACCTTACAGAAGTAGAAAGCGAACGTATGTTTGAATGTTTGTGTGTACCCTGTATATCACACACCTTACAGAAGTAGAAAACGAACGTATGTTTGAAAGTTTGTGTGTACCCTGTATATCACACACCTTACAGAAGTAGAAACGAACGTATGTTTGAAAGTTTGTGTGTACCCTGTATATCACACACCTTACAGAAGTAGAAAACGAACGTATGTTTGAAAGTTTGTGTGTACCCTGTATATCACACACCTTACAGAAGTAGAAACGAACGTATGTTTGAAAGTTTGTGTGTACCCTGTATATCACACACCTTACAGAAGTAGAAACGAACGTATGTTTGAATGTTTGTGTGTACCCTGTATATCACACACCTTACAGAAGCACACAGTCAATACATGTTACGTAAGTCTGTGTGTGTCTTGTACATCTCACACCCTATGGACGTACACAGTCCGTAATGTATGTATGTGTCCGAGGTCTCTGTGTATCTTGTACATCTTACCCCTTACAACAGTACATGGTCAATGTTTGTGCCCCAAGTCCCAGAGGGGCTATTGATCCAAAATGTTGCTAGCATACCAGACACCTCACGGGCCCGAATAATTCATGATAACGTATAGACAATAAAACAACGCATGTAGGCACATTTCGAGTATTCATTTCAATAAGTATATAACTGTTGCGGGTTGACTATTAACTCTAAGCCTCTGACTTTGGTGGGACATACTCTAAGAATGCCCATACATTTTCAAACAAGGAGACAAAGTCATCAGTATCCCACAAAATGGCAAACTATTCTTCATGAATATGCTTAGATATGATTATGTCAGATGTTTCGGCGCGTATCCAGGTAGCATGAGATATCACTTAACCTTCCGAGACCCCAAAGACAGTTAAGGTCTTATTTGAAAATGGTATAGGGAAAACGCCATACAAATGCACTGTCATCATTATCTTAGAAAGAAATCGCTTGGCAGAGTGCGTACCCTTGAGGTGCCAGAAAGCAACTCTCCGTCTCTCACTGAGTCACTCTTGTCACTCAGCGATTTTGATGAAATGTCGCATTGTCGCACTGTGTCGCGTCGCGGTTTGTTAAAATATTGACTTCAATAGTGCCACAGGGGTGCCATGTTTGGTCTCTTGTCGAAAAACATCAGGCATGGAATCCGAGAAGAGACATTGTCGCACTCCGAGGCCCCAAAACAAGTAAAATGAGGCAAAAATTAACCAAAGCGCGACAATGCGACATCTCGCCCATTCGTAGCATTGTCGCGATGTCGCATGTCGCGTTTTGAATAACATTTTCTCTGTCCTCCAAAGAGCAACACGCGACATAGCGACAATTTTCAACGTCAAAATATGTCATGTTGTCGCATTGTCGCCCTATCAAAGATGTGTAAAGAAAAAACTAAACATTGACTAAAACGCGACAATGCGACATATTCAAATGTGACATTGTTGACTTTCTAGCAGGAAAGGGCGACAACGCGACAATGCGACATATATTTTGTCGCATTGTTGCGTGTCGCGTCTTAGTCAATATGTTATATGCATACTGTGGTCAATAGTTTAGCATTGTCGCGTTTTGGTGAACTTTTACATATCTTAGATAGGGCGACAATGCGACAACGCGACATCGCCACGAATGGGCAAAATGTCGCGTTGTCGCTCCTTGGTTAATTTTTGCCTCGTTGTGATTGTTTCTGTGAGGGCGACAACGCGACAACGCGACATATTTTGACTTTGAAAATTGTCGCTATGTCGCGTGTCGCAATTTGTAGGAACAGAGAAAATGTTATTCAAAACGCGACACGCGACATCGCCACGAATGGGCAAAATGTCGCGTTGTCGCGCCTTGGTTAATTTTTGCCTCGTTGTGATTGTTTTTGAGAGGGCGACAACGCGACAATGCGACAACGCGACAACGCGACAGTGTCCCTTCTCGGATTCCATAGTTAACTGGGTGCTTATGATGAGACTGTGTGAAAGCGTGCATGGACATTGATAAGGTTTATGTAAATGCTCACCGTCTCTATGGTTGTTAATACTATTCTTTGTAACTGATGTTACCACTTCGTTGCTATAAAGCAGGTCGAGCTGTTTGTAATGTCATAATAAGAATTAAGCATGAACATGAGTAGGAGTTTATTGCGGGAAAGAATGGTTTTTTACTGCACTCAGTATACTAACTTGTGCACTCAACATACTAACTTGTGCGCTCAACATACTTATTAGTGCGCTCAAGATAAGTTTTATTTCATCAGGTCCCTTCACCCCTTCCGTAAATTATTCTGTAGAACGGTTAAATACTAAATTCTACAATCCCTATTTATCGTTACTATTTTCAACAAAAGTTACTGCTATCGTGAGTGAGTGAGTTTAGTTTTACGCCGTTTTTTAGCAATATTCCAGCAATATCACGGCGGGGGACACCAGAAAATGGGAATCACACATTGTACCCATATGGGGAATCGAACCCGGGTCTTCGGCGTGACGAGCGAACGCTTTAACCATTAGGCTACCCCACCGCCCCACTGCTATCGTGTCATTGAATTGTTTAGTCCTAGACTAACTGGTCGAGACTGGATGGATTTAATTTTTCAGGCTGTTTCGATTAGAGCAACGCTAAACAGGAACATCCAATAAACTACAGAAAGGGACGATGTGGTCATGACATCACCCAAGATGAGACAGCAAACTTTGGTTGTTTCATGACAGAATGGAAATACACCATCTGGATAATCTTTGATGTCTTTGATGATATAGAATCAGAAAATGGAAAATTCCTCGTATATTGAATCCGAAAAAAGGATTTTTCTAATGTATAGAATCAGAAAACGAACAATTTCTGATATAGAGAATGAGAAAATGAATACAGAACCAGAAAATTTAAAATTTCTGATCTAGAGAATCAGAAAATGGAAAATGTCCTACATATATAGAACCATAACGGAATCGGGTGGTCAGACTCACTGACGTGGTTGACACATGTCATCTTAGCCCAATTGCGTTGATCCTCTTCAGCAACTCATGCCTGTCGTAAGAGGCGACTAACGGGACCGGGTGGTCAAGCTCGCTGACTTGGTTGGCACATGTCATCGGTTCCCAACTGCGCAGTTCAATGCTCATGCTGTTGATCACTGGACCGCCACCATATAGCTGGACTACTGCTGATTGCGGTTTAAAACTAAACTCATTCATTCATTAAGGGCTGAGTCATGCAGCCGGAATATTGCTGAGTGAAGCACTAAATGACAACAACAAACAAAACAGAAACAACAAATACCCTGATACCTTAGCATATATAGAAAAACCAAGGGCGGTGGGGTAGCCCATCGGTTGAAGCATCCGTTCCTAATGCTGAAGACCTGGGTTCGATTCGAAATAGGAAACAGCTATAACAGTTTCATATTTTTGTAGCTCAGCTGGTCAGATCCTTGACCGGTATCCAATCAGCCATATTGGTGGTGACGAAGGTTACCTCTTGAGCCAAGTTCCGTTTTGTTTATTTCGCCAGTTTGTGAAAAACATGCGACCTCACTGACGATGTTCTGCGGCGCTCTAGAAGACTGTGATGCATGTCATCTTTGTTCCCAAGTAACCTTGGAAGCCCAGAGCATAAACTGTATGGTTAAAGGTGCATTGTGTGGATCGACAAATGAGCATTTTAACACATTTTAACAGAATCAGTGGTTGATTGTGCTACCCGGGACGTTTTCCATTAAATGCTTGAGAAAGGGACTCAAGTGTAATATCTTTTTCTCGTTTTTTTGTGTTTGCTGTTGCTGTTGAATAACCCCATGACATTGCTGTATACGTATTTAAAACGTATGGAGTCTGATTTAATTCTGAGTGTCTGTCTTTATCTCTCTGGCTGTGAGTGTGTGTGTTTGTGCGTGCGTGTGTGTCCGTGTGTGTTGTGTTGTGTGTGTGTATGTGCGCGCGCGTGCTCGTGTGTGTGTTGTTTGGAAACACACACTTGACACGCCAAGAGACATCGGCACGAAGAAAACAAGCGATAACTTACTTAAGTTTTATACAAAGCAATCGAACACTGAAACAAAATCTGTTCAGAATTGCATTGACTGATTGTTGTTGAGGGGCTTTACAACATTTGATCAACATTCTAGAAATTGGTGAGTCAGCAAAATAGTACACACCTTTGTGGTGTAGCCTGGAGACGTTTCGGTGAGGATTCACAATTTGTTTAATCTGTCAAAAATTACAAAGAGACTATCTGAGCGGGTATTTTCTACGCACGCCCATGTAGAATGCTATTACAACCGTAAAGAAAAAAACATCTCTAGAAGCCATGACAATCACCTGGAGGAGAGTCTATGCAAACACTATACATTTAATGCGCGTCTATCCATGAGACTATGGGATTTATTGAATTGCAAACAAACGTTGGATTTGACACTGTGCAACGTGTCGATCTCAAGGCAGAAGGGTGCGCCTTGAATGACACACCGCCATTGTGAAACACGGCGTCAGTGTACGGTACTGGGCCAAGATTTTCGAAGCGCTCTCAGCCTTAAGACAGTCGTACATTAATGTTAAAGTATGGATTTTACGACTATCTTACCGCTAAGAGAGCTTTGACAATATAGGTCCTAATGATGTAACGCACATTGTCAAACTTCGCCCATGGTGGGAGACCGTGGTTAAAACTGATCCTCGCGGCTTAACGGGATCGGATAAATTGTGTGAAGCCTATTCTGGTGTCCCACGCCGTGTTAGTTCGGGGATAGTTGCTAAAGCTGCGTAGCCCCGACTCACTGACGTGGGATCGGGTGGTCAGGCTCTGTTGGCACATCATTGACGTCATCGTATTCCAATTGCGTAGACTGGTGCTCATGATGTTGATCACTGGATTGTCAGGTCCAAAATAAATTATTACATAGCGCGGTCATGTAGCTGGAATATTGCTGAGTGCGGCGTAAAATAACCCTCTGGCACATAATTGACGTCATCGTATCCCAATTGCGTAGGCTGGTGCTCATGATGTTGATCACTGGATTGTAAGGTCCAGAATCAATTATTTACAGACCGCGTCATATAGCTGGAATATTGCCGAGTGCGGCGTAAAAATAACCTCCTAGTCATGATGCATGTGCGTGCGTGCATGCGTGCATGCGTGCATGCGTGCGTTTCTGATGAAGTAAACGGTAAATGGAAAATCTACAAGGTTAGATATTGGCATATTGTTCCTCCATCATATACTCCCCGTCACAAGTTTACACTCTCTTAAAACACTCGACCCGTGAAGGTCCGGGGTAGAATAGGCCTTCAACAACCCATGCTGGCCATAAAGAGGTACAATACATGTCAGAAGAGGCGACGAACGCGATCGGGTGGTCAGGCTCACTGCCTTGGTTGACACATGTCATCGTTTCCCAGTTGCGCAGATCGATGCTCATGCTGTTGATCCCCGGATTGTCTTGTCCAGAATCGATTACATGTATTTACAGGCCGCCGCCATATACTTGTAGCTGGAATATTGCTGAGTGCGGCGTAAACTACACTCACTCATTCTTAATGCATTCATACTGGATATGATTACATCGAAGATGAATTTCTCCTCTAACTTGGTGGAATCAACTGCAAACCTTACCCAGATGAACTGCATGAAGATCATGCATCAAATTGCTTTGGTGTAAAGTTTTGTTTCAGTTGGTACATTTTCAGCATTTCGTCATTTACTGAACTAATGACAATACTCTTTTTAACATTACGAACTTGTTTTACAATACATCAGTTAACGTGTAAATAGTACCTTTAAACGGTATGGAATACTTTGTGAAATCTAAATAGAACAGTTGACTGAAGTAAATGGCTACATTTACTCTGGTGAGTCTAAACATTTGATAGGTGAATTATAATAGCATTTGCAACAACACCACCCTGGTACCCCCCAGGTTCAACAGTACGGGTGATATATGTATTGATGTATTTAACAACAGGTGCATGTCAATTAAATTATTTACAGCCATGCGTCGTTCTAGAGTTTGAATGGCTTAGAAATATGAACCCGACTGTTTGCGGTGCGATTACGCGTCCTATGAGCATTCTTCATATGCTTCACTGCGAACTTACCGTGGTTGGCAGTTACGCCCCTTTTTCTTAACTGTACCGTTGGTTTACGGATTTCATTTCATCTGGGTTGGTGACTGACAAAAAATCAATTTAAACGCTTTCTTAAAGTGATCACTCAGAGGCACTGTTGGTCTGTGAACAAAACAACACAGGTGAAAGCAAGCGAAATCAAAAGATTTCCATTAACTTTCTGAGACTAAGTGTCTGCGTAGTATCATAGGAGCGCAGTGGTCCGACATGAAGAGGTCAAAACAGGGCGTGGCCGGTACTAGGGAATAGTGAGTGGGTGAGTATTCTTGTTTTAGCAATATTTCAGCAATATCACGGGGAATATCTTCAAGCGGGGAATACAAACAAACAAACAAATAAATATGGTGACTTGGTTGACACACGCTCGTGTCCCAGTTGCGTAGATCGGTGCTCATGATGTTGATCACTGCATTGTCTGGTCCAGACTCCATTATTTACAGACAGCTGGAATATAGCTGAATACGGCGTAGAACTAAACTCACTTATGTGGTATCAGCAAGTAGCACAAGAACACCGACCAGGTCTTCATCACTAATAACACCAGCTATAGTCCACAGATCGTGATTATTAAAAAAATAAATACGGTGACAGAAGACAACCTTGTTCCACACCAAATTCAAGCAAAATTTAGCATAACATTTGTTAAGTGATACCTATCATTTTACAGTTTCCATTGTGCTGAGGGGAATGTTTAGTAGCATGTGTCACATTTCATATCAAAAGTATATATAAACGACAGAGTAGTACAAACACACTATTGAGAGGAGATCTATGGAAGACCTTCGGTCGTCAAAATTCGCGTGCTTATACATACCTGAATCAACATGGTAATAATGCGTGATATAGCTGTAATGTTTCACCAGACAAAACGGGGTGATGTTTTCAGTATGCATTTACAATAGAGAAAATAGAAGTGTCAATAGAAGCTTTCACTCCGGTGTATTTCAACAGCCTGACACAGACGCAGGCACGTCTCACGATGTTAGGTCAACACCATTTTGGAATAATATTTGCTGAACAAAGGACTACTGTCATAGAAAGTGAGTGAGTGAGTGAGTGCGTGAGTGAGTTTGATTTTACGCCGCTTGAAGCAATATTCCCGCAATATCACGGTGGAGGACACCAGAAATAGGCTTCACATATTGTATACATTTGGAGAGTTGATCCCTGGTCGTCGGCGTGACGAGCGAATGCATTTTCCACCAGTAGGTCCCCCCTCCCCCTGTGGGTTTGTGTGGCTCTTAGAAATATTCATGAGGACTGATACTAGAAATGGAATGAACTCAATATACCCACGTGAGTATTGAATCCGCTGGTATATTCAATGTTAGGAAAAACATTGAGAGAGGATATCATCATCTTCATCATCATCATCATCATCACCGTCGTCATCGTCGTCTTCGTCGTCGTCTTGCTGACTGTACACATACATCATAACCTGGTTATAATGCCACCGTTCGTTCAGGACAAAATATAACCAGGTAGGACAGTGGATGCATTTTCCAGTAATAACAACACATAGCGATTAGCTCCAATCACCATCCTGTATACAACATGCATCCCTCCTGTATACAACATGCATCCCTCCTGTATACAACATGCATCCCTCCTGTATACAACATACATCCCTCCTGTATACAACATGCATCCCTCCTGTATACAACATGCATCCCTCCTGTATACAACATGCATCTCTCCTGTATACAACATGCATCCCTCCTGTATACAACATGCAGCCAGTGTAATTGACACTATAACTAGGGGAAAATGATCCCCACCCCCAGACCCTTGGCAAGTGGCATTATATCCAGGGTGGTATTATAAAGACGGGAAATCCATTCTGGCATAAACATGGCTTTATATCCAGGGTACAAGTATAACCAGGGTACACCGGACAGGGTACAGGGTACAAGTAAACGAAAACAATTGACAACTCATGTGTTCATGGGTAAATAAATCTGATTCGTGTGTTCATAAGTAAATGAAGCAAAAAATGCAATTAACAGTACAATATAAGTGTTGCAGTGACAGCAGGTAAACATATAGTTATAGCCTCTTAGATTTTGCAGTCATAATCATACCAGACTTGCCCAAGCATTTGCAAATCGATTATTTTAGTTTGCTTAAAATATTTTTTTCATTAGAGAATCTGATTTGGTGAACAAGCAAAGCGTTGTCTTTTTTAATACCTCACTAGTACAAATATGACACTCAACAGAACATGCAAGAACTAGTAAAAAAGACCGGATGAATTAAATAACCAAAATGACATACACTAAAATGGTATGTGTAGTTACATTTTATTACCTTTTGTTTAGATAATTGCTATTTATTTTGTTCGGTGTATCGCAGTTTGGAGACTGTGACCATTTGCCCAAAAGTATGCATTATTTCTAATAGCAGTATACAATTTACGTGTGAAGAGACAGTGTATTTTTATTGTTGTATCCACCGGCGCATTTAGCATTAGGTGATCACTGCAGACCAGTTTATGACGACTGTGTACAATCTGACAAAATCGGTTACCATATTTCAGGTCAGGACACTTATTGGATTCATAATTGATTAATATAGTTTAAAATATCACCTACTATGTTTACATTCGCGGGGTCGTCAGGTAACGAATTCGCAATTTTAATTGCGTCTGGTAGAAAAGACTTTTCACACGTCTTACAGTTAATTGTTTGTAACTGTGGGTTGTTTCTGAAACTGTATTGACTGTTGTCAGTTTTACTTATGAAGTGCTTTTAACACTGAAGCGATGAACATATTTTAATATATCCATTTCAACAAACCTGCTTAGACGCTTTTTACCGCATACAATAGTTTCTCGGTCATATCCGTGGATGTAAAAGTAGGCACTATTTTTCTGATTCCACTACATTTACTTCAAGTAAAGAAATAATGATATATGATGTGACTGAAATACTTCGGCTTAGTTATTGAAAATGGTCAAATGATTAGACGATGCCATTTAGAAAGTGGTCAAATGCAACATATGTTATATTTGGGATTTCATTTTCTCAGTAAAGTACAAATTCTAGTACTTCTTTGGTTGGGTCCCATCCGGGATTCGAACCCGCACCCTCAGGGTCAGGCACCTAATCGCCAGCACACAAAGTCAGTCGCCTAACCCGCTCAGCCTCCGCGACTTCCACAAGTCTTCCACAAGTGAAATCCCAAATATGACATATGTTGAAAATGGTCAAATGTAACGTATAGCTGGTTAATAATTACATTTAATACACGGGTACAGTCAAGCACAAGTGATATGATTCTACAAACGGACTATAGATTATACTGATATACTGATTACAGGTAATGATGATGCTGGTTTAAAGATTTAAAGTGTGCTTTAAATTCATACCATTAAACGTATATCTTGCGGCCCTGGGAACAACACAATACCTGACAGTGTGAGCGTGAACGCCACACAGGACACAACATGGCTGACAAGTATAAGAAACAACATTCAAAACCCAAATAATGACATAATGGAAAAAACAAACCCTTGTGACCGGATCTGAGTATTGTTTTAGCTGCATGGGGTGGTCTTGGGATTAAGCCCTTTGGGGTCGTAACACCATTGAGAGATTAGACGTTTAAAACAAAGACTTAACCAGGTAGTGTTGACACCTCGGCTAAGGGACTGAGTGATCAAAACAATAGGGATTAATACGTTGTGGACAACAGGTGTTTAGCCTTACCCGCTGTCTATACATGTAGAGGACAATTAAAAAGTCCGGCAGTGGGGGATTTATAATTTGCACTCTTTTACCAAAATCTGAATGGTACGAAAGTGTTTTCCTTCTTAGAATGGTCTTCGACATTTTTTTGTCTGTTTTGAACTGACTGGTTACTGTATGTCACTGACATTCCACGCACGCACACCCCGTTGAGCTTATAAAATTACGTGTTATCGGTAAAGCATTACATGCTTACATTTTCCCCTGTAATCACTGACTTTACATTTACCTGAAATTTGTTTTACTGGTTTACGATTTTTACTTAATTCATTCCTACACTTTAAATATAATTCATGTTTACACATTTAGCGTATGGTTACAGTACTGATTTAAGTTTAAGGTGTTACTTTTTTTCTATCTTTCAATTGTTTTCCTTTTCAAAATCACTCGTAAATCTCAATGGAGTTGCTAAAATTTGTAACACGTCTCTGAGTCGTGTCGTATTTATTTCACCACAAGTAAGGCTGATACAGTTAACCTGTCCGTCTACAATCACGGAAGATCTAGAAAGTGTCTAAACCGGACTTATCTGCGTCATATCCCGGACAAGACGTATACTCTACAATTTCCAACGTACGCATTCCTCTATTACGTGCATAATATAACTTCACTGTTGTTGGTGACGCAGATTGTAACATTGTTTTTTCACTTCCCAGACAAAACATAGTTTTGTGGTCGAATACCTGAGAAACAGTATGAATAACCAAATGTCTATATTTAGGAGGGGGGCTTTGTCATTCCCTTCTGCCAAATGCATAGAATATGTTACGACAATGAACCCTCACCAACAAAGAAAGATACCTTGTTTGTGATGCCCCATTGGATTTAAGGGATCATGATACAGCTTTGGTGATTTTAAAGGAATAATTTGTTTCTGATAATTTATCATCAATCAGATGTTATGGAATACACGCAAAAACTGCTTCCATATTCGTAAAGAACTTTTAGATAATGGCAAATTCAAAGTACTAAGCTTACGTGGAAAAGAAACGATACCAACTCAAAATCATTGATATTAGAAAACGACAAATCACCACATTAAATAAGGAAAGTAAATTTAATAACGGGTGTAATTCACTTTCCCTTTTCACAATGGTGGTTTGTCGTTTTCTAATATCAGTAATTCCAACTTGGCATCATTTTCGTTGCCCGTAAATGCATCCGTACAATGTCATGAGTTGAGTATGTGTTAATAAATTGTTAACAAATAGCGTTGATATTTGGTGTTCGAGAAAATTTCACCTCAAATCTCAAGCATAACTATATGACGTATAAAACCGGTATTCAAAATTACCTGAATTATTTTCTCCCGTTAGTTCAGGTCATTTACACTAAAACGTATTCCGAGGATAAAGGGACATGTAGGAAGGCGGAATTCACTTTGAAGCGGATTTCAGGAGTTAAGACATAGACGGTCCCTTACACAGTCAATGCCCTCGAGCGTACATTAACGTTAACTTAGTCATTGAGTACTACTTGACACAGACTGTAGCTATCATGTCGATTTCAAGTTTTTACAACTTCATGTCTGTAAACTAGACACAAACTGTAATATCAGTTCCAGACCGCTAGACTACTGATAGTTAAGTGTCTTGGCTTTTCAAACTGGAAACAACCCAAAACAATATGCTTTATTCAGAGTGAAAATATTTATCTGAAGTATTACTAAAACGGGGTCGCATGTCATCCCTATTGTATTAACATCTGAATAGTTAATCACACCAGGTAGCCAAGCTGATTAGATAATCTCTTTACAATAGAAAGAGAATAGACGACAAAGCGTAACCCCGCCGCACCCCACTGTGCAGAAAAAAGGGGCGGAGCCTTCCACGCGTGCTTTATAATGGTGACTTAGCTCTTGTGAGGCCAGTCTCACTGTCAACAGCGATCTGAACGTTGCTCAACACACCTGGGACACACCTGTAAATGAGTTTGTTCCCACAACCGTTACCCTCTCAAGTGCCGTTGGAACCACCCACTATCGCACGTCGAATACTGAGAGGAACAGGTAGGTGATAACATTCGTGCAATCTATTAAGTCTTACCATATCTGAATGAATTAGTGTCAGTGATATTAGCAAATTCCCGATTTTCATTTAATAAGTCTTGTCACATTTTAACAGAAAAATATTATTTGCATAGACACTACGCTTATTGCAGAATATATTCTTAATAAATGAGTAAATAATATTTGAAACAGGCCCGTAATAATTACGACATACTGCGTCGTACTAAGAGCTATATCAATAAATTTCAATGTGCGGTTCTGTAAATCAAACAATAAAATCACTGTTTATTTTATCTATCCATTAGCATAAAATGGTGGGTTAAATCATCGGTAAATAAATGTAATCGTGTAAGTTCTGTTGTGCACCTAAGATACCCCCTTCCTTATGAAATATGTAAAATATGAAGATCCGTTATTATTGACTTGGTCAAAATACTCCTGGTACAACGAGGAAAATGCATGGGTGCGCCTTTGTTATTGTTTGGTCCCCTGACGGCGGCATGTGGGGCTTTGCCCAGCCTTACATCCCGATAAAGTGAAATAAAACGAAGGTGTGTGTCAAAAAGAGGGAACAGGTCAAAAGAGTCAAAGGACAAAAGGGCCAAAACTGAACACGTCAAAAGCACCAAAGGAAAGTGAAAAGGGCCAACGGAAAGTCAAATAGACTTTTAGAAGTGCACGATGATCACACTATAAATTATTAATTGTTATACTATTTACACATTAATACAAATATATACAGAAATAATAAGTACTAATATAATCAAATGTATAATATATATGTAAGTTTGTATGACTTAATGTTCTTTTTACCTTAAGTCAAAGGCCCTTTGGAATATTTTGGCCCTTTTGTCCTTTGGCCCTTTTGACTACAACCTTCAAAAACACACCGCCAATCGACATCGAAATGCATATCAAAGTACATTTTAATGAAATGAATATGAATATTTATATGAATATTTCCATCACATATAAGCAATCTAAGAAACGAATGTTAATATTGCTGAGTAACACTCGGGAGGATCAAACATGTCTCTAATATTACCCTCTTTTAAATGATTAACATCATTAATAACCCCGTGGATCGGGTCGTCTCCCGTTATCGCAAATAATCTGCCGGAATAATAAGAATAAGAAGCGTGTGTCATCTAAAAGAGTTTAACCCGATATTTTCTTATAGCTCTCACAGAGAGTTGGCTTAGTTAACTGGTCAATCACTTTCATTCGGCGACACCTCAAACACTTACCGTTGGGTATTGTTCAAGAGAAATACAGCTCTCCTACTGCTGGGAGTGTAATAACACAATCCGTTTGTCCATACTGATTTTTACCTATAATGGATACAGCTTAAGTATTTGTTCAGTGCTACAATTACAGCCCATGTATTCTAACTTCATAACGATATTTCAGAGGATAATTACCACCTCCAAGCTTTTGATTTCTTTATCAGTATTCTCTGATTTCAAGGCAATAATATGCTCCCATTAACCCGCTAAGGTACCAGTTGCATGGCGGCACTAAATAGGTCTCTCGTATATAATAGCAGAAGTCTTAATAGTTGTTATGAAATGGAGTGACATTATCAGCGGGGTATCCAGTTCATGTCAGGTGACTTTATGTCAACGGGATCTCTGATATTAGAGAAGAATAGACGCCAAGATTCGTTATGCAAATTCACTGAACCAAGAAAATTGTTGTAAAAATATGAAATCGTAGTTTTTTGTCACATTAATACCGACGAATATTTGTTACAGGAAAAATATAAGCACTTGTTGAAGCTGTCGTTACTGAACGTATTCGTGTATTTGTGTTAATCCCTATTCCGACCAACCCAGATCCTCTGAGATCATTTCTACGGCCACAGGTTAGCAGGGTCGTTTGTGGCAAGGTAAATTGTGTGAAGCCTATTTCTGGTGTCCCACGTCGTGAAAGTGAGGGAGCACTGATTGAAGCTGCGTAGCCCCGACTCACTCAGTCACTGACACGGGATCGGGGGTCAAGCTGGCTGACTTGACCTGTCATCGTATCCAAATCGCGTAGAGCGATGCTCATGCTGTTGTTCACTGGAATCTCTGCTCCAGACTGGGTTATTTACACACCACTATATTTAGTTTGACTTTTACGGACTTCGCCTTAAACAGTAAACCAACCAACATTCACTGACGATATATTGTGTGCGTACACCATGCTCAAGACTCGAATTTTAGAATCCTTATACCTTACTCACAAAGTCTTAAAGTTAGATGAGAACAGATTAAGCACCTTTCTGCGTATAAGTCTTATATAAAATATGATATTGGCTGCCTTCACAATAACACAGAATAAAAAAACCCAAACATATGATGACGATTTACCATGCGAAAGCTTTTCAACACTGTGTGAATTTATAACCACATACACGAAAGCAGACTAACAAATAGAAGTTTAACAGTTTGACACCAAGGAGACAATCATCCGTTTCAATTTCTAGTTCCGAAACTGAAACCACTGGTAGACGCCATAAAATCGCGACAAGACTTTTATATATATATAACAAAATCCATGATAAAAAACGCGTTTGCGAAGAGCATAAAATGAAATAGGCGTTATATTTCCGTGCTTCACGACGTACAGTTGGCCACAGGCATGACGATGTAATGTAAGGGTCCTCTTATTTCATACATTATGGCAATAAAACATAACAAGTGGGGTGTCATAAGTCACGCGCTCGTTTGCTTATTTTGATTGCCGAGATGTTAGTGTTATGCACAATGTATTCGTTAGTAGTGCATGGTAACGTGAGGATTTCAGCGCTTTATAATGCCTGTTGTGAATAGGTAAATAATTTTCAGACTATATGATTTAAATACCCGTTCGTTGAATTAGAAAATTTATTACGTGTTATCCATCTTATCTCTGGCTACTGTTTTCATTATCGGGGCGGTGGGGTAGCCTAGTGGTTAAAGCGTTCGCTCCTCATGTTGAAAGTCCAAGTTCGATTCCCCACATGGGTACAATGCGTGAAAGCCATCTCTGGTGTCCCTCTCTGACATTGCTGGAATATTACTGAAAGCGGAGTTGCGCTTAACTCCTCATTGTCGCCCTTTCGTCCCCTTATTGTTCCATTTCTATTCATCATAGTCTCAAAATATGTGACCCGTGAAGTTCCGGTTAGAATACTGGCCTTCAGTAACACATGCTTGTTGGAGCCGACTAACGGGATCGGGCCTGGCTCGCTGACAACGGTTTCTTACTTCCCTGATCCATGACCATGCTGTTGATCACCGGATCGTTTGGTTCAGACCCGATTATTTACAGACCGCCACCATATAGCTGGAATATTGCTGAGTGCGGCGTAAAACTAAACCCACTCACTCTTATATTGATGAACTGATCCATCACCAAGCGCATGCAAAGACAACGAAATTTTGCATCCTAAAATCACATGAACATATCGAAAAAGGCAAAACAGGAAATTTGCAACGGACATGATATTTTAATACATATGCATCCAATTTTGAAATGTCCTCGACATGTTTACCATGCACACTTTGAGAGCTTGAGTGAAGCCTTGAATTGGAAAGGCTCTGAGCAAGAACCTCCGTGAAATCCTGTAAAAAGCGCATATTCAATTGAATCTGGATTGTGAATGCAAACATCAAAGTCAGTGGCTGTAGGAATATTGCTCGACATGAAAGAGAACTTGACTATAGGGAAATTGAAATCACCTTTTTTGGTCATACAGCCTTGTAGTGAGTTTTTGTCGTTGTGAATCTTGATACATGAATCAAAATATGAAGCAGGTACCTAGAGGCTTCCTCGTGTTTTCTACACATCAAAGGTCAATGAAGTCAGTGTATTTCAGCCATCGATGTTTTCAAGCAGATCAAGTTTTCTGTTCAGATCATAAAATCTTTTCGAAAAATGCACTTAAACATGCAGTCGATACCTGAGTATGTATTATCATCTTGTCTTGACAGTAAGTGTAAAGAAACCGGCCCGTCTTTTACGACAATACGACCTATTTTCGGATAACGACAGGTCAAACGTATAGTTTTAGTACATTTCAATTGTCTGGTTAGTTTATCGACAGTATTGGTTGAAAAGCTGGCGCACCAGACGAGGAAACAGCACGCTTGACGGTTGTCGTAAATGTACAATGAAATGCCACTTACGCTGTGCACAAACGTGGCTTCATGAAGGTGATAAAATTCTCGGCGATCTTCGGCTGTATTACATTGTTATCCATGAATATCAGAAAAAAATGTTTCGTTTATTTGATGTTGAACAGCACACTCAGTACTATTCCAGCTACATGGCGGCTGCCTGGACTAGACAGGCCATGACCAACATCATGAGCATCGATCTACGTAAACGGATACGATGACGTGTCAACCGAGTCAGGTAGCCTGACCACCCGATCCTGTTAGTCCCCGCTTACAGTTGGGTTAACGAAGATCTATAGGGTATCTAAACATACTGTTGTATGGTCTCAATATGGTCGTAAATGTGACTTATCATTTAGATCGAACGATGTATTTCTTGGGAAGGATGTAAAAAACTTGATTTAGGATTCAGTTTATGCCAAACTAGTTAAGAACATCTTAAAACTACAGTCCTTATCTGTCGCATCTTGTTAAAAGCATAGCTATCTCATGTATATTTATCAGCTCGCGAGCAACCAAGGTAAAAAAATCAGGAAAGTTATTTTCAAACAATAGTTTCTTGATGTTAACCTACACAAGTAAAGATTACTTGTAAACATAAAGCTATTTGTTAAGGAAAACACATCATACAGTCGTTCATTACTGATGATCCGCAACAAAAAAGTCTCTATTGTTCTAATTATATTTTGCTGCCATGCGCTATATATAAGTAAATATCGGACATTGTTAATATTCTGCGAAATATTAAGTCCCGTGAAACACACATGCCAACACATGCATATAAAGAGAATATAAGTTAACATAACATGTTCATGTTTGTGCATTAATTAAATTAAACATGCAAAATTGTCATTCCTTCAAGCGATCGACACATGAAAAGAGTCTCCTACCACAGGTGCTATAGCTTGGAGCAATTCAGAAAATTCTGTTTTATAGCTGGCGGCACATCACACCTTTTTTCATCAATCAGTCAGAATTAGAACCCAATGGAACAACGCGGTCACGTCTGAGATATGTGGTTCTTTTAAAACCTGGGCCTAAACTGCAAGAGTAATTAATTTGTCTTTCGGTGTTGATATACATGACGTCGAATTCTTGTTTCAGTTCTGAATAGGCCATTGTTTATGACCAATTATCACATGCTGCCATGGTCTCATTGTCAATGAAAGCGACAGATTTGGCCAATTATCTCAAATGAGAAGTTGTTCTAGGTATAATGTCGGCCATTATCACAGACTAAATGTAGTAATTGTAATTTGAGCGTCTCCCAGAACCAGTTTGGATTTAACCAATAACACTCTTTGTCTTTTCGAGGCCGGTAGGTTTGTCTTGTGGTTAAATTATTCGCTCATTGATTCGCCACATGGGTACAATGTGTGAACATTTCTGGTGTCCCCCGCCGTGGAATATTGCTAAAGCGGCGTAACACTACATTCACTCACCCAAAATACGAAACAACTAAAATAGGTTTCATATCACAAGAACACTATTACAACTCTCACAAAACACTATTAAAACTCTCACAATAACACCATTAAAACCATCACAATAAAACTATTAAAAGTAGTTTGGCGTCGTACCACGTGACATCTATGTTGCAACCATAGCACGTCATTTTAGGGCTCTGAGTGAAATTAATTTTAGTTGTGCCAAAGCTACCTATACAGAATACAAAAAAGTATTTATTTTTGTTACTGACACAATCAACATTATAATGAATCTTTAAAATAATAAGACTGACCCTCTTGTTTCGATCACTTTAGATCGCCGACATGTAGCTGAAATGTAAAACAAAACAAAACAAAGCAAAAAAAAAAACCAAAACAAAAAAAAAAAAAAAAAAAAGAAAAAAGAAAAAAAAAACCCCAAACAAACAAAACAAAGCAAACGCATTTTTGAAGGCGCTTCCTTGCATCCTTGTGGGAAAATATTACATACAGTCGGTAAAGAGACACACAGACTCCATATTTAACTCAAATCGTTTCCATGATATCAGCCTCCTACGTTAATGTGAGTTTTCGGCGGAAGTAACCTTTGACACTGACCGAGACACCCAGGGTTCTAGCTCCAGTGCACACGTACCTGCCCAGGTATTGTCCAGATATGTTTTAATGTCAACTGATACGCCAAATACGCTTGCAAGTGTACATTTTCATTTGTATGTGAAGTCGGATTTCTCGTTTGTTTTTCCGCTCTGTTGCTAGCGCCACCTGCCGGTTTCACCGCCCCACGCTGAACCTGAACGTTAAAGAAGTGACGTTTCCCTAGTGAATACTATAACCTTGACTTAAGAATGCCTCTGTATTGTGCTAATATATCATTCCCCATAACTGGGCATACTCAATAACGTTAATGTCCAGTAAGTTTAAGAAGTCGTAAATACAGAACATGGAGTTGTTGTTTCCGCCCCTGTGAACAGCGTTGTCACTGGCTGAGCAGAGCAATACAGCCGAGTTTGTCCTCGACCTGTTTGGCGGTTATCGGGGATACTGACCTAGGACGGCGACGGTGATGATGGGGTTGGGGTAGTCAATGCTGTGCCTTGTAGACAAGTATGGTGTGTCATTGTGAACGCATCTCTGATGAAGACAGTACATATAAATATATAAAATACTTAGGGCGCGAGGAGGGCTTGTCTTGGTCTAAGAATCCCAGTTGAGCACTATTAATACTGCTACAGCTGTATACAACATATCACACTACTACGAACGCTGGCAGTATGTAGATAGACTCAGGAATATTTTCAAATGCAAGCGTCAGATCTGAAGTAACGCCACATTACGAGCGTATTGATTATGGAGTTTAAAATACAGATGAAATATACATTTATAACAATCATTGGCAGCGTATTTCTTACAAATACAGCCTGTTGGTTCTAACGTGGGCGACAGCTTCAACAAACGTTTTCGTATATTCAAGACGTTATCCTCGTGTCGGTCAACATCGTACTGTCCAAAGCGTCATTAAACTTATGCACCCTCTGCTTTGGATGTTCCCGTGTTTTTTTATAATGTAAGTTGTTCACTGGTTACGATGGGGATCATGGGTGGATGTACCCTCGATGCTTGTTTATGTTCCTGAGCCAGAAGGGAGGGGGCAACATAAAGAACATCGAAGGTACATCAACCGATGGACCCCGAAAGACCAGTGAACAACGGATCGGATACATCGGTATCGGATCGTACACTTCAGTCAACCTGTGTGAATCACACGAATCGAATCTTGCACCTTGCTGTTTGTGTTGTCTAAGTGAAGTCGACGCGCGGTGTTATTCCCCTTATTATTCACAGGAACTACATTTGAACGTTTTGTCAAAATTTACTTATTGGAATGCGAAATAAATATTTTCGTAGCCATTGCTAGATTTTGCAGACGAAACAAGAAATCACAGATTTAGAGTTATCTCCCTTCCATCGATATGCATTCGCAAAACATCGGTAATATCCGTGCATCACTGATTCAGTGTTATTCGAGATAAGAAACACTACCACGAAGTATTGCCATTGGCAGCGGGGTACATTGAAATGTACCCTGTTTGTAAGTGAGGCATTGAAATTACAGAACAGTGATTGCAATCAGAAAACGGCATTTATGTGTGAGGTAAGATAAACAATAGAAATACTATAAATACATTTCACTGACAATCTCAGCTGGGCGTGTTCTCGATAGTAAATATTCTGGACATTGTCACAACACATGTATGTATGTATGTATGTATGTATGTATGTATGTATGTATGTATGTATGTATGTATGTATGTATGTATGTATGTATGTATGTATGTATGTATGTATGTATGTATGTTATATATATATTCATAGCCTATGTATACTATTTATATACCTTTTTATCTCATGCATTTACATTTTCTTTAGTACCGCTTACCTAATTCCTCTCTGTAAACAAGCTCTGTAGAAAAGGGAGAAAACCTGTACTTTTAAGTAAAACACCACTCGTGGAGGATGAAACTAGATCAGACTAGTGCTGAAACTAAGGATGACTAATGCTTAGTTTCTGAATGAATAAAATTTTGACAAAAATGAAAAGGAGCTCCGGTGAATTGAGCCATTCAGACCCGAGGAAATCTGGACTTGTTTCATTTAGGGCTTTAGCATTGCAGAGAAGGGCTGGGCAGTAGGGGAAATAATGTGGTTCAAGGACTGTGAGACATGATAAAACTAGACATTAGCCAACGATTTCTGACACATATGCACATTGAGCTTCAGTTGAACGATAATCATGTAAATAAAGTCATTTCAACTCTAACTACAAAGGATTATTCCGGGCCATTTAAGAAGATCAAAATTCAAAGTTTAATCACATAATTCACAAGACATCAATAAAAATACTGGGAAAATGGTTATCCACTGAGGCCGTACAGCCCGTAAAAATGATTGGTGTTGGAACCATTGTTGAATAACGAATGTCATTTATCTCGCCCAGCCTGGGACAAGGGTGACCTTCCGCGTGACCTTGGATGGAGGTGTGGGAGTTGGTGGTCATTTGAAGTTTCAGGATCAATAGAACGCTGAAGCACAATAAGAGCCCCCAATGCATATTTTCTCTTTCTTCCTTCCTGGGAAAATGGTGCCGTGCGTTTAGTGCGATCATTAATAATGAATGGACAATGTGTTGAGGGTCAAGACTTGTGACCTTTCAACCCTGTTTTATTGAAAACAGAATGAAGTAACAAGAAACAGAAAGAAAATCTGGTATGTGAAATGTCCAGCCTTCAGATCTACAAAACAGTGATTTTTTTAAATATCTGGGATATTATTAATAAACAGGAATACATATACGACATTTCTTTAAAAAATATGATATTAATAAATATAAATATTGTTTAAAATATAACATAGTAATAGAATATTATTACTAAACATGAATAATTCTAAGACATTTTATGAAATATTATTTAACTTGGCGATCGAGCAGGAATAGGTTGTAGTGAGTGAACATAGCTTTTCGCTGAAGTAAGCAATATACCTGCCATGTAGCGGAGGAACAGGTTATCTACTTGAAGACAACACAATAAAACAATACATTAAAACATTTTTACTAACAATACCTTGTATAGCCGACGATGTAATTAGCCAATGAAATGTTATCTAAGCCTCTGCAGTAAATATGTATAAATCATGAAGCTGAACACCTGAAAATATATTTCAACATAACTGAGAATCCAAGGTTGGGCACAGTACAAAACCGATCATCCTGCGTTTGTTCTGTACGCTGTCTTAGAGTAATATACGTTGAGGTGTACAAAAAAAAAATTAAAAAAAATGAATCAACATGTATCAATAAAATACACTGCGCAGCAAAGGAAAAGCAAGTTTCGAAAAAATAAAAGACAAAAGTAAGCGCTCATGCCTTCTATTTTTAATTCTGACAAAAGACGTTGCGTTTCTTTTGTTGTTCAGTATACAAGCGTACGTTTCACCAAAGTCGTTTGTTAACAGCAGGTTTCAATTTTGATGTAGACGAAACAGCGAGCTGAAACTGGGTATAGAACGGTATAATCACTGGTCTGTTTGATTTAATAAATAGGGACTGGTGGACTAGTGCAATCCTGTTTGAAGGCCTCTGCAGTACAAACGTACTTGCATAATACCCCGGAGCACAACACGATGAACGACGTTTAATGATATATATGACGTACAAACATTTCTAATGTACTCAAACGAATTTCAAAGCGTCTTGCTGCTGTAAGAAATGCATGAGCAGATTCTTGTAGTCAAATATTTGCTTCACGCGACATGTATATTTATATATAGAACTTTTTCAACCAAACCTTCTGCAAGCGAGAAACAATTTGAACGTATGTCTGCTGCCGAGCTGAAGCGTATAAGCTGAACAGTCAACTGTGTTGAATTTTTTCCATTAAAATGTTATGTGCTCTGGCTTACATTGCATAGTTTGGGTCAAAATATTTTAATCAAAATCTTAAAAACAAAATCTCTACAACCTAATAACAGTTACCATTAATATCGCTAATGTTTCACCATCCGTGGTACATATTGTTGTAGATCTACCTCCTCGTCAATAAAGTTTTACAAGTAATATAATATCCATATTTTCTGTAAACCATTATGCTTATTTATGTTATGATCACCACGTACAATCATCCTTCTCTTTAGAATCCTTTCCACATTATGCTTAATCAGCAATGTCTAAATGTATCTTTGTCTGCGTAATTATTTCAACAACCGTTTTCGTTTTGTGGAGATTCAGTCGAGCTTAACAATAAACTGTACTTAAAACGTAGGAATCACTGACTTGTCGCATGGCCAGATTCTCTGTCGCAATGCTTGATTTCAACACAATAGGATTAGTTCACAAAGTCTTGGCCGTTAAATAAATCTCACCAGCCCCGAATGAGTATTCCCAGCAATTCACTGTGGGCGCTTCACGCGCAACCTCAAAAGCCCAGTCAGACCAGCAAGCTCCCCAGCGCGATAGGAAAGAGACCGCTGACTCGTGTATAATGTTGGAAAATGTCCGAAGGATTCTTTGTTTCCTGACGTGCATGTCATGTGAGTACATCATTAACTGATATTTTCATGTTATGAATATGTTCGTACAACGAACATGTACTGACAACTGTACTGAATGCACGTACGAAGTATCCAACAATTGGGAATGGTGGCACATACTACATGTATTTTAAAAAAATCTGCTGTTGAAAATGATCCATCTTTTTATGTAGGAGGGGAATAACGACTATATCTGTAATCAGACACCAGTGATACAAAACTTATTTTCTTCGGTAATAATCCAGTATACAGATACCACGGTAAAATTAATATCACCGACAGTGTATATCTCGTTACACTGTCACGTCGGTACGCGAACCTCGCGGAGTGACGTCACAGGCACTGGGCGCACACTGTGAACCTACTCCTTCGTGTTAACCGAGCGAAGACCTTTATCGATGTCATGTCCGCTATTGAGGAACGAAATAGTACGTGACAAATGAACGTGTGACATGTACGTGATTGGTCACGCTTCATCCACAATCCGATTATTCAAAAACGACTGATGATTCACCCACTTTTGCACGTGCGATATTTTATTCACACGCTGCTGTTGTTAAAATCCAGTTTTAAAAAGCACTTACTCGCGATTCATCCTCACGTCAAATATAGCTTTAAGGTGGGTCTGTGATTTTTCACTTTGACAAAAACTTTGTATGTTTACATAGGTTTAAAATTTCTGCTACAGCTTGAAAGGAAACTCCTTTGTGTATTAAATAGCCCATTACGACGATACGGAATGTGGAGGACTTAAATTATGTAAACCCCAGTGTGGTTGATGTTCTGTTATGCGTGCAACATGTAGCTGTACAAAGAGTCCTTGTTGGTGAAATAAGATCTTTATTTGCAATTATCGGTAGGGATGCACCTCGACTGATGAATGTGAGGTGTAGACAGCAAACTCGCCGAGGAAAGAGGTGTTGAGGTGGATGTCTGGATCCTTGAAGGGTTTAAGGGTAGCAGAGGTGGTGACCACTTACTGTCTCTTTGGCAAGGGATGGTTATGCGGGTGTCGAGCAGTTGGTGGCTCCGTGTGGATGGGGGTTATCCGGGTATCGGGCAAAGTCCGTGACGACGGATGGTTATTCGAGTCTGGGTAGTGTCTTAGCAACAAGTGGTCCAAGTGTCGGTGGGGAGGGGTGATTATCCGGATAGACCAGTTGTTGTTTTCGTGGTGAGAGGGCAGTGTCTTGGCAACAGGTGGTCCAAGTGTCGGTGGGGAGGGGTGATTATTCGGATGGACCAGTTGTTGTCTCCGTGGTGAGGGGTAGTGTTTTGGCAACAGGTGGCCCAAGTGTCGGTGGCGAGGGATGGTTATCCGGGTGGACCAGTTGTTTTCGTGGTGAGAGGGTAGTATCTTGCCTAACGGTTGGACCAAATCTTTGTGGAGAAGGGTGGTTATCCGGGTGGACCAGTTGTTCTCTTCGTGGTGAGGGGTAGTGTCTTGGCAACAGGTGGTTCAAGTCCCGGTGGCGAGGGGTGGTTACCTAGGTAGCATTCAGACGTTGGCCCAGTGTTTACTAACGTTGGACTCTGAATGCTACCTGAGATATCCGGGTGGACCAGTTGTTGTGGTGCGGGGCAGTGTCTTGGCTACAAACGGAAGTCCTCGTGGCGATGGGTGGTTATCCCCAGAGCATCTCCCGAACATATGAGAATACTCGGGACACATGTCGCACACGTTTGGCGTTCGTGGAACATAGGAACGCGAACATGCGCAAACAGACCCAAACACAAGCACTAATCGGAGCAGCGGGACAGGTTAAAAAAGCAACAATACTTACGTGCTGTACACGTAATGACTGAGCAGAAGATGTGGAGGCCACCCCTACAATTAGTTTTGTAGACACACCCCGTTACACCATGGTACGTCCGAGATAATTGCCATACTTGTTTGTGTGGATTCCTATTTCTTATTCAAAGATTCTGAAAGGAACAACTTCCGATCATATTACAATCGTCGTCAGAGAAAACGTTTTCTATCACAAGCCTCAAAGGAACACAAATGCCTTGAGCTGAAGACGTAATTTCGTTTCGGTTTAAATTTCACATATGTGCTAATATGTTTGTTTAGGTGCGAGAAAGATAACTTAATTTCAGTGAATTTAAATACTTTTAACCTGAAATATTTAAGGTCTCCAACCTATGGTATGAAATATGATAAACTAGTTGTCGCAATCTGCCCTGCTTGCGCCTATCTTGTTCAAGCAATTGATCTAATAAGGCAATTCTTTGAATGCGACACGTTCGGCACGCTGAATATATATTGCAAGGCAAATATTACTGAACCTTCTAGGATCTTAGACACGACCCCTTTCACCCAGGGCACGAAAACACGCGTTATTATTCTGCATCTCAACGCGATATCACACTCTAAGGAATTCCATTTCCTCCATGTGATATTGAGGGATGTCCCTTCTCTGTACGACATGAAGCCAGATCCTGAATATAGACGAGCCCAGTCTCCTGTCACTGTCCTCATCTTAAACAGCTAACGGTACCTCTATTCCTTGTTTACAAGAAGGTGTTGGTTTCACTTCCACCATCAGGGCAGTTCTAAGCTTTTTCTTTCCATCCGACAAGACACAGCCAATCCAATTACCCTTGTCAACAAATTAGTCTAGCCTTTGCTGAAGCTTGTTGAAATTGTAACATTATACTGTTGCTAGTATTGTGACAAGAGAGAGAACTGGTATTTAATTTTATTTACGCGCCGGCATAGTTACAGCTAGCGGTTTTGTTATATGTTGTCTAAATATATTCGGTGACGAAACCAAATATTGTGTGTATGGTGGTCATTGTCCAGCGTTATTTTAGAGGCGCGCCCTTTCACTTTCGTTTAATACGAAACGTTTGTTTTGTAGATAACCGAGCAACCACTTTGTTTCCTAGGAGCACCCGTATGACCCGCCCTTCCGTTAGATAAGGTCCACGGTTACCATACCACTTGGCAATCTGTGGGCTGATTTACTTGAGCAAATATTAAAAAGGTGGTAATATCTTTTCGTAGTATGTGTTCATATGGATAAACCTGCATTTTCAAGGAGTACAGTTTTTGCTGTGTTGATTAGCATTACAAGATCTTTCTGTTGAGTATTTGGGTTGGAAATTATGAAAAGAGTTATTTATTCAGATATGTACGAATTATTTGTCGGGAAGAGGTGAAACAAACCAACAAACTGTTTTGTATGAAATACCCAAAAGTTTGCATACGAACAAATAGCGTGACAGATTTGTTCGTGAATAGATGTTTTATTGGATATCGCTTGGACAAAAGGGAATGCTCTACTCCTACTTAACTGGCATCCCCAATACTTGCAGTGTAATTCTTCCCATGTTTGTAAAAGTGATATGGATTTGATACATAAATCAACACACATTTGGAATTCTTGCGAACAGAAGAAACTGTTTGAATTATTTAGTATCGCGACAAGCGGAACGTCGTTATTACATAACAACAACGATACGAAATCGAGGTGAGTGAGTGAGTTTAGTTTTACGCCGTACTCAGCAATATCACAGCTATATGGCGGCGGTCTGTAAATAATCGAGTCTGGACCAGACAATCCAGTGATCAACAACATGAGCATCGATCTGCGCAATGGGGAACCGATGACACGTGCCAACCAAGTCAGCAAGCCTGACCACCCGATCCCGTTAGTCGCCTCTTACGACAAGCATAGTCACCTTTTATCGATACGAAATCGGAACGGTGGAGGTAGGCTAGTGGCTAAAGTGTTCGCTCTTCACGCCAAGGCCCTGGTTCAATTCCCCGCATGGATACAATGTGTGAAGTCTATTTCTGGTGTCCCCCGCCATCATATTGCTGAAATACCATATTGCGGCGAAAAACCATACTCACTCTGATACGATTTCGATGAGATCACACAGTTTCACCGTGTTCATATATATATGTATGCAAAACAGTTCATGGAAGGATTTGAATCTTTAAAGGTTGTCGCATGAAACGCTAAAATAAAATGGTTACAAATTTATTTTCTTATGAAACAGATCACTAATTTCTGTGGTTCATATTCGCCACCATATACACTAGAGGTATACTTTCTTTTGCACATGAGTTTACATCACAGTCCTCATATTCCCTGTTATCCTGTCCTGTATATATCTGCTCGAATGGAGCACCACTACAAATTTCAGATCACCATTAATTCCGCGTTTCCTATTCAAAACAGACCTTTTTTTATTGCATTTTATTGTATGTACATGACAACACCCGTGCATAGCCGAACATATCATACCCTCATTTGTGAACGTTTAGCATTTCAAATGAAAACGGCTGAATGACCCATCGCCAAATCTCAGCAATTCTGTTACTTATATTGATACATAACCTTTGCCCCACCCGCTACTGAAAATGAGGTATCTCCTCCCATCATACCCGCGTCTCAAATTGAACAATTTAACACATTGTGAACACTTGTATACGTAGAACGCCTGTGCATAATTCTGTTAAGCGACCTGCGTACTCAAATCGTTCCTCTGCAATGCCACGTGTTCTCTAGGGCAGTATGACAGTAGGAGGCAGAAAGGTTCATAGCCGTATGGCCACATCCCCGTGACAAATAAATCGGTTTTTCTTGTAATAGCTCATTTCTTTACTTGGGTCACATTGGAATATCCATTTGACCCCAATTGAGACATATCTTTGTGGTATGGACCCCAGCAGATGGTGAAGTATTGAGAGCACTGGAACAATTTAGCCACATCACAAACGACCGCCTGTTTCATCCCCTGGCGGACCCATGTCATGCTATGTACACATTATCACGATTTACGCCATGACTGAAATCGCGGTCTGAATCGCGGAATAATCGCTGTTATCTTATCAGATCTCATCAGATATTATCAGATATATTGAGGTCAGTCGTGGCAACCGTGTTGATCGTAGACATATTTTGGACTGTTCCAAAAATTTCTACGATTAACGCGATTGATTGTCATCGCATCAAATGGTATTGCATCGTAACAAGCGCAACATATCCGATCTAATCGTACGTCAACCTTGTACACAATAATTAAATAATACGCGAAAATCCCATTTTTGTTGAAAGATCTTTTCTTTAGAACTGGCAGGAGTGGGCACCCCTGTACCCCTCCTCTGGATCCGTCGATGCTGTCGTTGCGCTACGGATGTCGTAAGTGTACGTTAGGCTACAGAAGGCACGAGAGCTTTGTGAACGCGTTAAGTCTGCTGTTGCACAGTTGGAGTGACAAACCCGTTTGTTGTATAAATCATTCAAGCACATACCAACGTCAACACTGCGTTTTATTCGTAGTGCGGTTCGGTAGCCGAGTGCTGATTGTGCAGCGGGTGCTTCACAACCTATTAAGTCGTAGAAGTACAGTGCAGCATGATCGGACATATTCATGTGGGCGTGGCTACGGGTAGGACGTCTGACGTCATTCGATTTACTGCTGTATAGCTCTGCGGCACGTTTTCCACATGTTTGTTGAATGTCATTACGTTCGATAACAATGCAACATTGTCGAAATACCTTGGAAGTAGTCTATGGCTTGCGGGTGTAGCAGGCTAATTATGATATAAACATCAGCAACTGCAACAACATAACAAAAACAACAACAACATCAACAACAAACAGCAATAATCATAATGATGTGAGACTTAGTGAGTTTAGTTTTAACTCTTTTTGCAATATTCCAGCAACACCACAGCGGAGAACATTCGGACGTTGTTCCCATGTGGGGAATCGAACCCGGGTCTTCAGTGCGACGAGCGGGTGCTTTAACCATTAGGCTGCCCCACCGCCCCTGATAAAGTCTGTCACTCAATTAAAAAAGTGATAAAGTCCCTGATAAAGTCTGTCACTCAATTAATAAAGTGATAAAGACCCTGATAAAGTCTGTCACTCAATTAACAAAGTGATAAAGTCCCTGATAAAGTGTCACTCAAACCACATTTTTTGCCCTACTGTCTTTCTTATATTATCTAGTCAGAGACTAAGCGCTAGCCTACTGATGGTATAAGAAATTGTAAAATGTAGTCATGTCATTACTATTATCATTACCATTAGTCAGGGTAGTCCTGGTAGGTTGAAGTAGCAGTATTAGTTGAAGAGGTAGCTGCTGTTGCCAACAGCAACGCCACCCCGTTGAAAGAGAGAATGAGTTTAGTTTTACGCCGCACTTCGCAATATTTCAGCTATATGTTGGCGGTCTGTAAATAATCGAGTCTGGACAAGACAATCCAGTGATCAACAGCATGAACATCGATCTGCGCAATCGGGAACCGATAGCATGTGTCAACCTAGGCAGCAAGCATGACAACCCGATCCCGTTAGTCGCCTCTTACGACAACCCGTTCAAACAAATACCTCGTGAGATTGACAGTTTAAATGCAGGTGTAGAACGTTCACGGCCATCCATACAAAATATATCGCGCACAGGTAGGTATTTTCACATGACAGGTATCTATACACGACCGGATTTGCTTGACCTGTTCTAGCCTCAATGGAATATATTGACCTGTTCATGTATGAGTACCAATATCTCACAGAATCACATGCTATCTAATTAATATGCGCCAACAGTTCGTTCCCACGTGTATTCAGTCGTGGAGCCAAAGTGTCACAGCTTCTGATTTGTTCCCCATTAAACACTGTGTAAATTTGATATGTCAGAATCGGAGAACATTTTTTTTTAAATCAGAAAATTGACCTGTTGTGTAACTGAACATTGCCACTCTTTTCAGTTTGCTGAATTGCGACATACTGTTTCCAAACCAAACCATTACTGTGTCACTTTTAAAATTAATGTTTTCATACAAACGACTATATTATTATTTCATATTTAATTTACTGTTTATATACAGTCGGTTATATTAACGACGTATATAAATTATTGTTCGTATGCAGTCGATTATATTAGCGTTTCATATGCTTTAGTTTTACAATCGACTATATTATCGTTTCATTTTAAATTACAGTTAATATACAATCGACAATATTATCGTTTCATAAGCCAATAACATGTCCTTGAGTCGCGTATGGTTTACTGCGCACCTCTGGACATCTCTGCTATATGTTCACATGTTTTTTCTGAATCGATGTTATTTTACGCCGCATAGTATTATCCCAGTAGTATCAGTGAGGAGCACGTCATTATCCAGGTGAAATCTGATTCGGAGTTGACAGGGTTTGACTTGTCTGTTAGTCGTGCTCATCCTATCGACCGCAGGTTTTCCATGCCCAGACTGGAATATACTACGTGGAAAGATTTTAGCGAAAAAACGTATATGGCACCAGTAAATCTGTCACCCCGTGAAAAAACAGACGGTCATATCAAGACGGATTTACAACGATCAACCTAAATTTATAGAGATCTTAACTTCTTCAAGCACTCACACACTATTCCAACAGCAATCAGCTGGACTTCAGTATTGTACATGCATGGACTGCCCCAAATACATGTATGGTCCTTGATGGGAGGTCATCACTGCACCATCTCGCGATGGTGATTAAAGCAGGTTCCATCAATTATTAGTACCGTTTTTCGACTGATAATTGTTTCTGTTATTCTACTAAAATAACTCTGCTGCCCAAACTCTGTAACTACTAAGTGAACGAGTGTAGTTATACGCCGCATTTAGCAATATTGGCAATATTACAGCAAGGGACACAAAAAATAGGCTTCACACATTGTGCCCATTTGGGGTATCGAACCCGGGTCTTAGGCGTGAAGAGCGAGAGCATATAACACTATGCCACCCATAAGCCGATTTGGTAAATGTTTAGTATAAATTAGCTTGTATTATTGCTCTTAATAGTTCCGCTGTGCAGTTTTTTATATTAAAGAAAAGTTTAACAATCTGAAGATTTAAACTAGCGTTGGAATAAGAAGTGTGGTGAACGTTAAAGAAAACCTCGGAGTTACGAAATGAGTTTGTTCACGTCATAAGGAAAGGAGGAGCCCATGACGTATTTACCTCATTGGTGTATTTACATACCAACCAAATATAGCAAGCAGTAGTGTTTGTATCAAGCGGTTGTGACGACGCCAATCCCAGCATTCATAGCGCACCAGTGAATCAGGAACGGGACTGTACTGTTAGAAAGCTTGCCATTCACGCGCCTTAAGTCATTCAGCGTTCACGCACAGTAGGAGAGGCCACGCGTCCCAATAGGAGTAGGATTTCGGGAGTACACCATGTTTATAGTTGGTAAGGTATTAGTTTTCTTCACTATACAACATATTTTGTCTTAGTGGTAACCCATATGGCATTCATGACTCGATTTCGCAGGTGTTCCGTTTATGTAAAATTGTCTGTTTTAATGTATTTGGGATAGCATTTGCCTTTTCCTCCTCGTTTTCAACCCATAGCCCTCTGTCCCCCACCACTCTTCGCCTCTCTCACTCTCTCCTCCATCAGTCTGTCTCTCATCCCATCTATTTTTCTATTTACTCTACTCCTTATTCCCCACCGAAAAGGAAAACCTCTCTCCTCTCTCTCTCTCTCTCTCCCCCCCTCTCTCTCTCTCAAACCTCATCCCACCGGCCAGTGAAACCATCGAAATCAATACATACACTCTCCCACTCATCTGAATCACTGTGCGATCACCTCAAATATTTTCACCCAACCCTAAATGAAGGCAATATGAAGGAAATCGGGTGATCTAATTGTGCATCAAGTCTCTATATTTCTGTCACTAACGTTGTCAGTATGGGGTGGGACTCCTGTCAGCTATCACAGCGAGACCCACCCTCAAGACGCGACAAGCAAGGCGTCTATTGTGTCACTCCTGTATAAATGTATTATCGGGTCATCCGCGTGCTTTAAAAGCACGTTATGTGAACGCGGTGAATAATACCAGATATGTCATTAAACATTGAAGCGTGTTTATAACGGTCAATATGACATTCAACGCAGTCAATCAAACACGAAGATTCTAAATCTATTTAAGGAGGGGTATTCTCATCAAAATTGGACGTCGTTCCGTGAAGGGTGCCGAGCTATGAATGCCTCAACTTTCATACTTTAACATTGACTAAGCGCCGACAAGACTAACGCTATAGTTCTTTGAATCGGAAATAGTTCTGTAGATCTTGACATGACATTTTCAATACAGTTCGCTATGGCATAAGCACAATATTACGTCATGGCGTTCAGGTTTACAACATTACAATGCATGCATCATTTGTGCACAGGGCTTGTAAACCATTAACAAAGTAGGGGATATTGGATTTACAAGTCTGATAAAACGCATGATGAAGCCAAGGAGGAAGTGCATGATGAAGAGAGACTGGGGTAAAACGTGGCAATTTATTCCATTCCTTTTGGAATCTGTGTGGATATATATTTTTTCTCATATGCATTGGCAATGGCTTCTGCTATGCTCGCATAATGGATTATCCCCACCCTTTTTAATGGTATATTATGCCATAGCGTTCAGGTTGTTTACAATTTACAACAATACAATGCATGCATCATTTAAGCAGAGGGCCTTCAAAGACTGTTGGACAGTACTTCGATATTAGTTTAACATCCCTTACTGCGTACTGGACCCGTGAAGGTCCCGGGGTAGAATAGGCCTTCAGCAACCCATGCTTGCCATAAAAGGTGACTATGCTTGTCGTAAGAGGCGACTAACGGGATCGGGTGGTCAGACTAGCTGACTTGGATGACACATGTCATCGGTTCCCCATTGCGCAGATCGATGCTCATGTTGTTGATCACTGGATTGTCTGGTCCAGACTCGATTATTTACAGACCGTCGCCATATAACTGGAATATTGCTAAGTGCGACGTAAAACTAAACTCACTCACTCACTCACTACTGCGTACTGCTACGCAAATTGGAGAATTATAACACATTTTTGTGATAATACCTGGGTAATATATCATTTAAGACACTTTTAGAAAATACTTTACAAAACAGATATCAAATCTGATTAACCACCTGTACTCATGGGCGAGCGTCTTTGACACTGTTGTTTTTCGGGAATGCGTTGCTAAACATGTCTGTTGAAATTGTTTGGTTGGTAATTTGTTTTATTGATATTCATTTACATATTTCTGTTGCAGCGACGACCAGGATGAAGTTCATGAAATTCTGTGTCCGGATTCGACCGCGCAGCCGGAAGACCAAGCGGGCGGCATTCTGGGTAACTACGGTGCTGTTGTGTATACTGGTGATGGCGTTCAACGACGCGACGTTACAGATGATGCAGGCACGTGTCAACAGGGGCAACATCGTCGATAATGAATACATCCTTGACACTGTCAATAACCGCTTTCCTAAAGCAGTTCGAAAGGTGGAAGAAGAGCCAGAAGCAACTGACCTTGACATTCCACCTGAATATGACCCCAGCAATGACCTGCTACCTGACCTCGCTCCGTCAACGCTCCATTACGTATGGTGTGGTAGTCGCCATTTTGAATTCAAACATTACCTTGCTCTAAAAAGTGCAGTGAGAGTAATCAAGCCCGACAAAGTTTACTTTCACTTCGAGGAACTGCCAACAACGGACTCTGAGGAGTACTACCGATGGTTCAACCAATCCATAGCAGAAATAGGACATCTTCTGTTACACAGAATCAATGATACAACATGTCACAGAAAGGGAGCAGGTCGTTTTCTCTTGATTATGAATCTGTTGCATAAATATGGCGGCATTTACACCCCAGAAGACGCAATCTTGGTAGACTTCCCAGTCCATCTTCGAAGCTTGCCGCTTGTGACGGGCGCATACGCACGGACGCACACTGATTTCCTTGAGGGATTGATGGTTGGTAAGCGGCTTAGTTTCAACAACCCCAAAACCCCAGAGGAGCTGCAGGTTGTAATGGCCAAAGGGAGGGAGGAACATGGAGGCCTGAAACCATGCGCCTCTGAAATGAAATATAACAGGGACAAGAAAGGGGAGATAATCTGCGTGACCGTAAGTCGAGAGCTGTTTCCTAAAGACATTTGGAAGGGTCGGAACAAGTTCTCCACGTTGTCACGTGTGGTCATGTATGGCTCCCGTCAGATCGAGCCGAATTATGACCTTAAGTCGCCAATACCAAGAATTGCTCACTACATATGCCTCGAAGATCCTTTCATCAAATTCACAGGGTATTTAAGCATGCTGAGTTCCATCTACGTCGCCGGTTTTCAGAAGGTCTTCATCCACGGACCTCTTCCACCTCAAGGTACTTGGTGGAGACGCTTGTCTTCCGACCACAGATTTGTATACGTCTACAGGGAGTTTCCGGAAACTGAATCAGGTGAACAGATGTCCGTTTCCATGGCGATCATCACGATGCGCGTGGACATCCTTCTGAAATATGGTGGCGTTTACAACGACCACAATGTACTGTGGACACAACAGGTGCCCCACAAGCTGTTCGGATACAGCGCAGTTGCTTCCCCTGATTGGCACATGCATGGACGATGGCCGGAGTCGATAAACCACGGCACGCTTATGGCGAAAAGAAACTCAGGATATCTGAAAAGTCTGCGACGTGTTTTTCAAAAATTTTACGGGAAAGACTATTGGTTCTTGGATCATTATTTGTCATACCATGAAGTGGAACTTAATCCCGAACAGATGTTCCTGAATTCACGTCTTCAAGTCAAATGCCTCAACCATAATTGCCACCCTACCTGGCAGGGCGATTATAGGTCTCGATTGATCCAGAACAAGCCAGGCCGTCAGTTCAGCTGGCAGAATGACACTATGTCTTTACACTGGGTCGACAACTTCCCAGAACTTGATGCCGACATGGTAAAATATACAAGCGGAATTGTTGTTGACGTCGCCAGAGCTATCCTAAAAAACGCTGGTATAAACGTCATGAGTGTGTAGGGGAGATACCTCTGCTTAAGAACTCTGATTAATCAATATGAAATTCAGTCGGCGGCATCTCGGCATTTCGCGAAATTGTAAAACAGCGATTGATGACATTCTCAAGAACGCCGATATTAACGTCATGAGTGTGTAGGGGAGATAATTGTGGAATGGCAACTGATGACAAATAGACACCCTGTTTGAGCTATTGGTCCTGCTGTGGAAGAATCATACCGTCATGTTATACGCAGGAGATTTTACATCTGAGAAACATTTTAGCGCACCGTGTATAAAAACGATTGGACGTAATGCGGTATAGAGTAACCGGTTTTACAGTGTGCGTACTGTGATTGGTGGACATTCAAGTGCCCTGATCAAGCATTTCCACGATGATATCAAGTGCAAATATTGAGAGTACAAGTGAAATGACGTTATTTTATTCCAAGTGAGTGAATGCAGTAAGTCCATGGCCTCTTGTGAGGTATTCTATAATAACGAATTCCATTTTGATTTGCATGTACTGTGATTTGACAAACAAATTACGTGTATCGGAAAGAGAAGGCTCACTGAAGTGATCCTGTTGTTCTGACGTCACGAACAAAACAAAGTGACGTCATCTCATCCCAAATGACCAATCAGCATTAATAATATCCTTTATCATAAAATTATTACACCACCTATTTCTATTGTTCTTGGAAATAATTATCTGTGATGACTGGATACGACAATTTGCAATAATATTACTTTCAACGGTAATAATTCTTGGTATTACCATCAAAACTAATTCTTGATAAACATTACTATCAATGATAAGTTGTTATTGATATCACTCAGTCTGTCAATGATAATTATTAATTACTCTCATGGGTAATTTGAACTGTCGATAATACTGATTAAAATTACTCCTAAAGGTAATTTTTAGCTGATATTACTGTCAAAGATAACTATGGAGTAACAATACTTTCAAGGAGAGTGTTTCCGTTGATATCCCTGTCAGTGACGATTACCGATTCTTTTTACCATTGATGACACTGCTCCTTCATGTCTCTGCCGTCCTTGTGAACGTCCTTGTGTATGTCCTTGAAAGGTGGAAACACCGATGACAGTTCTAGAGCGTTTTCGATGTACACGAGTTTATAGCCAAGGCTTCTGTTAAGATAAGGGACTGTTCATTTATTACAGACGCTGTGTCGAGGGAAACGGGGAGGGTCATAAACCCAAGACAATCTCAAGAGAAGTGTCATTAAAAAAATAACATTTTTATCATAACAAAATGGAAATGATATTATAAATAATAATATTTTTTTTGCATTTTGTCTTTTTCAGGATAGGGTGGTAAAAACAGGGACATTGGGTAATCCATTACAATTCATTACAGGCATTAGAAGTGGCCGCGTTGTTCAGTACGTTAATGATGCCAAAACTTTAGAATCGTACGTCATAAATGATCGGTCCCTAAGCCCATAAACAGTACAGTTTAACTGCATTTCTCATAACTTTCGACCTCAAATAACCTGGGACAATGTTTTCATGCTAGAGACCAAATGATTGGTTATTTTTTCGTACTTTGAGAAAATGAGTGGTGAAATTCTTCGTGTAGGGCAATATTCTCTGTTCTCCTAAGTACATATTCCAGTCACGCAAAGTAAAAGGTAGCAACACACTGTGATTCATGAGGCCTTAGACTGGATCAAAGGGAGGTGACAGTTGTAACTATATACCTGTGTTGTATGAGTGGGCTTGAACATATAGACCTTTTGAGAGGGACAGACTGGGGCATTGGAAACTATAGGCTGTGTCACCGCCAGTTCGATTCTCTAGTTCGGCTGGTGAAATGTACATGTTTTGCTTTGTGCATTGAAAGGAAATGGCGAATGTATTGTACAGGCTCTCACAATCATGTCTAGAGATGTGAAGCGCTTGTCGTTTTGGCGGTTAAGCGGTTAGTCTTTCTGGCAATTGTCTTACAACGCTTCCCTATAAATTTGAATTTGAAAGTTACGAACAATCAATACTTCAAAGTCATAATTCATTATGCTGTAGCTCTTTAAGTTCAGGATCCGAGTTTTCGACATTCAGTAAGGTGTTTTCGATCTATAAATGACAAAGCTGGATTTTCCAAACTTACGAACATGCAATGATTCAGTTTAATAATACTTCATGTTGTAGTTCGTAGGGTTTCGGATCCGAGTTTTCGAGGACTCGATAAGGCATCATCAACTCCAAAGGTTGAATTTCTTAATTTACGAAAATCTACAGGTATAACCCTATAGTCCAGAATCCGTTTTCGACACGCTCAGGTATGAATCCACAGTTGGAATTAACCGAACTGGACACAACAATGTTTTTGTCATTGAAATTGTATATGTGATGTTTGTAAATAAGGTTATTTCTATCCATATATATCCACGGATGAATGGGCGTCTTGTGTGAGAGAATCGTGTATATCGTAATGTGTTCTGTAATATATACTTGCATCATTGTGCATTTCCGTGTTTTACGCAATTATCGTTACATGTTATATGCATCGGATCAGAATTCCTTTACAACGATATTTTACTTTTACAATAAAATGAATTGACAACTATTACGTTCTTCTTTGTTATTGCGTCTCTGTTTGTCGAGACAAAAAACGAATTACGTGTTGAAAGCCATTTTAGCCTTGGGGCTATCTAAGGTTCAAGGCCCCTACAACCACCGCCACCGCCACCGCTACCACTACTACTGCTACCACTACCACCACTACCACTACTACTACTGCCACCACCACCACTGCTGCTGCTACCACCACCACTACTACTACTACCATTACTATTATTATTATTATTACTGGTACTAAAGATACTGCAACTGGTGATGTTGCTACTTACAGCAAATCCCCAAGCAGAGCAAGTCTAGATTTTCTTCAGATTAATGAATCTCTCAGCTGACTAGAGCACCTTTTCAATATCGTTGTTAATTTGTTTCTATCAAAACATATATTTTCAGACAGTTAAAGTTAGTTTACTACTGGAGCAACCATGAGGTGTCAGGATAAAATCTAAGATCGAGGGATCGCATTTTCCAGGTTGACTTCTCTCAGCACCATAAACGTGCTTTTCGTGGATTTAACGAAATGTACACCACGCCAGGCTTTCCTACCCCATTTAGCAGATGGTTCGTAAAAAATACCAACTGTTTAAAAAGGACTTACTCTACCATTAGTATACAGGCACAACAATCCACCAATTTATTAACTCTTTCACTCATCGGGCCACCCAACCAGTCTAAACCACAAAACTATCCAACCACACGCCCGCTCACTCGCTCACTCGCTCACTCGCCCGCTTGCCTCGCGTATTTGCCCACCCGTCGCTCACTCGCCCGCCCTCAGCCCACTCGCCTGCCATGCTCACTCGTCCGCCCAGCTCAGTCGCCCAACCCGCTCACTCACCTGCTCGTCTACTCGCACATCATATAAGCGGGAACGCTGGTGGGGTAGCCTGGTGATAAGAGCGTTCGCTGGTTAAGTCGAAGACCCGGGTTCGATTCCCCACACGGGTACAATGTGTGAAGCCCTTATCTTGTGTCCAACGCCCTGATTTTGCTGGAATATTGCCCACTCACTGATACATAGCGACTTAGTCGAGCGGAGCAGTCACTTTAGAATTGTTACCAAACCCAAACTCATTTGCCAGTTATCTGTCCGTTTTCATTTATGGGTACCCGGTAGAAGTAAGTGGGTTTCCCCGTCAGGAGTAAAATTAACTCACTCTCTAACAATCGTTTACCAACTTTGGCAAAAACTGCTAGCACGGGTTTGGTGCAGACAAACCTTAAAAAGGATTGGGGTCAACAGGGATTCGTTTCAAAGATCGCATGGGGTTTTCGTTGCCAAGGGACCCAACTAACAGCGAATTGCTGCGTCTGAGACGATTGGGCCACCCTAAGGACGTGTTAGTGTGCTACAATTAGTGGCACATAGCATCCTCCCATTGCCATTGCAAGAAATGCACAGCAGAGTATACGTATAAGTCAAAATCAGGGCGCAAATTTCAGAATTCGTGTGTCACTTGGATAACATGCGACGCCACGATGATCAGAAACGACAAGGTTATCGCCAATTTTGTTAAATCTGGTCTTGCCTCTGAATGTTACTAGGGTAATGGTCGCTAAGTAAATATGCAGCTTAGCGTTTCCAGGCAGCCGGTTATGACGATGGCTTTGTTACCCGTGTGAATAACATCATTAAACGCGGTCGGTATCGGGGCTCGAGAGAGACGATTATTGTATGAATTAATACTAGATCTCTGTCGACAACATTTCAACATTACATATGGAGAGCTTCGCTCAAAGTCATAGGGACGTATTTCAGCGTAGGTTTGTTTGAGCGAGGGTGATGGGGTAGCCCAGTAGTTAACGCGTTCGCTGGTTAGGCTTAAGGCCCGGGTTCGATTCCCCACATGGGTACAGTATTTGAAGTCCATTTAAGATGTCCCCCGCCGTGACATTGCTGGGATATTGCTATAAGCGGCGTAAAACCACACTCACTCACTCTGTCATTATTTGAGCGAAGTTTAGGCTGTCCGTTAAGTTATGTGATAATTGTAAACCTTGCGAATGTGCAAAATGTTGGTGGTAAAAACAGCAACACTGATGTGATATGTTAATAGAAAGGATATAAAATCAGGCTAACTGAAGAATACTACTTGAACAACAAAACAGCCTCACAAGCAACAGCAGCAGAAAGAGTATACTGAGAATCAAACCAAGAGCAACTACACGAACAACAGCAACAGAAAGAGTAGTCTAAGTAAACTTCGTCTCAGTGTAATTCGTTACACTCCACCACTGAGTCTAACAAAACCGAGTAGAAGGTCGCGTCAGGTAACCTTTGAGCAACCAATCACAGTCCAATCAAACGCGAGACGGTTAAATAGATTTAACCAATCAGACAACGGCTACTATTTAGGGATCGGAGGGACATTCAAAATATTCAGGTCACCGACACAGATCTCTCCACGAACAAAAATTAGCATATAACACAGTTATTTGACCTACAGTATATACGCTTTGGGGTTTCTGTTGACATGGTTACCATTAGCTAATATTTCCGCAAGACAACATCCTTGAATATTGTCAAAAACACTATTTTCAGCGACTGTTTACTCACCGTTGTCATGGCTGTACGTACGCCGTGTGCATCACCTGGAAGCGATCGTACGCTTAATAACATTCGGAATCGTTCGGGTACGAACCTTTTCGAGATAAAAAGTTCAAAAGGAATGTGCGAATGTGCACTTTCGCGATTTGGTAAGCTGTGGTCTGATTGGTCAATCTCAAAGGTTACCTGACGCGACCCCCCATAAGGTTTTGTTAGACTCAGTAGTGGAGTGTAACGAAAAGTACTGAGGATAAGTTTACTTAGACTGTTCATAAGCCGACTTTTGAGCGGAGGAGCTAATCGTTACTGCAAAATTTTTAGTAATGAAATCCGACAATAGTTACAAAAGGATGTGTACAAAATATTTCATTTCAGCTTGTGTTATGCTGTTAATAGTTCCACTTTCGATATTTTTATGCCAAGCGACAGTTTTACGATATGAAGATTTGAACTTGCGTTCGAAGTGCATACACACAATTATATTCAATGATAATCTTTTCAGGCGCCTGTGAAATAAATATTCATCCATCTGTCCTTGACACAAGACCCGTGATGATTAGAACTGGTCCTCAATATCCCAGGCTTGTCACAACAGGCAACTAATGGGATCGGGTGGTCAGGTTCCCTGATTTTCTTGACACATGTCATTGTATTCCCATTTCATAGACCAATGCTTATGCCGTCGATCACTGAATTGCCTGGTCCATTGGCCCGTTTATAGACCACTACCATAAAGCTCGAATATTGCTGAGTTCACCGTAAAACTAAACTCGCTCACTCAGTCTACTACTACTGCTGCTGCCGCTGCTCTACTACTACAGCTACTACTGCTGCTACTGCTTTTGCCACTGCTACTACTACTATTGCTGTTACTGGTACTACTACTGCTACTGCTGCTGGTACTACTACCGCTGGTACTGCTACTGCTACTGCTACTACTACTGCTGCTACTACTACTGCTGCTATTGCTACTATCACTACTACTGCTACTGCTTCTACTGCTGCTGCTGCTGCTACTACTACTACAAACTACTACAACTACTACTACTGCTTCTACAACTAGTTCCACCAACACGTCTACTGCTAATGTTGCTGCTCTGCGATTACTCGTGCTAGTAGCAATTGTTACCGCTACTGCCATTCCTTCCCTTCCTCCTACCTCTACAGCTCACTCATTATTACCTAACTTTACTGATCACTTTCCATTTACTTCTAAAGAAGGAATCATTTATTTGTATATTGCTACCATGAGCGCACGCTCTCACTTGTATTCAGTAAGAAATGAAAGGGTTGATGAACTGCAAGATAAGTGGTATTTTAGTGCTAATGGGACGTTAAACAACAAACTAGCATCAAGAAGAATTACTTTCAATCATAACAGATAAATCATGTTTATTCAAAACTGGTGAAACTGCCTGAATGATGAAGATGGCATGAATACCACCATAGTCTGTCCGCTGAAGGAGCGCCATTTTCCTTAGAAAAAGTGGCCTTTAAAGCAGCATCTGTTAGGGGAGACGTGAATCTGAAGCCTCTGACTAACCAATAAGCATCGAGCAAGGAACAGGTAATCAAAACAATTGTCCATAACAACAGCCAAGCAATGTTGTGTCGAACTCACGGTTATCTCGTGAGAAAGAAGCTTGGTCACTGCGTAATTTCTGGCCTTCATTTTGCTGTTGTATCGAAATTCGGACAACTCGAAGTGTTCACGTAGATCCCGGCAGTACTCCACCAAACAGGGGTAAAATTCCATCCCCGGTCAAGTCAGTTTTATTTCGGGCAGTCAAATAATGGCATCTTACTTGTCCGTGGGCTTCTAGATAATTTCCACTAATGGTATCAAATTATAAATGAACTTGGATTTCCTTTCATTTCATTTCATATCTGCTCATTATGTAGCCATTAAATTTCGCGTTAATAATAAAATAGAGTTATCGTTCCTTGAAATCTTCGATGGATAGTCCAGTAAAAATTAACATCAGACATTAACATTGTGTCATAAAATCAGGACAAGTGGAACATTAGTCAGGACAAGTTACTTTCTTGAAGTCACTTGCCCTGTGGCAAGTGATTTTTAAAAAAGAATTTGAAGCTCTGCCATACCTGTGTTTAACATAGTCTTGCCATCAACGCATACGTGACATTAAGTCACCATGGCTTTTTCTAATGGACGACACAAAGCGATCTAACGGTACGTTTCGAGGTCTTATGCATCCGCCTCAGTCTTTTCCTGTTCCCGTTGAGGTCCACCGTGTCCAGGTCGTTCTCTGCATAATAAGCGATGTAAATAATCCCATCATGCATCGTCAGTTCCTGTGGAATATCTTGCAGGAAAGTGTAGGTGGTCGTGGTTGGTAATCTCCTCTGAATTTCCATAAAGTTATTACCAAAAACATCGCCACTCGTTTCATCAAGAGCCAGCAGCTGATTATCATCAAGGAAAGTTTCAGTTACTGTTTTTTCCACTAATGTGTTGTTATTTTGTAGTGTGATAACTGTAAGCGATTGTTGGTGTTGCGACAGAGCCCATGTGTACAATCGCCCACGAGCACCATCGACCAACAGTCCTTGGAGAGGCGCGCGCACACCGCCCACAGTAACAGCGAACTTCCTGTTTCGGATAGATCCAGTTTCCGAAAGGATGAAACAACTCGCACTCGCGTCAGCACGTGTTATGTCCAAGGAGCAGATGTCGTTTCCTACGCTGCTGTGTTCCTGTATAAAGTACAGAACCCTTTTTACCGAATCCACTGCAATGTATTTTCCTTTTCCAGAACAATTCCACACTTCTATTTCCCTTTTTGTCACCAGATTTGTCTTGTAGATGGAGTCGGCTGTTATATAATATATATCCTGATGTGTCTGGTCGTATGTCACGTCGACAACTTGGCGACGACCAATTCGAGATCTGTAAACCTTCGCAGTCTTCAAATCAACAAATCTGAAGTTTTTCCGGTCCGAATCGACCACCAGCAACGCTGGCGAGATTCTAGGGCGTTCCGTCGTTGGAATTGTTGTTATTGCGGATGACGTGGGAAGGGTGGAGGTAAACAGTTCAAGGTCATTCTGACAAGGGAGGTCACATCTGCCCTGTTCAGCAACGTTACTCCAGTCTGCATCCATCTTAGCGGGGAACATCTTCCGAATTTCATCCAAAACTTCCTCCTTCAGTTGGGCTTTCAAATCAGCCTGCAAACCCTGGCGCAAGTCTGCTATCAAGATATCCAGTTTCTTACTGACTATCGCGTTGATTTCTGGTATTATCTGCGCCTTCAAAACTTCAATCTGTGATCTATTTGCATTCGCACCTCCAGTCAATGCAGCAACACACATCACAAGGTACACGGTGCATATTTGTCCGAGCTCCATATTCGTAATGCGTGATATAAACTGTCCGGTGTCTGAGCGTATTGGTGAGGTTCAGCTGTCTGGCAAACTAATGCTTGTATCACGGGCCACAAGGATCTTATCTGGAAACATTTCATGGTCGCTGAATTACCCTGCCATGTGGTATAAGGAAGGGGAACAGCCATGCCGACACAGCCATGTCACTCAGATTTCCGTAATTTCGGAGATCGGTTTAGCCTCATTTTGTTCTGTAAACCAAGTGCCTATTTCAAATCAAAGTCACATCAACCAGTGAAAGACCAGTGATAAATGAACAACAATAACAGCAATACAACATGAACAAGAGAAACAACATTAATACATGAACAAAAGAAATAACAATACTACATGAACAACTGAAACAACACTATCACATGAACAAGAGAACCAACAATGACACACGAGAACCAACAATGACACAAGAGAACCAACAATGACACACGAGAACCAACAATACAACACACTTCGGTGAGAGACCAAGGGCGTTGGCAGTACTTTATCAGCCAATAATGCATACTTTTTACATTCATATTGTCCCATATGGTATACGTCAATCACAAATGTGATTAAAATAATTCAGAGAAGGGTCAGTGGGTCGTCATCAAACGGTTTATCATGTGTTACTTTTTGTTTGTTTTCTGCCTCGGCACTTATCAAATCAAATCTCAAATGGCATCTTAGAAATGAAATACAGTTCGCTCTACCATCGAGTAGTATAGTGTAATTAAAATATTTGCTGAAATATTATAGTTAAAGCACGAATTAAAATACACGCCCTGAATTATTATAGTTAAAGCACGAAAACGTTTCATACTTGAGCACATGCGAGCACTTTAGCTTCTTATTGATGCGATAAAGGAATCATCCTTTGTGCCTTCGAGGTGTCATATGGTGTGATGGAGTAATGCTATACAACATTAATGTATAATGCTATACAACACCAGGTGCCTTCTGTGTATACTGAATCACCAGACACCCGTGATTGGATTGTGTAACATGTTTGTGTTATTCAAATGTACATCCAGTATTCAAAACCGACCATATTTTCCAATAATTAGAACTGCCTATTTTAACACGATGACTTGTGCTGAATGTGTGCACAGATTTTTTCAAGGATGTACCATTTGGTGTGGAACTGGGGGACCCAGATTCCTGTACTCGGAAAATGAAATGGTTTACATGCCAAATTCTTTGCTTTTATTGTAGCCTTCAGACCATAGTGTTTTTAGAGAACACATTACTATGGGAGTCTGTTGAAAAAAAATGAGTTTAGTGTAACCAGCAAGTGACTATAGCTGTGAGAGCAGCGCAATGGAAGGGAGGTAACTCATGGGATCTTCGGTGCAATAGGCCCTGAAACGCGCTTTTCATTGCTGATGAAAACATAATATGTCAACACTCTGACAATGAGTGTTTGACTCTACAGTTAAGTCGGCTAGTAACGGCTAGCCTCCGTGCCCCTGTTTGATAAATAGGCTCTGGCCTAATTAAATTTTACGCCGTTGTTCGGCACAGTCCAGAATACCTCTGCTGGACAGACCACACATCGTACCTGTCTGCAATAGTGAATGAGTGAGTGAGTTTAGTTTTACGCCGAACTCAGCAATATTCCAGCTATATGGCGGCGGTCAGTAAATAATCGAGTTTGGACCAGACAATCCAGTGAACAACATGAGCATCGATCTGCGAAATTGGGAACCGATGACATGTGTCAACCAAGTCAGCGAGTCTGACCACTCGATCCCGTTAAGTCGCCTCTTACGACAAGCATAGCCGCCTTTGTGGCAAGCATGGGTTGCTGAAGGCCTATTCTACCCCGGGACCTTCACGGGTCGTATCTGCAATAGATTTTGTTATATACATAAGGGTGAGTTGGTGAGCAGGTTTCCATTTGTGTCACTGTGGCATGTCAAGGCTGTACGATGACATCTGTCAACCAGCCTGACCACTAGATCCCGTTAGTCGCCTCTTACGACAAGCATAGCCGCCTTTGTGGCAAGCATGGGTTGCTGAAGGCCTATTCTACCCCGGGACCTTCACGGGTCGTATCTGCAATAGATTTTGTTATATACATAAGGGTGAGTTGGTGAGCAGGTTTCCATTTGTGTCACTGTGGCATGTCAAGGCTGTACGATGACATCTGTCAACCAGCCTGACCACTAGATCCCGTTATGTTGTATGATAACCATAGTTTGCAGAGGACCATTTCAACCCGGGATCTTCAATGATATGTTTAAAAGGTGGTAAGGGGAAAATAGTTATGAACAAACTTCGTGATTTCATGTAACACCATCAGTTGCTTTACTCTCTAGAAACGGGCCAATAACAAAAAAAATATGCCAGTCCCCACAGGAAACTTTCTACTTTTTATTTTATTTCTGAGGTCATCGTTCTTAGGGCATTTTCGTTTAAATATTTAGTACATAGGTTGCAAAATAAATATAAAGGGATTGGTACATACGTTCCATGAAATATAAAGATCAAGAAGTAGTTGTTTGATGAAAGATAAATCGATATTTGCGACGTACAATCCCACCCAGCTGACTCGAACTCCTCGCGTGCGGAAACATCGACATACGTACCGTGATCGAGAGTTAGTAAAGAAAAGCTGGAGACAACGGAGCTCGACTGAATACTGCTTTGATTGTCAGTTATCTCCCTTTGAAGCTATTGGATGCCACTTCAATGATCCAGCTAAAGGATATCTCCCTTGAGCAACCGTTGTTTTGTGGCTTCTACTTTTACATGTAGTTATTATACAAATATAACAACTCATATTCAGACGTTATTGAACCATAATCAGTCAATAAATCTTATCAATTCTTTCTCATATGCATCTTATCCCAGATGAAACCCAGGTTAATCCGAGGGTCTCCAGTGAAATCACTTCAAGCCATTGCAAGTACATCGTATCAGAACTAAGTTAGAAGTCCGCTGTTTTCCCACTATTTTCAATTGCTGTTCCTCAGAACCTTGTACACAATCTAATTTATGTGGTTATTCTTGTAAAGTAAGGTAGTTCGTGAAGCTCTGCGGAATAGTTCCGGTACCACTGACCTCCCTCGACCTGCTGTTTCCGGAGTTCGTCGAACCAAGTGCCTTCTGGGAGGTAAACATCACGTGACGTTGCATCTTTCTCCAATACTGGCGCTACAAGCAAGTCATTGCCTAGGAGATATTCGGAATCAATGGTAAGAGCGGCCTCGTCTTGAGGGGCTATCCACCATATTGGACGAATGATTGGTTCGCCGGTTCTTACCGACTCTTCAGCAAGTTGTACAAATGTTGATGTATAATTCTCGTGAAGTTCTGTGAAATATCGCGTGATTTCAACCACAGTGTCGTTGTTGTAAACCCAGGGAACAACTGAGAATTGAAGAGATGGGAGGAAGGTATTGAGTTGCATCCACCTTATAAACAGTTCTTCATCCGGGTAGTTACGTGCCTCTAAACCTGAAGAGTTGTCATAAGCATTTCCGCCAATCATGTCCGGTAGAATAAACGGATATCCAATCAACCCCATTGTCAATGCACAGGGAATAAGTGTCTTCAAACCATTGTTGCTATCCCACACTGAGTCTTTGTCCAACATGCGCACAAATATGGGAACATTCTGACTTCCGGCCCCGACCCTGACTTCTTGGTGTCGCACATCCGGGTCAGTCCGGTAGGCCAGGTCAACCCATTTTCTAGTGTACTCATTCGGGTTTAGGTAAGTTTTGTTGACACTGTAAATATAGGGGAGCCATGCTACTTCACCGGCGTCAAACTTGAAGGAGCTGATGTTGTAGGTGTCTTTTAGAAAGTTGGTCTTATTGATGTACCAGTCCACGGCGTAAGGGTTCGTGACATCGAGGGTACCCGACAGAACACCTCGCCACCAAGATGTCAGAGCCGGAAGTTTGCGCTCTGGGGCTCGAACCAGATAACCAAGCTCAGCTGCTTCGTAGAAAGCTCGAGAATCGATATTAAAAAAGGGATGAAGCCAAATAGTCACCCTGAAGCCATTTTGATTAAGTTGTGAAATCATCCCTTGTGCATCCGGGAACTTGTCCGTTGTGAAGTCCATGTCACCATAAAAAGTAGTCCAGTCGTCGTCAATCTCAAGCTGGGAGTGACTGAAGCCGTTGTCGACGATGTCTTTAGCCAGTTGTAGTACCTGTGTTTGGTTGATGTCTTTCTTGTACATGGCCCACGTCGACCAGATAGGGGAACGGAATAGGCGGCGATCGGGGACGCCTTCAGGGCGAAGAATGTGCTTCTCGGACATGTAGTCATGGACTACCCGGATGTTGTCAGCTTGACAAACAGTGTAGGATAGACGAGGTGGTTTGTTGTCGATGTTGATGTAAGGTGAGCGTTCAAATTTCGCCGACATACACATTCTGTTGCTGTTTTTCTCATTGAAACTCAGATAAAGGGGAATATTAGAATCAATGAATATACCCAGTCCAGTTGATGAAATGAAGTATCTCTCCAACACACCACCATATTTCTTGGCGTAGGAATCGGTGGCAACATAGGGTGCCATTTCCTGTTGTATCTCATTCATTGGCCAATATTGGTAGTAGTCCTCAAATCCGCCATACCAGTGACCATGTGACAGATCAACACAATCCTTCAGTTCTTGTGACACGCAGTTGACCGCCTCCCAAGTGACATTGTAACACGTGACCTGGTCACTTGACGTCTTGTACACCTCCAACTTCCGGTCTCGGTCCCACGACAAACATACGTCAGACGCAGTGTTGCATTCATCATGACGAACGTCACTCTTGTCAAAACCCATGTAGATCTCCCCGGTGAGCGCGCCATTATGGCGTATTTTCATCACCATTGGCTTCTGTTCAGAGAGAAATATATATTTAAGCACACAACTAGATGTATACTGAAACGATCTGACAAACGAAAAAAAGATGTTTGGTTAATTGCGGCCAAATAAAATAAAGATTCAGGCATGTGGTACGGGGTCGTGGTACGGGGTGGATTGTTGCCTGAATGGGTTTCGAGGACGCAACATTTCGACGTTTTAAACCATCATAGTACGATGGGGTAGATTATAGGTCAAAGACGCTGGAGACCTAACAGGGGTACAATGTGTGAAACCCATATCTTGTGTGATATTGCTGGAATATTGCTAAATGCAGCGTAAAACTCACTCACTCACTCACTTAAACCCACATGATTATGTGTTTTCAACGTGTGTCAGCATTCTCCTTAACTATTGTTTATTTGATAGTCTTGCTGAACTTTGTTGTGATATTCCAGCAACATCACGACCGTGGACACACTACTATTATTCTGGGGTCATTAGTACCCACACGTGGAATCGAACCCGGTAACATTGGGACGCTTTTACCACTGGGCTACCCAACCGCTCTCAGGTTAGAGGGTATTAATCTGACAAGGCATACAGTATACTGGCCAGCACATAGACTGGGTTGTTACAATTATGTGTCATAAATGCTTATCACTTTCTTACACATTAGGCAAACCAACCTGCAAGAGCAGCTCGGCATCCCCTACAGTGTACACATCACGTGACGAGGGCGGGGTTTCTTCTGTTTCTTCTGCCTGCTGTGTCCGCGTCACTTGCCACACCACAACCCCGGTGATGACCGCAACGAGGACGACGGCCGCCAGACCAAATATGAGTGCCCACCGCCCGCTGATCTGCTTGGATCCCATTGCACCTGAAGCAGACAAGGTGGAACTACGGTAAGCTGTTTATATTAAAGGTATGATAACTTTACATGGTCAGTGAGTACTGCTTAACTACTGCTGATGCCGCTGCCTCTGCTACTACCACTACCACTACTACTACTAATAGTGCTGCTAGTACTCCTCCTCCTCCTCCTACTGCTACTACTACTTCTACTGCTACTGCTGCTGCTGCTGCTACTACTACTACTACTACTACTACTACTACTACTACTGCTGCTGCTGCTGCTACTGCTACTACTACTTCTACTGCTACTGCTGCTGCTGCTGCTACTACTACTACTACTACTACTACTACTACTACTACTACTGCTGCTACTACTACTGCTGCTACTACTACTACTAATAGTGCTGCTAGTACTCCTACTCCTCCTTCTCCTCCTACTACTACTGCTACTACTACTACTACTACTACTGCTGCTACTACTTCTACTAATAGTGCTGCTAGTACTCCTCCTCCTCCTACTACTGCTACTACTACTACTACTTCTACTGCTACTGCTGCTGCTACTACTACTACTACTACTGCTACTACTACTGCTGCTACTACTTCTACTAATAGTGCTGCTAGTACTCCTACTCCTCCTTCTCCTCCTACTACTACTGCTACTACTACTTCTACTGCTACTGCTACTGCTGCTGCTGCTGCTACTGCTACTGCTACTGCTACTGCTGCTGCTGCTGCTGCTACTACTACTACTACTACTACTTGTACCAACTACTACTGTTGCTGTTGCTCTTACTACTACTACTACCACTACTACTACCAGTTACACAACTAACACCAATCGACAGACAAACCCTGATGTTCACTCCAAATAAAAAGTTGCTGAGCAATCCATCGTATCAAATGAAATCAAATGGACTGTTATTGCTGGGAACGTGAATCATGGTGACCTAAAAATTATTCATGTCAGCCCGCATACCCAATGGCGCACGTTCATATGTGGGTTAACCCACAACAGATTGTCCATCTCAAACTTTCACCTCCAGAAACTGTTATTTCGATATCTGAAGCAAAGCTATTGTATAGGAGTCTGGTTGTAGGCACTGTGGTGGACACAAGACACAAGAATACACTTTTCCATAAGTTGCCTTTTCACATTGAAATACATGATGTCCATACACCCTTGCTTACACGTCTATTCATCTTCTTTACTGATGTCATGGTGTCAAATTCAGGACAGCCATCGTTCAAATATTTCTAAACACCTAAATCTATGTATCCAAGTCTTATGAGACTTATTACTATTTACTCTATAATCCTTATCTATATCAACACCGCAGTGTACATTGTGTTGTCAGCCACCCTCTTCGTTCTTGTTTTTTGTTTTGTTTTGTCACTTCCGTTAATTACTGCATATGACATTTATGGCTTTTATTGGTCATCTCCCTTAGCTGTGTCTGTCATCACATCAAGTGCTGTAGAAGGAAGTACTATTGTTTCTCTATCTGTCCATTGTTGAGTCTTTGTTCATTGTTGCCAAATATATGTTCATATCTATACTGAAAAGACGGAGTCCGGTATTCCGACTGTGTTTAGGGACGACCGCGATCAGGAAAGTGCCGCTAGAAGGAAACGCCCTGGGGTATGATCTGGATCTCCGCTCACCTCATACATGTATATGTGTGTATTATGTACTGTATAAGCCATCGTCATCGTCAAAGTATTACATGTACAAGTATGAGCTAATTGCCCAGACGAAGACAAGCACCATAGATACTACTATACATGTATGTTAAATCACACACACACGCACGCACGCGCACACACACACACATGACGTACTGAATATTACACGTGAGGTGACATTTTCAGAAACCTTCAAAACTCAACAGCTTTCAATTTTTTCGCTACGACATATATTGCTGGCTTTCTTAAGTTGCTGTAGTCAACTTGAGACGCCTAACACTACGCTAAAAATGCAGTTAATACCGCGTTCAACTAAACCCATAAATCAATGGAGGTCAAACGTTGAAAAAGAACGTGCGCCTCTGTTTGAACTACGTACTTTCATTTGGAATTTTAAATATTCACGTTTCATAAAACTGTCTCACTTGTTAGATGTACGCAAGACGTTGTAAAAAGATTGCCGTAACGTACCTGTATGTTTCGACTACTCCGCAACACCTACAGCTTCAGTGGTGGACTTCTCACGCCCCTGTACCTCTGTGCATGTAGCGCACCTGTCGCGCTTTGTAAAGGCAAACCCAGTCCATTGTGTATTATGCCATTGAACGCGCAAGAAACTGTGTCAGGGTAAAACCAACAATGGCGCCGAGAATTATTCAGCCTGGCAATGTACACCACAGCAAACATACGGAAGGAGGAGAGTAAACAGTTCAGTGTCAGATGATATAGTGTTGATCGCTATCTGTGCCATCCTCGGTGATCCAGGGAATTTCCTGGATCCACTGGTCTGTGCTGAGTCGATTTTAATGACGAAGTTGTGAAGATCTGGGTAAGAGCTGGTCTGACTATCAGACGAGTTGAGTGAGTGAGTGAGTGAGTGTGTTTGGTTTTAACGCCGCTTTTAGCAATATTCCAGAAATATCATGGCGGGGGACACCCGAAATGGACTGTACACATTGTACCCATGTGGGGAAGCGAACCAGGGTCTTTGGCGTGTCTTTGACGTGACTGGCGTCTCTAGGCTATCCCATCGAACCAAATCAGAAGAGGCGACACTGTTTGTGAGAGGCAGTTAAAAGATCTGGTGGCCAGGTCCGCTGATTTGGTTGACGCATAGCTTCATATTCCACGTGCCTACATCGACGCTCATGATATCAATCACTGGACCATGGACCTTTATCAGAAATTAAAATAGAAATTGTTTCAAAGTACTTATATTGTTCGGAATACATAAAAAATAAGTCAGAAATAGCATGACTTGGATCTTCTAGTCTTCATTTATTGGAAATATGTTCTTTCTAAGATATTACATATATGCGTTTAATGGAAACGCATGTGCTACTTCATGCACACATACAGATACAGGATTTGCATATCTAATGCACGTGCATAACGTTCAGAAAGTCACTCAGTATGCAGTATCACTTTCATTTCAGTTTAAAACCTGCATGCTTTGAGGTTGTATTACACTACATTTATAGGTCGGATTAAACCGTTTAGAAAGCGAAAATCATTAAGGAAGTGTCTTTTTCTGGTATTTGATCGTGGGTATTTCCTTGACATAAACTGCTGGGCTTTTGATAGATGTATAGACAGGTGAAGACCTTGAAAAAACAACACATTCAGCAGTTTCACACCTTTGGTAACCGGACAGTTGTGTCCGGTTTATCGAGGTTTCACTGTCACATGGTACATATTCGATTACTGAGTGTTCTCCATGTCATATGACATGAAATATTTCTTGTCCTCAGTTCGCTTAGTGGGACGCCCTGACCTTTTTAACTGAAAAATAGACAAGCTCGGTTGAAGATCTGGTGATGGTACATCCCAACGGCCTGTGTACTCAGCAGTGTCATGTTGCTGTGTGTCAGACATGGCCTACATGGTGTACCTACAGTGTTTCTCGTCTACGAGGTCTGTGAACATATATGCAGCAATATACAGGCCGGCAGGTCTGTATGATTGTGAATAACACGCGCTGCCGACTCGAACTCACCCGAATAATCACCGTGCCGATCAAACGGTACACAGACTGTGGTCCGACATTTGCCGTCACGTGAAAAACAAACTTTACAATGTCTCGTAAATCAGGTTTAAGAGTCATTTTTTTCATAATATTGGAAAATCGCACAGCGTACGGATGAGTAACGTCTCAAACGCTATGCCGAGGCGTTCGCTCATCACGCCGATTATTTACAGACCGCGGTAATGTAGCTGGAAGATATTTGAGTGCGACGTGTTGAAAACAAATAAACAAACAAAACACTGACCTGCATCTTTCATAACCCACAACCTCCCTGAAGCCTCTGTCCCGCGCTTCAGATTGGGAGCGGTGGGGTAGCCCTATGGTTAAAGAGTTCGTTCGTCACGCCGAAGACCCGGGTTCGATTCTCCACATGGGTACAATGCATGAAGCCCATTCCTGGTGTCCCCAGCCATGATATTGTTGGATTATTGCTAAAAGTGGCGTACAACCACACTCACACACTCATCCGTCATATTGCTGTTAGTAAGAGCGCGATGTAGTGTAAATGAATTAAACACTTTTCTGAAACATCGTACCTTTCTTTTGTTGTGCTACCCACATTGACGCCCAGAAAAGCGCCAGCCTTGTGACTCCAAGATTTAACTCTCCTAATATAGTGTTCACTGGATAAAGTGTGGTGAAAATCTTGACATTACAGAAGCGTTTTTGAATCCAGGTGTGACATAACATTCTGCTGTATATTCCAGTATATTAGAGATGAATGATCCCAGGAATCGCAAAGTCCGGCTTAGAGAGGTTGCACTGTGTGCACATGCCTAATTCCATGACACCACATTGTTCGTAATGCCTAATTCCCCCGCGAAGACAGTCTCAGCGCTAAGGTGATCGTAACTCCCATACATTAACACAGACGTAAGGCTGTCTTAGCGCTCAGGTGATCTTAACTCACATACATTAACACAGACGTTAAGTAGTCTTCTTCATTGTCTCTTCATTCAGTAGTGGATGGGTACCCGGTAGGATGCAATAGGAATGTATCTGTAAACCGCCTTAGATAAAAGCATAGCTTGGATACTTCCAAGGATGCTGAAAATGAACACTGATCTATCGATCAAGGTATGATATCGTAGCTCTGTGAGTTTGTGAGCATGGTCTTCCGCCGCTTCTAGCAATATTCCTGCAATATCAAGGCGGGGGACAGCAGGAATGGGCTTCGCACATTGTCCCCATGGAGAATCGAACTAGTGTTTTAAAGGCACGAGCGAACGCTCTAGCCACTCCCCTATCCCTGCTTTCCTCACAGAGGTAATTAGATGCGCCCTGCATCACATCGGACTACACAGTCGATTTACTATAGGTCTGAATCAATTCACCGAAAGACTGCTCACATGGGCGGTGGAGCAGCCTAGCGGTTAAAGCGTTCGCCAATCACGCCAAAGACCCGGATTCGATACCACACATGGGTACAAAGTGTTAACCTTGGTAATGCTCTGACTAACCTAGAAACAGTCACAGCGAACAATATTTAGTATTCAATACATGAGTGGTATTTTCCAGGTGGTTGTCGGAATGGCTTGTGGAAGTTCATGAAAGAATGGAAGGATTGTAAAGATTGTGTACGTTTATATCTAGTGACTTGGTTTCAACCAGAATTTGTTTTGGGTGGATACAGCTTCTTGAGAAGGGGAAGAGGGTGGTTGGGATGGGTACGCACCCTTGCAAACCCTCTGTGGATCCGGTGATGCAATATAGATCACTAGTATATCTATCTTACACTCGCCTACACTCTTTGAGGTTCGGTGGGGTAGCGTAGTGGTTAACGTGTTCGCTCGTCACGCCGAAGACCCGGGCTCGATTCCCTACATGGGTACAATGTGTGAGGCCCATTTTCTGGTGTCCCCCGCCGTGATATTGCTGTAATATTGCTAAAAGCGGCGTACAACGTAACTCACTCACACTACACTCTTTGGAAATCACATAAGCTCCCTGTGCTATATGCCAGCAACCTATGTTGTCTCTGAAGTTTTGATATCTTTGAAAAACACAAATATCTTTTAAAATTGATTGGAAACTCTATTGAGGTGAGAGATTCAGAGCCTAAAGAAAACCAGACTTACTTCATTTAGAACTTAAGCATTACAGAGGGTTGGGGCAGACGCTAAGCTAAGATGTAGCTTAGACATATGTTTTACAACACCTATTGTACTAAAGCTCATTCGAACAGTCACAAAAACATAAAATGATGTCAGTGAACTACTTAACAAGGGTTTGTAAATGATAAGTATTACATGTGTTACAGTGTTGCAGGTCTCTTGCTTTCGGTTTAAGAAAACCTCTCAAATGTTCTCGAGCGAAGGTGGTGCAGTGTTAGTGAAACGGCTACTGGAGGAATCTAGATGTAAAATTCCTTTTGCCCTTGGTTACCCACTTATCAGTGTTGATATAGCAAATACACCTTCAGCCACGTAACGGCCACTCACGATGTTTATTAACGTTCCTTAACTTAGCATTGGCGATACGGGCGTGACACGTCGCCTGCCGCAGTGTGGGGTACAACAGTCAAGGTGAGTAAAGATGCCAAAGTCATTATGTTAATTTTCGTTTTCAGAAATACGCTTTACTATCAGTTTCCCCCATCAGAGGGACAACAGTCAGGATTGCCCTGCTGTAGAATAATACAATGTCATACACCGGACTAATACAATGTCCTGCTCAAGGCAAATGCTATGCCCGACTCTCGATTAACATAATGACCAGCTCTGTACGAATACAATGCCCTGCTCTAGATTAACACAATACCTTGCTCTAGATTAATGCAGTGTCCTGCTCTAGATTAATACAATGTCCTGATCTGGACTAATACACTTTTCTGCTCTAGACTAATGCAATGTCCTGCTGTAGAGGAATGCAATGTCCTGCTCTAGAAGAATACAATGCCCTTTTTCCAGGCTCATATACAATCTTACTCAAATCACGCACACTATCTTCCTCTGGGTTAATACCAGTTTCCGAATTTTGCTAGTCAGTCGGGCTGGATATACGTAAACGTTACTACCCCGCAAAATAATTCACTTGCCCGAAATTTGAAAGCATACACGGGTTTCCTCATTAGTATGCTAGTATGATGAACATTTTGACCAGGGCCCACTTGCACAAGGCGATCTTAACGCTACGACTATCTTAAGCCTATGTTGGAGAATGGGAATTACAATCATTGTAGCGCTAAGATCGCTTTGTGCAAGTGGGCCCTGGCCATAATCTTGCGTGATTTAAAAGTGTATTATACCTTACCAAGTCGGAGAGAGTGTCACTGATATATTTATGAAATGACCTGATAAAAAATTCAGTAGAGTTATTAGATTTTTAGCGATATTTCTCTTGAGTAACAAAATGCTTACCTCGAGGCTAACACTGCCTTTCTCTTGAGTAACACAATGCTTTCCTCGAGGCTAACACAGTGCATTGCTGTAGAAAACAAAGTGTCATGCTCTATGTAAACAGTATTGTCTTTACGAAGTGCCTTTATGTACAGTTTTTTTTTCTAGAAATTAATGCGAAAATCTATGTTTCAAAATACTGAAATAGAATTTTGAAATATGTTACAATAAGTAGTAAGGTACTCAATATGGGAGGCAACTCTTGCTTAAGTATGAATCTTACTACATCAAGAGTTAACTCCCCTGCTGTGGCAGACGGCTTCCTTTGTTGATATGGCAGATATGACTGTAGAAGAGAAAAGAAAGCGGGTTCTGGATGGTTTTGAAAGGGATGTGACTAAGGCAAAAATGATAGCTGGTAGACATATATTGCAGTATACCGAACAGGGAGACCAAAGAAGTTCAGCACCAGGGACCGCAGGCGACTTGGTCAGATTGTGAGTAGGGGAAAATGGAAAGCGTTGGGAAAATCAGCAATGTGATTATTAATAGAGAAAGTCGTCGGGTATGCAATGAAACCCTTACACAAGAATTCCGATGATTTAACTACATGTACGTGAAAACGCGCGGAATTCCCTTCCCATTGATTAAAGGTACACAAAAAAGACGTTTACACTGGTGTAGGGCTCACGAAAAATCAAGATTGGAATAATGTTTTCTTTTCTGAAGACATTTTTATGGCTTGTCCCAACTGTGTCAAGAAACCATGAAACAACGCCAAAAACTTCACATGTGAGATGGAATATTATCACACAGAGTGACATCGTTGTGTCGTTGTGCATTTTCACAGGAAATTTGACTAATGAACGATATGTTGACATCCTAAATGATCACCTCCTCCTAACGGTCCGCACACTCTATGACGATAACCAGCATTATACACGCAGGGCGACACAAAACAGTGGTTGTCGGAGGAAAATGTTCATGTTTTATACTGGTCCAACCACAACCCAGGTCTTATCTCAGTTGGAAGTGCGTGGGGACTAATGAGGGACAGGATAAACCAATAAAGACTCAGAAATATTTAGGATGAAGAAGGAAGTGGTCAAATATTGGGATACGGGATTTCTTAAAAACTTTGATCGGTAGTGTTCTTACTACCTGGGCGCATTCAGTCGTGTATTGCAGAGCAAGGAGGTCCAAAAAATAGACTCTAAGACACTTAGACTGTAAGAGAATCATATCTCAACACATTCATTTAAGTACAACATCTATAGTTTATATACACGTATTAGGTATTTGCCGAAACAACTCTCTCAGTGATATCTGGGAATACTATAGGGTAACATTGTGGGTTGTTCTAGGCTATCAGTACCTTGCTCTAGGCTAAGATGCTAACCCAATGACATTGTCACCCCCTTGTTTCGGCAGATACCATGGCCTCAAAACAAAAGGGCTGCGGACGTTGTGCTGTCGCATTTGCTCTAGCTGCAGTTGCCGTCATGGTCGTTGTTGTTGGCGTTGTCGTGTGGGAGGAAACACGTGATGAACAAAAAGACGAAATAAGAGACGCGTACGAAATAGGAGACGCAGAAATTCATATACAGGTAGGGATTAACGTGGTCATATTCATCTTCGGGATATATTGAGCAGCCAGGCACAGGCAAACGATGGCGCAAATAGGGTTACGGAACAGAGAGAAAATGACTAGTCTCCTTATACGCGAGGTCAACGTCTAATATCTGGTAGTTCCTAGCGTAAATATATTTCATTCAACATTTTAAACATCACTCGTGGTATTATTATCCAATCTATAATCAAATCAAATCGGTTCAAGGGAGGGAAACCTTTGATCTATTTTAACATAATAATATTTTCCCAGCCGAAGCGGGGGAAGTGCGTTGCCAACCTTTGCTCGCTTAGCTCGCAAATAAGAAGACTGGTCACTTTCGATCTGTTGCGCTACAATTTGTCCGTGAGCCAGGAAAAACATCTTTCTTTCTGTGAATTGTTGCATCCTGTTTAGTTAGAAGGATGAAGAATTATGCAGTGTATGTCGAAATGTCGAAATGAAACGATTAATACGTATTGTGAGCGTAAACATTGCCAAGAAAGGTTAGCTACTTCATGAGAAAGCACCAGAAAGGGGATTCACACATTGCACTTAAATATACACATCTCATAACAGCTATACAAACATTAGTCTAACACTTAGCTTTTGCTTGACAGTGGTGTAAGAATCTGTATCCGTGGCATCGTGGACGATGATACAACAAAGATAGTGCCGCCCCAAATCATCCTACCTTTTGTACAAGTCATCAACTTTCAAAATGTCGATCAAGGAGAATCAAAACATTTTCTCCTGCCATTCAAAAGGTGCAATAACCCAAACAAAAACAACAAAATTATTCATCGAGTTGTCATCGAGTTAGAAAGTTTAAATCTGACAACCTCCTTGATGCTTAGGTCAATGGGCAGCTAAACACTACACTCACACACACGCATACACGCACACATACCATCATACATACATGCATGCATTGGACATGAAGGCATTAAACTGGCTCTGTGTTTTTCAGTCTATTTAGATATACCCCTGTATATACTGACATACACTTCTGTTGAATGCGAGGCGAATCGCCATTTTACAGACGACACAAGGTAAACAGATTTAGAGTTATCTCCCTTCCATCGATTTTCAATAGCAAAACATCGGTAATTTCCGTGCTACATGCATGTTTCAATGTTATTCGATACAAAGAAGTACTACTATGAAGTAGCGGAAGAGTTCGGAATTCCCAGCGGTGTACATTGAAAATAATACATCGCCTGTAAGCGGGGTACATTGCAAATAATAGAATAGCCCTTAGCCAATCTGAAAGCGACATTCATGTGTGAGGTAAGATAAATGGTAATGTATGTTTTTCCTTTGGTAACAGAATACGCTGCACATGATTGTACGTCATAACCATGTCACCACTGGGGAGATCTACATGGGTTATGATTGGACACCCGCAGGTTATAAGGACTGCAACCATCCGGAAGTTGACGTATGTCTCTCCTGGGAAAGAGACCGGAAGTTGGAGGTGTACAAGACAGGAAACGATAGGGTCACGTGTTACAATGTCACCTGGGAGGCGGTAAACTGCGTGTCACAGGAACTGAAGGATTGTGTGGAACTGTCACATGGTCACTGGTATGGCGGATTTGAGGACTACCACCAATACTGGCCAATGAATGAGATACAACAGGAGATGGCGCCCTATGTTGCCACCGATTCCTACGCCGGGAAATATGGTGGTGTGTTGGAGAGATACTTCATTTCATCAGCTGGACTGGGTATATTCATTGATTCTAATATTCCCCTTTATCTGAGTTTCAATGAGAAAAACAGCAACAGAATGTGTATGTTGGCGAAATTTGAACGCTCACCTTACATCAACATCGACAACAAACCACCTCGTCTCTCTTACACCGTTTGTCAAGCTGACAACATCCGGGTAGTTCATGACTACATGTCCGAGATTTACATTCCCCGCCCTGAAGGCGTCCCCGATCGCCGCCTATTCCGATCCCCTATCTGGTCGACGTGGGCCATGTACAAGAAAGACATCAACCAAACACAGGTACTACAACTGGCTAAAGACATCGTCGACAACGGCTTCAGTCACTCCCAGCTTGAGATTGACGACGACTGGACAACTTTTTATGGCGACATGGACTTCACAACGGACAAGTTCCCGAATGCTCAAGGAATGATTTCCCAACTCAATCAAGATGGCTTCAGGGTGACTGTCTGGGTCCATCCCTTTTTTAATATAGATTCCAACACCTTTCATGAAGCCGACAAATTAGGTTACTTAGTTCGAGCCCCAGAGCGCAAACTTCCAGCTCTGACATCTTGGTGGCGAGGTCGTCTGTCAGGTATACTCGATGTCACGAACCCTTACGCCGTGGACTGGTACATCAATAAGACCAACTTTCTAAAAGACACCTACAATATCAGCTCCTTCAAGTTTGACGCCGGTGAAGTAGCATGGCTCCCCTATGCTTACAGCGTCAACAAAACGTACTTAAACCCGAATGTGTTCACCAGAAAATGGGTAGATTTAGCCTACCGCTCTGACCAGGATGTAAGGCGCCAAGAAGTCAGAGTTGGGGCCGGAAGTCAGAGTGTTCCCATATTTGTGCGCATGATGGATAAAGATTCCACGTGGGATAACAATAATGGTTTGAAGACACTTATTCCCTGTGCATTGACAATGGGGTTGATTGGATACCCGTTTATTCTACCGGACATGATTGGCGGTAATGCTTATGACAACTCTTCCGGTTTAGAGGCACGTAACTACCCGGATGAAGAACTGTTTATAAGATGGATGCAACTCAATACCTTCCTCCCATCTCTTCAATTCTCAATCGTTCCTTGGGTTTACAACAACGACACTGTGGTTGAAATCACGCGGTATTACACTGAGCTCCACGAGAATTATACATCAACATTTGTACAACTTGCTGAAGAGTCGGTAAGAACCGGCGAACCAATCATTCGTCCAATATGGTGGATAGCCCCTCAAGACGAGGCCGCTCTTACCATTGATTCCGAATATCTCCTAGGCAATGACTTGCTTGTAGCGCCAGTACTGGAGAAAGGGGCCACGTCACGTGATGTTTACCTCCCAGAAGGCACTTGGTTCGACGATCTCCGGAAACGGCAGGTCGAGGGAGGTCAGTGGTACCGGAACTATTCCGCCGAGCTTCACGAACTACCTTACTTTACAAGAATGACAACATAAACTGGGTTTCGTTGTAGTTTAACGGGAGTAGACGAAATTATACAAGCTGCAAATAGTGATTGAACTTTGTAGGTACAACGGAACTGTACACTATAAGCATTGTAGATGGTGATGACAATGACGATGAAGATGACGACGACGACGATGATGATGACGATGATCTTTGTACACACTACACTGTGTTCTGGCATATGGCATGACTAGCTCACTGTGTTACGACAGCAGGACACAAAGACGCCGTTGTTTCACTACGGGGGTGACAGTAAGCCTGGGTTCAACTCCTAACGTTGTTTCACTACGGGGTGACAGTAAGCCTGGGTTCAACTCCTAACGTTGTTTCACTACGGGGGTGAAAGTAAGCCTGGGTTCAACTCCTAACATTGTTTCACAAGGGGGTGACAGTAAGCCTGGGTTCAACTCCTAACGTTGTTTCACTACGGAGATGACTGTAAGCCTGGGTTCAACTCCTAGCGTTGTTTCATTACGGGGGTGACAGCAAGCCTGGGTTCAACTCCAAACGTTGTTTCACTACGGAGATGACTGTAAGCCTGGGTTCAACTCCTAGCGTTGTTTCATTACGGGGGTGACAGTAAGCCTGGGTTGAGCTCCTAACGTTGTTTCACTACGGGGTGACAGTAAGCCTGGGTTCAACTCCTAACATTGTTTCACTACGGGGTGACTGTAAGCCTGGGTTCAACTCCTAACATTGTTTCACTACGGGGTGACTGTAAGCCTGGGTTCAACTCCTAACATTGTTTCACTACGGGGGTGAAAGTAAGCCTGGGTTCAACTCCTAGCGTTGGGTCCTGGGAACCAGACACACCTGTGAAACTGTACCGTTAGTTACTGCCTAAATCACTGGATTGTTTTGAACCGCCACCTATTGGATAATACGTCCCCTTTTGTCGTTTTAATAAACCTTTATATATATATAACGTCGTTCGAACCAAATAACATGTCTAAGATGGCAGGAGAAAACATACGAAAGTATTATACAATTTTGAATTTACAACAACAAAAAATGTTTCTGAAATTGTCCGGAAATCATGTTTGGACAAAACAAATGTTCATTGGGTGTCACGAAACACATTCATTTCGTACTTTTAGAGAAAGAAATTCTTGTTTCAATGACATTTCGGAGCCCAACGGAGGGTTGGCGACAGAATATCTTTGAGTGAGTGAGTTTAGTTTTACGCCGCAGTAAGTGGCCATTCACATTGTGTATGCCCCTCCATAAAAAATTCATCGCTAACCACTTTCAGAGATGTGAGTACCTCCCCCAGCACGAGAGCTAAGTCGAGAGATTGGGAAAAGTAAAAATTCACAGAATTTAGACAAGTGATAACCCGATGAGCAAGTGGTTTTATTCATAGCATATAATTTCTATCTTGTTAATACTGAGAATAGCTAGCACACTGACAGCATTTCCGACAGCTCATCCCTGTATACGCCATAATGTATTAGTTCCAAAAACCTTTCTAGAAGTTTTAATCTTATTCCATATTTTGCACATTTAAGTAATGCAACGAATAATGTAATTCCAAATCGACGCATACCGTATTATGTTGCAAACAAACGTGTGGGGTCACTCTAAAATTGATAGTCATATATAAACCGAAACGTGATGAGGCAAATTTGCGTGCTTAAATTACTCTTTGAACGACATGTTAGAACTTGCAGTCATACAACTGATTCAAAATCCGTTTGACGTGAAATAAAACATTGTAAAAACCAGCGAAGAACAAGGGTGCTGAAGCATAACAACACCATGCTTGATGCTTGAGTTTCAGTTAAATAAAATATTGTCAAAAACAGCGAAAAACAAGCAAGACACACACCAGCAGCATGTTTGATTCAAACGCCCAAACACAATAGCCTAGTGCATGTGGAAGACAGACTTCCCATGCGGCTTGTGGCAATTGGACAATGGCAGTTGTAAATCGATTCCCAGGGGCTTGGAGCACAACATATCGGTCATCTGCCCTTGGTGTTTTCTGGGTCTTCCAGTTCCAGCTTTGTCCTGAACTCAGACTTGTCCCTCAGTCTGTGAATGGCGAGCAACACTTCCTATGGATTCACCACTTTGTAACCATGCAATGGCGCTGCTGCTGGCGTGTGTCCAACGGCCTGCGCCGTGGCATGGTGAAGTTGGTAAGCTTCATTACTGTCTGTAACTTCTTTTACAGGAAGCGTAGACACAAGCTGCATGGGATGTCTTCCACATACACTAGTTTTCTTGTTTGGCTGTTTGAATCAAACATGCTGCTGGTGTGTTTTTATGATTTTTAGCTGAATTTGACAACATTTTATTGCAATCAAACTCAACGAATATTGAGGTTGTTGCATCGCTGTAACATGTCGTTAAAAGTCCCCATTTACCTCACAAAAGAGTGTAAATGTCCTCTCCAAGGTGAAGTTTGTGCATGACTATCAAATGTTAGGATATGTTCCCGCGCTGTTTGCTTGTAGGATATGTGGTGATTACATTCATGTGCTCGCTCTAAATATCCGAAGAGCGAGGGCAAGAACTCGCGCTGACCTTTCTAATCAGCAAACCTTCGTCGAGCTTTTCTCTGAGTGATTGAAACATTTGAACAAGTGTCGAGACAGTTTTGCGTGCAAAGAACAAAGTTTGGAGGTAGTGACGACATGAAGCAGAATCATTTATGAAAGAACCCATAGATCCTGACCGAATTGCTACCAGGGTCAGATCATTGTGTGTCTTTAAAGTGAGTTGGGTGAGTGAGTGACTGAAATGGGTGTGGGTGAGTGAGTGATTGTGCGAGTGAGCGAGTATGGTTTTAGTCGCTTTTAGCAATATTCCAGCAACGGCTGCACCAGAAACGGACTTTGCAGACTGAAACCCATGTGGGAAACTGAAGCGGCGAGTGGGCGCTTTAACCATTAGACTACCCTACAGCCCCTTTAATGTCAGCATATAATAACACCATGGTGAAGCTGACCCGTGAAGGTCACGGGGTAGAATAGGCATTCAGCAACCCGTGCTTGCCATAAAGGCGACTATGCATGTCGTAAGAGGCGACTAACGGGATCGGGTGGTCAGGCTCGCTGACTTGGTTGACACATGTTATCGGTTCCCAATTGCGCAGGTCGATGTTCATGTTGTTGATCACTGCATTATCTGGTCCAGACTCGATTATTTACAGACCGCCGCCATATAGCTGGAATATTGCTGAGTGTGGCGTAAAACTAAACTCACTCACTCACTCACTCACTCATACTGAAGCCTACAATGATTAAACATAACACAAGACAACAATAAAAACTTATTTACTCAGCGGCAAACTCTTTGTTCGTCAAATCATGACTTACAAAAACTTTTAAACAACACATACATCTTTAACGCAACACGACAAAACAGAACAAATATATCCCAGCAATAGTAAATGCTGTCGTGGTCCTGGAAACCTAAAAAGCATTTGTTTAGAAAATTGTAAGCCAGCGGAAATCATACATGCACAAAGGGAATGGATGAGGATGTACATCGTTAGACACAGCTACTGACTGAAAAACACATCGTGGGGGATAACAGTACCTCTCCACTGATGACCTTCACATCGACAATGTCACTCTCTCATTTTTGAGGCAAACTTTGAGGGATTAGATAAACTAAATCTAAACAACGAACAAAAGCTCGAAAATCTGAAAAAATCACTGAACCAAGGCGAACACGCTTTTAGCAGCTAACACATGAAAATGCGCGTACTTTCTATTTAAACACCAACAACGTCGTGTTTCCATTTCCAAAAGATGTCCTAAAGACGTTTCATATTTTTCACAATTGTTTTGTCTCCGACGCGGTTATAGCGTACCTGCCGAATCCAATGTTGAATGTGTTGCAATAGGTCACAGGTCTCCCAGTCATTAATGTGACAAATTATATTTGACATTTTCAAATTAAGTTTCTAAGTGTGAGTGAATTTGGTTTTACGCCGCTTTTACACATATTCCAGCGATATCACGGCGGGGACACCAGAAAATGTGCCTCACACATTGTACCCATATGGGGAATCGAACCCGGGTCTTCGGCGTGACGTGCGAACGCTTTAACCACAAGGCTACCCCATCACCCCTAAGTTTCTAAAACAAATGCATCTGAACAGCCAACAACATAACAGTATTGTGTACATCACAAACGCACAAAAAACAAATTGTAACTAATAACTACATAAAATGAGAAATGCATGAATTTTCGACACTTTTGCCAATAAACACACGATTACAAGCAGACTAGGGGGCATTATTTACTGTCCTAGAATATACAGTTTACTCTGGATATAATGAATGTTGCATATAGGATGTTATATATTTGACACAGGGTTGCCAAAATGTTTTTCTAACCATTACACTTCCCTGGATAGAGCCAGGCTGGTTATAACGCACACAACAACCCTTCTAAGAACATGTTTCCATTGCCCCGTTTTGATTTGAATTTCGTTTGGCCACGTGGTCAACTGCGGTGATAAAATGATTACTCATTAGTGAGTGAGTTTAGTTTTACGCCGCTTGTAGCAATATTCTAGCAACATCACGGCTGGGACACCAGGAATTGGCTTAAAATTAACTGACTAGAATAGCTTTTCTTGTCAAATCACCAGTTTATGCAGCTCGCTCCCGTTGGAGATCGGTAGGTCCAAAGCAACAGGGAAGTAACTCCTTCGTTGTCATTATTTTGTACGTCATATCCGGTTTGGTCATTATTACATCGCAGTCGACGCCAAACTGCAACAGTTATATATAGTTTCAGAATCTCTTCGAAGCTAAAAATTACACGTTTACACGTACTAGTGAGTGAACGGGTTTAGTTTTACGCCGCACTCAACAACATTCCGGCTAAATGGCGGTCGTCTGTAAATAATCGAGTCAGGAACAGAGAATCCTGTGATCAATAGCATGAACATCGATCTACGCCAATGCGATACGATGACGTGTCAGCGATCCTGACCACGCAATCCCGTCAGTCGCCTCTTACGACAGGCATGGGTTACTGAGGATCAATTCTGAATCAGATCTTCACGGGTTTTAATACTGAGGCTTTGTATTCGCAAACTATATCGCTGAGGTCCTGAACAGGTGATGGAGATTTAAACCATCGATAAGTGGACCTTGGCAGCTGAAATGAAGTACGAGCTCTTACAACTGGTCTGTCTCATAATCCCTGAACTGGATTATCTCCCCTTTCCTCCAACCTGTTCTGTTACGTTAAAGCCCCTAAACAAAGCAAGTCTAGGTTTCCTAAGGCCCGGATGTCCCATCTCAGTGGGGTATCTTATTAATTTATTATAACTGGATAATCAATTAGCGCACACGTCTAAGCACTACGGCATGGTCAAGGTGCCGGTGTTTTCCCCTCGACCATGTCAATCTAAACAACATATTTTTTTTATCAACATCAACTCCTTACTCCGAGTTATTGCGGCCTCCCAATCCTTACGAGGTACCCACTCCAAGCTGGGTGGTTTGGGATACATAGTCACAAGTTTTGTCCAAGTTTACTGCACAATGCATGTGTTCATGTAGCCACCATCTGGTCATCTATAAAGGGATTCGTGGGTTCTCCTAAGTGCACAGGGCTGTACAGTACCTGTGTACTGTACACTAAGGATTATGACAACGCTGAAAGAGTCAAAGTTGACTCCTAGATTTTTTATACCCGGTCACAGGTAGGCTCGAACCCGATACCTCAACCTCGCTGGATCACCAGTCTGGCGCCTTAGGAAGCTCGCCTACCATGCCCCGGTATTTAATAGGAACATAATTTCAAAGGAATATTTTGTGTGTATCAAATTATCGATATCTTAGTTAGTCTACCGTGCAACCTGCACTGATTCGTCTGTGTGGGTAGTTTCTATGAAGCGTCACTCGACAATATTCTAATTTTATGCAGGAGGCTTGTAAATAGTCCAGTATGGCAAGCAAATTCTTATACATACGGACTAGGATAACTGTATATGGTGGACAACTTCTTTAATACTGGAACACGACGTTTCGATACAGGTTCTTCTATCGTTTTCAAAGTGTAAATGATACAGGGAGAGAACAGGCGATATATATACATAAACTAATTAACAAGTGATGATAAAGACAAAGGGTTAACAATGGATAAAAGGATAACATGGAAGCCAGTGGTGCACAGAGCCTAGTATAAATACAAGTAACGATGTGATGATAACTAAGTAAGCCAGTGAGGGGCATAGAGTGGGTTGTTTGTATAGTAGGCTAGAGTGGTTTGATGAGCTCATCGTAAGCTGTGGGGATGGGGTAACCTTGGTCTCTGTTAATCAGGGGTCGGTATCTTTTGATGTTGATTGCTTCAGTTAGCCTGATTAACAGAGACCAAGGTTAAAATAATGGCCCTGGTCCAATGGTACGTGACTGATATTGTAAGTAACCATGAGACAGGCGGGAGAGGCATAAATAATAACAACAGCAACGACAGCAACAGCAGCAAAAGAGTCAAATCTGATAACCGGAAATGCAAAATGTAAATTAATTTGTCTACCATTGAGAAATGTACCATTTCACTGCCTTCACGGCATTGTTAAGTCACATTTATATACACATAAGGACGAATAATGATAACAAATCAGGCTCACCTCCACCAGGACCTGTCGACATGCACCACACGGCGCAATGACGATTTCCTTCACATCACTGTTAATTAGACAATCATATATATATGGTTAATATCAATGGACCCATTCTCTTCCCACAGAGGTTACTTGTCATATCTTCCTACGAACCTCTGTTCTAATACGGCCATATTTCGCGGTTCTCGTAAAATCCCCTAGCGGCAAAAAAGGCAGCATATTTATCTCCCTTTTTTCTGTCCAATCAGAACACGTGTTACGTCGACTTAGATTCAACTTGACAAATGCAAGCAATGTGGAGAAACAAAAATGACGTGACTGAGTTCTGTCTAGAAGAAACAATTGAATATCGCGCTCGGGAAGAGGTTCGAGTTTTCACGATGTATCCTGAAATTACCGAGATCTTTCGAACGATCACTTTTGAAACAAGGTCACTGATTGCACTACTAAATCTGATTGCCTCCAATCACGAGTCTTGAACACTCGCACCATGAAAGGGTCGTATTAGAACAGAGGTTACGTAGGAAGACGTGACAAGTAACCACTGTGGGAAGAGAATGCAATGGGCAATGAATACACATTTTTCATGTATTACATTTCAGGGTTACTTTCTGTCAATTGGTTAGTCCATAATATAGTTTCAAAGAACAAAAACATTAAAATAACAAACAAACAAACAACTAAAAATTCATATATACTGACAGAAAAAACGAAACGCAACTCTTGCTTTTCGTCAACTTTCTTAATCAGAAGCCATAAACATGAAAGCTTTCTTTCATCAGATTTCATTTTTTTTCGAAACTTGCGTCTCTATTGCTGTTCAGTATGTCAATCGTCTTAAAACATCTTATTACCTAGGATAATACCCATACATCAAGGTAAAACATGAAAGCTAAATACTCACTGCTACCTCTACAATTAAATTACTACTACTACACTAATAGTGGAGAAACTACTACTACTACTACTACTACTACTACTACTACTACTACTACTACTACTACTACTACTACTACTACTACTACTACTACTACTACTACTACTACTACTACTACTACTACTACTACTACTACTACTACTACTAAAAGTGGAGAAACTACTACTACTACTACTACTACTGCTACTACTACAATAGTGGAGATACTACTACTACTACAATTACCGCGGACCCGTGAAGGTCCCATGCTTGCCATAAAAGGCGACCCAGCTTGTCGTAAGAGGCGACTAACGGGATCGGGTGGTCAGGCTCGCTGACTTGGTTGACGCATGTCATCGGTTCCCAATTGCGCAGATCGATGCTCATGTTGTTGATCACTGGATTGTCTGGTCCAGACTCGATTATTTACAGACCGCCGCCATATAACTGTAATATTGCTGAGTGCGGCGTAAAACTAAACTCACTCACTCACTCACTCACTATTACCGCGACTACTAATACAACAATATTTGACTTACCAACCTGAACATTGATACGTTTCGCAACTGAATGCGCTATACCTGATTTGAAATAACCACTTTTATGAGGTATTATCCCCTCTATTTTCACAATGTTACCTTGCAACTGCTATGGCCTTGAACCTCCGATGACCTTCTGACACGGCCTTGACAATGGCTGTTCTCTCTGCACAAATCGTCAGGCCACTTGAAGCATTTTCGACGTTACAGCCTGTTCAGGAAAAATAACATGACACTTACTAAACATTAGCACCAACAAAGAAACCTTGCTCGGTGACCATGTCCTGTTTGACTGGGCTCTGTCTTCAAATATCACAACATAAGCTGATATGTTGCAGAAACAGCGTGCGTGTGTGCTCACATACACTTTGTCTATATATTAAAATGAATATTCCTCACATTTCCCTCTTCCTATGAAAGGCAATCTTTCTGTTTGTACATTTAAAAGAGTCGGATTCAATGTAGGACCTGTTTTGTTGTTGAATACGCAAGTGAGTTAGTAACATGCCGCTTTTAGCAATATTCCAGCAATATCAGGACGGGGGACACCAGAAATGGGTTTCACATATTGTACTTATGTGGGGAATGGAACCCGGGTCTTCGGCGACACGCGTGAACGCTTTAACCACTAGGCTACCACATCAGGCTAAGACATCAGGCGGCTTCGACCTTGACCTAACATAGTTGTTAAAGCGTTCGACTGTCACGCCTAAGACCAGGGTTCGATTCCCTACATGGGACCAATGCATTTGTGAGGCCTGTTTCATTTTTTTCAAATGCCTGGCTTGTTTTTTGAAGCCTTGAATAAAGTGTCCTTAACTGGAACAGACTTTGAGCAAGAGACTCTATTTGGAATTTCTCTCAGAACGATCTGGACTGTCTCTACTAGGTCGTAAAGTGTTGGCACCAATGGTAGGGACTTGTGGAAACCAAGGTAACAAGACCATTAAAGTGTTTGTTATACATGTTTGATCCTTAAAACGAGTTAAAATGATAAAGTGAGGAAAACTTGTTCGTCTGAGATGCCATGAGCGTTTTTGAACGGCCATCGGTCTTATAACAGACCCTTATGTACATAACTTTGACCAACCTGTGAACACAGATCCGTCATCCGTCAGCAGGGCTGCCCCAACTGGGAACTTGCTGTACGGGCAGTGCGCCATTTTCTTCACCTCATGACTCGTCTTCACGAGCTGTTGAAGTTGTTCTGGAACAATAAATAGACTGTAAGGGTAACAAACTGTCATGGCGACAGAGGTGTATCTCTTCTGCTGATCCAACACCCAACGCAACACAATACCCACAATCTCTCGAGGTTAAAGGCGGAAAAAACTGTCTAATGGTTTGTTTGTCTGTTTGTTTGAATAAAAACGCAGTCAGCAGTTTCCCAGCCTGTAAATACCAAAAAGCAGACAATCCTGTGACTGATATCATCAGCATCGATTTACGCAGTTGGGATAAGATGAGATGTGTTCACCAGTCAGCGGGCCTAGATTTTCGAAGCTCTCTTAGCGCTAAGATAGTCGTAAGTGTCATACATTAACATTAACTTATGACTATCTTAGCGCTAAGAGAGCTTCGGAAATCTAGGCCCTGACCATCTGATCCTGGTGGTCGCATTTTACATAAAGCATGGGTTACAGAAGACAAACCCAATCTTTTACGGGTCTACTGGACTCGGTTGGTGTAAAACACCATACAAATGACATGAGACGAATTCCTGTACTCTTGTCTTGAATTGGTTCATTTTACATGTGGAATGAGCGTAAATTGATGGCTATTTCTTGAAATTCATAAAAAAGTGAAAAAGTGATTGACAGTTTGCTTCAGTTATTTTCCTGGCCCTTTGTTGTGACAATCAGGTGCAAGATATAATCAAGAAGGCAAAGTCATCAATATCCCCCGCAACGGCTCTTCATGAATATGACCACTAGTTATGATTATGTCAAATGTTTTGGTATCTATACGGCAAAGTGGAAGGAAGGATTTTTCAAGTTCTGCCCCAGAAAGGAGCACCACCACAAAATTCAGTCAAAGCCAAACCTGTTGACATGGAAACACAAACAATATTTGCATTCAGAATTCCAAAAATACCAAAAGGCACCAAACAATGCTCAACGCTTCTAAGGTTCTTCTCCGGAAAAGAGCACGAACACCAGTTTCATAACAAAGCCAAACGTGTTGCCATGAAAACGCAAAAAAAATATTTTATGCAGAAATCCAAAACTACCAAAAGGCATCAGTACGCTACCGGGTCTATCTATGTGCCAGGTTTGGTGAAGAAATAGTGAACGGTTTTAAAGATCTGCTTTGGAAAAGACGCACGGACGGAACGCATTTTAATAACCCCAACAAATATAAAATTAATGCTATAACTTTAGAATCATTTACAAGAAACGTGCTATGATTTCGTTAAAACGCACACTGCCTGTGATTGCCCGGATGAAGTCTGTCGTGATCCAGCAGGGCTGGGAAATAGAACCGGTTTACCCGTATTTACCGGTATTTACCGGTATTTACCGGTTTAGGTTGAAAAACTTTCGGTAGACGGAAACTGTTGATAAGGGTTATGATTAGGTTTGTATCAAAACTCCATCAAGCATACTGACTTTGTTGTCTTATTGCTTTATAAATCAAACCTTAACTCCATCATAAGTTAGTTGTTTGTTTGGAAAAAACCTCCAGCAATATACTACAACACATATCGCAATAAATGCTTTCGCATCGCAATATGAAAATTCTCTACAATATCAATCCCTATGATCCACATCTCACTTGACATTTAGCAGTGTACAACGCTTGTATTTGTTACAACGCCAGCATTTACGATAAGCATGTTTTTACTTAATATCCATTCTGCTCATACCTACACATGCCATTTATCCTATGCACCGTACACACTTGAAATGGAGTTCCTATAGACAGTATGTGCTATGTCTTGTACGACTATTTCTCGGATGGTTAAACGGGAAAATACCGAAGAAATGTTTAATAAAAAACAGTACACATAAAAGATATATGTTGCTATTTAAACAACTGCTCGACTCAGAGAGTTAAACAACTTACCAGTAATATAGTGGCAAGACGACGGATTTGGGAGTGAGTGAGTGAGAGATTGCTACCGCCCCTCCAAGTATATAAAGACAGTAGGAGGTTACCAACGTGGGTTTGAGTTTCATGCCGGGAAAAGTCCAGTCCTGTTCGGAACAAACATTGGATGCGAACCCATGATGTCTTGTCTTACAGCCTCCGTGGGTTGCTAAGGGGTAATATTTGGGGAACAGAATCCCAACAGGGCGTTAGGTCCCATCACTGTGATGTTTGAATAATGATGATAACTGTCTACTTTAGCCTTATATTATATTGTTCAGATTTTCAAAGCAGCCGCTCGTTGTGGCTGGATAATCGGGTTGTTCCGTCCGGCATTTTCTGTCGGGCCATCAAACAAACCGGACATGTTGGTCTAACCCTTTGCAGGACTCTGGGATATGTTATAAGAAACGAAAAACAAGAACAAACAACTCTGCTTGTACTACAATCTGATAATCATTTCTGGGACTAGATGTGTTATTTACTGCACCTTTTTATTCAAATATTTCTCACGTTCATGTTACTTTGAAATTTGAAATATCTGGGCACAGAAAAAAACCCGCAAAACATGTGTTAGTTAAAATGTTTTTGTTGTAAACCACCGTTTTTTTATGAAGGTGCAGAAAGGCAAAACGTGAACTTGCCTCTGTCTTTAGATATCGTAAGTTGTTAGCGCGCAATGTGACCGTCACTTGCGTCATTTGGAAAGGAGCGTTATCGCTCTCGGGTGAAAACGAATGTTCATTCTAGTGCATTCGGAACAACTGGTGTTGAGTCTTTCTCAGTTCAAGCCGGGATAATCTACTCTGTGCCGCTACAGTACCTTAAAGTCTCCCTGATGAGGTAAGCCCACAACCCAGTCAGGCATCAAGGCTGGCAATTTCAAAACGTTACCAGCCCCAAAAGGATTTAGACAGACTAGACTCCAAAATATGGTGAATTTTCTCAGATGGATGTAACATTTTAAAAAGGAAATACCAGACCATCGTAATGGCCAGATGTGAATTCAGACCGGCCGTCAGAAATCTAGCCCGTCTCGGCCGGTCGGTCTGACTTCACACATTGCAAACAGTCAAACCTGCATGAGGCGTTTGTTGAAATTACCTTATTAATAGACCCGTCGACAGTGTCAAAACAGTCAAACCTACATGAGGCGTTTGTTGAAATTACCTTATTAATAGACCCGTCAACAATGTCAAAACATAGAGTCAAAATTAAAAATGTCTACAAACATGTTCTATTTCAGCATTTCTAGTTCCTCCATGAGTACTGATAACGTCAAGCAAAAACTGAGAAACACGTACACTACCTTTGCGTCCTTCGTGTCCCAAATGGGGATATTTTAAATACAACAACATAATTTTGGGACATGTCACGAGGAATGGTTTCAAAACTATTTTGTTGAACGACACACTCAACATTATTCCAGCCCTCTTACGAGGGTTTGTAAATAATCGAGTCTGGGCCAGACAATCCAGTGATAACATGACAACTGATATACGATGACATGTTTAAACCAAGACAGCGGGTCTGACCACCCGATCCCGTTAGTCGCCTCTTTCGACAAGCATGGGTTGCTAAAGGCTGGTTCTAGTTTGGATCTGACCAAAAGTATACTCAGTATTATTACTAAGACAGATTTTATTTTCATTGGAAAATACGCCATTTAACAAAATCCCCTGAAGCGAATTATTTATACCAGAGGCCTCACGTTTTGTTAGCGTCTCTCAAAACTGGGCTCCAGTCTGAAACTGACCTCATTTCTTTTATCTGTTACTGGGAGATAAGAGGGTGTTTGTCAAACAGAGGTAAAGTACATGTTAACTCGCAGTGTATGGTAGCTGGGCGGATGTGACCCAATATCATGTCAATGACATATTATGTAAGCATGTGTCGCCGGGCTGTCATTGACCCCTTTTTGTTTGCACCAGAATGCTTCGTCACAGATCGGCATGCCGTTGCCGCAGGATCGTTTTGAAAAAAAAAAAACAAAATCGGAAATTTGATATAACAGGAGACATTTGATAATGAACTTTGATAACGTCCAGTCGGACAAACACTGGCTCGCGGTTCTATCAGTCCGGTCACTGTTGTTGACATTTAGTAAATCTGTGTGAATGTGTTTGAATATGTGTGAACATGCCCTGTATTGCTGCTTGCTACTTGCAAATTGTGAACACTGTACACCAAATTATATTTTTGTGATTGGGGATGACATATATTTTATATTAACAGATATTTTATTTGGGATTTCACTTTCTCAGAAGAGTACCAATCCTAGTGCTTTAGTCCATTCCGGGACCCTCACCTTCAGTCAAACACCAAGTCCATCGCCCAACCCGCTCAACCACCATGACTTCCACAATTGTTCGAATCCCGGATGAGACTCAACCCCAGAAAGTACTAGAATTTGTACTTGACTGAGAAAGTGTAATCCTAAATACAACACGTTACATTTGACCATTTTTCAAATGGAAATGTGTAATTATTTTATATTAAGCTGTCAGTTGTATGACAACTGTAGTACAAGATATATATGAAAGATTATCAGTCTGTCAATATGTCAGTAATCATCAAAATGTGCAACGATAACACACACGCTTGGAAACAGGGCGCATTTGTAGTCCCAATCCCTTCCTTCGAAGACAATGGTTAGAACAAAATAATATATGTCTCATCATAAAAAAAGGCATTTGTTATATTGCGTACATTATCAACGCTGATGTCCCAGGTCCGATCCAAGATGGAGGCGCCGAGGCTCCGGCATCGAGGTGCGTAAATTTGCATAGTATCCTTGGACAAGATACTTAGATCCACACTTTCTCAGTTCACCTTGCTGTAAAATGGGTACCCGTGGGGATGTGCTGGCAATGTGTGTTTAATGTTCGACTGAAGGTATATCCAGGTTGGTTGTTTAACGCCGCTCAAGGGTTTATTAGGCTTAACATGTTATATGTACTATCATGTCATGGTTTGTCGGTGTCCGATACTTCACATCCGTAAACGCAGCGGCATATATTGTTATAGTTTCATAGAGTCTTCCATACTTTCTAAATATGTTATGCATGTACACAGGATCAAAAGGATCACTGTCCGAGGCACTGACTTTGTCCATTACAGTTTGTACGAAGACTTCCAGAGGAGACAATGTCGCGCACATGTTTGTTTGTGTGTCAGTTGTTCAGTGTAGGACACAGCACATTGCAGCTGTATGGTGGCGGTCTGTAAATAATCGAGTCTTGACAAGACAGTCCAGTGATCAACATCATGAGCATCGATCTACGCAACTGATCGTCGATACGATGACATGTGTCATCAAACACGTGTTTTGTTTGTTTGCTTCTTGAATAAAAACGCACTCTGCGGAGTAATGACAGCAGGCTGTAAAAAACAAAGACCCGAGAATCCTGCGACTGACATCATCAGTACTGATCTACGCAACTGGGATACAATGTGTCAGTCAAGTCAGTGACCCTGATCCCACGATCCCGTTAGACGTGTCTTACGAAAAGCGTAGGTTTCTGAAGACCAGTTCTGGGTTGGGGAGTTGGATGAATGATATAATGTAAAGCTATTTGAAGATCATTTTACTAAATATGTTTTACGTTGGACTCTTTTTTCGACGTGTTACAGTGGGACTTTGACGTCAATGAAACTAACGCAACCAAGTTACTAGTGTACTTAAATCAGAACGATCTCAGTCTCTTCACAGGTGTGAATAATTTCTTGCTGATAATAAATACCTTATTATGTGGAGCACATGCAGTTACATGCGTGACTGTTTAAAATATCAAGCAAAGGCTACCTGCATACAAAGGTTTGCCTGAATGTTATTTAATGCCACACCCAGCAATATTCCAGCTTTTTGGGCGTCAGTCTGTAAATAATCGAGTCTGGACCAGGCAATGCAGTGATTAACACCATGAGCATCGATGTACACTTATGGGATAAGGTGACCTTAGCAGTAACATGTTTGCTGTTTATTGCTGCACATCAGCAATATTCCAGCTATGTGACAACAGTATGTGAATAATCGAGTCTGGACCAGATACTCCAGTGATTGGCACCACGAGGCTCAGTAGTAACAAATCTGTTCTTTTAAGTGAGTGAGTGAGTTTGGTTTTACGCTGCTTTTAGCAATATTCCAGCGATATCACGGGACACCAGAAAATGGGCCTCACACATTGTACCCATGTGGGGAATCGAACCCGGATCCTCGGCGTGACGAGCGAACGCTTTAACCACTAGGCTTCCCCACCGCCCCTGTTCTTTTAAGAACGCTGCTTGTCCCAATATTATTTAAAGCTATATAGCAGTCTGCGTTCGGATATTTGTGAAGTGAATGAGTTGTAGGCCGCTATTGGCACTATTCCAGCAACATGACGGAGGGGAGATATTAGTGAATCAAATGGTTTGCGCAGCATAGAGAAAATGACCAGTTTTCTTACACGCATGCAAATCGAGCAAAGGTTAGCAACGTACTTTCCTCGCTTCGGTTCGAAAAATATTTTTCATGTCAAAATGAAATATCGCCACCATCAAAGGTATACACCTATTTTAATGGTTTGTACTGCGGCACAAACCGCGCTCAGCAAAGGATACCAGTAATGGACTTGACACGTTGTAATACCAGCCCTCCCTCACCTCCCTCCCTCCCCATACCCACCCACACCCGCCCCAAAACACTTTTGCCTTTCAAAGAGGCTAATGGGACACATATCTGTGTCTCCAACCGTAGGATCCGATCGTATAAGCGAAAAAACTGGGGGTGCTTATCACCAGGTAATGCGTCTGTAACACGCTGACATGATGTACACACATATTTGCATTGAAACAGCCACAACATGTTTGCCTCAGTAGTGTATCAGTAGTGTCTACGGAAGCAGGATTGCCCTCACGCTTACTCTCTGAATATATACAATTTTGATTGTAAATTATATAAACTGACAAGGAGCCCCAGGAACGCAGAGATTCAGAGCCTGGGGAAATCTAAACTTGCTTTAGCTTTAGCATTGCAGAGAGGGAAATATTGTGGTTCGGGGACTGTGAGACAGACTATCGGTGTCTATACCAACTGTTAATGTCGAGCTGATCTGGGTGAGGGACAGCAACTGGGTTGACCTACATGAATATTCTATATATCAGAACAATACCCAAATGACCCATAATCATTTCGGGAACAAAGATAGAAATACCTGCGTAAATATTCGTATCCCATTCAGCTGTTCTGCAGATTTTTCGGAATAACTTTACTCAAAGAAATAGAGACAAACATGGTTGTTCGCTGAACACTACCGGTTCACTAAATTCACTGAAAGTGAAAGATAAATATTTGTGATTTTAACTGTAAGGATGTGTTCAGGATTTGAAACCAAATATCAAATAGCAGCCAAACTAGGAAAGTTATAATTATGTTAAAAAATATTTTGTTCTAAATTTCGGTATTTCCATAAAATGTTGGAAACCGAAAACCGTAATTAAAAGTGGGATATTTTAAATGCAGTTTGCAACAAATTTGGGGCCGAAAAACAACTCTCTTAAAAGATCTAAACATATCTCCGAGTATATTACCATGACACTAAACAGAAAGTTGACAGTGAATGGAATTTAACAATAAACTTCTTCAAATTCGAAGGTTTTAATTACTGCAGATATGCTGATCAGTAAGTTCTTCTTGGCTTACCTTCACTGTATCCAGGCATGCCAGAGTCTGATCCGTGTGTGACTGATGTCAACGAAAATTCACCGTTTTGACTGTGTAAAATCGTTCACTGGGATGGGCTGACTTTTTATTCCAAAGGGCGATAACCCTGCTTGAGCACCCATCGGAGTAGCTGGTATACGATGACACGTGTCAACCAGGTCAGCGAGCCTGATCCCTTAAGTTTAGCATGAGTTGCTGAAGATCAATTCGAACCCCTATCTTCACGGGTGGGTGTCCTTCAGCATGCCTTTATCATGGATCTGTGCCTCTGATCACATGCAACGTAAAACAAACAACTTTGCAGATTCTGATACCTTTCGGCATGCACTTACCGAAACAAATTATCAAAAATGCCAATTCATCCTATAAAGCTGAAAAAAGACGCGATGAACAAAAGCCTGTGAAATCGGAGTTCAAACGATTCACTAAATTACCCCCAGCGCTGGGGTAAAAGTGGTTTCAACAGCTGTGCTGCGCTGAGCTCTTAACGCATGCGCAGTGAGTAGGTTCGCGGAGCAAGAGACAGTATGCCTGCCAGGAGTATGAGGTCATGAGCAGTAGTCTAATCTTGATTGTGTACATAAACATGTTGATTGCGATAACTTGTTGATGGCTGTCTGTCTACTGAATATGGCTAACTGCTGTTAGTGGCAATATGCAATGCACTTCAGTCACTGACCACACGCAATTAACGCCTAATTCATAAACAAAGAGCCGGCTAAACGTATCGGCAAATGAACCAACGGTCAATGAGAAAGGTTCGTTACTTTTGAGAGCACAGTCACCGGCTCTGACTGGGTTCGGTATCGCGGCTGCTTCGTTTGCTTTGCGATTAGACGCTTATAATTTTGTTTATTTGTTTATTTCTTATTCAGCAATCCATTTATATATCATGAATAAGTGATAAGTGTGTTTTAATTATGTTTGATTTTTGGGTTGCATGTGACCTTTAAATAACGTAGAGATGCAACAGTTGGTTTAATCTGCCAGCGCAGCAGCATGAACACAGTGGTGGGAGGATTGTAGGTATCGACCATTTCCGGTCATCTCGACGGAAGCCGTCAAATCTGATTCGTCCACGTTGCAAGGTTGCATTTGGGTAGGACAGCTTGGAAGTCACACCCAAAATACTTTCACTTTCCATTTTTGTAATAGTCCCCAAACACTAGATGCGAACTTTATTTACCTTAGTTTAGATGCTCAAACTGGAAACCTAATCTACAGGCGTCAACCGTGACAGTACTTGTTGGCGAGGGGGATTTGATGAACCCCATGTATGTTACACACTGCAACTGAAGATGTGAAAATAACAGGTATGATAGTAGTTTACCATTTGTGCGTTTGGACATATATGTGTGGTCCTGTACATAAACCTTAGGTCAGTTGCAGTTAAAACAGCGTTGGGCGCGGAGTGTCTTTGGGTGGGTGACCGTGTTTGGCAACTTGACAGTTTTCAGGACTCCACTCCTGCCCGACAAGGAAGAACATGAGACATGTGGTCTCACCTTAGGCAAGTGAGTTTGTTCAAAATTGAATCTGTTTTCCCAGCAGAAAATGGGTACCCGGTGGGATAAGTGACGTGGCCATTAACCTCCTAACGCCTCACAAACACCTTGGAATATCAGAGATAATAATAATCAGCGCCTTTGAGCTACCGCAACGGATGGAAAATGCACTTAATGCATTATTATTACATGCCCACGAGGCACAGTAGCTGTATTTTGTGTAGGGTCATAGCAGTGTTTGGAATTAGGTAGTTTATTACAAGCGATCGATCACCGTAAATAATTCGGAAGCGTCATTTATAAAAGTTTCGTGGTTATTTTAGTTCCTGCACAAAAGTAAACAAAAAGACATTTAGTTCTTTGGGTTTTGTCAGTTACTGCAAATTTCTCATCTTTAAAGCATGACTTATAAGTTAAGAACATACATTTCTTGGAGTCTTTGAGTTAAATGCAGTCATGACTTGGAACGAGCTTGTAGTGCCATTGAGATGGCTCCATACAACATTACACTCCCGCCACACTTTATGTATGCAATTTGCCGCGAAGCGTTCACCTCATCGCGATAGACACGGGTCCTTCCATCTTGTCTGTAGAGCTCGAATCGGGATCCATTGCTGAACCATACGTGTCCCAATCGTCCCTGAGGATATAGTCTGTATGATATACTTTCCCAAAAAAGAAACGCATAGACGATTTGTATTTAAAAACCCTATTAATTACCTATTGTGTTCAAACAATCTTCAAAATATGCAACAAAAGTGTTGATAACGTGATTTTACACAATTGCACATTAAAAAAATCAATTTTACCTGAAAATGTTGATTTTGATGAGATTTCTTACAAGGATTAGAAAGGCATCGCCACAACGCAACAGAAATCACCTTCCAGTTGAAATTGTGCAACAAAGAGCATTCACAGTCTGGAAATAAAATCCAGATCACTTTCAGAAACTGGCATTCGTTTTGAAGGTTACAAGGTCACGTCATGACTCTGCGAAACGGAACATCACCACTAAAAGAATGCATGCTGGAGATGATCAATCTTGCCAGGTGTCTAAATGATAGTCTGAGCAAGATATTATCATGGTTTGCAGCTCGCTGCAACCAAACAGATATAACAAATGACCGCCTCCGATTCGGCAGATCTCGAGTTACCACTACAGCCCAAAATCGGTACATCCGGGTACTACAGTTGCGTGATCGTACTGCCTCAGGTGAGAGCACAGCGGCAAGAGTGCCTTGACTTCAGAGGATATCCGGTCAAACTGTGCGAAACGGGTTGAAAGAAACTGGTCTGAGTGCCAGGAAACCCGATGTCGGGGTCGTTCTACGTCGTCACCATCGCGCTCAAAGTCTCCTTCGTCTTAATATATCCACTTTGTTCGTATGGACATTACCTTCCTCTAAACTGGTGACAAATTTCATGCACTAAAGGCTATTTATGTAATACATGTTAAAAACTATAACATCTTCGCAAAAGATTTATCGTCTATGCGTTTCTTTGTTTGACAGTATACAACAAATAATACAAAATCACGCCTCTAACAGGACGTCTCGGTCGCAACACTGTCTCTTAAAGTACAGCCTAATCCGAGATCCTAAGCTGTCCCGATTGTAAGGATGCAGTTGTCGTCCTTTGGTGTAGGTGGGGCAACCGGATGTAGCGGCCTTGGGCAGGAACTCACTCACCAACCCTATGAACATTACATGAAAACACCGTCAAACGCCATTGAGCGAGTGAGTTTAGTTTTACACAGCACTCGACGCTCAGCAATATCTGAGCTGTATGGCGTCGGTCTGTAAATAATCGGGTCTGGACCAGACAATCCAGCGATCAACGGCATGAACATCTATCTGCGCAACTGGGATACAGTTTCATCTCTCACCCAAGCCTAACCACCCTGTCCTCGTCAGCTGTCTCTTACGACAAGCATGGGCTACTGAAGACCGATTCTAACCCGGACCTTCACGGATCAGAATTCCCACGAACGTGGAATTGTTATGTATGTGCATTACCAAGTCTTGCATACGCTACATACAAGCTAGATATCAAATTTAAGCATGTTGGCCACCTATACGTAAACGAATTGAATGTATTGGGCTTAACACTATTGCACATAAATCATCCTATCATTTATCATATCCTGGTTTGTCTGTATCCGATACTTAATATCATTAAGCGCAGTTGCATCAATAGTTGCTGTAACGCTTCAGAAAGTCTTTCATGCTCTCTCAATATTTGAATACTCCGAACAGGATGATAAGGGGCAAAAGCTTTGTCGGCATTCATTGCAGATTTTACGAGCGCTTCCAAAGGGACTCGTCGCACGTGTAACAGTTCAATACGAGCGTTCCATGCTTGTCGCAAGAGGCGACTGCGACTAACGGGACCGGGTGGTCAGGTTCGCTGATCCTTACGTTCCATAAGACAACGATCTTCACGTTCCCTAGACAGCGATCTTCGCGTTCCCTTGACAACGATCTTCACGCTCCCTTGACAATAATTTTCACGTTCCTTTGACAAGAATCTTCAAATTCCATAGACAATAATCTTCACGTTCCCTTGACAACAGTCTTCAAGTTCCCTAGACAATAATCTTCACGTTACCTTGGCAACAATCTTCGCGTTGCCATGACAGTGATCTTCACGTTCCCACGCAATAGCTTTCCCTTTTGTACTGAAGGACTTTCGAGGTCTCTCGTTTTATCAGCTCCATCTTCCAATATTTCAAAGAACATTGTATGGACTTTGCTCGAAGGTCGTTTGATAAGATTTCGAAAATGCCAAGCTCTTTACAGTTTTCCACAGGTTTCTAAGACAGATATTAGACATTCAAAATTTGACTTATCACTGGCAATTCTTTCAATGAATAAACATTTGGTGTTAAATCATGCAAAACATGGATATAGCAGGAACTGTACAATGGACTTCATTGTTAATACTCTGCACATGCTGCTCTCGAATATACGAGTAGAACATGCAGGGAAAGTCTGAACAGTGTTGATTTTAATCGGCTGCATACGAACAACTGTTGATAACAATGTGTGTGCCACGGTTCGTATTGTTTATTTGTATATCTTTATTTAACGTAGAAATATTCCAGGTGGAACTGTAGATACTACAACCCATTGTTAAACTTGTTTGCTAAACTGTTTTCACCTTCAGGTTGGATTCCTGAGGGGGACTAGATTTTAAAATATTGGTTGATTGATTAACTGACTGACCGACTGATTCTTTTGAGCGAGTTGGTGAGTGAGTGAGTGAGTGAGTGAATGAGTGTGGTTTTACGATGCTTTTAGCAATATTCCAGCAATATCATTGCGGGGGACACCGGCGAGGGGGTTCACATATTGTACCCATGCGGATAATCGAACTCTGGCGTGAGGAGCGAATACTTTAACCACTAGGCTACCCCACCGCAATAAGAAAGTACACAAGAAATCTTCGATGCCAGGCGCCATCACAGCGGCAAACAGAAGTATATCTTCTTTAATGGGGAACAAATCAAATGTACGAAAGGTAATTTTCTAAAAAATGTTTAATCAATACAGATATATATGAACAACACCTGCCTCCCTGTTTTACACTTTTTTGAAACCATGCAGTTTCATCCCCTATATTCTGACTATGATGAAAAAGGTGTCTCCACAGTACATGAGCAGAGTAGAATATTCAGGACAAAAGTCTTGGAAATCATGGAAACACGTTACGTACTGTAGGCACATGAAGCAATCTTAATTAACTTTGTTCCTTCCCTGGGAACATGGATAATTCGATTTTTTATGTTTTCCCCCGTCAACATAACATAGTCGTGTTGTTGTTGAAATATTGCCTTATTCACTCTAAGTAATGCATTGATAGACTTCAATAAATAAATTAATGCCAGATGAGTCAGTGATTAAGTGAGTGTGGTTTTACGCCGCTTTCAACAAGATTCCAGCACCGTAAATTGGCTTCACACATTGTCGGGAATCCAAACCGGCTCTGCGTCGTGACGAACGGACGCTTTAACCACTAGGCTACCCCACCGATCCCTTGCCAGGTGAACTTTCTAGTCATCCAATCAGAGCAGAGACTCTCGGTAGGAGTGAACGAAACATTCAAATAAACGTATTATATTTTCTGTTTGTATAACATAACCGGATAGATCCGAATGCGGCAGAATATATTATCATTTTAGTTTTTGACAGGTTATACATCGGGTCGTTTTCGAGCCCCATGACATCTGTACCAACAGGGTGTACTAGAGTGCATTAGTGTTGTATGGCGTTTTCCTTAGCAAAGAATTTGGGAAAACAAAATTGCCAAGACATTAAAGGGTACGCTGCTAATTCATATTGATCTGTTCACTCAGTGGTAGTTCAAGGTCAGGTCAGATCGTGACGGAGGCTCAATGAGTGAGTGAGTGAGTTTAGCTTTACGTCGCTTTTCGCATATTCAGACAATATCACAGCTGGGGACATCAGAAATGGACTTCACCCATTATACCCGTTAGGAATCGAACCTCGTCCTCAGTGTGAGTAGCGAGCGCTTTCACCACGATCCCACCGCCTGAATGATAAGCATCTGATACACCTATAGTGAAGAGCACAAATCGGAAATATACCACAAATGATAATATATGCCACCATATATATGCCACCATATATTCACTGGAGGGCACAAGGTCACACATTAAGAGATAAAAGTTCTTTAAGAATGACCAGCTGTGTTTCTCGCAGGAACTCTCTCGCTTTGAAGGTCGGTAGGAACAAACGCTAAGGGAAGTAACTCTTTAACTTTCATTACTGTGTACGTCATATCCGGTTTCGTCATATACACATCCCAGTTCACACCAAACTGAAACAAATGGAAATAATTCATCACCTGAGAAGTATTGACAGTTACCATGTCAATCACACTGACTATTGTAACAGAAACAAGAATAATAACACTGATAAAAGACAAAGAGGGGTTAGTGCTCAAACGTTTTCTCCCAGAGGCAGTGCATACTGGACAAAATAGTTGGGGATATTTGTAAATTTTAAAATTATGAATAATGATGTTATTATTCACTGACGTACTAATAACACGTCAGTCATAAAAAATGCCAATATCCCTAAGTTATTTTGTCCAGTATAGAATATGATCTCAGGCCATACCCTCAACTTATCCTAAATGACAAAATCCACATACACCTAACATTTTCTTCAAATGCACTTTCGGACAAAAGCCAGTTAAGATTTTCTTTAAACACCTCAAGACTCTTCTCCACGTTCCTATTTTCATGCAGGTAAAATAGTACGGTTCGACAAAATAGCCCAGTGCAAGCCTCGTGTGGAATGGCTCACTTCCAAGCCTACCAAAGATGATACTGATAACACTCACCTCGGCCAGGGACTGTCGACAAACACCACAAGGCACAATCATCTCCTTCATGTCACTGTGAACGAGACGAGGACTGAATTAATATCAATACGTTATTAATCAATATGCGAATATCTATATGTCATACAATCCATCTTAGTCAAAATCTCACCATCCTGTTCCCTACCTATGAAATCAATATCGCACGTGACTCTCGCTTACCTGGCTGTTACCTTAGCTGTTGCTACACCCTTGTCACAAATTTTGCAGTATCAAATGAAAATAATGATGGTTTGTTTAACAACTTTTATATTTTGTTGATGAAATTACAACAAATGTCTACAGAGTAGGCGTGTTTTTCCTATTTACTTTGGCGTTAGTTTGAGTCGTTTACGATTATTTGATTTTGAGTTAGAGTACAATTCATTGGAGAGATTTTGACTCTGATGGTCAGTAAGTAAACTGGAAAATGCTACAGATTATGTCCAACGTCGCTTCTTATTTGGAAATTAATGTTATTTCTTGTATTTGTCATTGAGAACAAGACCATCAGTCCTACTTAAAAAGCGACATTTATTTCCACACCACAATGCTAATTGTCTTTTGTTTCCAAAGCGTTAGACCCGGGTTCGACTCCCCATATATATATAGGTACAATATGTGGAGCGCATACCTGGTGTCCCCAGTGATATTGCTGAAATATTGCTAAAGCGGCGTAAAACCATACTCACTCACTAGTAATCTGTAAATGGAGTAGCCTAGTAGTTTAAGCGTTAGCTCGTGACACCGAAGACCCGGGTTCGACTCCCCATATAGGTACAATATGTGGAGCCCATACCTGGTGTCCCCAGCAGTGATATTGCAGGAATATTGCTAATGCGGTGTAAAACCATATTCACTCACTGTCAACAATCCAGTCTGACCAGAAACAACTGCTGTTTACAATACAAGCAACCAGCAACCGTAAAAGGCGACGCACGGGATTGGGTGGCCAGGCTCCCTGACTTGACTGACAAATGTGATCGTATCCCAGTTGCGTAGACCGATGGACATGCGGTCTAAGCGCGGTTATTTACAAACTAAGATACATTTGGAATGTTGGATGATGCTGGAACAGAGGCGAGTGACTGGGGTCTGTTTTACGCCGCATTCCATCTGATTATCCTCCAGAAAACACTTTTCACACATTGTATTCATGTATGGAATACACCCCGTGTTTTCGAAGTGTGGAGCAAACGCTGTAACCTCACTACCCACCTATAGATGTACCCGTGAAGATTCGGGTTACATGCCTGTCGTAAGGGGCAACTAATGGGATCGTGTGGTCAGGCTCGCTGACTTGGTTGGCATTTGTCATCGGTTCCCAGTTGCGTAAGTCGATGCTCATGCTGTTGATCATTGGATTGTCTGGTCCAGACTCGGTTATCTACAGACTGACGCCATTTAGGTGGAATATTGCTGAGTGCAGCGTAAAACTAAACTCACTCACTCACTTTAAAGATGTACACCCAATTCTTAGTTCCTCGCTGCCATAAAGCTGAAATATTGCGGCGGTAACAAAAAAAAAACCCCAACTAACCAATCAACCAACTAAGCTATAAAAAAGTACATATAGAGATTGAAACAAAAGAGTTTGGGGCGTTTATTTGTTTCTTACTTTATTTAAATAGGTACTTTAAACAAACAGTAAAACAACAATTTTTCCCAACTAGACTATTTAATGTGGTTCAATAGTCATTGTCAAAATACCATTTTACAGGTAAAAGTAACACAAAATACACAGTATCAACAAAATTTAGAAACGTGTTATAACTTATGTCGCAATCAATAATGGGCTGTAACAGTTACCTGTTCAGACGGTAACGTGCATTTGCAGGTGTGTTGCCAAAGCTAATGTGCAACTGATACTCAAAACTTTATATGAACTAATAAACATCATTAGATGAGAAAAAAGATAGTACTATAACATTTAACAATAACACTTTGGTTGTGTTCAAAACGCCCCAAACCATTTTATTTCTATTTCCGTGAGTACTTATAGCCATCATTGCCTATTGTCTAACATGAAATTATTAATTTCTTCTTAATGTGCCACCGTGTTAGCTGTGCTTATTCCGTTGCCAACTCATCACTGTTTTGTGGAAATTAGTTTCAATTTAAATATCTCCGCACTGCTAATGTTACCTTGCAATGGCAATGGCTGTGAACTTCCGGTGACCTTCTGAAACGGCCTTGACAATGGCTGTCCTCTCGGCGCAAATCGACAGACCATATGATGCGTTTTCTACATTACAGCCTGGACACACAAAAATAACATGACATAATACTGAGCCCAGTAAGATGAACGAAATTAAGGCTAGACGAAACCCCCATAGGTGTTCACGTTCCCTGCTGGCTTGACATGTCATCTGGAGTGTTTCTCAGTCCCTGAATCATGTTATTTTCCCTGCTGTCTAGTCCTCCCTGCAGTGCTAAAGCCTTAGACGCGTCAAGTCTAGATTTCCCCTGGTCGGAATATTTGGTCTGTCATGGACTCCTTGTCAGTGTAATAGGTTTGTTTGTTACAGTCAAAATTATACATATTGAGAGACAAGGCTTTTGTCTAGGTTCCGTCTTGATAATGACTCCTTAGAACTGCCGCGCAGAGAGAGCCAGGAACCAGTTTAACCAACATATTGCATACATTATACATGTCGCGGATAGGTTCACTGGTTCTCCTTACTATCTACTAATTCGCCATAAGTTGTCGTAGCGATTGAATGAAATATTTTTATCACAATGTAACATTCCTCAAATGTATATTACAGAGGACTCAAATGTTTCCAGTTTGCTTTGAAGAGACACGTTCAACGCATGTCCAGTTGTGTAGTTCCTCTCTAGCTACTATACAAAGTGCCCGAAGCTCTCTTGGCCGTCCAGGTCAATCCGTATCTTAGAAGGTGTAGATTAGCTCTGTTTTGCCCAGTAAATTTCGAAGAAATGAATTAGCATGAGCGTATGCGCTGATGTTTATGTATTTTTTTTATAAAAAAAAGGAAAAAAAAAGACACCCCCCCCCCCTTCTTGCATCTCTTTTGCTGTTCAGTATATATTAAAGTTTGGGGTCCGTTTCCGTTTTGTCTTGTCGGGTCGTCTTCACCCAGCAAACTCGGGAGTCGGGATTCGAGTCCTCGTGTAGCTGCAAGTGCTGAACATTTATGATCCCATTGACATTTTAGTAACAGAATGTCGTCCGCTAGCCTGCCTAGGAAGGGCGATAACTCTGATCTACCTGTGAACATAGTTCCGTCTTCTGTTAGCAGGGCTGCACCGACAGGGAATTTGCTGTAGGGGCAGTACGCCATTTCCTTCATCTCATGACAAGCCTTCAGGATCTTTTGAAGTTGTTCTGGAACAAAACGCGGTACGTGGACTGTTACGATCAAGTAATGTGGTGATATGAGTTCAAACAGTTTTTCTCTTCGGTTAAACATCTACGATAACCGCTCTCATTAAAACAGCGCTGACCCTGACATGCTGCTCTACGGAAACGCTGAGGGGACATGAGTAGAAGGATTTATTTTGTTTTGTATTGTGCACACGAGGTAATAAAAACTGCGAACCATGTTATAGTGTCCGCTCCCTATAATATAGTTTGCGCACGAAGTTCCTTTACTCATGTCCCTAAAGCACTTCCGTACTGCTCCATTGTGTTTTCTTAATATGCTCCCAGCGTCTTATTTGCTGTCAATACACGGGAGATAGCGAGTGAGTGGATTTGGGTGGGTGAGTGAGTAGGTTGTAAGTGAGTGAGTATGGGTGGGTAAGTGAGTTTGAGTGAGTCAGTGAGTGAGTGTATATCAACTTTATCATCAGCGTCTGTTCCAGACATGAAACAATTACTACCACTGACATCAGTATGGTGTTGTCAAACTTTCACTGGAACTCATACTGGATCCTGATACAATAGTGCCTAAAGTAAATTAAACTTGAAACGAGCACAACGAGACCAGTAGTGTTAGTTCGTTATAACGGTATTCGAGTCTGACAAAACTATACAGCAAAGGTCCGGGAACAAAAGGTTCGTTACATCCATCAGTTCGTTATTAGCGAGGCGGTCGGATAGCCAAGTGGTTAAAGCATTACCTTGTCACCGGGTTTGATTCCCCAAATGGGTACAATGTGTGGATTCCATTTCTGGTGTCCCCGTTATGATATTGCTGGAATAATGCCTTTTAGAAAGAGATCAAATATATCATTCTGATGACCGAGTCTGGATAAGATAGATCTTAAACCGAAGTCCCCACGTAAGTCATGCCCTCGTGCCAATGTCTATGAACACCTAAACCTCGTCTTACTTATGACCCAAACTCTCCCTCGGAGGAATAAAAGTATATATATATGCATATGTACAATCGTGAAAGCCGATTTCTGGCGTCCCCTGTCATAACATTTGTATAATATTGCTTAAAGCGGCGTAAACTCCCACTCATTCACTCTAACTGCCACCCGGAAATGAACCTTTACATTGTGTTGCCTGTCCGTATGGTGCCTTGATTCTTTCTAACAATTCATTAAGATTCTTTGGACTTCAGTGATCCCAGACGCCACATTTTACATTAATTCAACTGATAATTTAAAAAAACAAACGTTTTCTAGATAGGTAAAAGGAACCTCAGACAAAGGCCACAAGTGAAACTACACATGCACAACATTACGCTCCCAACGTCAGGTAAATGTCTGAGAAGAAGTACATTTTCTGAGGTAAATGTGCATTTCGGGGAACAATTATTACCAACGAGAAAAGAGTTGTGAAAGCACTGGGTGTTAAAAACGCTGGAGTAGCCTAGTGTTTAAAGGGAAAGCTTGCCACGCCGAAGATCTGGTTTTCAGTCCCGAGAACGGGTACAATGTGTGAAGCCCATTCCTGGTGTTACCGCCGCCGTGATATCTATAGAATATTTCAGAAAAAGCGGCGTAAAACCGTACTCACTCACTCGGTCAGTCAGTATCACAGGCTTGAGTGAATGAGTGGGTGCTGTTCTATGCCGCTTTTAGCAATATTCATTTTATATATTCTCTCTGACTGTCACGGCACATTCAAGATCGATGGTCAATAAAATGTCATTTCTATGTAGAAACGTTTAGTGATCATGATAAGTTGTTCATTATCAGTATCAATGATTCAAGTATGACAACAGCTACGCAACAACCCCAAATCCCCGATTTCACTATAAGTTGGTTATTATGTTATTATTATTATTTATTATTATAAGTTTGCTTGATAAACAAAATCAAAAATTCTCTTAAAAAATAAAGACAAATTATAACAAATTATTAATACATATATAATCCTACAAACATTCCAAGGACAGCATAACAACAGCAAACAACAGTCAACAAATGAAAATAAACTTGAATGTTTTCCTCCATGCATCAGTAGTGTCTACGGAAGTACGATTGCCCCCACGCTTACTCTCTGAATGTATCATAATTTTAGTTAGCAACAATTTGTGAAACAAAATCATATAAACTGACAAGGAGCCCCAGGAACAGCAGAGATTCAGAGCCTGGGGAAATCTAGACTTGCTTCATTTAAAGGGACACTGATGCGGAGCAATTTCCGTGGATATCCCAGAATTTGTGACTGGTTCGTGACCTCTGCTGCGCAGTCCGTAATGAGAATTTAATTATAGACAGATCAACTAAGGTGAAGTCATTTTTACTTCATTACAAATGTATTATGAAAACAAATGAAACACTTTGAAGGTTAATCATCTGCCAGTAGTATAAATGGTAAAACAATTATTAGGACGGACAAATAACGAAGCCAGTGTACGTCTCTGTATTTTGTCTCATAACCCTAATTAGTTTATTGTCATATTTGAATGATTTTGAAAATTAATGAAAGAACACACGGTCTGCTTATACTTATAGTAAATTTCTAACATGGCAGCAACATTTATACCTTGTATAGATTGCCAATGTGGATCCTATTTCACACACATACGCGATCTAGTGTGTGCTTTCTGTCACATAGATTCTGCTGAATGCTACAACAAATAAATTAAAACAAAATGCAAATAATGAATGTAAAACAGACTAATTTTATAGCAACAATATCAGACTACTACCTTGTTCCTAACAAAAGAAAGATATTCCATTCATCTGCAGATGGTAAATTATACTGCTCTCTGTCGTGTGTCTTACAACAGTCTAATTTGCGAAAAAGTAACACATCGTTTCACGTCTTTCACATTGGTGAAAACCTGATAAACCTCTCATTGGTCACCCAAGATAGCACATCTGGCAACTAACTGTATGATGTCGGCCATTCTAAGTAATATCGTTAACCATAATGAGCAATCAATCAGTCAACGCAAGGGTGGTTAATTCTTTGAAGGGAGGATGTTGTTTTTACACTCTCACTTTACGACAGGGTGTAGTCAGTATAGATTAGTACATCTACACACACTGCCTTTTGACAAATCCGCTGTAGAAGATGAAAGTAATTAATCAATCAGTGTGTTATCGGTTAATCCTTTGATCGACGTTTGTTTTTGTAACTCAGCTGATAAACCCTCTTGCATCACTTACATGCACATATTACATAACATAGAATACACTTGCCATTACAGACCTTAATTTATAATGTTGAGTATTTACTCCAGACAGGAGCAATGCCAAATGCGAACCTTTGTTGAGTTACCTGAGTGGTGTTAATACTAATTAAACCTGTTATAAATTCATTAACTGACCATCCACGGAATGATGACAAATAACACGTGTACGTTTACACCATCAAACGTGCGTTACAGCAAGGAAGATGTAATCTATGAGTTGCATGCAGCCTGAAAACACTTATGGGCCGAAACTGTTTTAAGGATCCCAACGGAATTTCGTTACATAAGGAATACACACAGGCATTTGTTGTGTACTTGGGTAAATAGGTGTAATCAGTTTTTATACGTCAGGAGATTTCAGATTTCTCTACCAAAGGCATTCATCGTTTTTAGTTTACGAATTCAAATAAATCAACTGTGTGTTTTTATTATCATAAATAATAAACCAGGGTAGCTACCATAGCTACCAACATTTACGTATGATATTTGCTATCACAGCTGAACCAACACTCAAAACTATCTAAATATAAAACTTTGCAATCTTTCGGACTGAAATAAATGGCTTGTTACGTGCCTGTAAACATCATATTTTCACATAACATGATTAAATATCGAGGTTAAAAACACAGAAATAGGATCAAATTGGATCAGTCACTATACCATCCAAGCATCCGAAAAAAACTACACTGCTGGGATATTTTGTTACGATAAGACAAGGAATATCATGGATATTTTCAAATTATGGCATATGACGGGCATCCGGCCTCCTGACTGTTTAGGCGAAGAAATTCTGCTAATATGTACAGGAGACAGGTCGAAGTACCGTGCGCTGACCAATTTGCAGTTTGGTTTCGTAATTAGACCGTTGGCGAGAAACATTATTCGCTCCACATCAGTCCCCCTTTAAAGCTTTAGCATTGCAGAGAGGGAAATTATCGTGTTTCAGGGATTGTGAGACAGACTATCGGTGTCCATACAAACTGTTATGTCAAGCTGACCTGGCTGAAGGACAGCGACTGGTTTGACCTACATGTAATATTCTGTATATCAGAACAATACCCAAATGACCCATGATCATTTCGGGAACAAAGACAGAAATACCTGCGTAAATATTCGTATCCCATTCAGTTATGCTGCAGATTTTTCGGAAAGCTTTACCCAAAGAAATAAACATGGTTGTTCGATGGACACTACTGGGTTCACTAAGTTCACGGAATGTGAAAGTTAAATATTTGTGAATACGATTTTAAGGATGTATTCATAATTTGATACCAAATATCAAATAGCAGCCAAACTGACATAGTTGTTATGTTAAAATAATTTGTTCTAAATTTTGCTATTTTCATAAATAGCTGGAAACAAATTACAAGTGGGATTTTTAAAGTGCAGTTTGCAACAAAATTGGGGCCGAAAAAACAACTCTCTGAAAAGGTCTAAACATATCTCCGAGTATATCACCATGGCACCGAACAGAAAGTTGACAGTGAATTTAACCATAAATTTCGCCAGATTCGAAGGGTTTAATAACTGCAGACTGCATGTTGATCAACAAGTTCTTCTTGGCTTACCTTCACTGTATCCAGGCATGCTTGAGTCTGATACGTGTGTGACTGATGTCAACGAAAATTCTCCGTTTTGACTGAGTATAATCGTTCACTGGGATGGGCTGACTTTTTACTCCAAAGGGCGATACCTCTCCTTTCGAAATGATTTAAGCGACTGTCGAACATCACCGCTCCCAACCAGTCTGGTTCCCTGGGTCTCATGCGCCTGCGCTAAGGCTCCGACTCAGTGTCGGAGCTTAGCGCAGGCGCATGAGACCCAAGGAACCAGGCCCCATCTCCACCGCCAAACACGTCTGGTTCTCGGCTGAATGCATCAATGTGTGCAATACGCTATTGCTCCAACCTTCAAAACAAATGTTTTTGTACATTTTTAGTTTAGTTTAGAAAAGCGTCACTTGTTGAGTCTGACACGATAGCAGAAAACGCGGAGACGCCATGAAAAACAGCATACATACCAAAACATAAGTCTCATTAACCTATTCAGACACTGACCTCCTTTTCAGCCGATCCGAATTTTCTCGTGTGAAAGTGTAAATCAACACTTCAAACAATTCTAGTTAAACTGAATTTCAATTCCTTGTTTCATAAGAAAATGATATTTATAAATGAATTGTAATTATAAACTTTAACAACACCGTCTTTCTATACTTTGTGTCGAGGTACAGGCAGCATATCTTAACTATGGAATTGCAGACTGCCCCTGTTTGATTAGGTCGTAAAATAAGTCACAATGCATCTGGCTCACTGGTTAAACCTGTTATGTATTTTTTCGCTCATTCATCGTACTCCTGTGGCGCACAACGAGGTTGATTGATATCAGTTCCGTCAGATACCGCCAAACTTTTCTAGTGGCAGAGCCTTGTTTTGAGACTTCCTCGATTTCTAGGTTTCCGTTTGTCGCTTGTTCGCTTTACGACAGAGCACGCCGTACGACGTGTTTGCTAGGATTAGAAGGAGCTTAGTGCTGCAGTATTCAAGTGCATAGACTTATCAAATCATACTGATTAATATTTATGCATCCAGTTAACTGACATACTTTAAAAATTCTGGACTGGTTGTAGCACTAAGTTGCGCAATAGGACGGAATCAAGTGAACAGGAAACGAGACTTTTCTCTGGTCAATGTTTTGACATGTGCCAAGTGTGAGTGAGTGAGCAATATTCCAACAATATGCCGGCGGTCTGTAAATAAACTGCACCTGACCATCCAGTGATCAACAGCTTGAGCACTCATCGGCGTATATCGGCATACCGTGTCAACCAAGTCAGCGAGGGTGACCATCCGATCCCTTAAAGAGACACTGATGTGGAGCAATTTCCGTGGACTGGTGGTTTCTTTTGTTATTGTTGTTCTCTCGTCAGTACCCGGATGATATCCCAGAATTCGTGTAGACTGATCAACAAAGATGAAGTTATTTTACTTCGTTATTATGAACACAAATCAAACACCTTGAAGTTTACTCATCTGCCAGTGATATGAAAAAACCCACACGTTAGGGATGAAAAATAAGTCAGTGTAGGCCTTTATATTTAGTACCTTGTCACATTTGTAAGCATTTTAAATGTTAATAAAAAGCCCACGCGGTCTGCTTATACTTACAGTATCAATACCATCAATATCCACATAAAAGAACGATATTCCATTCATCCGCAGCTGGTATATAATCCTGCTCTATGTCTTGTGTCTTTCAACAGTCTAATATGCGAAACAGTGACACATTTCACACTGGTGTAGACATAATCTCAATGGTCACCCAGGACAGCACACCTGGCAACTAACTGTATGATGATAGCCAATAATGAGCAACAATCAATCATTCAAGGCAGTGACGGTTAATTCTTTGTAGGAAGGATGTTGTTTTTACACTCGTACTTTACGACAGGGTGTATTCAGTATAGATTACGTAAATCTACACTCAAACATTGCCTTTTTGACAAATCTGCTGTGGAAGTAATTAATCAATCCTTTGATCGATGTTTGTTTTTGTAACTCAGCTGATAAACCCTCTTGCATCACTTACATGTACATGTACATATTACATAACGTGCAATACATTTGCCACTACAGACCTTAATTCATAATGTTGAGTATTTACTCCAGACAGGAGAAATGCCAAGTGGGAACCTATGTCGAGTAATTTTAGTGGTGTTACCACTATTTATACCCGTTATAAATTCATTAACTGACCATCAAGTGAATGATGACAAGTAGTGAGTGAGTTTAGTTTTACGCCGCACTCAGCAATATTCCAGCTAAATGGAGGCGGTCTGTAAATAATCGAGTCTGGACCAGACAATCCAGTGATCAACAACATGAGCATCGATTTGCACATTTGGGAACCGATGACATGTGTCAACCAAGTCAGCGAGCCTGACCACCCGATCCCGTTAGTCGCCTCTTACGACAAGCATAGTCGCCTTTTATGGCAAACATAGGTTGCTGAAGGCCTATTCTACCCCGGGTAGACCTTCACGGGTCCGATTACAAGTAACACGTGTAGGTTTGTACCATCAAACGCGAATTACAGCAAGGAAGATTTAATCTCTGTGTCGCATGCAGCCTGAAAACACTTTCGGGGCGAAACTGTTTTGAGGAGACCAACGGAACTTCGATGTTACATAAGAAATGCACACAGGTGTTTGCTGTGTACTTGGGTAAATGGGTATAATCAGTTTTTTACACGTATGAAAATGTTCAGATTTCTCTACCACTGGCCAAGTCGTTATTAGTTTACAAATTCAGATAAATCAACTATGCGATTTTTATTCTCATAGATAAACCAGGGTCGAAGTTGCCAAAATTTACGTATGATGTTTGCTGTGACAGCTGGACCAACCCTCAAAACTATCCAAATATAGAGCTTTGCAATCTTTCGGACTTGTATGAAACAAATGGCTTGCTACGTGCCTGTAGACATCATATTTTCACATGACATGATTAAATATCGAGGTAAGATATAAGATCAAATTGGATCAGTCACTATACCATCAGAAAAAAAACCAACTAAACTGCTGGGATATTTTGTTACGATCAGACAAGGAATACCATGGATGTTTTTAAATAACGGCATGTGATGGGCATCCGGCCTCCTCACAATTTAGGGTGAAGAAATTCTGCTAATGTGGATAGGAGCCCAGTCCCTTTGTCCGTCATGGTCGAGGGAGCGGGTGCTGACCAATTTGCAGTTCGGTGTCGTAATTAGACCGTTGGTGAGAAACATTATTCGCTCCGCATCCACGCCCCTTTGAGATAAGCACGGGTTGCTGAAGATCAATTCTAATCCCTATCTTCACGGGTGGGTGTCTTCAGCATGCCTTTATCATGGGTGTATGCCTCTGCTAATAATTAAGATTAAATAACGTAAAGATATAACAGTTGGTTTAATCTGCCATCGCAGCGCCATGAACACAGTGGTGGGAGGATTGTAGGTATCGACCATTTCCGGTCATCTCGACGGAAGCCGTCAAATCTGATTCGTCTACGTTGCAAGGTTGCATTTGGGTACGATAGTTTGGAAGTCACACCTAAAATACTTTCACTTTCCATGTTTTTAATAAACCCCAATCACTAGATGCAAACTTTCTTTTTTTACCTCAGTTTATATGATCAAACTGGAAATCTGATATATAAGGCGTCACATGTGACAGCACGCGTTGACGAGGGGGATTTAATGAACCCCATGTATGTTACACACTGCAACTGAAGATGTGAAAATAAGAGGTGTGCTGGTAGTGTACCATTTGTACTTTTGGACATATATGTGTGGCCCTGTATACAGAACTTGTACACAGGTCAGTTGAAGTTAAGCAGCGTTGGGCGCGGAGTGTCTTTGGATGGGTGACCGTGTTTGGCAACTTGACAGTTTTCAGGACTCCACTTCTGCCCGACAAAGAAGAACATGAGACATGTGGTCTCACATTAGGCAAGTGAGTTTGTTCAAAATTGCATCTGTTTACCCAGCAGAAAATGGGTACCCGGTTGGATAAGTGACGTGGCTTATACCTCCTAGCGCCCCACAAACACCTTGGGACATCAGGGTAATACTAATCAGCGAATTTGAGCAACCGCAGCAGAGAAAAAATGCACTTAATGCATTATTATTACATGGCCATGAGGTACACTAGCTGCTTTTTGTGAAGGATCATAGCAGTGTTTGCAATTAAGTAAAATCTCATAGACGATGACTGTTTCATTACAACTGATCAATCACCGTAAGTAATTGGGCAGCGTATTTTATGAAATTTCCCTGCTATTTTTGTTCACGCACGAAAGTAAACAAAAAGACATTTAGTTCTTAGGGTCTTGTCTGTTGCACAAACTACATATGCAGACTTCTCATCTTTAAAGCATGACGTATAAGTTAAGAACATAATTTTTTTTGAGTCTTTGAGATAAATTCAGCCATGTCTTGGGACGAGCTTTTAGTGCTTATGTAATGTAACAGTCAAAACTAACCTTGTGAACAATATTCTTAAAGCAGTCAAGTGTTCCAGAATTGTTTGCGTTCGATTATGAGAAATCATGATTGATTGCTTGGTCGTTTAATCACTACGACCAATGATCGATTATTTTTTGTTAATCGGACCACCACTCGGACAAACGCGTCCGTGTGTCTTCCAGATGTTAAATGCACGAGTGTCACGTGCTCTTTGGACCTTGTTTCAGCATCTGAAGCATTTGTGATCAAGCAGATATCGACAACACATAAGCGTTGGTGAATTAGTGAAGAAACACAAAAGCAAAATATCATTGAAAGATTTAATTGGCCTGCTTCAATCACATGTAAATCAAGTAAAATCAATGGTACAGCACAGGCACTTTGTAGAGCAATACAGTGGTATCTCAGACACATTTTATCGGAAAGCAAAGTACATGAACCTGGAGAATCTGGTCGATATATCTATCGGCCGTCAGATTGCTAGGACGAGCACCAGTTTCCGGTGTGGGCGAATGAGATGGCTCCATACAACATTACACTCCATCCACACTTTCTGTATGCAATTTGCCGCGAAGCTTTCACCTCATCGCGATAGACACGGGTCCTTCCGTCTTGTCTGTAGAGCTCGAATCGGGATCCATTGCTGAACCATACGTGTCCCAATCGTCCTTGAGGATATAGTCTGTATGATATACTTTCCCGAAAAAGAAACGCATAGGCAGATATCGACAACACATAAACGTTGATGAATTAATGAATGCTGGTAGTATACAGAGGTGGAGACAGGCCACTACTAATGCTGCTTCTCTTTCTGGTAAAACTATCCACATACCCTGGTGGTATTACATGCATGTGTTTAACGCTTACTAGTATTTGAATACAAATGTGTTATTAGATTTAGCCTTGAAACTTATGCAGAGACATTCTTCTAGTCTTTCTTGCCAGTAATACACTCCTCAAAAAAAAAAAAAAAAAAAAAAAAAAAAAAAAAAATTGGTCCGCTCCAATCATACGTAAATCCAGGAAAATCAACGGTTACAGTATGGAAATTTTGTAGAACAATACAGTGGTATCTCATGCACATGTTATCAGAAAATCAGGCCGTCAGATTGCTAGGACGAGTACCAGCTTGCGGTGTGAGCTAATGAGATTAGAAAGGTATCGTCACAACGCAATAGAACGGAACAGAACAGAACAACGCACCTTCTAGTACAGAAAAGAGCATTCACTTTCGGGCAATAAAAAAGGTTGAAAGAGACTGATCTGAGAGCCAGGAAACCCGATGTCGGGGTCGTTCTACGTCGTCACCATCGCGCTCAGCGTCTCCGTTATCTAAAAGTATCCAATCGGTTGTATAGACATTACCTTCTTCTAAATTGGTGTCAAATTTCATGCACTTAAGTCTATTTGTGGACACGTTATACATATTTGAAATTGTACATTTGCGTACCAGATTTATCGTCTTTGCGTTTCTTTTTTTTTTTTTGACATTATACAACAAACAATACAAAATCACACCTCTACCAGGACGTCTCGGTCGCAACACTGTCTCTCAAAGAACAGTCTAGACCAACATCCTGTGCAGTACCGATAGTGAGGATGCAGTGGAGGCAGCAGTTGTCGTCCTTTGGTGTAGGTGGCGCAACCGGATGTAGTGGCCTTGGGCAGGAGTGGTGACACGTGGTCTACCTGGAAGTGGTTCCATGGCCTCGAAATGGTGCTGGATGAGACATTTAAAAACTCGCAACCTCTGATCTGGACTCTCCAGCTTATAATCCTTCGATGGCGTTGTTCGCCTGAGCTTCGTTCAGTCTTGGCATTGTGAAATCTGTGTTGAGAGTTTTAACCAAAGTGAAGCAAAATCGAGAACCCTGCACATTTGTAGTCCTTTTCGATTTTTTGCACGCGCATACTATGTCTTTGCTTAAGTGGCTTAAAACGACAGCAGTTGCTTTTTTTTGTTACAGTTGTTTTGTTACCCATCTGTGTACAAAGTAATATATTTCCAAACGACTATTGCAATTAAAATGTATTTTGTAAGCTCCGTAACACAACATATTCAGCGTTCGTAAACCTACGTTTCCATATATCTCAGTTTATAAGGGAGTTTTCACTTTTGCGTTACTTTTTTGAAGAGTATACATTGTTGAGATGGGTCATCCGGAATATATTACATGTATTGGGTTTAATATATGCCTTTTATAATGAAAATCCTACTAATCAGAAATTGATATTCTTTATTAACATGCTGTATCCATATTCCGTTACCTGAACCCACTCACTCAGTAACTCACTCATCTAAACCCACAGACTCACTCACCCAAACTCACTCACTCACTCACTCATCTAAAGCCATACACTCACTAACCCTAGGAACATTACATGAAAACACCGTCAAACGCCATTGAGCGAGTGAGTTTAGTTGTACACAGCAGTCAGCGCTCAGCAATATCTGAGCTGTATGGCGTCGGTCTGTAAATAATCGGGTTTGGATCAGATAATCCAGTGATCAACGACATGAGCACCGATCTAAGCAACTGGGATACGGTTTCACCTCTCAATTAAGCCTGGCCACCCTGTCCCGTCAGTTGTCTCTTACGACAAGCGTGGGTTACTGAGAGTGAAGACCAATTCTAACCCGGACCTTCACGGAATGTGCGTTACCAGGTCTTGCATAAGCTACATGCAAGCTAAATATTAAATTTAAGCATCAAACGTAAACGAATTTAATGTATTGGGCTTAAAACTACTGCATGTAAATCATCATCATCATCATCATCATCAGAATTCCCGCGAACGTGGCATTGTTATGTATGTGCATTACCAGGTCTTGCATAAGCTACATGCAAGCTAAATATTAAATTTAAGCATGTTGGCCTTCAAAACATAAACGAATTTAATGTATTGGGCTTAGAACTATTGCATGTAAATCATCATTATCATCATCATCACAATCATCATCATTTATCGTATCATTAAACGCAGTTGCATCAATAGTTGTTGTAACGTTTCAGAATGTCTGTCATACTTTCTCAATATTTCAGTACGCTGAACAGGATGATAACGGTCAAAAGCTTTGTCGGCATTCATTGCAGATTTTACGAGCGCTTCCAAAAGGGACTCCTCGCACGTGTTCAATACAAGAGTACCTTGCTTGTCGCAAGAGGCGACTGCGACTAACGGGATCGTGCGGTCAGGTTCGCTGATTTGGTTGACTCAAGCCATTGTGTTCCAACTGCGTAGATCGATGATGATCACAGGATTCTCTGGTCCAGACTCGATTAGTTACAGCTTTCCCAACAGCCCATCCCCCCACGCCCACAAAAAGTGTGTGACATGTGTGAACTAAATCAGCGAGCTTGACCACTCGGCAGTCGCCTCTTACGACACGCATAGTGGCCTTTTATCTCAAGCATGAGTTGCTGAAGGCCTATTGTACTCCTGGCCTTATTGGGCGGGAACCATAGTACAAGGGTTTTTTCTGGAGTCTTCCCTTTCTATAGCACCATGTTCCCTTGCTGTAATCTTCACGTTCCATTGACAATAATCGCAACGTTCCCTAGACAACGATCTTCGCGTTCCTTTGACAGTGATCCTTACTTTCCCTAAGACAACGATCTTCACGTTTCCTTGACAACGATCTTCGCGTTCCCTTGACAATAATCCTTACTTTCCCTTGACAACGATCCTCAAATCTCCATGACAATAATCTTCACGTTCCTTTGACAAGAATCTTCCAATTCCCTGGACAATAATCTTCACGTTCCCTTGACAACAATCTTCAAGTTCCCTAGACAATAATCTTCACGTTACCTTGACAACAATCTTCACGTTGCCATGACAGTGATCTTCACGTTCCCTCGCAATAGCTCTCCCTTTTGTACTGAAGGACTTTCGAGGTCTCTCGTTTTATGAGCTCCATCTTCCAATGTTTCAAAGAGCATTGTATGGACTTTGCTCGAGAGTCGTTTGATAAGATTTCGAAAATGCCAAGCTCTTTACAGTTTTCCACAGGTTTCAAAGACAGATATTAGACATTCAAAATTTGACTTATCACTGGCAATTCTTTCAATGAACAAATATTTGGTGTTAAATCATGCAAGAAATGGATATAGCAGGAACTGTACAATGGACTTCATTGTTAATACTCTGCACCTGCTGCTCTCAAATATACGAGTAGAACATGCAGGGAAAGTCTGAACAGTGTTGATTTTAATCAGCTGCATACGAACAACTGCTGATAAAAATGTGTGTGCCACGGTTCGTATTGTTCACTTGTATATCTTTATTTAACGTAGAAATATTCCAGGTGGAACTGTAGATACTACAACCCATTGTTAAACTTGTTTGCTAAACTGTTTTCGCCTTGGATTTCCTGAGATGGGCTAGATTTAACTGACTGACTGACTGTTTGAGCGAGTTGGTGAGTGAGTGTGTCAGTGAATGAGTGTGGTTTTATGATGCTTTTAGCAGTATTCCAGCGATATCATAGCGGGGGACACTAGACATAGGGTTCACATATTGCACCCATGCGGGCAATCGAACCCGGGTCTTCGGCGTGAGGAGTGAATACTTTAAACACCTGCTACCCCACCGCCCCTTAATAGCAATAAGAAAGTACACAAGAAATCTTCGATGACAGGCGTCATCACGTATATCTTCTTTAATGGGGAACAAATCAAACGTACAAAAGGCAATTTTCCCAAAAAATGTTTAATCAACACATATATATATGAACAACACCCGTCTCCCTGTTTTACACATTTTTGAAACCATGCATGCACAGTTTCATCCTATATATTCTGATTATGATAAACAAGGTGTCTCCACAGTACATGAGCAGAGTAGAATATTCAGGACAGAAGTCTTGGAAGTCACGGAAACACGTTACCTACAGTAAGCACCTACCACACTTGGTGTAAACTCGATTTATGCCTCCAATGTCATGGATTCCATACAAAGCTGCTAGCGGTTGATTCGAATCTTAGACATTTGCCAAACGCCCATACATCGGAATTTGGCTCTGTATGAACCAGAACCCTCGCAGTGCTACCTGTAATGAACTCCTAGTCCCACGATTCTATACTGGAACGTTTCCGGGATTCACACATGAATAAAATATTATATACCATATTCTATGATATATGCATGCTACTTGATGTACAGCTGTGGGAGTCATACATTGGAGTTGAAACGTAGAATGAACTAAAGCTACATTACAGGAACCAATCTTTCATAATCTTTCATAATCAAGGAACTTTGTTCGTTGTCTCGGAACTTGGATAATTCGATTTTTCTCGTCAACATAACATAGTCGTGTTGTTGTTGAAATACTGCCTTATTCACTCTAAGTAATACATTGACAGACTTCAATAAATAAATTAATGCCAGATGAGTGAGTGAGTGAATGAGTGAGTGTGGTTTTACGTCGCTTTCAACAATATTCCAGCAATACGGCGGGTGACACCGGAAATGGGCTTCACATATTGTACCTTTCGTCGGGAATCGAACCCGGATCTGCGTCGTGACGAACGGACGCTTTAACCACTAGGCTACCCCACCGCCCCCTTGCAAGATGAACATTCTAGTCATCCAATCAGAGTAGAGACTTTTTGACTCTCGGTACGAGTGAACGAAACATTCAAACAAGCGTATTATATTTTCTGTTTGTATAACATAACCGGATAGATTCGAATGCGGCAGAATATGTATTATTTTAGTTTTTGACAGGTTATACATCGGGTCGTTTTCGAGCCCCATGACATCTGTACCAAAAGGGTGTACTGGAGTGCATTAGTGTTGTATGGCGTGTTCTTTAGCAAAGAATTTGGGAAAACAAAATTGCCAAGACATTAAAGGGTACGCTGCTAAATCACATTGATCTATGTTCACTCAGTGCTAGTTCAAGGTCAGGCCTGATCGTGACGGAGACTGAATGAGTGAGTGAGTTTAGCTCTACGCCACTTTTCGCATATTCTGACAATTTCACCGCGGGGGACATCAGAAATGGACTTCACCCATTTTACCCATGTTAGGAGTGACTAGCGAGCGCTTTGACCACGACCCCACCGCCCGAGACTGAATGATAAGCGTCTGATACACCTATAGAGAAGAGCACAAATCGGAAATATACCACAAATGATAATATATGCCACCATATTGCTTCACTTAAGGACACAAGGTCACACACTTAAAGATAACAGTTCTTTAAGAATGACCAGCTGTGTTTCTTGCAGGAACTCTCTCGCTTTGAAGGTCGGTAGGAACAAAAGCTAAGGGAAGTAACTCCTTAACTTTCATTACTTTGTACGTCATATCCGGTTTCGTCATATACATATCCCAGTCCACACCAAACTGAAACAAATGGAAATAGTTCATCACCTGAAAAGTATTGACAGTTACCATGTCAATCACACTGATTATTGTAACAGAAACAAGAATAATAACACTGATAAAAGACAAAGAGGGGTTAGTGCTCAAACGTTGTTTTCTCTTAGAGGCAATGTAGAATATGATCTCTGGTCATATCCTCAACCTACCCTAAATGACAAAATCCACATACACCTAACATTTTCTTCAAATGCACTTTCGGACAAAGATTAAGATTTTCTGTAAACACCTCAGATTTTGTGTAAACACCTCAAGGCTCTCCTCCACACTACTATTTTCATGCAGGTAAAATAGTACGGTTCGGCAAAAGAGCCCAGTGCAAGCCTCGTGTGGAATGGCTCACTTCCAAGCCTGCCCAGAGATGATACTGATAACACTCACCTCGGCCAGGGACTGTCGACAAACACCACAAGGCACAATCATGTCTTTCATGTCACTGTGAACGAGACGAGGACTGAATTAATATCAATACGTTATTAATCATCACTATGCAAATATCAGTATGTCATACACTCCATCTGAGTCAAAATCTCACCATCCGGTTCCCTACCGATGAAATCAGCATCGCACGTGACTCTCGCTTACCTGGCTGTTACTTGAGCTGTTCCTACTACTTGTCACAAATCTTGTAGTATCACAGGCAAACTGTAGCGCAAATGGGATTACGCAACGTAGAGAAAAAGACCAGTCTTCATATATGCGAGCGAAGCGAGCAAAGGTTGGCAACGCACTTCCCTCGCTTCGTTTCAAAATCTATTTTTCAAGTAAAAAAAAAATATCGCCACCATCAAAGGTACACTCCCATTTCCTCAGTAGGTTGTGCTCTGAGATTTCCAACCCCATATTTAATAATTACTCGCGTGAAGTATGTTTTATTCAACATTTTAAGCGCAACTTGTGGTACATCATATTTTATTTTGACAAGAAAAATATTTTTTGAACGGAAGCGATGGAGGTGCTTTGCCGTTTCGCTGGCATATATGAAGACTGGTCCTATTCTCTACGCTGCGTAATTCCATTTGCGCTACAGTTTGCCTGTGTTCCAATTTACTTGGGCGTTGTGTGAGTCAGTTATCAGTTTTAGAGTTAGAGTGCAATTCATTGGGGGAGATTTTGACTCTGATGGTCTGTAAGTAGAACTGGAAAATGCTACAGGTTACGTTCATCGTCACTTCTTATTTGGATATTAATGTTAATGTACTTAAAACCGACATATATTTCCACACCAGAATGCTAACTGTCTTTTGTTTCCAAAGGTACAGTATGTGAAGCCCATATCTGGTGTCCCCGGCAGTGATATTGCTGGAATATTGCTAATGCGGCGTAAAACCATACTCACTCACTGTCAACAATCCAGTCTGACCAGAAACAGCTGCTGTTCACAATCCAAGCAACCAGTAATCGGTTCTTATCGTAAACGGCCGCGCACAGGATTGGGTGGCCAGGTTCGTTGACTTGACTGACACATCCCAGTTCCGTAGATTGAAGCTCATGCGGTGCAAGCTCGGTTACTTAAAGACCACTAAGATACAGTTTGGATGTCACTGTAGAAATGAGTGACTGAGGTCTGTTTTACGCCGCATTTCCATTATTATCAGCCAGATATACTTTTCACACATTTTACTCATGTAAGGAATACAACCCGGGTTTTCGGAGTGTCGAGCGAACGCTTTCACCACATAAGACCGTCTCACTGCCCATTTACAGATGTACTCGTGCAGATTCAGGTTACATGCTTGTCGTAAGAGACAACTAATGGGATCGGTGGTCAGGCTGGCTGACTTGGTTGGCTCATGTCATCGGTTCCCATTGCGTAGATTGATGCTCATGCTGTTGATCACTGGACTGTCTTCTCCAAACTCGGTTATTTACAGATTTGCGCGATGTAGCTTGAATATTGCTGTGTGCAGCGTAAAACTAAACTAACTCACTCACTTTACAGGCGTACACCCAATTCTTAGGTTCTCGCTGCCATAAAGCTGAAATATTGCTGAGTGCGGCGGTAACAACAAACAAACCAACTAACCTATATTTTGTCATTTTTCTGAGCTGCTGAGTACCCAACTAAAGTACTCATGGAAATTGAAACAAGATAGTTTGGGGCTTTTATTTGTTTCTTATTTCATTTGAATAGGTACTTTAGACAAACAAGAGGTATGGTTTTTCCAACGAGATTATTAAATGTGGTTCAATAGGTTCAATAAATACCTATCCCGTGAACAAGCATGAAAAATGTATTGAAAAAGTCAAGATGAATGGTACACTACGATGTTCATAGAATATTTCATGTATTCGTACCTATGGAGAGTGTGTCTTATTTGCAACCTACAGCTAGCACCACCTCATCTATTTCGGGTTATTTAGAAAAAAAGGTTAAAAACAATAGTTACGCCCCCCTCCATCCACCCAAAACGCCACCCCATCCACCCCCGCAAAAAACGAAAAACAAAAACAAAACAAAAAAACCCAAACAAACAAACAAACAACAACAACAACAACATCAACAACAACAACAACAACAAACAGCAATGTAATATTTAACAATCACACTTTGGTAGTGTTCAAACGCCCCAAACCATTTTATTTCTGTTTCCGTGAGTACTTATAGCTGCCATTGCCTATTGTCTAATATGAAATTATTAACTTCTTCCTAATGTGTCACCGTGTTAGCTGTGACTCCGTTGCCAACTAATCACAGTTTTAAGGAAATTAGTTTCCAGTTTTAATATCTTCTCACTGTTTTAACCCGTGAAGGTCCCGGGGTAGAATAGGCCTTCAGCAACCCATGCTTGCCATAAAAGGCGACTCAGCTTGTCGTAAGAGGCGACTAACGGGATCGGGTGGTCAGGCTCGCTGACTTGGTTAACACGTCATCGGTTCCCAATTGCGCAGATCGATGCTCATGTTGTTGATCACTGGATTGTCTAGTCCAGACCCGATTATTTACAGACCGCCGCCATATAGCTGGAATATTGCTGAGTGCGGCGTAAAACTAAACTCACTCACTGTTTTACCTTGCAATGGCAATGGCTGTGAACCTCCGGTGACCTTCTGAAACGGCCTTGACAATGGCTGTCCTCTCGGCGCAAATCGACAGACCATATGATGCGTTTTCAACGTTACAACCTGGACACACAAAATAACATGACATAATACTGAGTCCAGTAAGATGAACGAAATTAACGTGTTCACGTTCCCTGCTGGCTTGACATGTCATCTGGGGTGTTTCTCTAGTCCTCCCTGCAGTGCTAAAGCCTTAGACGAGTCAAGTCTCAATCTCCCCTGGTCGGAATATCTGGTCTGTCGTGGACTCCTTTTCAATGTAATAGGTTTGCTTGTTACAGTCAAAATTATACATATTGAGAGACAAGGCTTTTGTCTAGGTTCCGTCTTGATAATGACTCCTTAGAACTGCCGCGCAGAGAGAGCCAGGAACCAGTTCAACCAGTTCACTGGTTCTCCTGACAATCAACTAGAATCGCCATAAGCTGTAGTAGCGACTGAATGAAATATTTCTGGCATTCACTAATTTTTTAATATTCCTCAAATGTATATTACATTATTTTACATTTACATTTACATTTATACAGAGGCACGTTCAACGTATGTCCAGATGTGTAGTTCCTCTCTAAATACTAAACAAAGTGCCCGAAGCGTTTTTGATCGCCCTATAGCTACCCAAATTTCGAAAGAATGAAATGAACGTTGATGTTTATGTCTGTCTTTTTGTTTTGTTTTTTAAACTGGACATAAAAAACCCCACTGTTCCATCTTTTTTGCTCTTCAGTATATATTAAATTTCGGGCGTCCGTTCCCTTTTTTCTCTTGTCGGATCGGTTCACCCTGCAAGCTCGGAAGTCGGCAAGTGCTGAACATGATCCCATTGGGGGCGGTGGGGTAGCCTAGTGGTTAAAGCGTTCGCTCGTCACGCCGAAGACCCGGGTTCGATTCCCCAAATGGGTACAATGTGTGAGGCCCATTTTCTGGTGTCCCCCGCCGTCATATCGCTGGAATGCTGCTAAAAGCAGCGTAAAACCAAACTCACTCACTCAGTATGATCCCATTAACATTCGAGTAACAGAATGTCGTCCGCTAGCCTGCCTAGGAAGGGCGATAACGCTGATCTACCTGTGAACATAGTTCCGTCTTCTGTTAGCAGGGCTGCGCCGACTGGGAATTTGCTGTAGGGGCAGTACGCCATTTCCTTCATCTCATGACAAGCCTTCAGGATCTTTTGAAGTTGTTCTGGAACAAAACGCGGTACGTGGATAGTTACGATCAAGTAATGTGGTGATATGAGTTGAAACAGTTTTTCACTTCGGTTAAACATCTACGATAACCGCTCTCATTAAAACAGCGCTGGCACTGACATGCTGCTCTACGGAAACGCTGAGGGGACATGAGTAGAAGAATTTATTAAATTTGTTTTGTATTGTGCACACGAGGTACTAAAATGTGAGTTAGTGAGTGAGTTAATTAGCTGTGAGTGAGTGTAGGTTTTTCTGAGTGAGTCTGTGGGTTTGGGTGAGTGAGTGGGTTTGTGTGAGTGAGTGGATTTCGATGGGTGAGTGAGTAGTTTGTGAGTAAGTGAGTTTGAGCGAGTCAGTGAGTGAGTGTAAATCAACTGTATCATCAGCGTCTGTTCCAGACATGAAACAATTACTACCACGGACATCAGTATGGTGTTGTCAAACTTTCACTGGAACTCAGTGAAAATAAAATTAAATTTGAAATGGCCACAATGGCTACTGATGGTAGTTCGTTATAACAGTATTCGAGTCTGACAAAAATATACAGCAAAGGTCCAGGAACAAAAGGTTCGTTACATCCATCAGTTCGTTATAACAGTAATAACGGTATTCGAGTCTGACAAAAATATACAGCAAAGGTCCAGGAACAAAAGGTTCGTTACATCCATCAGTTCGTTATAACAGTAATAACGGTATTCGAGTCTGACAAAAATATACAGCAAAGGTCCAGGAACAAAAGGTTCGTTACATCCATCAGTTCGTTATTAGCGAGGCGGTCGGATAGCCAAGTAGTTAAAGCGTTGGCTTGTCACCGGGTTCGGTTCCCCAAATGGGTACAATGTGTGGATTCCATTTCTGGTGCCCCCCGCCATGATATTGCTGGAATATTGCCAAAATCGGCTTAAAACCATACTGACTTACTCACCCACTCGTCATAAACGTAGCTTTCTGTATTTGCTTAATTAGGTGGGGTGTTACTTAGCTGACGATCAAATATTGCAAGACTTCTATTTTTTTTAAAAAAATGTGTTTTTAACATCGCGTTTAACATCGCCACATACAACCATCAGAGCGAGCTAGAAACCCACAATCTCCATGGACAAATATTATTTACAAGGATAATTCTGATATACACAATGCCTTTTAGAAGAGATCAAATATACCATTCTGATGACCGAGTCTGGATAAGATAGACACTCTTAAATTGAAGTCCCCAGGTAAAGCAAGCACTTATGCCAGTGTCTATTGTATAAATACCTTAACCTCGTCTTACTTATGAACCAAACCCTCTCTCGGAGGAATAAAAGTATGTATATGCATATGCATAATATTGTTAAAAGGGGCGTAAACTCCCACTCATTCACTCTAAATGCCACCCGGAAATGAACCTTTACAGTGTATTGCCTGGTCGTATGGTGCCTTGATTCTCTCTAACAATACATTGAGATGATTTGGACTTCAGTGATCCCAGACGCCACATTTAACATTAATTCAACTGATAATTCTGAAAAGAACGGAGAATCCAGGTTGGAATTTGTGTCGGGAAAATTGGTTAAAATCTCATAATTGTTGATTGGGTCATTACAACCGATCAATCATCGAAAAAACTGGTTAGCGTAATATTGTTTTAGATTTTCCAATTCAGGTTGTTATTGCAGACAAATATAACAGGATGCAACTTGATCCATTAAAATCGTTTAGTGGCTGCGACCATTCTTCGAGTATTTCAGTTAATCGGAACACCAAAATCGAGAATATTTTGGAATATGTTCGTGGCAGTCGGGTAATCTAGTGCTTAAAGCGTTCACTCCTCTCGCTGAAGGGACGGGTTCGATTCCCCATATGGGTACTACGCGTGATGCCCATTTCACTGAGTCACTGACTAACAAGAATTCGTCAAACAACAAACAGCTTAGGTCTTGTGATATATGACGATAGGAAATTGTCCTTGAAGTCAGGAGATGAGAGTTTTGATTGCTGTAGAAACCAATATTGGACCCACGGGGTCAATTGGAAAAACACAAGACTCAGACTGATAATACATATATAAGCCGCTTGTCATAATTCAGTGCTTTATGGACCATCCTGCCAAAATGTTAAAAAGAAATACTGGCGGTATTCTTTCTCACCTGAATATAAAGTGCACAAATTGAAATGTCGTCCACGATAACCTAAGCTATCTGCATGCATATTTAAATGTTTTCTAGATAGGTGAAAGGAACTTCAGGCAACGGCCAGAGGAGAAACTACCCATGCAACCATTATGCTCGCAAGGTCAGGTACATATCTGAGAAGTAGCTGTTTTAGAGGTAGATGTGCGTTTCGGGAGACAATTATTACCAACGAGAAAAGAGTTGCGAAAGCATTGTTTGTTAGAGACAAAGGGTAGCCTAGTGGTAGAGTTCGTCACGCCGAAGACCTGGCCTCGATTTCTCGAAACAAAGTTAAGTCTGAGTTTTGACTTAAGTTAGAGTTTTTACTCAAATTTGAGAAAATACTTTTCCTAGAATGTACTGAAATTGATATCAAACTCAAGAATAGTAGACAGATTGAGTTTTGTGAACATATTGCTTAAGTTGTTGGGGCATGTTTATTTTAAAACTGCAGATGAGAAAATTTCAGCTGATTCAAATTGTCAAAGTCAGTTAGAAAACTTAAGTTTGTTTCGAGAAATCGGGGCCTGAATGTCAGTCCCGAGAACGGGTACAATGTGTGAAGCCCATTCCTGGTGTTACCGCCGCCGTAATATCTATAGAATATTTCTAAAAGCGGCGTAAAACCGTACTCACTCACTCGATCAGTCAGTATCACGTGAGTGAATGAGTGAGTATGGTTTTACGCCGCTTTTAACAATATTCCAGCAATATCACGGCGGGGTACACTGGAAATGAGTTTCACACATTGTGTCCATGAAGGGAATAGAACCTGTGACTTCAGCGTGACGCTTTAACCACTAGGCTACCCCACCACCCTGAGTAATACAAGAGAAAACCGTAAAGAGTATACATAAATAAAAGTAACAGTCACTTTTCATTCAGCAATAAGTACTTGGCATTGCTATTTTTTTTAAAATATCGCCCAATAACCTTGACCTGAAAACCAAACGGCTCAATATAGAAGCCTAGCGTCTCGTTAACGCCTGCAAGAACTGGGTTCCGCCTAACACTGACCCCATATCTAGTAACAAATATAGAAAGATAAGAGGGTGCGGACTAATATATAACACATGTCAAAAAACATGCTGGCGACCTTAACAATACCACCGTTATCGGAAAGTACTTGTAAATAGTACTGGTAGCGTGAGTCTAACAACCAGTACTGTTGGCATGGAAGCGAGAATACAGTTGACGTCTTTTCTCAGTACATACTGATAACCGAATTCTGGTTACAATGTTGTGTTAAGCTCGCTTTGTGCATCGGGGCCCAGATTTAGAAAGTATGCACAGTGTAGTCACCTAACGTTTCGTTACAACAGTGACTGGGAGAGTATGTTTAGTTTTATGCCGCAATATTCTAGCAATATGGCTGTGCTCTGTCAATAATAGTGTTTGGACCACACCGTCCAGTGATCAACATCATCATAAATGTGCCTTGTAGATATTGTGAATCAGAGTTTGGGAGGTCGTGGGCGGAGGGTATCGGTCACCAGTAATGGCTGTAATGAGTGAGTGAGTGAGTGAGTGAGGGGATAGACGTCCTGTTTGAACGTGATACACGTGTACCCACCAAGCTAGTCTTGGGTTTGAATCCAAAGTGATCTGTGTGTTATGACCCCGTTTTTTTGCTTGTGTTACAGGTCTGTACCGCATTCAGCAATAGTCTATCTATATGGCGGCGACCTGTAAATCTACACCGCATCCATTGCAAGAAAGAAGTTGTCTAGCCACAAAAGTGTTCATCCTCATCATACCAACTTCTAAAATGCCACTTAAAGAAGAGGCCTGTAAATAATCGACACTGGAGCAGACATTCCAGTGATCAACATCATGAGCATCGATCTAAGTGATTGGGGTGGCATGGGTAAAAAAGTCAGCGACCTAAGTGGACCAAGTATTGGTTGCTGTAAGCCAATTCGAACGCCGATATCGCGGTTAGCTGTACACGAAAAAGATTTAAAGCATAGCAGCACAGGGGACTAATTGTTACTTGTAAACACTGATTACTCGAGCATCGGAATAATTAATTATGGTCTTTTGTTAAAAAATCAGATGCAGATTACAGATCGGTAAGACTCACACTATCAATACTACTTTAGACATAATTGTCTGATGAACACCATCAACATGCGCCCCCTTGCGGACCAAACACATCAGGATTCATAACTGTTTTCCGAGAGCTTTCAGCGAGAGAGAATTTCGCACACGTGTTTAACTTTCACAAAGAAATAAAATTAAGAATTGAGAACTTGTGAAAAATTGAAAATGTAAGTGTAATTAGAGACTTCCAACCCTTCTGTGCATATATAAAATGTTTGCATTACAGTGTTAGTCATAACAAGTAAATGTAATTAGAGACTTTGAACCCTTCTGTGCATATATAAAATGTTTGCATTACAGTGTTAGTCATAACAAGTAAATGTAATTAGAGGCTTTGAACCCTTCTGTGCATATATAACATGTTTGCATTACAGTGTTAGTCATAACAAGTAAATGTAATTAGAGACTTTGAACCCTTCTGTGCATATATAACATGTTTGCATTACAGTGTTAGTCATAACAAGTAAATGTATTTAGAGACTTTGAACCCTTCTGTGCATATATAACATGTTTGCACTACAGTGTTAGTCATAACAAGTAAATGTAATTAGAGACTTTGAACCCTTCTGTGCATATATAACATGTTTGCATTACAGTGTTAGTCATAACAAGTAAATGTAATTAGAGACTTTGAACCCTTCTGTGCATATATAAAATGTTTGCATTACAGTGTTAGTCATAACAAGTAAATGTAATTAGAGACTTTGAACCCTTCTGTGCATATATAAAATGTTTGCATTACAGTGTTAGTCATAACAAGTAAATGTAATTAGAGACTTTGAACCCTTCTGTGCATATATAAAATGTTTGCATTATGTTGTTAGTCATAACAAGTAAATGTAATTAGAGACTTTGAACCCTTCTGTGCATATATAAAATGTTTGCATTACAGTGTTAGTCATAACAAGTAAATGTAATTAGAGACTTTGAACCCTTCTGTGCATATATAAAATGTTTGCATTACAGTGTTAGTCATAACAAGTAAATGTAATTAGAGACTTTGAACCCTTCTGTGCATATATAAAATGTTTGCATTACAGTGTTAGTCATAACAAGTAAATGTAATTAGAGACTTTGAACCCTTCTGTGCATATATAAAATGTTTGCATTACAGTGTTAGTCATAACAAGTAAATGTAATTAGAGACTTTGAACCCTTCTGTGCATATATAAAATGTTTGCATTACAGTGTTAGTCATAACAAGTAAATGTAATTTGAGACTTTGAACCCTTCTGTGCATATATAAAATGTTAGCATTATTGCACAAACTTTAAAACCAGGGTCTATCAAAGGTGTCGGTTCGGAATCTATACTGGACGAAAGTAGTTTGGAATATATGCAAATTTTGAAATCATTTGATAAAGATCTATTTATTCATTGATACACTGATAAAATATCAATCATGAAAATACCAATGTCCCTAACTCATTTTGTCCTGTACAGTTAGCCTATTCCTATAAGTGGTCGCAGCGATCATCTACAGCTTGCTTCATTAAGGGCTGTCCTCTCACATTAGGCTGGGACAGAGTGATGTAATGTTGTAAATTGTTCTAAATGGTGTAATCAGACGTCCCCCCTATCGAATTCCATGTTATTGCTTTAGATGTACTCAATGTCAAGGCACCCCACGGCGTGGCGCTGTGACACTCTGGCGACCGGATGTAGCCTTAAGAGTTCATATCCGGTTGTGATATTACGTATTCTTCAGAAAGATACTGCGTAACGTTCACATTTCACACCAGGCAGTGAATATAGGACACTTCTTATGCTAATTGCAGGACAATTGAAAACCAGATGCTGGTTGACGAGTTGATCTAATTTCTGGGTGTAAAGAGTACCATGTCGAATTCAGTGGTTTGTGGTGAAAGAGGTACGTACACCGTGTTTATAGATTTACACATGAAAGTCATGAAATTTAGTTAACAATATTGAATGTACAAAACCGTTATTACATAATGATTTTATGATGACAGTGGAAAACATAAGTGGTAACAGATGTAAAAAACTATTCTTGGTTTGGAAATATACGGTATAAGAAAGGGTAAAGAGTCTCGTCCACATTTTCTGTTTATCAACAAAACAACGACTGACATGTATATTCAGAATTGGACAGATCGCCTATCTCTGTTTAATACATTTATAGGCCCTTAATACATTAAGTTTATTATTTTTTTGCGATGTTCTGCGCTATTTATTCACAGCTATAGTAGACATATGCATGTAGGCATCAAACGTAAGAAAGGAATCCACCATCTGTGTTCTTTAAACCTGACTGAAGACGAGTATAACAGAATATCTAGATACGTTTTATCCTTCTCAATGAGTAAATGCCACGTATTATTATCTAGATCTCCGGGGCTGTGGGGTAGCGTAGTGTCTTCGTTACACACCCGGGTTGGATTCCCCTCGTCAGCCCATTTCTGGTGTCCACGACCGTAATATTGCTGAAATATTGCTGAACGCGGCGTAAAACTACACTCACTCAAGCTATAAACGAATAATCAACCGTTCAGTAACATTTTTCTGAGAATTGACCAAATGCCTTCTCCTTTCTCCTTTGAGGCTTGTCATGGCGCTCTTTGTCAACGTGAATAATAGACTGGTGACCTGTCTACTGAATAAACTTCAGATCTGTATGTAGGAACTGACCTCTCTGCGCATTACGTTTTCCATGCGCTTACAACTGGCTCATAAATATATTCCAGATAGTCGGTAGCCCAGTATTTCCTTGTACAGTGCATATTACAGACCTATTATTCTGCGTCTTACGTACTTTCGTTTTTCCGTGGACGTTAAACGTGGCGCCCGTTCCTTTGAAGCTGGTATAGGAAATCGTTAGCGCTGACCCAGAAATAATTTTACTTGCATGTGAACGAAGAACAGGTCACAAACGCGTTACGAAAGCTAACTCAGGGCGATAGCGTTACGTGCGCAAACGTTCGCATTAAGAATTTGGCTTACGTCGCTTTTGCAAAATTCCAGCAATAACACATTGGGGGATGGGTTTCACACATTGTAACAATGTTGGGAATCAAACCCGGGTGTTAAGCGTGACGAGCGAACGCTTTAATCACTTGGCTACCCCACCGCCCCAGGGACCAAATTCACTAACCTCGGAATAACGTCATTCTAAAATGCAGAAGTGGCACTTCTAGTGATGAACGTGACCAGAGTGCCGTCGTACAAAACAACCTTAACGCTAACACACCCTTAAGCCTATGTTGTGGTATGGGAGTTGCGGTCACCTTAGCGCTAAGATCGCGTAGCACGAATGTTGGAATTCTTTTGTTAAAGTATGGGAGGTACGGTGATAACATTAAGCTGGGGAACACGGCCTTGGCTCAACTATACTGAGGGAAACAAATCTGGGAACATCACTCAATCGTACCTAGTTATTTCCAGACAGTCACCCTCAGTGCAATGCAAAACGTGCGAAATACCTGATAGAGAATACTGGACCAATTATGATTTGTACGTTCCTTTATTTCTTCTCCTCAGTATACAAGCATTCAGTGATCTCCGACATACGACAAAGACCAAAGACCGCAAGGCTCAATTTACACATTCCCTCTCAGACAGTCACAGCACATTCAAGATCTATTTTCACATAAAATGTCGTTTTCATGTAGAAAAATTTAGTGATCATGATAAATTATTCATTATCAATATCAATGTTTCAAGTATGACAACCACTAGGCAACAACCTAAAATTCGCGATTTATATGCGATATATGTTGGTTATATTATATAATTATTTATTATGGCTTGATAAACAAGAATAAAAATTATCGCCACAGATGCCAGATAAAGACACCTCAAATTATAACAGATTATAAATACATATATAACCCTACAAACATTCCCAGGACAGCAAAACAACAACAAACAACAGGCAAACAACAAATGAAAGTAAACCTGAATGTTCAATAACTATGAACTTGTATGTTGACAAGCTGTTTAAAGGTTACCTTCGCTGTATTCAGGCATGGCTGTGTCTGTATCGTGGACGGTTGTTGTCGAAGATATCTGCCAAGTGTCGACCTGGAATCTCCAGGCAATTTATCAGGAATACTCGGTCACGTGATGTGGGCACATGTACATAGTATGTTTATATACCAGCTGGTAACATGTCATTGATGTATGCCCTTTAGGATATGATTTGTCACTGTAGTACAATTTCCTAGAAAATCCGCGCCGTTTCCTATAACATATGACGCAATGTGTTTACGTGCCTTGTGCTCTGCATTGTGATAGGGGATTGGGTTGGGTTGTTGTTGATGGTTTAAAAGGACCGTGTCCAATACTAGAAAGTGAGTCTATCGCTTGTTGTTGTTTTTGCTGTCTGTCTGTCTGTCTGTCTGTCTGTCTGTCTGTCTGTCTGGTTGGATTTACAAGGACTGTGTCCGATATTGAGAGAGTAGACTTGGGTTATTGCTTTTTTTTGTTGTTGTTGTGGATGATGATGATGATGATGATGATGATGATGACGACGATGATGATGATGACGGTGACGGTGACGACGACGACGGCGATGATGATGGACAGATTTATAAGGATTGTGTCCGAAACTGTGAAAGTGGACTGGGTCTCTCGCTTATTGATGTTGTTCTTGATGGGTGGCTGTCTGTCTGGAGGGGGGATTTACAGGGATTGTGTCCGATATTAAGAAATCGGACCGAGCTGATCGATTGTTGGTGATGGATGGATTTTCCAGCACTTTGTCCGATATTGGGATCGAAAATATTGCTGTCAATGATTTTGTTGTGGTGGTGGGTTGGTTTGCTTCAACCGTTTCATCAACGTTCACAAGGGATAAATCTTGAGTAATGTGTTCAGAGAAACAGGGTGAAAAACAGATTAAGAATTAAACATCTGTTGCACTAATATATTGTTTTTTTTCACACTTCAAACCATGTTGTACAACTTCTGTGAGCTATTGGGCCATACTAAGCACAGGCTGCAAACAACGTGGTGATATATTCTGTTGACATTTCGTACGACAGATCCAATTATCTGTATGGCGGGAGAACCGTAATATAGCGTTCGCATATATTTTATCCATATTTTTTGGCACCATTTCAGCTGTAACTGTCACCTTCCTCAAGACTTATTTCTGAAGATTTATATGATCTACGTTCTGTCATTGTGGGTGAGTTTAGATTTTACGACGTTTTTATCAATCGCCCAGCAATATCACAGCAGGGGGCACCAGAAACGGGCTTCACACATTGTACCCAGGTTAGGAATCGTTACTCGGGTCTTGGGAGTGACGGGTGAACGCTTTAACATTTAGGCTACTCCACACAAAAACATTTGCTGTATTGTCATTCTTACATTCTGTCCAGAAACCGGTATATTATGGCACCACCACAATACAGGTTTTCTGAAAACATACGTATTGATGTATATTCTTCAAAATAACCAAGGAAACAAGAACTTTCAGTTCAGACAGGAAGTGTAAGCATGAACAGAGTTTCAAAGACGCACCACCATTTCTCTTTATTACCACCTCCAAACACAACGCATGAGGTGCAAATGTACAACGCAGTAGGCCATACACAAGAAGGACAAAAAATAACCGAGATCATTAATTGTTGACAGTCATCTTGCATCACACATTTGTTAAAGTTTGCTTCTGGTCGATTTTGGGGGTTTGAAAGTTAAATTAAATTTCACGTCAGGGACCAATCATTTTTCAAGACGGATGACTGTATAAGTCACTATGGTCCCAAGGAAATGCAAGCCCTGATGCACTCTCAAAACATTCATTACTATCACATTACCACTGACTGACTCCGATATATCTTCGATAATATTTTAAATAGCAAATTGAAGTTCCCTTAGATTTTTTATGAGTTTATATTACGTAAGATGGCCAGCGAAATGTTCAACAGTGGCTACATGCAATATAAACAGGAACAATTATTTATGGCTAGACAACTTCTTCATTTCTTTTGACTGGCATTCTAGAAGTTAGGTAGATGAAGAATGAGGACTATTTTATGGATATACAACTTCTTTGTTTATTATTGGCGACGTTTCGACATAAAGTCGTCTTATTCTTCAACTTCTTTATTGCAATAGATGCAAAGGCGAAAAGCCTTAACACTGTTAAGAAGCAAGTGATGATACCCATAAACAGTCCTGTTCATCAAACCAGCTTCTAAAGCTGCTTAAATACGCAACAGGCAATGTAGTTCTTTTAAGACAGTACCCATGAAGATCCGGGTTAGAACATTGATCTTCAGTAACCCATGCTTACCGTAAGGGGCGATTAACGGCACCGGGTGGTCAGGGTCGCCGGATTGGTTTACACAAGTCATCAGTCCCACGTATCGAAACATAAGTCTTATTAACCTGTTCAGACAATGACCTGCTTTTCAGCCCATCAGAATTTTCTTGTGTGAAAGTGAAAATAGACATCACAAACAACCCTGGTTACACTGAATTTCAACTGCGTGTTTCATAAGAAAATGGTATTTACAAATGAATTTTAATTTTAAAATAGAATAACATTGAATAACACCGTATTTTCATATTTTATGCCGAGGTTTAGGCAGCATGACCTTAACTAAGACGATCATCATCATCATCATCATCATCATCATCATCATCATCATCATCATCATCGCAACCATCAGCGTTTTTTTATTGGAAGTGAGGTAACCTAAAGTAGACTGTGTATTAAATGCAGCATTTAACGGCTAGTGACACTCGAAGATGGTATCTGATCATTCTTTCACTTTTACCGTTGTTCACTGATGGTCTGACAGTTCAGGGGGCGGTGGGGTAGCCTAGTGGTTAAAGCGTTCGCCGTCGTTACGCGGAACAACCGGATTCGATTCCCCACATTGGTACTACGTGGTGGTGTCCCCATCGTGATATTACTGGACTGTTGCTGTCCTGGGGGTCCAGGACAATGCGTCTTATATATGTTTTGTGCACTTATCCCTATGTCGAGTTATTTAATCATGCATAAAAACATACAAAGGCTCATGTGATAAGTATTTCTGTTTTAAGTCATTGATAAACAATATTTATGTGAAAACCAGGTACAAGTCGATGATTTGGGTGTTCTCCCAAGCTGTTGCACTTATTTTATGTCTCGTAAACTTTCACAGGGCACATATATACATTCATGAAATAATGAACGTTTCTGGGAAAACAGATTTATGTATCTTGATGGTACGACATGTAGAGGTATTTCATAGCATGTTGAAATAATTTACGAAGTAGTTTGGCAGCTTGTTTCTGTCGGTTAGGATTTCGGGGAAATTACATTTGTCAACAATGTGCTATTATAGTTTATGAAGTACTTCTGTAAATAATTATACATCGAAATATCACTCCTTAAACAGATCAGGGACCTTTGAGTAGGGTGGTGGGTAAAGCGCTCGCTCGTCACGCCGAAGGTCCCTGTTCGATTCGCCATGAGAGTGAAATGTGTGAAGCTCATTTCACCGTATAACTGGAATAGTGTTAAACGCGGCGTAAAATCATACTCACTCACACACCGAAAGCATAAATGTTCATTTAAGTTCCGATTGTTGGTGTTTTATGTGTTTTTATGGGTTTAGAAATGCGTTATTATTTTCTTGAAGTTAAGTTTGGTTAAAACTGCAAATGAATTCTATTACGGGGAGTAAGCTCTGTCCATGCTCAACCAGAAGTTGGTTGTCATCAACTACCGTTTCTTCGACAGACAGTTTTTCCTGGTAGAGAGCGAGTCCCCAACTTCGTAAGATTTTGATATTTTCCAGAAGTAAATGTTTATGAAATCGACTTGACTTATAAACTGAATGGTCATGGATTACGACCTCATTTGGTCATGGCACATTATATTTTGTTTACATCAGAAGCATTTCTTGACCCATCTTTGGGCGAGAATCGGAAAAACCGAGAAACCGACCACGACGTCTTTACAACATAATAATTTGAATTCATTTCAAGTATTGAACATTTGTAGACTAAATGAGGTTAGGTAGTCGCTGTTTCAAGGTTTTAGTCCTTGGTGAAACATACAGACTGAGATATTAACGAAAACAATAACTGTACGAATCGACGGCAGTTGCTTCAAAACTGTACAGGTTGTTGGTTCTTCTCACACAAAGCTGTCTTGGTTGTTGCAGCTATCGAATTCTGATTCGTTCCTTTTCCCCCTATTTTAGGATACAATTACAACGAAAGGACTGTGATGATCTGTTCGTTTGCTTTCAATCATGTGTTTTTTCATTGTTATTACTGCGCAGAGAAATAATAATTTTGTAACATTATTACACATTTGTGTAAGCACATCCACATGTAATGGCATGTCATCCGCCAAATGAGAAACAGAGAGTTGATGAAAATAACACTGTCCACGACGTTGAGCGCAGCAACACCAGCAGTCGCTGTGAAACAGCTGTTGATACAGAGGAGGGTGTCACGTCCGAGGTCACTGAACTTTATTGGGTCATCTTTCCAGGTTGTAGATTGGTAACGTCATTGTCACACGTTAGTATTTCGCCATTTCATAAACGTTATATCACAACGTAATAACAACGTTGCAAAACAGTCACAGATGTTAGTTAACAACGTTGCAAAACAGTCACAGATGTTAGTTAACAACGTTGCAAAACAGTCACAGATGTCCGTTAACAACGTTGCAAAAAAGTCACAGATGTCCGTTAACAGCGTTGCAAAACACTCACAGATGTTAGTTAACAACGTTGCAAAACAGTCACAGATGTCCGTTAACAACGTTGCAAAACAGTCACAGATTTCCGTTAACAACGTTGCAAAACAGTCACAGATGTTAGTTAACAACGTTGCAAAACAGTCACAGATGTCCGTTAACAACGTTGCAAAACAGTCACAGATGTCCGTTAACAACGTTGCAAAACAGTCACAGATGTCCGTTCTGTCACTAATAAACGATCGTTCACAAGTTGCAGCCGTATTTTCAGACCCCAATGTACTTTATAAACTTAAATGTAAACTTATCCAGTATCATGAAGTTTGCATCATGTTTTCAGCAACAAAATAGTAAAAATGTGATAAGTATTTTATTTGTATGCTGTTATTTCAAACTTTAAAAACTTTTATGATTTATGTAAAAGGTTATCATGGAACGTTCATGGAGCGCTTAGTAAAGTCAAATGCATGGTTCCAAACACGAGAACATTGTATTTCTACAGCGTGACATTATTTTGCTATGGAAACCTTCCACTTTTTGTCCCCTGTCCGTGACGATCGATACCTGTTTTGAATTAGACTAAGGCTTAATGTCTGTGTTTGGGTGAGTGAATTTAGTTTTACGCCGCTTTTGAGCAATATACCAGCACTGCGGGGGACAGTAGAAATACGCTTCACACAATGCACCCAAGTGGGGAATCGAACCCAGGCCCTTTGCGTTTAGAGCGAACGCTTTAATTATTATTGTACCTCGCCGCCCGTTAGTATCTGAATATATAAACTGACGGGCAAAAGAAACTTTCTGTGTGTTGCTTATGCAATTACGGACAAAAATAACATATAACATGTGAGGAAAATAGCTGTATTGCTTGAGCAATCAATAAGGCACATTTCACACATAAAAATACGGTTGTTAAGCAGTTCATTTCATCAGAGGGGACACTATTTGCCACATGGGGTGAAAAGTGTGATTTCATATGAGGTACAGCATAACAAGAGTCACAATAATGCAGGAAACAACGTTCTAAATTTCGAGTATGTCCACCCCTGACTTGGATGCAGGCAAATACACGGCTTCTCACTGATGTGGTCAAACGTCTAATGACGTTGGCTGGGATACGCTGTCGTTCTTCAATGAGTGCCTGAGCCATCTGTTGTCTGGTAATGTGTGGAATCTGTCTCCTGCGAATCTGTCTGTCAAGGTGATCCCACAAATGTTCGATGGGCGACATGTCGGGAGAGCGGGCCGGCCATGGCAAAATGTTGACGTTGCTGACGTTGAGGAAATTCTGAACAAGTCCTCCAACATGTGGTCGAGCGTTGTCGTGCTGAAATAACACTCCTTGTGGTTGCTGTTGCAGAAATCGCAGGACAGTTGGTTTCAGAATCTGGTCAATATACCGTTGCGTCAGGCTGCCATTCACTACAATCAGACCAGTCTTCTACTCACAGCATATCCCACCCCAGTCCATGACCTTCCCTCCACCGTAGGGTTCCACCTCCTGTATGCAACATCGAGCTGTACGTTCACCCCTCCTTCTGTGCACTCTCACTCTTTCAGCGCCCCTAGACAAACAGAATCTGTTTCGTCGGAAAACAACACCCCCCACCAGTCACGTAACTGCCAGAGTCGAACTTGATTGGTCCAGCGTAGTGACAACTGGCGATGTCTATCCGTCAGCAGTGTTTCCCGGTATGGTCGATAGGCCCTGATACCATAAGCACCTAGTCATCGTGCAACTGTCCTTCGGCTCACGGGGTGACCTTTTGCCGTTGCAGCTGTTGACGTTACCGCCAGGAACCGATTTCGCAGGTGCAAAGTTCTCATGTGCCGGTCTTCCTGCGCTGTTGTTACCCGTGGTCTTCCTGACCGGGGCCTGTCTAACGTCTGACCAGTCTGCTGATACCGTTTGCGAAGGTTCCTGACTGTGACTACAGAGCAGCCAAACGTTCTTGCTATCTGGCCTGTTGTGGCTCCCATCTGCAGCATACCAATAGCTGTCTCGCGTTGTGTTGGTGATTACCGTGGCATATCCTTTGTGTTTTTCTGTTGCGTCATGTGTCCTTCTGTCGTATGCCACCGTATTTATACCCATTTTGCGCGTGAGCTTTCATGAACCCGCAATGCACGTGACTTTCAAAATTTCTCACACAAGTGAGTGAGGGAGTGAGTGAGTTTACTTTTACGTCGCACTTAGCAATATTCCAGCTATATGGCGACGGTCTGTAAATAATCGAGTCTGGACCAGACAATCCAGTGATCAACAACATGAGCATCGATCTGCGCAATGGGGAACCGATGACATGTGTCAACCAAGTCAGCTAGTCTGACCACCCGATCCCGTTAGTCGCCTCTTACGACAAGTATAGTCACCTTTTATGGCAAGCATTGGTTGCTGAAGGCCTATTCTACCCCGGGACCTTCACGGGTCTTTCTCACACAAACCTTAACCAGGATGCGTTTGTGAGCAGTCGTCTGCCAAGAACACATTACTTGGTGTGCCACCATCATTTCGACTATATACTCTTAAAAACGTTCGGAGATTATTTCAGATGGTTTTTTGAGGGGAACGTTTCTTTTGCCCGTCAGTATATATAATTCTTATAGAAACAAATAATTGAAAATGAGCCCAATGTCCAGTAATATCCCAGATTGAGAACCCGAGGAAATTTAGACATGCTTCATCTAGGGATTTAGCATTGCCGGGGGCGCTGGGCAGTGGATTAAAAATAGTGAGACAGTCTCTCTTGAGCTGCTCGTGAGCGACATGGTGAATGGTATTATAGGGACGCTTCAATCTGTTTAATAATAAATAATTGTTTATCTGTCTAGGATTTCTTTACGTTGTTTCCTCTCAGAGACAAAGCTTTCAATCTGTCAACAAATGTTGTTCGTGTGTTTAACATGCGAGCTAGGTTTGGTGTTTTTTTTCTGACACCATGAAAGAATTTTACGAGTCAAACATGCAGATGATGTGCTGATCAGCAACCGATCACTTCCACAAACAAAGGAAGGGAAGCAACTCCCTTTTCTCTAACGTATTGTTCTTTTCGTGCAGTTACGCAGTGAAAATATTAATGACAGATCGAAGCTAAAAAAATATACTCTTCCGAACAGAAGGTGTGCTCTTGATGCATACATTTCTGTCAAAGATGTATGTTTGTATACTGATTTAGAATTGTAGTGTCAGTACGTTACAACTCCAGGCGGTTGAAACATCAACTCTAGCTGTTGTAAACAGGGACAAATGTCGGTTCTCTCCCAAATAAACGCTTAGGCGTATCTGAGTACATTTTTTCTTATAACTTACTCATCGACATCAGCTAACTTAGTTTTTGCTTGTTAAGATGGCGTCTGTGACGTCCTTAATTAGACGTAACGTATGATGAACAAGCGAGCGACCACCCCCTCCTAGATAAGAACTTCTGTCATTCCATAAAGTCTATCATGACACAGCCTGTTACTATTCAAAGTGCCTTAAAATCAACAACGCACAAAGAAAGAAATATTTATTTAGAGATACCGTTCGTTTGTTTTTTTATTTGGTATATTTATTTAATTATTTGGCGAATTTTTAAAAACTTTACCCATTACATACACACTAGCAAAGAATGTGTAAGATTTGTGTTTAAACACAAACATTAACTTTACATAACAGAATCGGATCAAGCCTTTCGAGAAGAGTGGGTGAATAATTATTGCCTTTGTACATATGAGATAAAGCAACCCTGCTGACCATTTAGAGCAAACGAGATCAACAAAACCTGTCACGCACAGACGCAAAATAACTTATTTATGAATTATGTATTTTTATATATATTTTGTCAGAATTACCTGTCAGTGCTAAAGTATGTCAAATGCAGTCAGTGTTATCAACGGTGTGCGATATAGCCCGCTTGCCTGTGGCTAGTAAAAATCAAGTTGGGGCCTTTAAATCACCACAGTTACTGGCTCGCCTGGCTGGTGAATTTTCATGACGTCATTTTATAGTTATATCACTCTCTCCGACTTGTTAAGCTATAATACACTTTAAATCATCCAAGTTTATGGCCTGATAAACATGTTCATCATATTTGCAGCTTAATGATGAAACCTGTGTATGCTTTCACATTTCGGGCTAGTGAATTATTTTGTGACCTTAGTGGTAACTTTCAGGCATCGTTAGCCCGACTGGATAACAAAGTTTGGAAACTATTTCGCGCGCTGGTTATCAATGGATAACCACGTGTAATTACTCGTATGCAATCGTGTAATTACTCGTATGCAATCGTGTATGCACAGCGAGCGTACCATTGAATAATGTCCGTATGACAACACTATTCTGTCCGCACACATACCACGTCAGACAGAAATAGTGAAAGGTCAGGCCGTACTTCGTGTCACAGTGCATGTGAGCAGATTCCGTGAATATCTGCACGTATGCACTGACAAAAGAATACGTAACGTATTGATAATTATATACATCATTGTGATCATAATTTTCTGTATGCCACAGACATGTATATATCACAATTTAACTTTATGTCTGTTGAAATTGACACAGTCACTCGAATGAATTTTGTGAAATAAAAAATGTTTAAACCAATCATTTTTTTAGTTACAGGTTTTGGTTCTGTTCCCTGGCCAAAGTTGGTTTTACCCATATCTGGTCTCGTGGACAGAGCGTCTCCGCAGAGAGCTACAGGACTGAGGTTCGAACCCTGACGTTCAGTGATGGTACCTGCTGAATACCTGATGCGCTCAGCTTCAGGTGAAAAAAAGGCTGTTCATGCCTGTGTTATGTGTGTAAGTGTTGTATCTGTCTTAAATTAAGGCGTGGCATTTCTGTCACTATTTTACTCTGGCACTGTAATACTGATATGACACTGAACCGGAGCAGCAGTCTCACACACACGTGGTCGCTTGTCGCTTGTCGCTTGTCGCTTGTGGCTTGTCGTTTGTGGTTTTTTTCAGTGCTAACATCTTCAATGCAACTTTTAACACCGTTCCAGCCCACCTCAGCCTACCATTGCAGATTGGCCTTTAATTGCTTGATAACATATAACATCCCATATTAGAGTCACATGCGACGTTTCCACACAACGGTACTTGTAAGAATCGAAATGTCTCACGAAATTTTTCATACTTTTGTTCATAGTGTACTTACCAGCTTGAAAATGGCACTCAAAAAAGATATATAAGATAACACTAATTTAAGAAATAGTAATCACAATTAAAATGATATATATGTCAAATGCTATATATGTCAACGCGAATATTAGTAGTCAATGCTGTGTGGATACAGTTAGGGAATACTGCTGACCTGACGCTTGAAAAGTATAATGTATACTTATGTCATCGAATATTCTAAAGTCCGTTCTCTACCTCGATATTAGTACATGTATGTATATTGTAGTAAAGATATAAAAATCCAATGATGTACTTGTACATGTAAAGAATGTCTTCCCTTTACTTGCCAAGAAAATAGCCATTAGACTTTAATGTCATGATATAACCCCGTTACAATTCATCGTACTGTTTGAGAAGTGTTCAAGCACGGAGACATTGAATTATCCGACATTCTGTATAATCCGACATTTTCCCCGGTGTCAGTGACTGTCGGATTATACAGAGTCATCTGTACAGAACATATCACAATCAGAACATATCGTAACAGCGTTATCGTCGACTTAGCTTAATCCGTTAAATCTGCCACCATATCCTCTTTCACTGCTTGGACATGGGTGGGGAGATATTCCAGCCATCTGTGGTCAGAAATTAAGATCATTAATGACATGAAAAAAGCATTGTCCGAAAATGACCAGGCGTCAAAACCGAGAGTTCGGTCACTGGTCAGTTATTGCAAATCCACATGCAAATTCTCATTTTTTCAATCGCAATTCATCCAGCGGTCAAGATAATGGGCCGGTGTAACAATGCAACGGTCAAGCGGGCATTTGGGCGGCCGTTTCACCCTGTCACATTTTACAGGCAGTTCAAGACTGAAGGAATACTGTAATTAAGGGGTGCAGTTTCGAGACAAACCACTTAATAACGAGCGTTATTTTCTTTGTGTAGCACGTGGCCAGATGTGGGGGTTTGAACCTTGTACTCTGTTTTTTTCGAATCTCAAGTAACAAAACAAAGAAATATTTTTGTGCCGATCAAATGTGCATGTAGATTAATTTTTGATAAGCCCTTAATCAAACCCTTTTGATTAATCATACTTAATGTTTTCAAGACATATGACTATTTTACGGGGTATATAAGGGCGAGGAATGGTGAGTTCCATATTAATGTTTGGATATATCACTGGGACGAACTACACTATTCCTTAAGGCTTGCTATAGTTGTGAGCATATGTTTGCAAGGATAAAGCTGTGGATTATACACTTATTATCGTTTGCTACGAAGGTAATTAGTGTGGGGAGATTAACGTTCACCTGTGTAACTATACATCGTGTTTTAAATATCTGTAAGCTTTCTTAAAGCTCTGAATTGTTTGTTCATTTTGTGCATTTTTGGAACGTTTTAAAAGTGTTTCATGCATTTTTATTGGTCTTAAAATATGAGACGACCGAAACCAATGAGCTTGTTCATTGAGCAAGGTCGAATATAATAAAATGTTTGTGCAGAGTTGAATTATTTTCTGTTACAAATACTTTATTTTTATATCCGAATTCAGTACATTATTCTTGCATTCTTAAAGGTGAAATATATGTCATCTTTGTTAGATGTTTTAATAAATATGCTACTTTCCTGCTTATTTTTATCTCGTTATGTGCACTCTGAAATAATTTATTATTGTCTCCCGGTCTTCTGTTCAATATATACATCGGTTGTTTCCAATAATGTCAAAACTAATATGATATGTAAAACAGGACTTGATCAAATAATTGCAAACGCTGTCAAAACGTTACATGATAGAGACAAAAACCATATAGTATAATATATGGTCTCTGGTAGGAGTAAGTGAGTGAGTGAATTTAGTTATGCGCCGCGCTCAACAATATTCAAGCATGGGTTGCTGAAGGCCCTGTCTACCTCGGGACCTTCACGGGTGTCGCTAGTAGAAACCAGCAACAGAAACGCTGAAAATAATAGGTGCAGAACTGTGAAAACCGTGTCACGATTAAACAAAATTTCTTGTTTTGTTTCAAGCATCAAACATTGGTGTGTACTTCCCTTTGTATTGCATGCCAGTTGAAGAATCCGGTGTACATCAAAACACTGCAGTCATCTTAGCATTGCGCTACATACTGCTGTATAGAAGGTTAGGTGAGTTTCAGCGTTCATGTGCAACTGCATGTAATTCTAATTCTTTCTCCCATTTCGATTTATATAAACAATATTTCTTTTCTGAACATTACTTCGACAACGATGCTATCAAGCTCCTGTTAAATCATATTCTGTGATTAATTTCAGCAGCCGTGCTGGTTGTTTCCAGGCGATTTGCAGTACATGGTAACGTTTTAAATGCTGGGATATGACATCAGTTTGCCGCTAATAAGGACAGAATTGTAGAAATATATAATTTAGGACAAAGGAAGTAAACAAACTACCGACATCTAACTTTTAAATGCTGTGCGGTGAGAGGGGTGTTTTTGTCACGCGGACACGCGCGCCAAACTGGAGTTATCTCCCTTACACCACCACACCACCAACGGTACTATACCCACACCTTTAAGTTTTAATACGTATTCACACTGAAATTGTTACGGTAGTGATATCATTATCATGAATGCTTTAACAGGAATATTTGTGAAATATTTCTTTAAAAATCCATAACTTGACTTCGTGTATGCTAGTGTCGATGTAATATTTATGTAACCATTTATTAAGAATTCTGAAGATTTATTCAACCTCATTTATATATTTAATGATTATGAAGAGTAGTTGCCTAGAAGCAATTTATATTTCACGTTTTATTGGATTTTGATCTCTGTTTTCAAACGCCCGTGACACCTCGCATGATAAACCACTAGAATTCTCGACAGGGAAAATCTTCCTTAACTCTTTTGTAATCAAATCGTTCATTATCATCACAGGCAGGGTTGCATTTAGTTCAGCAAAAATTCGACACAGATTTACCGGGGCTTTTTTAGAGCAGAAAACTATAAACTCATGCCCCCGTGACAAATTACACCTGACCCACCTCCTTCTTCATCTCTAATTTACAAAATTGATGTTAACCCTTTATCTTCGAGGTCATCGGCTACAATGCACGCGACATGACACTCAGATCACCTCGGCTCATCTCGGCAAACTGAATGATCATTACGCTGTCCGGCATTGTCCGAGGATGGTCATCTCGTATGTTGACCAGTGGTGAGGACAATGGGTCAGTCTGGTCTCAAGCAGGGGGGCTGTGATCAATAAGCCCCCTTTTTCAATGCCTAATTCCCCTCATCCCATCCTCAATGTTCGAGTCATTGGTCAGTCGTGTCCATCTCTGATGACCAAGAGAGACATCTAAGTTCTCGGCCATTCATCCACACCGGTCAAGTAGTTTTTATGATGGCTCTCTAAGAGTCTAGTGTCTGTTTCTCACAGTTTAAAATCCGTTTAATCTGTACAAAAGTCTTGGAAACATCAGAGTCATCTGAGATATTACCAAAATGGTTCCTTTTATCTTGAATGGTTTGCTTTCCGATGTCTGAAATGGATACATTTTGCTGAACATTATCGGTTGATATGGGACATTCAGACTTTTCGGTGTTTAGGAATACCCTTGAGTTTCTTTTCGGCAAGTAGTTTTTCATGGATAACCACAAGCTTTAGCATTATCATGCTTAACATGACAAAGGAAGATGTCTTTGAACGTACACTGTATCAAAGCCAAAACGTATGTGGTGATGATCTTTTTGAAAATAATAATCGACATGTTCATTTAGTCTTGCTTCTTCATGAACAATGGACAGCCACGTTGTCTTCAGACTGGCAGACTTCTGTCGTAATAACATTAAAAATAAAAGACTGAAAAGACAAAGATGAAATATTATTTCTATCCCCCTCTTAAAAAGTTCACGAATAAATATACTGAAACATACGCTCTGATCTCTTATCTCACACGCAGCACCACGACAATCCCGTATTTGAAGAATTTCACTGATAGAAATCTATACATGTAAGTAAATAAACATAGATCTTTAAAGGAGAATACTAACGTTGAATTATTTTTTGATATATAGAAAAACGCACCCTAAAAGTCACTTTCCGTTATCATAGTTTCACAAAAGTTTGTACAAATCACAATATAAACGTGAAAAACGACCTCGGATTTCCGCCTATTACAGAATCACCCGACAGCTAATGAGCAGAGGCGGTATCACGTGATGTATACATATTTTGTAACTGAAAATTTATGTATATGTTTCAGATGACTTCATCTTTTACCCAACAAATTATTGCAATTCTCTTGTACTCTCATTTAACTACTTTGACGTGCATCTACATTTCTTTGTTCAATACAATTAGAAATTTGTGAATATGCATTAAAGGGCTAAAAAAACTTCCAAATTATTTTCAGTACACATGGTGGATATCGTGTTTAGTTTATCTGTGACTTCAAGTTAGATTCATAAGCTGCATTCATTACGTTTGAAGTATTCACCTGATGAAAGGGTAAGAAATAGCCGAGAAACATCGTGTTGTAAATATGCTATACCTTGATATGAAACAGGGTGCATTTAAATCTAAATATTTAGAAAATGTAGCAGCATTTAATACCTATCCTCATTTGTGTCATCAAACAAATGAAAACACACACAGAAAACGTCATTTCTACTTCTGATTTAGTTATTGTGACACTTGACGTTTACAAACCGGTGACCACCAAGTTGAGGCAATGAAAGATTTTGTGATTTTATCATATCTTGCAATATGTTCACTCTGCCATGTGAAAAGGGAAGATTAGATACTGTGTTAAGTAATGGATATATTACATGTCTACAAACACACTGTTCGAAGAGAGTTTGAGCTTTGAATAAGTGGGGACTTGGAATTACTCGTATTTTGACAGTTATATCGCGACGTGTCTGATTAAGACCGACGTGACGCAGGTATCGAACGTTTATCCCTGTGGCGAAACCGGTAAGCGCAGGTATCGGAGCTAATATTGGAGTATAGAAGTATATTTAGGTGATGGCAGACAAATATCTGTGTTCAAGTAGTTTGGATAAACCATGGATAAAAAAAATGTAAAACTATGTGTTTATTCCATTTAATTAAAAGGGAAAACAAATGAAGGGCATTTATGGTTTAACAGTAAACCTGTCTCCATGGATAAAAGTGAAGGCGTTTCTTTTGTGTCTACAGTGACTAGAGACAATTCAGTAAATGTGATGGAATATTCAACTCAGAACGTTAGAAGATAGATTTTGGTAGTTTATGTTTGATATATGGAGGGTAGACCAGCGAAGAACAGTTTAATTGGTCTCTTTACATTTGGCTCCAATCGTAGAATCAGTTACGGAGAAAGGCGTGACTATATGTATATGTATATATTTCTTTTGTCCTCATGTTCTTCCTATGTCCTTCCGAATGTTCTGTATGTCCTCCTCTCCTTCCGTCTATTCCTTATGTCTTTCTGTATTCCTTGTATGTCCTCTTCATGTCTTATATGTCCCTTTGTGTTCTATATGTCCCCTGCCCTTATGCATATCCCCTGTATGTCTTTCTATATCCCTTGTATGTCCTCTTCATGTCTTATATGTCCCTTTGTGTTCTATATGTCCCCTGCCCTTATGCATATCCCCTGTATGTCCTTCTGTATCCCTTGTATGTCCTCTTCGTGTCCTGTATGGCCCTTTGTGTTCTATATGCCCCTGCCCTTATGCATATCCCCTGTATGTCCTTCTGTATCCCCTGTATGTCCTCTTCATGTCCTGTATGTCCCTTTGTGTTCTATATGCCCCTGCCCTTATGCATATCCCCTGTATGTCCTTCTGTATCCCTTGTATGTCCTCTTCATGTCCTGTATGGCCCTTTGTGTTCTATATGCCCCTGCCCTTATGCATATTCCCTGTATGTCTTTCTATATCCCTTGTATGTCCTCTTCATGTCCTGTATGGCCCTTTGTGTTCTATATGCCCCTGCCCTTATGCATATCCCCTGTATGTCCTTCTTTATCCCTTGTATGTCCTCTTCATGTCCTGTATGGCCCTTTGTGTTCTATATGCCCCTACCCTTATGCATATCCCGTGTATGTCCTTCTGTATCCCTTGTATGTCCTCTTCATGTCCTGTATGGCCCTTTGTGTTCTATATGCCCCTGCCCTTATGCATATCCCCTGTATGTCCTTCTGTATCCCCTGTATGTCCTCTTCATGTCCTGTATGGCCCTTTGTGTTCTATATGCCCCTGCCCTTATGCATATCCCCTGTATGTCCTTCTGTATCCCTTGTATGTCCTCTTCATGTCCTGTATGGCCCTTTGTGTTCTATATGCCCCTGCCCTTATGCATATCCCCTGTATGTCCTTCTGTATCCCCTGTATGTCCTCTTCATGTCCTGTATGGCCCTTTGTGTTCTATATGTTCCCCTGCACTTATGCATATTCCCTGTATGTCTTTCTGTATCCCTTGCATGTCCTCTTCATATCCTCTGTGTCCTTTACGTTATACATGTCTTCCTGTCCTTATGCGTATTCCCTGTATGTCCTTCTATATCCACCCCCCCTCCATGCCCGCTTATGTTCTGTACGCCCTTCTCTCCTCATGCATATACTCTGAATGTTCTCCCATGTCACTTGTACATCCAGTATGTCCCCCTTGCCCTCTATATCACCTTATGTTCAGTATGCCCTCCTCTCCCTATGCATATCCCTGTATGCCCTTCTATATCAACTGCATATCCCATATGTCCTCCATATATCTGCCTATGTTTTGTATGCCCTTCTCTTCTTATGCATATACTCTGAATGTCCTCCCATCCTTGTATGTATATCCAGTATGTCCCCCCTTGTCCTTTGTGTCCCCTTACGTTCTATATACCATCCCCTCCTTATGCATATTCCCTCTTTACCCTTCTATATCCCTTGTATATCCCACATGTCCTCTGTGTGTCCCCTTATGTTCTATACACCCTCCTCTCTTTATGCATATTCTCTGTATGTCCTTCTATATCCCACATGTCTTCCCCGTGTCCCCTTACGTTCTACGTACCTTCCTCTCCTTATGCATATTCCATGTATATTCCAGATGTCCTCTCTGTGTCCCTTATGTTCTGTATACCCTCCTCTCCTTATGCATACTCCCTGTATGTCCTTCTATATCCCACATATCCTCCCTATGTCCCCTTATGTACTGTATACCTTCCTTTCTTTGTGCGTATATCCTGTATGTCCTTCTATATACCTGTATATTCTATATGTCCTGTATGTCCTCTTTTGTTTGTCCTATTGTATGTCCCCCTGTAGGTCCGCCTTGTGCCTTTACAACCCCTCACGATGGGATGTCTTTGACATACAGGGTGCTGTTTGAGATGGTAATTTTCTTTTCCAAATTACAAAAATAAATAAATAAATACATAAATAAATAGAATAAAATAAATAAATCCAGAATCTTTTCCAATACATTGATCCAGAATCCATAATATCACCACGTACACCAATTCAAACCATCCTGTTTTTCACAAACAAGTTCCAAATTCATTATGCCCACGCGAACCTTAGCCAACTACCCAAGCGAAACCGAACACAATTCCAGAACATACCACTGACACTTGAGAAGACAATCATCTCGCTATCATCCCTCTCTTCCGCCCATCAGGAGATACCCACCAGTGGTCATCGCATGGCCATCACCGGACAATACAACAACGATCTCATCCCGACGACGAGGTCTGCATGACAATGCGAGGTATTATTTGTCGCTGTATCCGATGTTGATGCCACTCCGGCGTCAATGAAGCGTACATCTGACAACGAAAGTATCCTCCTGCTTCCTTCGTCAACGACCTGTTGAGACAATACCATGAACAAGGGACGGAGGATCCATTAACATCGGACTGTTTCTACCAGACCAAGACGGACCCTTTTGACCTGAAACGTGTATTCCTTTTGAAGAGACACTTTAGGCTACATAGAGCGTATTTGGATCATCGAAGCAAGAAGGACGCACTTATAAGTCACATCCTGTTGTCTTCATAAATTGATAGCAAGTCAGGAAATGGTTTCTTGATTAATGTGTGGACATTTCTGATGACACTTGATGATAACTGAATGGGACGATTAATAAGTGACCGTCTTAATTTAGTAAACAAATAAAAGCCAGTTTCCCCAAAAAACATAATCGACCATTAGTGCTTCTTGTATTGAAATCAAACCAATACGGATGGTTGATATTATCAATCATCCTCATACTCTGTACCCTGGACTAATAGTTCGTCCCAGACGTAAAGTTTTCCAGTTTAAAATCAATCTGTAACATCTATGTACACAAATATGACGTAAACTGAAAATCATCTTGACCAGGCTGGGCTTTTCAAGTCGTTTTAGAATAAAGTCGCTGCTAGTTATTTGCAATGGTCACAGAGACAGACTTTCTGTGCCTATGTAGACAATCGACCCCGGGTCTTCGAGTGACAATCCCATATTTTAACCACTAAACTGCCATTTCGTTTAAAACAGAGGCTCAGTCATCTGGGGCTTACCTACCTATAAGAAAAAGTCAGTTTTGTGCTAAAAAGGCCGGGCAAGCCCACAGTCTAAAATATATAACTTTGCAACCAATCGGGCTTACACGAAATAATTGGCTTGTTGCGCGCCTGGTTTTCACAGTGCCACTGTCATGAATACTTTATATGATATATGATACGTTTTGATGAATAACATTTTCTGTTATCCGTAATACAACGTTACGGAGTTAACTGTTGTCCCTTGATCAAGGAAAAAAACGTCTTATATTGGTCCAACGTCTAAATGCCCTTCAAGAACGTGACTGGGTCAGATGGTAGAAGTTACCATATGGGTGAATCAAGAAGCTTTGTATACTGCTTACCATTTCTAAACACCATGCTCGGGTTCGACAGTGTTCGATAGATGATCTTTTATAGAAAATTCTCAGTTTGCAACCTATCCTGATCAAGTATGTCTTCAGGTCATTGTCCAGTGACCAAACATAAGCAGGTGCGTGTACATCAGAACCCCACACAGGCTGGACACTTGACCCGTCTGAGGTGGACCTCTACTGTTGGTTTTATTTGTATGTCAAATACACTTTGCAGCACATCAATCCTGGGCAGGTACACGGCAATAAAACTATTGTGGTGGGACGCCATTGTCTCGGCATTGTTGTGGGGAACATTTGACTCTACAGGGAGGGACCTGTCTCAATAACTGCCGGACCATCAACTGTGCCTGTCAGTAGACCCATACTTGTCGCTTAATGATGTGGACATATTGGTTAATGATCTCTGCACTATCCCTGGGCTATACGACACCAGTTTATTTATTCCTTTAATTCCTTTATTTCATTCTGAAATATTCAGTTACAGATATAGCGTCTTCTAAAATTTAAATAAAACCCTTTCCATATTCATAAGAAGTTTTAGCTAAAAGCATAGTCTTGTTTACGAATCTAACTTACAATGGAGCATAGATTTATGAACCTTAAACATTGGTGACACCAGGTGTTCATGAAAATTTGAGCATCCCTACCCACCCATCACAAACACCGGAAAGACAAGTAGTTGTTCATAATTTACAGTGTACGTCTAAAGAAGAACAAACTGGTGTTAATGTTTGTCATTGATGCACCGAACCATGTCATCAGTTTAGTCGTTTAATGTTCCTAGAATTATTAAGCATATTCTCGACAGATAAACCTTCTTCCAATTCATTTAGTATAGTGTTTGTCACTAGCTGTTAAACGGTTTTAAAAATAATGAGAATCTCAATCATTTTCTGATGATGCATAACCCACAGAATCATCCTGCGCAACCTGAAGCAGTTGAGACGATGTCTGTTGTTTCTTTCACGAATACATTGTACTTAGTCATCCTCAATTTCATCTTTTCCTGAAATATTTCATGGGGTTTTCTGTTGAAAAACATATTGGATGATCTCGCACTTTCATCCAGGACAGGGCTTTCCGTCGGTCTTATGGCTTACATCTCTGAACTAACACAGGATGAAGACGTGACAGAAAGATGCTTCTGTTTGGTAGTAACATCCAACTCCTCGGTAAACTTTCAAAATGTGAGAATTCCAAATTTGACGCATTATGCCTGTACTGATTAAGTATTTTGACTATTATTTTGAGTATTGTGAAAACTGACTTATTATTGCATGTGTTCACGGCAGGCGCAATAGGTTGGGTAGAGTATGCCTACCTTTCTCATAGTGATGCATTTCTATATGGTTTTGCATTTGATATTACGTGCTCCGGCCATTTTACGAATGGTCATCCTATGGGTTCTGCCACTTATTTTCGATTATGTTGAGTTGTATTTTGAAGAGGGAATATATGGTGTTGACTACTTCAAAATAGCGTATGCATTTCATGTGACTGTATAGGACTTTAAGTTGAAGGCACCATGTTGCACGGTACAGATGCGGAGAGGTGTACTATCGGCAGGTGCCCGCTGTCACAGTCGCGGGTCGGGTGGGGTCATGTAAAACCACACTCGCTGTAGCCGATGACATCCACGACACTGTGATGATGTACAGGTATTCAGCGTCTGCCACAACGTAGGTCGCAATAGGTCATGTTTGAACAATCTCAGACGAGTGATGTCACAAGATGTGCTGCCACCTGGCGGTGACATTAGGTCATGCCATGAAGATCTAGGGGTGACGTCCTAATACACAAGTGACCAGCGTCTGGAACACTGGTGAGTGAGTGAGTGGGTGAGTGAGTGAGTGAGTGAGTGAGTGAGAGGCTTTACTCCACAATATCCAACGATATCGGAAAATGGCTTCACACACCGAACCAAGGTCTCAAGCAAACGCTTTAACCTTTAGGCTACCCAGGCGACCCCTCAGTAGCACTATAATTCTATGCCCGTAAGAATTCATTTTAACTAAATCACAGAAAAAGAGACGGTCAGAGCTAAGTAGCTGGGTATCCTCATACTATCTTTGTTTTCATTTATTTCAATGTCGGAGTGAGTATACTGTGTCTGAGAATAATATCGGTGGGTCAGAGACCATCATGGTATCTCAGTGGGTTGGAACTTTAGTGCCAACATTGGTCATGGACTAGTACCAAGAGACACACATAAAATCATAGTAACACATACGCACAAACACGCACACACGTATAACTGTAATGCACCTTCAACTCCATTACACATTAGGCCGGGTTGGTAGTGCAGTCATTAAAGTATTCGTTAATAACAACGAAGACCTGGGTTCGATTCCACGTATGGGTGCAATATGTGAAGCTTATTTCTGGTGTCTCCACCGTGAAATTGCCTGAATATTGCTCACTCACTCGAGATATACTAAGGGTATTGAATAGACCAAGCAGAGTGAACTGCTACCTAGAAATCTCGGTATCGTGTGTGTCAAATAATCTCCGGTCTCTTCCAGGTCCATATGGGAGGTACTTAAGGAAGTCTGGAGCACTGTTATAAAAAGATGGTGCTACATCTCGCAGGAGCTAGGTGGCCGTGGTATTGCTTCCACCTGTATCCATCATTGTGTCATTAGTATCAATCACAACAATGACCCTTAATGGAGTGTTTTCTGGTTGCTATGGTGATACCCGTGGTGCTGACATCTTTGGAACATGTCTTGTAGTGGCCGAGATCAGTGAGAGCTCCGGTCAGGTCAGTGTGTTTCAACGTTAATGATAATTCGTCTGTAACAACTTCATCCCTACCTTATTTTATATATATATAGTAAGCTTTTGCATTTCATTAGCCTATCAACTACCCTATCGTACACTCGTTGGTCTCTCTCGGTTATCCACCGTAACAACATCTAACTGTATTTTCCATTCTCTTTTCTCTTATAATCTGCTGTTTATTGTATGTACATGCTTATATATATCCTGTATAACTGTTAGTAACCATCTGACGAAGGGGCAAGGAATAGCCCAGAAACTTTGTGTGTACAATAAAGATGATCTTGACATCCTTAAGATTTTTTCTTATCATAAAGTTAATAATTATGATCATTTGTTTGTATGGTGCTGGTGACAGATGTTTTCTATGTATCGAATAAACAAGGGTTCAGGATAATTGATCTCACTGAAAGATACAGATCCACACTCTTTAGCTGAACTTAACTTTCAACAATGGTTATAATGGGTTTTTATGAATCATAATAATAGCAATAATATCAACGTGATAATACAAATGTCCCTGCCTAACCAATCTTGTCCTGAGGTGAGATTGGGTGGTAAGGTTAGGTGCCTTTGTATAGCAATATTCACTCATTAAGGGTATCGATTTACCAGAATAAATGGGTTTACTCGTGGTTACTTAATATTTAAAAGATTGCTGGCGTTAAACAACAAATAAATGATATGTTATTGGCAATACCACACAGCTACCTGCCCTTCATTGCTCGTATGTGAGTAGTGACTGAGTCTATATGGCGTGCAGCATAATTTGTCTTGAGGGTTTTGAGATGTCGAACACCTTAAATTAGCCGCTGGACTGGAGTGAGTTTACTTTTACCCCACTTTTAGCAATATTCCAGCAATATCACATGAAAAATGGGCTTTACACACTGTACGCATACAGGGAATCGAACCCTGGTCTGAGGCACGAAGAGCAAACGGTTTAACCACTACGCTACCCCACCGCCCCGGAAAGGTGTAGCAAGAGGAGAACCTTCAGCTGTCGCCAACAAAATCGTCAACATCGTCTTTCTGTCACCACTCTTGTCGCGTGTAGGAGGTGCAACATACAAGACACAAGGATGTTTAGAATGAGCAGTGTCTTCAGTTCTGACAGGTGCGTCAGGTTCGAAGGTAGATATTAATCACAACACAACTGTAATGCAGCTACTGCCATCAAAGAAATCAAAGAATTTTGATATGAAAAATGAAAAATACTAAAAAACGATCATATTACCGTTTTTCAAGGACACCCAAGGACTGGTGACGTGAACGCTTTATTCAGTAGGGTCGAAGTTACGAAACATAAATACATGTACCAATGACTGACCAATCCTTACCATCGGAATGTGCCAGAACAACGTTTTTCCTGAATATGCATCATACCAAACTGGAAACTATGCAAATAATATGTGGAATAATTACACATATATCTGAATACACATATTTTAGTAAAGAGGTGTCATTATAATTTACAAAGTAAAACAGACAGTGCGTTTCGAACAATAACGAAACGATGTATATTTTCTACCCCTGCCGTCCACGAATGAGCAAGTGAGTGAGTGAGTGAAAATGTAAATCACGTCGACAATAATTTAACCATATTGTGTCTGAAACAATAACAAGAACTGTATAATAACAAAAATGTCACAATATACCTTAAATTAGTCACAGAAAAACATGTTTGATTATTATATCACGACACAAAAGTATGGGTGCTACAGTACACAGCTATAACAGGTGCCCGTGTCAGCGAGACGGGATCAAGTTGGGTCAGCTCTTGACCACTGGTCACCACATAGGGATGTTTATGGTCAGTGCGGCTGAAGCGTCATCGTTATGGCATGCATTGTGCATGTGGAGGAATCTACCATCTGTCCAGGCTTAGGTCAGCTTGGGTCAGCTTGGGTCAAGACACGGAAGCTGCTGGTATTGACAAATTTTATGACATATCTGGATTAATATCCAAGGGCATCAAATGGTGTTAGAAGTCAATTAAATTTAAACTAATGAATAACTATTTAGGAAAATATTTAGTGACCCATGGACGCTTTGGACAGGTGATGCATGTCAGCTATCTGAGTCAGCGAAAGGTCGAGAATATTAGTGAGATTTATTTTGGTCTTGAAAGTTTAAAGTACCAGGAACTGTGATCGTGTATCTTCTACTTGCTTGACAACCAAAGCGTCACCTTTACAACGCGTTAGCGATAATTCAAGAGTGCTGTTTCACAGACCGCCGCCATATAGCTGGAATTTGACTGCGTGCGCGTTAAACAACAAAGAAGCTGTTGTACAAGGTACCCTAGAGTCCAGCCCATTGACGGATGCCTATGTAGAGACTTGAGAGTCAAGACGATCTTATCGCTGAAATCGGTATCTACAACGACAGTAGGACCTTGTTCTAAAGAGCGATCATAGCTAATAATACCTAAACCTTCACTTAGACTTAAAGTGAGTGAGTTTAGTGTACGCCGCTTTTAGCAATATTCCAGCGATATCACGTTGGGGGACACCAGAAAATGGGCTTCACACATTGTGCCCATGTGGGGAATCAAACCCGGGACTTTGGCGTGACGAGCGAACGCTTTATCCATTATGCTACCCCACCGCCCCACTTAGAAGGAGACATTTAAATAAGTAAGTGTATTATCGGTTACGATTGGTCAGAATATTAATAATAATGCTGTTTTTTTCTTAGTTTCACCAAATCGAATTCATTTTGTATGTAATAGGACATACCTCAAATTTCCTATTAAAACTTTAGTAGCATACACCACAGACCCGAATACACAATTGGTTCTTAAATACAAAACAGACGTGATGTCTTCTTTAAGGATCACTAAAATGAATCAATTCTCTCTTCTGGCAAGGAGGTATGTGTGCATCATTTGTGGGTTTTTGTCAAATGCCTGAAACGTTGAGAATGTGCCACTTGTCTCCGATGTCTAAAATAATATTTCTAAATTTTGATCTTCAAGCAAGGAGGCTTGTAATCTCGTGTAAAACGCGAAATAGGAGAGTAGTGTCTTTGCAGGGCGAATATTTGGAAACATTTATTATTAGTTTTGAATTTCTTGTGTTATGTCTTCAAGAAAAGAAGAGTCATGTTACAAATAGTGTCTTATGTATTGCCGCTTCGAAGATGAAAAACGAATTATTTATTTGTAAGATCTCATTTTCTGATAGTTTTAGACGAAACCGGTGCCATACTGACTGTGTCCAACCTTCACGAACCACCCCTCTTGACACGTCCAAGAACCCTGGCATCAATTATATCCAACCATTGTTGACAACCTTAGGGCCAAACGTTAGGTCAGGTTAGGCCAAGGATGAACTATCGGTATCACGATCATTGTGTGTCAGCAACAGGACGCTTGGGGATGTGCAATACCATCACTTGTCATTGTCCCTCCACAGTAGGGGTCTTTTGTTGGGTGGAGTTAATTGCTTCATCTCTCAAGGGTCGCGTCCGACTCATCCAAGCATTGTTGTTGCGTTTGAAATGGTGTCAGAAGTCAATATTGGTGAATGAAGAAAGCTGAGGTATTTGAGTTGCTGTGTATCGGAATGATCCTAGACTAGCAGGTGCGCGATGTCATAGTAGGACCATTGATGCCAAGATGGGTATTAATGAACGGTAAAGACCCAGTCCAGCGGGGTGGGGCTATGACACTGATATTGGACATTGTCTGGGAAGGGTCGGGTATAATGTACCCGGGTAACTAAATACAGACGGGGATGTTCTGTTATCTTTTAAATGGTGTCATCTCCAGGGTCAGACGGGGTGATGGACAATGGGATTGGATAAGGCCAACATCAATGAAGGCCCTGACCCTCCTGGCGGTCATTACTGTATTCAAATAGCCAAGGATGCTACCGTTAGGAGTTGGAAGAGAGGGGATTACCTTATGAGAGCGGGAACCTAAAGTGACAGTCCCGAAAATATGTACACTTAAAAAAACCCCAAACAAACAAAACCAAAGCAAAACAGAACAGAACAGGACAAAAAAAACCCCCTCCAAAGCCAAAACTGTACTACCTTGGTGACATACTTGCCGAAACACTGCAGACAAGGTTCAGAACTATGATATCCGTATCACATGCCATTGGAATAACTGATGGTTCATTATCAGCCACTATAGATGTTTACCGTCCCTTATCCAAGGCTTCATAAGAATCGACGGTTGTAAACGTATAACGTTGTTATTGGCCCTAAAACTGTATAATGTTGAATCCGCGATTAGAATTAGATGGGCTACTTACATCCGCTTTTCCATCATACCTATCTGTAGAATGCTGTTCAGTTACCCATGGGGAGTACATAACCTAATTTTCTGTGAGGTTGTGGAAAGTTGACATTTAATCCTACCAGGTACCCATTTGTGGACAGAAGCAAATTTCACACAATCAGCTCTCGAGGGAGACCTGAAATCTACACACAGAAGGTTTCAGGGATCACCAATCCACCTAAACCTTGGGTTCGATTCCCAAGATGGGTATATTGTGTGAATCCCATTTCTGGTGTTCCCCGAATAATGCCAATAAACTCACTCACTCACTCTGATGTGCGATCTGTGCGTTTTGCAAAACACGTGACTGACCACCATGTTATGTGGGGGCATTAAATCTCATCACTGACTCAGTCAAACAAACATGTTGCACATGAGCTCACTCTAAAAACTAAACAAACCCTAATTTATGATTATCGACCTAGATGGGACTCCGCCTGATCTGGCCCGGCACGTCAATGACGACAGCTTAAACAAGCACTCGACACCAACCAGCAGATAAGCTCATTATCTCAGCTGTTTCCATAGTTAAAATGATATTCCATAGAACTTGCCAAGGTTCCAGACATTTAAACTTCTGCCACCAAGTCGTCTGCTATAAACTATCTGTCGTCTGCTGTCAGGACACCATCTGCTGACCAAATCTCCCAGCCTCCCAAATCTTCCATTGTTCGTAAGACATGGAGAACAATCAAATACACTCCAAGAAGTGGAAGGTTCGGCCAGTGGTCATCCTAAGTCAATACCTTAATTCGTCTTTTTTTATTTCTTCTGGTCAAGCTGCAGCGAGCTGTCACAGGACCGTGGTCAGACGTCGCTAGCACGTGCGGGGGTACGTCTGCTCGCACCACGTGACACGCCAGACAATTGCAGGTTGTTAATCACCTGTGGGGAAATACAATTTGGCACGTCTTTACCAGCATAAACTATCAAAATTAATATTTATTGTGTCAGGCATGTTCTTTATGACACCAACTGCAGTTTGATCGAGATCGGGTTCGGCTGTTGCCATTAGCTGCTTGACACTTGATAATTGATTCGACAGATTCATCGTCACGCATTTCACGAGCTTCAAAAAATAAGAATAATGAAGCATATGACGGTACGGATAATAAATTCTGTATTTATGCACACAGCGGCATCTCGGTGTAGATTCTTACACCCTGTCTTCTAGAATGCCGATAAAACAGTTTACTTCTAAAATATGCTCGTTGTCATAGACATATTGAGATAGTAAAACATGTTACCCACACATGACATAGAAGGGGGAAGTAGGGAGGGGAGGGGGGCCTTCGTTTGGTTAGGCTGTGTAAGTGGGTTGGGGGTAGGGGTGTAGATGATGTGTGTGTGTGTGTGTGTGCTAGTGTATGTCTGTGTCTGTGTCTGTGTGTGACGAGTACTAGCTATAGATGCCAGGAAAAGCTGTGAGATGCAGTTCGATTGACACCCTCGGGAATTACTACGCATAAATAAAAATACATTCAGTCATTAGTAGTTTACTGCAAAACATTGTACAAGATACTCCTCATCAATCCATTCAGTCGTTCGTTCATTCATTCATTTGTTCGTGCCTCCATCCTTCTTCCCTTCATTCATTCATTCGTTCGTCAGTAACATATACTACAAAGCCTTGCATAAGATACCACTCTTTAACCTAAAAAATAGAGGACATCTCAAAACAGTGCTTCCCTTTCCTTTTATCCTTTCATAGATTTTTCAATACATCATACCATTACGGGGTAACGCTGTTAGCCTGGTGAACATACCCCTTTCTCCCACCCCCTTTACCCCTACATAACATGAACTCATGCCGTTAATAAACCGCATTGTCAGTCGCATTGTTGACGTGGGATGTTTTTCCAGAATCCCAGAATCCTTGGATACAGGGGATGCCATGCTATTATTGATACTTGATTTGACAAGATGGGGTTTACATTGTTCGTGTCAGTTGTTTGACGCCGCCTTTAGCAATATCTCATCCAATGAACAATTGCCTGTAAATCATCGATTTTAAACCAAGCAAACCTGTGATTGATCTTACAAGGAATGTTCAGAACTGTCTGGGCAAGAGTGTACGAAATGAACAAAACCGTCCACCCGCTACGTTGCCATTCGCCTCGACTGGTTGCTAGGAAACCATTCCAAACCTGAAATCACGTATTGGGGCTTTGGAAAGCGATCGCCGAGTCACCGCCCTTCAAGTAATTATACAAATGAAAAGAACTGAAAAGAAACTCATATTTTTCTTATAACTATGACAGACCAAATACAGCAGCACTGACGAATCGGTTGTTTCCCCCTTTGAAAAGTATATTTCTTACCGTGTGGTAATGGACATTCTATTGCAATATGTATTTAAATATTTTCACAATAATAACATTTATGCTCTGGTGATTATCACACAATATATGTCGACATTAGGCTTAAGTGCAACGGTATCTTTACGAAAGCCTGAACGAATGTCAGAGAAATCCCATTAATGTACCGGTGAAAGATTATCAGTCCGTTGTCCTGCCCTGGATTACGGAAGTTCTGTGACGTATAGCAGAGGACATTCACACAATAGATCCGTACTTAACTACCCCGGTGTTATTCCTGACACAAGCGGGATATATAAGATTCGGGTGTGACAAATTTCTTAATTCTTCTCCCCGTAAATCCACTTCTGACACTAAATGAACGAATTAAACCGACAGGTGACCGATGCAACATTTCCCAGGACAGGAAGTGACCTCTAACGACCCCTAGCGGTGACCCTTCACGCCATAATATTGTCATGTAGGCAATTAGGCAGGATCGGACCGTGGTGTCCTTTCGGAATTAGAATTTTGATTGTATCCCCTTCATTACTGTTACACCTGCACCCACCTTACCCCGTCCCACATAACGTTCCCCTCCCAGGAGAAATACAACTGGGCCCTCTTAGTACCATTGACGTTGGGTATTGCGTTTGAGTTTTAAGGAAAAAAGTTCGGACTATAGTTTCGTTAAATTTTTATGTGAATATTGTTTCACCTTGTATCCGTAATTTTGCAGCTATTTTGCAACCGTTAAAAGATGATAGCACCATGCTAGGCGGAAAACAATCTTGTGGACACCGTTACAGCATCATGTCAGGCGGAAAACAATCTTGTGGACACCGTTAAAGCATCATGTCAGGCGGAAAACAATCTTGTGGACACCGTTACATCATCATGTCAGGCGGAAAACAATCTTGTGGACACCGTTACAGCATCATGTCAGGCGGAAAACAATCTTGTGGACACCGTTAAAGCATCATGTCAGGCGGAAAACAATCTTGTGGACACCGTTAAAGCATCATGTCAGGCGGAAAACAATCTTGTGGACACCGTTACAGCATCATGTCAGGCGGAAAACAATCTTGTGGACACCGTTAAAGCATCATGTCAGGCGGAAAACAATCTTGTGGACACCGTTAAAGCATCATGTCAGGCGGAAAACAATCTTGTGGACACCGTTACAGCATCATGTCAGGCGGAAAACAATCTTGTGGACACCGTTAAAGCATCATGTCAGGCGGAAAACAATCTTGTGGACACCGTTAAAGCATCATGTCAGGCGGAAAACAATCTTGTGGACACCGTTACAGCATCATGTCAGGCGGAAAACAATCTTGTGGACACCGTTACAGCATCATGTCAGGCGGAAAACAATCTTGTGGACACCGTTAAGTCTCTTTGCTCAAAGAATGATGATAATGATGACGACAATGATGATGTAGTTGAAGATAGAGGTGATTTACGACGACGGCGATGTTAAAATGATGGTTGTGATGACGATGACGATGATGATGAAGATGATTTGTTGATTTGAGTTTTACGTCACATCGGCATTATTTCAGCGTCACAGCGACGAGACCAAGTCTGCATGCATAAACATTTTAAGCACAAAGCTTGGATGATTTGAGTTTTTATTTATAATTTAATTTATTCATTACACTGATATTTGCAAACAGAAAATATCATAGCACCAATTTAAACAAAAGATAAAAAAACCCACCAATGATGATGATGATGATGATGATGATGATGATGATGGTGGTGGTGGTTTTAAAAATGATCCTCCAAATAATTCAACATTTAGGCCACTTCACTAACCCAGCTTCACTGACAGACAACACATTCAAAGCCTAGATACTGAATTGATCTGTTCTATATATCTTGACATCGATCTTCGGGTGGCTAGTTCCGGTTGGATGACAGGGTGATACACAACCCAGAACCCGTCAATACACCAAAAACATCCTATCCATATCTACTTCCGTGTCGCACTATACCACAAATACTCCTCGAGGGGTTGTTGAGTGTACACCTTTAACGTTAGAGATAAATAACTTCAGTTGTACAAGGATATCGATCTGTGTATTTCAATATCATTGATTTGAAGTCGTGAAAATGTGACAAAACATGTTACTTAGCGAGGCGGGTGTTGTGGCAACCTGCCAAAGGAGATGTGACGATTGTTGCATCTTGTATCTGAAAGCAATTTTAATCAGCATTAGCGATAATCCGTTGTATTGTATATCCATATTATCTATGTATTATATTTTTTATTTATCATATTAGAATTGTTCTAAGTAACTTGAATGGATGAGTTTAGTTTTCCGCCGCTGTTAGCAATATGTCAGCAATATCACGTCGGGGAACACCAGAACTGGGCTGAACGCGCTGTACCTATGTGGGGAATCAAACCCGGGTGTTCGGCGGAACGAGCGAACGCTTTAACCATCGGACCACCCCACCGCTCAAAACAAACAAGATGCAGAAAACGAGTATGATATCCACGTATCAAATACAAACCCTTCGAATAACTCGTGTGCTTCATTATCGTTGCTTACTTTGCTTTGTCTTCAAGGGAGGGAGTGAGTTTAGTTTTACGCCGCACTCAATGGATCAATGGATCTGATGTCATTTGAGGATTGTCTGGTCCAGAATCGATTATGTACATATTACTTACATTTCATTTTAACTGAGTGAGTTAGTAGGTTTAGCTTTACGCCGCACTCTGTAATATTCCATCTATATCTCGGCGGTCTGTAAATAATCAAGTCTGGACCAGACAATCCAGTGATCAACAACATGAGCATCGATCTGCGAAATTGGGAACTGATGATATGTGTCAACCAAGTCAGCGAGCCGGACCACCCGATCCCGATAGTCGCCTCTTACGACAAGCTTAGTCGCCTTTTGTGGCAAGCATGGGTTGTTGAAGGCCTATTCTACCGCGGATCATCACGGGTCCGAAAATAAACTGGCACAAGTAGATATACGTGTTGAAGTATTAGCATGTGCAAGGGTCGATAAACAGGTACATTGCTAGGTGGAGGAACAAGTGGATAAGTGGGGAGAACAAAAACAACAGACAGAGGTGTTAATATCGTAATCTGCAACTTTCCCAGCTAAAGACTGGTACACTGTCTAATCATTAGTATCAGTATTATCACCATAAATGAAGAGTAGATGAACGGGTACATGACAAACATGTGAAGAGATAAACAGAAAGATACATACATGTTGCAGTTAGATAAATGGATAAACGACAGGCATGTTACACTTTGAAAAACGGGTAGATGACAGACATGTAAACGGATAGATAGTCGGGAAGCTTGACGAGCAAGCAGATATACGGGTAGTTAACATATAGAAAGACTGATAGTGCCAGGGTAGCTGACCAGATAGATACTAGTAACAGGTAGATGGTCTATCACTTGAACAGATTGACAATGGGTAGATATTCACCATGTGAACAGACAGACAATGAGCAGATCTTGAGCAGGTGGACAACAGGTATATGGACGTATATGGCACGTGAAAAAATGGACAGACACATGGACAAATAGTACGTGGAAACCTTTCACTAACAGGACCACACTGGGGGTGCCAAACTTACATGTCCCCACCCTCTCGTCTCGCCCTGTCACCTCCGGGTCACTTGTCGCATCTTCTATTTGTCCCTCGGGAATAATCTATACCATTAACCCTTGAAATGATACGTTTCGTGATCGGGCGTCCCATATCGCCTTCAGTGACAAGCAGACCTATAACACGTATACGATTAACCTGTCTAGTACAACACCCATCCCATGTACATCAACCACAGCAATTGGTTCCGAGAAAAAGACCACATAATTGACTCTATCATTGAAACGACAGAGCGAGCGTGATCCCTGTGTCCAGGTAAGCACGTGCCACGCCTATGGGAACATCCGGGTGTTTGAAGGACTGACCCTCGCTAATTGACAGATGGGACCTCAGTTGAGTGCGTGAGAGACATGGCTGGATATATAATGACATATCATTGCATGATATGGGATATATGATAATGAACCCTGGGTCGGCAATGTGATATACGATGATACCCACGGGTAGGGGGCTTGAGGTTTTGAGAATAAAACTGTTCAAACTGTAACTTTTTCAACCGATAAGAACAGTTACAAATGATTGATTTTCGAATCTTCAGTCAGACCCGTTGACTTAGTAGATGCTGAGTCAGTCATTGGATTGTCTGGTCATGACTCAGTCGTTTACAGACCGCCACCATGTGGATATCGCGCGGATAATAAACAAACAAACTATGCGTATTAATTTCATTCCTTGTGTAAATTATCAAAATTAGCTACGCGGCGAAAAGGAGAATCCGTTGCCTTTCTGAGATACTTAATGGTTCCGTAATAGTCGACTGTTGATTCAGAGAAATAGTCACATTTAGCCTCATACACATATTTTTTTTCAGGGACTGTGCAGGATTTGAATAAGAGCTGTTGTTGTTTAAATCGTTACTTTGAGGGATGAGTGGTCATATTTTTAACCTTAGCTGCTACATAGTTTTAAATTATATATCGCTGTTACTCTGGTTATTTTACTGTTCAGCGGTGGAATGTTTTTTTTATACTCTGAATTATGTGTTCTTAATTAGTTCAAAGTGCGTCACAAATATGACTGAAATATGACTGAAACTCACTAACTCACTCACTCACCCAAACTCACTCACTCACCCAAACTCACTCACTCACTCACTCACTCACTCACTCACTCACTCACTCACTCACTCACTCACTCACTCACTCACTCACTCACTCACTCTCACTCACTCACTCACTCACTCACTCACTCACTCTCACTCACTCACTCACTCACTCACTCACTCCAATAGCACTGTGATACCGGTCAGGTTTAACTACGATTCCAGGAGGGCTGAAGACATATCAGGGGACAGATAACATTATAATATTCTCAAGTAGGAAGATATATACCCAAGGCAGGCTACGTGCTCATTAGCTGTCAAAACATGCCGCAACAATGACTGCATGGTTCTGACACCTGTTACACGTGTACACCGACGCTAGTGTATTTCACTACTCTATAGAATATTGTTTTCAGATCGCATAGGTGCTCGTTGGGTGGAAATCACGTGAATGGACAGTATAATTCGTTTCCGGTGTCGTGAGAAATAGGTATGAAAAATTTACTTATCTAGGCGGGGTGCGTTCATGTCCCCAGAAGAAAGGGTTGCAGAGAATATTTTCATATATGGGGGATTGACTGCTCGTTAAATGTATACCCTATTATAAACACTTCCTGTTTAAAATTGATCTGCGACAACCTCCACCAATTAAATGCATTGTCAACAAATCCAACACCGTTGTCAAGTCTTCCCAGGGTTGAAATACTGACCACTAGTGGCTATAACGATGACCAGAAGTATCGTTCAACTTTAATTATTATTAATAACGGACGCTGGTTTAACATCGTGGGGTGGTCAAGCAGGTGCGCGCACCCCGTTGTTTATACCTGACTGTGTTTTCGCCACCCTTGACCTCTCTCAGGACATTCTGACCACTGCCTTGACCAGTGGAGTTATGTTCGCTGACAACATCATCATTACTGAACGTCTCTACGGGCTCCTGTATGTTCCAATTCAGAACGCTGGTGAAGTCTTCTCCGCCCACCTCTCTCAGGACCATTGACCACGAATGACCAACAGGGAAGTTATGTTCCTTGACCAACGTTACCTTAGAATTATGATTTATTTCGGACGCTGTCTGTAGCTTCCCGAATTTCTATACCCCCTCCCCTTTATCTCTGTGTAGTCTTCACCCCATCACCTCTCTCAGGCCATGCTACCCCTGCGCTGACCACAAGTGACCACCCCGGCAATAAATTGTATAGCGACGGTCCTCAAACATGTCTTAATAGAATTGCGGGTACTTCAATGGCGCACTTTATTCGCAATTCAGGCGTTTCTGTAACATGCTCGGGTTGCTCTCTCCACCTTTCCCAGGACAGAATGTGACCCGGATGTTGCTAGTGAAGTGGTCAACGATTTAAAACACATTGGTCACCATGACATTAATGGGACATCGGGAAAATGATATCTATTTTTTCTATTGTATCACAACTTCAAAGAGTTTAGCTGTCGAGATTTGGAAACAACCGTTGTGAAGCTGGAAAACTGCCGATAGCGGCGGCAAACAACATTCATTCTCACTGTCTCCTATATTCAAATATGTCAGAAAATGTCATGGAAAGACGCGTTGTTGGCTAATCAGATCTTTGATAACCTTTAGATTTAGTTCCGATAAATCTCCACTAGTGGGAGTGGAACTCATTGGAGCACATACTTTGGAGATTATCGGTGTTAGCTAACTTCAATCTCATCGCCTGATACGAAAGATAAAAGTCACGTTTTCTGCAGAATCGAACGCAATGTCTACTGTCTTAATAGTGACCACTGTCACCACAAGGCTAACCTACTAGCGATAAGAATTTTTTTCACGATTTTGTCACCCCTACGCGAGATATCTTTAGAGTCAATAAGGTGTCATGGCTCATTTTGTGGAGGCATTTATAGGCCTTTCTATTGAATGCAACAATTGCATTATGTGAGTAAGTGAGTGAGCGAGTGAGTAAGGGAAAGAAACCCACTTCAAAAGACTTATTTTATTTTATTTCTTTATTTTGTTTCTTATTTTATCACTTTAATGCTTTGATTTAGGAAAAGAGTATTCGAAATATTTTGATAAAAAATTCTTTACTGACAGGACCGTGGTTGACAAAGGAGGGTCAGAACAGATGATTGAAACATTGATCTATTTCTTTTATTTCTTTATTTCTTTTACCGTCAAAAACGTAATAAAAAGATTATAACAAATTCATTAGGAAATTATTCATCGAATATATAACGACCCACGTGTTACCAAGCCCTCCATATGCCAGCATTGTTCAGAAACCTGTTACTCATTATCGACTGGTATTCACTTCCTCGTCCCGGCGTCATATTGTGACGGGTTTAGTGAACGCCACGAGCCATGGCGATAAACCTTAATGATAACATATTTACATCAACAGATAATCGCAACAGATAAATCAGATCTTTGCCCACAAAGATCGTGCTGGTTTCCCCATAAATGAGACCCCTTCCCTCCTAGCCTAATCCCGATAGAGGGCGCCAGTGTCACATGTCAACCCCTTTTACAAAACACTGAATGTCTATTCCCAGTGATGGCAGCGACAGTTGATGAAACGATATAACCGGTCAATAATCATCCACAATCCCTCCTGTCCATGTAGAAACATGGAGTATATTCCATAATCCTCCCAGCATGGACAGGCCGACAGCTGGACAGTGACGTCACTGCATGAGACTACAGGACGTCAGTCGATGTACCACGTTAGACGATTGAATAACATATGATACACAAATTTAGAAGAAATGTCTTCTCATTACTTGGTTATCGAAATTAGGTTATTGTTCAGGAACGTTGTGCAGCGTTCCATGAGTAATAACAGGACCTACTCGCGGTGTTAATTTGTAAGGATGAAAAAGGACATTTTTTCTGTGACATATAACGTGTATTACGTATGGATAATTACACACGTGTTTTATATATACCAGAAACCCCTGGGAATCGCGAACTCAAACGACTCATATCTGGCGCGTTTCAAGACACATTCCTTAATTGGGGCCATCTTTTAAATACACTGTTTGACTTTATCAAGACATGAAAAGATCTACACATTTAATGCGTTCTGTAAGTCGCAAGGGATGGATGTACATAATCACTGGAACCGATTAAACAGACTGTATGATGTGATTATGTTCTCACTCATTCGTCTGTCAACGGCACAGTGACACTTGCTCGCTTTACGCTGGAATTTAAAAAATGATTTAATTTTTGGTACTTTCAGCATCCTCGACAATATGAATGCGAGATATATCGCATAAAAATTTAAAACTCTATTTTAAACGAAACGAAGGCCCACTAAGGTGAGGGATTCTGATTCGTTCTTGAACCTGTGGAAAGTTAACACTTGCCTCCTTTAGGGCTTTTGCATAACAGGTTGGGCTCGGTAAATTAAGAAATAAAATGGTTGAGGAACCAAGAAAGTTCAGTATTAAATATGTGTAAACCAGCCACATTCATAAAATCAGTTTTCATTACAAAAACTCCGAGTCAACCTTTCTTTTCGACATAGCAAAACCAATTCTGACAGATTCGAGTGTTTCTACATTTATCATTGTTTGGTATCTCCCGCTATTGTTAAGTCTATCTGATCCCAAAGAGCGTGGACGAGTGGCCATGTGGTCAATAAAGTCCATCTTCTGGTCAGTGCGTTCGACCATGCCCATTTGTCACAGTCTGAGAGGGGCATAAAAGAGCAGGAAAAGACACGTAGATGTACGCGTGGACCGCAAAAAATACCCTCATGGAGGGAACAAGGGGTAATGAAATCAAGGTACTTAGGCATAAAGAAACGCTCAACCATCAATCTAGTCAACGAGAGAACAGATGGGCGCGAGGACATACTTTATACATGAAATGATTTCTTTCATGTGTGGTAGAATTCTTAAACATTATAATTATTTCTCTATAGGATCTGAATAGGAACCCGGTTATTCTGGTAGTAAAACAGTTTCGTTATTTTATGCATTCTGTCACGAACTCTTGCTGACAAATGTAAGGGACAGAACATTAAATATCCTGGGCGTCAAGAAGGGTGGTGCACGGGGAGGGGATGGGAACATTAGGATGTAGGGTGGGGGTGTGGTGTGCTCTAAACAAACAGATGCAAAAGATACCAGATAATACTTATCAATGATCGAATTAAGTAATCAACCATTATTTCAAACGTATCTTGATCTATACTTGTCGATTTTATCGAAAGCGAACTGCAGACAACGGTGCACACACAATTGGGTTTCACACAAATACCCCATTATCAAAACGCATCAAGGTTGACGCCAGCCCCCTGAAAAACTGAGAAATTGATGTAAAAATTGCCCTGCACTGCACTGTGGAATAATTAATTCTTGTTTGTTTCGTCATAGCAATAATCAAATATGGGTTTATATTTATTCTGAAAGGCATCTTATATCAGAGGAAGATCTTTATCAAATCTTTATTCGTTTACGAACACTTCGTGGCAACAAATTCTTCCAAATCCAAAGTCACTCATAACTATTGTCACGTTTGTCACTATTGCTCTATAACTCAAAGGTATCAGAGAACCGGTTATTGCGCTGTTTCAAGCTCGTTTCACATGCTCTCAAGATGTCACACTCAAACTCAGTTCGAGTCATCAGTAAATTAGGATTCCCCCAAACTGCTACAGATATATGGCCATTGATGGCTCCCTTGAACAACAGCAAATTAAACTGTCTTTGTCTAAGGACAATGTGATCTGAAGCAACTCAAACAACGTGCATAATCCCGCAGGGGAAAACGATTAATACATGCCACCATTCGTCATATATTTTCCGATGTCCTGCGAATTAGGCATTCTCAAGTCATTGCCACCGGTCATCCATTCAGCCTCGGCAAACACGCCTCTGATGTATTTGAATCTTTTAAATGCCTTCTCAATGCCAAGAAAAACAGCAAATAAAAGAAACCGATGGTTCATAATAGAAAAATCACAACCCTAGTTTCAGACCGGTTGCCAGGTGCGGCGTCTTTGCTCTGGGTAAACAAAACTACCCGGTAATATTCATCATAGTCAAGGGATGCGAAAAATATTGTCATCTCCAAATGGCTCTTCCTAAGTCCCTGCTCGTCTATCAGACACAATGTTTGTTTCTTATTCAGAAGTATTTCTCTGTTTTATTTCCAGACAATCGTCCGTGGGCCGCGGACCATTGCATATTGATGGCACTATACAAAGGTAAGCAAACACGACTAGCGCCTAAGGAGACATCTTGCGTGTTCAGCAGGGTGATATATTGGACCCTTCTTTATCTCTATCTTGTCCGCAATAGAAATTGGGACAATTAAAGAAATATTTTCTCACTTTGCGGGTTCTTTCCCAGGACATGTAGTGACCTGTAGTGACTACTGTCCGGCTGAAGATGACCCTCAGGTAGCCTGACTGATGAGGGACGCTTTGGGAGGGGCGGGGAGAGAAACACGGGTATGGATAAGGAGAATGGGAACCGTATCGAAGAGGCAGACAGAAGGATAGATTTTTTTATTTAAGTCTCACCTAACACATATGAACATATATAAACTTCCTTATAAAATATAGCATACAAATGAGACATCCTTTAAGAGACACGGCTTAAGGGTTATGAGAGGCTATAATGTAATGTGACAGTAAATTATAAACGCTAAAAATGAATAATGATGCAGCTATATACATATAAATTGTTATACTCAGTATGTGCATATATGAAGGCTGATGAAAAGATAATCCCTTGAAAATAAGATTTGAGCAACATTTTGCAAACGTTGTTGTCAAATGTTGTTGTTAAAACGAATTAAAAGACTGACAAGAGTAGCCAAACACTTCAAACACAACACCATCGCAAACCGTTGAATATTTTAATTGTATTGGACACTGGTGTATACTTTATTTTTATTACACATAGGTGTGTACTCTCTTTTCCCCTAGAGTATATTCCAGTTGCCTATAACGAGTTCAAACGGTTATGACAAACCGATGGTTGAAAGAATTAACAATTATCCTGGTGCCATTGTAACCATCCGATCCTCATTTAGTTATTCATTAGGCATATCCTGAAGCCGAATCCAAAGGGGATTGGAAGAACGCAGACTAACAAATTGTCTCTGAAATGAACATATTTTACTGAAAAAAAGTCATAGTAAGAAAGAAAAAGGAATGTAATAAAATGGAGCTCTGGACTTTCTTCCTAAAGCTAAGGAAATCTAGACTTGCCACATTTTCTAGACGTGGACTTTCTTCGTGTGCTTCAGGGTCTGTACGACAAACTAGGTAGAGCGGTGAAAGTCGAATTGGCGAGAAAATTTGATCAGTTGAATGAGGGAAGCCTAGAACGGCGAGGGTCTTAATCACTTGATTCTGATGATTCTGTCAAGGACCAAAGATATTGAAATATCTGGCATTCGAATTCCTGACCAACAGACACTTGCCACGGGGCACAACACTGCAAAGGGTATAAGAACACAGAGCTGACCGTTCTAATAGATTTCCATGCAAAAGATAACTAGAGCATTCTTGTTTAAATGACACTCTTCAAATGAAGAATCACGGCCACTTGTTTTAGCTTAGGATATGAACAGGATAGGGACTGAATCTATATTCCTTATCAGTTAATAAAATATTATGGTTCAGAATCTGCTGAAAAGTGAGAAGAGCTTCGTCCTCTTTTTCTATGAGCATTGTTGAAATAATTCTTTTTTGTTCCACATAATCGTATGGACGGAAAGGGGGGACTGCACTCGTTTAGAATGGGGCAAAAAAATTGTATTCCCTAAATCTTGAGACATCATCATCATCATCATCATCATCATCATCATCATCATCATCACCATCATCGGATATTTATATGGCGCACATATGCATGCAAGTAGTACATACTCAAGGCACTGGCATATATATTTTCCTCGATCATTGGATGTCAGTCTCAACGGCACATCATATTATCAATGTCTTTCCTTGATCATTTGATGTCAATGCTTTTGGGATCATACAACTCTTGCTGCCCCAAGGCGCACCGAGTTATTGTGAGTTTCTCATCCTTACGAGGTACCCATTCACAGCTGGGTGGACTGGAACACTTTGTCACAGTACTTTGTCCAGTTTCACTGCAAGTTGCTGTACCCGCAACTAGGTGTTTGTATGTAGTCGTGTAACGACCATCTGGTCTGGATTCGTGTATTACATCCAGTAATCACACCCTTAACACCTCCACTGATGTTGGCGAGGCTTACGGCAGCAACATCACCATCATCAACATCATAGTAGCAGAGGCCATATAATAGACCCTCTATTATATTGTCCCTGGTTGTACCAACGCTATATGATTACCTTACCACATGGACATATCTTAACGCGTTCCCATTCTCTGTAAGGGGCGTGGGACAGACGAGGATGACAGTGGCGGGGTCGGGGAAGGGAGAGAACAGCACCCCGGGGGGTCATTGTGCGAGGGTAGGAGAGTTTACACATCGTTTTCAAGAGACCCTTCCGCAGATAGCATCAGACATCCGGATGACACTGAGGTTCGTTCCAGTCTTCGACAAACATGCCTTCTAATTACCCCAGCTCTGAACCCTTGGACAGTCAATGGTCAAAAAGAGTAATGCTTTTTTAAAAAGTATTGCTCAGCAGTTTAAATAATTATTGGGACCGAAAAACGCATCTGTCACAATCACCTGCCGGTCTTTAACAGGTGAGGCTGAAAACGAAGACTGAAAATTAAACAATGGCTCCTGGGAACTATTCTGTATTTTATTAACGATGTTGATTTATTTTTTTCAAAGTATACCCCAGTATGTTTCTATGGATTCTTATTTCAATATTGCTTTATAAGAGGTTTGAGTAAACCAATTATAACATTCTTTATAATTCTTTACTACTTTGAGACGTGTTTCTCATAGAGTGTGAAATTATGTATACATATATGTCTATATTATTAGAGCTGCTGATATCCTGATATCCACTATTACATATATGTATATATGAAAACAACAAAGAGAATATTGCCTATTATGTGTTTCTTAGGGGCCTCGTACAAACTTAGTGAGTGAGCGAGTGAAGGTTTATGCAACTTTTTCCAATACTGTAAACAAAGGGATATTTCTGTGACTTTTACTAATAAAGTGGTGTTCTTGTATTATGTCATCTAATATTCAAGGAGTTCCTGTTTGCCCGAGTTATTCCCCTACTGGACTGTACATGTTTCGGACTGTTCAAATCTGTGAGAGGTCAGTTTAGCAATGTACAGGTTTAGGTCCGTACAAATTTAGGACTGAGCGAGTTTAGGTCTGGGCAAGTTTAGATCTTTCTGGTATGTTTAGAAGTGTACAAATTTAGGACTCAGCGAGTTTAGGTCTGGGCAAGTTTCGATCTTTCTGGTATGTTTAGAAGTGTACAAATTTAGGACTGAGCGAGTTTAAGTCTGGGCAAGTTTCGACCTTTCTGGTATGTTTAGAAGTGTACAAATTTAGGACTGAGCGAGTTTAGGTCTGTACAAGTTTAGGACTGACCGAGTTTAGGTCCGTACAAGTTTAGGACTGACACGTAAGTTTGGGACCGTGCTAGTATAGTTTGTGCCTGTAACGTCCAGGTCGAGCAAAGTCTGGGTCTGTACAATTTAGGACTGTACAAAGCTTTAGGACTATAAAGGTTTATGATTGTATATGTGTATTAGCCGAGATCGTTTGTAATTCAGTGACAGCAGTTGCGTTTGTGTTGTACGTTATCTCTAATCATTACCTAGTCAATAAAGGCTCCAGGACAATAAGCACACGTGGATGTATGAAATCGTATGAAACGAGGGATATTGTCGTTGACTGATTGTGTCATGGTTGACAAAGTAATTTGACGAAGAAATCCATTATACCCATGAACCTTATTGATGTTGAGAACAACTGCCTTGGCCGGGTCGCTGTTATACTTGCACATATCTCTGAGGTAAAGATTAACAATTTAAATGACAGTTCTAAAAAGCATGAAAGTCCCTTTGAGAGAATGTCCGCTTAGATTTGCTATAGAGCTACTGTACACCAATGTGCTTAGTCTTCGGTGTATATTTGCACAAGTCTCTCAGGTTAAATGATAATTTATCTATGCTTACCTCTGTCATTGAAACACCGTCGGTTGTTACGCTGTTGTTATCAGTGCTAAGCTATTTCTAGACACAATGTCACGTTAACATATCAACGTGAGTGAGTTTAGTTTTACGCCACACTCAACAATATTCCAGCTATATGGCGGCGGTTTGGAAATAATCGAGTCTGGACCAGCCAGTCAAGTGATCAAAAGCATAAGCATCAGTGTGTGAGATTTGGAACCGGTGAGATGTGTCAACCAAGTCAACGAATCAGACAAACTGATCCCGTTAGTCGCCTTTTATGAAAATCATGGGTTACTGAAGTTACATTCTAACCCGGACTTTCACGGGTCTAACATATTAGCGACATGCAAACACTAAATGTATAACTCCAGGTCTAAAAATATCCAATCCGTGAATATCGAAAGACATATGTTGTACAAGGTTTTACTTAGATGTGTACAAGGTAATGATGAATGATAATTTCAAAAAAAAATAAATAAAAGAATAAAAAATAAAAAATAATGACTTTGTCCCATTAACTAGACTTGCCTCTTCAAAGGATAGAATTACTACACATGCATCGACGTACCACTCAATATAGCCTTGGTGCAAGGCTACCCTCAGTAGTGGTGCAAAGCTAGGTCACCGTGACCTAGTCTGCGTCCAGCCGGTCAGTGGTATAACTATCATATTTCATAAACATGAAACGTATCACTCCCGAAGCGTCATTGATTGTCCATTGCAGCGGTCAACGGTCACTCGCCAACCTCCTTCTGACCTGTATTCGCCCGGGGGGAGGGGCCAGTGACACGTTTTTTAAAGAAGGTCACGTGACAGGATGAGTACCGAAGTCTCGCGAGGTTTTGTGTTTTGAGCAAAGAAGATATTGTCTCATAACCCCTCCTGTTGATGACAAGAGGGATGGGGGAGGGATGGTGAAGAGAGCGATTAGCGTTAGTCTTCGGGACAGATGAGGAGGCAAGACAAATAGACAAATGGTGATGGGCGGATGACATTTTTGAATATCTGGCCTTTCTGTCAACCTTGAACTGACAATCTCTTTTTCAAAAATTAATCAAAATTGGTATTGTTGGATGACGGGGCGCATCAATTCAGTTTCACGGTACACTGGGGCGAAGATGCTGGGCGTATTTTTATTAATTTTCTCAAAGTTCTGTACCAATTTCTGATGGTGCCATTGTGCATTGTCGACATCTGTCAACATAAGAAGAGATTGAAACATCCTTAATACAGACTGGTGTTAAACTATACGAAGCTATAAAAGATGTATGACAAAAAATTACACATAGTAGTATACGTATAGGATAGGACAAGATGAAGTAACGGAGCAGAATAGGATATTGCTCCTTGGACCAATGTAGAGACAGCATCAACACGAGATACTATGATAAACCCACCCCTATCACCCATAAAGCATATATTGACCATGTTAAACCCAGATTGAGTGCTTATATCCGTTCATTTGACCATGTTCAGTAGCATACTGTAAAACCTGGGGTGTGGTGGGGTGGATCTGGGTGTTGGCACTGAGGTCATGGGCTTGGGCTGGGGTCTTGGATTTGAGTGTCATCTAGTCTGGCCAGTCCAAAACCCCAGACCCCACCCCACTCCAGGTTTTATAGTAAACCTTGGTCAATAGCCTTGATCCAAGACTGTTCTGAAGACTCAGCCAGTGGGTGTAAAGTAATTCTATCTTTACACAGGCAAGTCTAGATAACGGGTATCTATACTTTTTTTAGAAATTCTCTTCTAAACCAAATAATTAATTACTGTTAGTACTGCTATTACTTAGACACTTAAGTAAGTCTTCATGGCCAGCACAGCGGCTCATTTCGTTGGGATTGCTCTAATAAATTGCTGATCAGGATTATGAAAAACTGTTAGTTGTAGCAACGTGAAGTCTGTGTCAGTTGTCACTCTTTGATGTTTCCTCTGATTTCTGAACTATGCTTAGTGTCATATCAGCTACACATTTTCTAAATGCTCATGCAAAGGTACAATGCCTCTGTTCCCATGACTATTAGATATTTCAGTTACATTGTTTATACAATAGGTTTATCATTTTCCAGAGGTGTTGTTCTGTAGTGCATCTTGTTGTGAGAAATGTTTGAAAGATATAAGACACACGACACGACACAGCATCAAACAACACGACATGACGGGTTATGGTACAGTCGGTTTTAAACGAGGACTATTCTGTTGAGCCTATCATGCGTACAGGTAACCCAGTGGAGGATGTCGCAACATGCTGTCATCATAGTTTGTATCTAGTTCTGTTCTTATCCTGGGTTTGTTACCACCAGTCAAGTGCTTGTAGTTTCTACCCTGTCTTATGTCTACAATCAGATAACCGTTTGTCATCCCAAAGTAAAAACAGACATCGGACGTTGACCATAGCTTGAAAGAAACGATGCTAAGATTGAATTCCCCTTTAACTCAACACAGGTGTTACAATTATCAGTTAGGACCTATATGAAGTTCAGGGAGGTTGGTTGGCTTGCTATTTTACGCCGCACTTCAGTATTCAAAATATATGGTGGCTGTCTGTAAATAATCGTATCTGCACCAGGCAATGCAGTGGTCAACAGCATGAGCATGCATCTGCGCAATTAGAATACGATGGCATGTGTTAACCAAGTCAGCGCGCACGACCATCCGATCCCGTTAGTCGCATCTTACGACCGGAATGGGTTGCTGAAGACCAGTTCTAACCCGGATCTTCATGGATCAGTAAGGGACATTCTCTGAACACTATGTAATTGTGATTTTTCGAATAAGGAACAAGTAAATTTTACGCATGATGTATACGTTGACAAATTCCAGCGACACCTAGATTCTTCCCGATTGTGAACCTGCTTTATATGGTTCTGATAGAGTCTGGACCAAACAAATCAGTGTCTGAAAGTATGATCACCGATGCCCGACATGAGGTCACGGTGACAAATTGGCCCTGCCATCCAATCCTCTTTAATTCTCTTGCTGCAAGCATAGCGCAATACGTTCCGGCATATCAGCATAGCTTTAGTCGCCCGGGTTCTCTGGAGATATTCCTCGAAAATTCAAAATTTTATCAAAACCTGTATTCATATTTAAAATGGGAAAAATTAGATAAGTTGTTAATCACAACATGTCATGCCAATGTGATACATATTCCCTGCGTACTTAAAAACGCTGATCAGCAAGAATTTTGTATTTCCGAATATTTCAATCAACCTGTAATCCTGTGATCCCTATCTCTTCAGCAACAGGGCGTCTTGTCGCAGGTGTCAGCGAACGCTGATCATACCTTGCAGGTGAGGCAGCATAAGACAGGTAAGCTGATTACAGGTACAATATAATCTCGGACTTGTAAACAAACCTGCCACGTGTTACTGACACTCGGATTAAATGATTCCAGAATTACTAATAAGTTGGGTTTTTTTTCAATTTATACTCTCAGGAATTTAAAGTCTGTTTTAATGAGAGAGGTTAAACTTGACACACTTATTATGATCAACAATAAGCCTTTGTAAACCTTGGATAATCCAATCGAAGGCTTGGACACCACAGTAGGCATAATGACACCAATATGCTGACATGTGACTGTTTCAGTGCTCAAAGGAGTCATGCGCTACTTGACCATCGCCTTCTTATAGGTTAAATCTGTCTAATCCGGACTCTGTGTGACCCGGTTTTCTCCATAATCCGAACTCTGAGGCCCGCCAAACTTGTTCCCATGTGTTTTCCTCATTGAGGTAAACAAGCACGGCATCTTTCTAGACCTTTCCACGATTTTAAGCTGACATCTTGGGAAATGACTGAAAAACTATATTTCACGCCATAAAACTAAAATCTCTCTTTATATTATAAAAGTTACATGTGTATAGATATACGATATCATTACGAAAACATATTGCTGAATACATGTGTAGTAACTCTGTCAGTAAGCGGCAAGTCTAGTTAAGGGGACAGTGTCAATATGCTGTCTGTCATTATAACACTATGTATACGGGCAAGAGGCTTTAATATTTAGATGTCGTTAATATGTTAACGTGACAATGGGCATTGAAAGAGCTTAGTACTGATAACAACAGACAAACAACAGGATAACAACAGAATGTGCGTCAATGGCATGCCAATTCATCAAACATCTCAAGCAGTCTAATTATTCAGTATCTAAATGTGTCCGCAAGTAAACACGCGTAAAGGAACATATCATTCAGCACAGATCGTGTTACAACCTATATAATGACACTCCTTGTAGTTCCGATTGTCGACAATGTTGACCAGACATGTTCTCGTATGGTGACACGCTTTGCGGACTAATTTGACACTTTGACATATTCTAAATTACAGAATCCTTAACTATGAAAGTAAATGAGTAGTTCTAGAAGATTAATCAACAAAGTAACAGTAAATGTTGTCGCTTTCGATGATAACCGGAGGCGTGACGGAGACATGTTCAGACGAGACCGCATTAGCTCTGATCATGACAGCCACATGACATAACCTAATGTTTGTGAGCATTAGCCTTCCATTTATCTACCCAACCCTCCCTTCCCGTGACTTCCTCACCCCCCGGGCGAGCTCCCCCAACCTTCAGATTGTTAAGATGTTTGTGGACAATGACTGACTACGCCTCACCACTGTCAATTTTTCCAGATACTTAGTGTCAAGCTGTTTCAAGTTGTACGTCGTCAATTAGATATAATAATCCCTACCTCGGGTCTTCAGGCTTAAATGATTCCTCCCCTTGATGTGTTCCAGAGTAAATAAACATATACTGGTCAATTTTAACCAAATGACCTCAGGTGTGGCCTTGCTTTCGGGATGAGAGATTCTGTTTGGTAAACACATCTATATACAGATCGTTGTGTTTATGAATCACCCTGAATACCTCCTTAATGAGGGTTTACTCAAATTCTGACCTGGGGTCAGTTAACATTGCCTGTCCACTGTTCCCTCTGTCCGTGGTATTCTGCTGGTTGTCATTTATATCATTTGCCTATAACACAATCAGTTTTCCTGGCCGTGACGTAATGCCCTGCGCCCGGCTGCACAAAGCTGTATTAAATCCCATACTTTAAAATAGCCTTATGGTCGTAGCAGCCCTCGGATCGTTATGGGGAACGACCATACAGAGAAAATATCGCACTCATACATATTGTCATCACCTCCACGTCGTCGTCGTCATCGTCATCGTCATCATCATCATCATCATCATCATCATCATCATCATCATCATCATCTATTCAATTATGTCGTGATGGATCCTTGCTTTTAGTGATTTGAAGCTTTAAGTACGTTTGATGTCTGTTTATGCCTGGATTTTGCTACCAGTTTTATAAGATGCTGTTATATCAATGACATTGTAAAGTGTGGCCCCTAATACAACAATGTTATTGTTTCAGGTTAGTATTGTGGTGAGGGGCCGGTATAGTTTTGTCCTGGACATTCGGCCCTCCAGAATCTAACACTGACCTAATACTGCAACACCAATGCGGTGCTTCGGTAGGAAGATTATGACACATCTCAGAAAGAGAAAAACAACAGAAATCGGAAGAAACGAAAATAGTTGATTATGTTTTCATGTAACCGGAAATGACGTAATTGTTGTTAGAATGTTGAACTGTCGACTCATTTCCTGTCTTTGGGGAATCTCGCTGACTCAGAGAGGATATGTTTTTAATGTAAGCTCTTGGTTTCTTTTCTTCAGGACAGCTAGAATACATACTTCATATCTTTTCTGTTAGGACAGTAGGCTAGACTACTGCGTTGCCTTGTCACGTCGTAAGTCCGGGTTTGATTCCCTGTAAGACAATAATTTGTGGAACTCACGTTACTTGAATGATGTTCAAAGCAACGTACAACACAGCTCCCTCCCCAACTCACTCGAGACACCTGTACAGAGGAATCGACACGTGTCATTTTCAACTGTTGTAGCAACACCCAAGTCACATCACAGGCTACTGTCCATATAGCAGGAATAGTGTCGAGTGTGACATTAAGTAGCGATCAGTCTGTACCTGAGTAGGGTACAATGTGGGGTCTTGAGCTGTATGATCCAACGCTTTGAACATCTGGAAATCTAATTCATAGATTACTGAAACAACCCTGTACTTCATTCGATAATGTCACAGTGATCGTATAAAATAATGAAAATATGATGTAAGACTAACCATTCACCTACCCAACAACATTAAAGGGGTGCCACCCTCTCCTTCCACATCCTTCCTACCCGCCCAGAGTGGTAAGACACTAGGTAGGTAGGCATGACAAGCAATATCGTCTACCCGATCGCGATCCATCCTACCCCATCCCACCCAACTCTCTTCTCCCACCCTTACCACTTCCCCGACTTCACGTCTACTAAATATTGTTTTAAATAACGTCGTTCTCAAAGGTATTAACGTCACAAAAATGAAAGCAATGCCATCAAGCCTTTAAATCGTAGTAATTTGAAATCGTTAAAAATATAAGTTCAAAAAGGAAAGAGCAGCAACCCCCCATTAAGGGACCATTCAGTAAATAGTCGGAGATTAATTAGGTTTACACTGGAATACGCTTTGCTCCTTAGCAAACAGACAAAACACACCCTCCCTTTGATGCCAGGTCGTCAGGAATATAGTCTCGCCATTAATGCCTACCTAGTCGTCAAGAATATAGTCTCTCCCTTGTCTCATATTCCATACCAATCAAACATGACTGAACCTCTGTTCAAATATTCTTTGATACAACTTTTATGTAGATGCGATTATTGTTTTTAGATGTAGTTCTGTGCAATAAATAGTTAAAAAACAAACACATTTCCGAGTTATATATCAGAAAGTCTTTAGCGTGTTGTCATAAATATATCCCATTCAGCGTTCCCCCGGCGCGGGCAGTTGGCGCATGTTGCTCGGCCTATCATTTATGTTTATCGTGTGTACACTGCTGTGATCTACTAATCCCGTGTTATTGTATCAAGTCAGAGAGATTTTCAAAGTCTAGCCAAAGCTCTACAGCCAGATATGATAATACATAATTCGTGCTTTGGGAAAATACCGTTGATTTTCCAAAATGACCTCGGGGAACCAAGAGATTTAGAAGGAGACCATACTCCACTGTGGTAGCTGTAGCAGTGGCTAAAGATGTAGTTACGGTGGTAGGAGTAGCGTTAGCAACATTAGCAGTGATTGTAGAAGCAACGACGACAACGACGACGATGCTGCTGAGGATATGGACTTTGCGTATTTGGGTTGTTCGAAAGTTTTATTGGACTGCCAACTACGCTGAGTTTAGTCCACCTTTAAGACATTGGGCTATACTGGAGCACCGAGTACATGTAAAAAGGTGACATTCTGGCCAATTAGTTGCTTTCAGGATAAGCCGTTTCATTCCCGAGGACTGTCTAGTTTACCCCTTGTGTGTTACGTTTCGTTATAATGACAACTGAATTGACTTGAAGTGTGCTATGATGTTTTAGGCCAGCGAGTTTTATTCGAGGTATTACGGTATTTCACCATGCAACGACAAAAGACCTTTCTTTCTCTCAGACTGTTCTGTTGTTTATTATAGGTATAAATCACCACTGTTTGTCGGAAGTGACGCCGCGGAGCAGAAATCACTTGTCTCAAAGTTTCGTCTGGTATTCCGCAAACTTTTTAAATTTATTTCATTAAATTTCTCAATCTCCTATATCAATGATCCCAAGGTCTTGAGTACAGATATTGATCGAACCACTATAAGCCGATAGTCGTAATCGCTTTAGTGAAGAATATTTTAATCAAATGTGAAAGGATTAGTGGTTTTCCAAGATGATATTACAAACATCGATCTACATATCTATAGAGGTAACATTAAGACAAAACATGACGCCTAAAAAAGGGCCTTGTCCCCGTTCCTGAAAGCTGTCGTAGCGAGACGACAGTCGCAAGTTGTTTTGACTATTGTAGCGCTACGGTCGCTTTCGGGAACGGCTCTCTGGACAGAGCTCATACGGTAATAAAGTTGTACTTAGTCTCCTAGGATGAGACCCATTTTCTCATTGTCTGTAATTTCTACCCTATTTGAGGTATGAGTTTTGGAAATTCATCTGCTGCATAGTCCTTCCTATTTACATCTCAGTACGCCTGACCAGGATGTATATTTATTGTCGAAAGGCAAGCCTCTGGCTGCCTTAGTTTATGACGTGAAAAGACTGACCCTCTTAGCCATTTCAGGAAATGACTGGTTTTTTTTTCACGAAATGACGACTGATTTCACAATCTGATTGTAACATGTAGACCGCGGTTGCGCCTCACTCAATTCAACTGTAAACTATAGTCTGATCTAGTCCACCCCTTTTACTGAGCCTGATATGCAGACAGATTGTCTTTATTTTGCCCGCAATTGAAGATTACAAGAGAACAGTTTAAATATATACATAATTACGACAGTTTATATGTGCAGGTGATAGGATTACACATATAGATGCTTGCATTCATCAATAGTGAGTGAATGAGTGAGGATGCTTTTACGCCGCTTTTAGCAAAATTCCAGCATATCACGGCGGGGGACACCAGAAGCATAATTTTATCAATGAAATCAGCAACCAGGAACATTATTTTGCACCGGATATCAAAATGAATGTCAGCTGTACATTCTGGGAAACCAGGAAGTAGAAATGTGATCACAATCTCCTTCTACTGTAATGGGGACCGTTGCTGGGGACAGTTTTTTTTCGGTCAGTGTTTTAGGACGCGGGTTTTGCGTCTATACGATGTGCGGGGAAAAGCTTGTCAGCTATAGTTACGTTATATATATATGGGAAGATTATATATACACACGTTATAAACACGAAGCGAATGTGGTGTCAAACTGATTTGGGAAAATGGGTCCTTGGCACAATATCGTTATGTTCTAAGGCCAATGGATTAAAATTAGAGTGGTCGTGATTATATAAAGGCTATCAGAACGGGCCAGCTCACCCACACATCAACGACACACACACGCTCGCTCACGTTCGTGCACGCAGATTCACGCGCACAGTTAAGGTGAACGTCGAGATGTACATTCTCAACCATTTGTGTTGAAAACAAGGCCATTCACACTCTCGAAGAAATAACAACAAATCGTAGTTTTGGGTTTCACAGTTTCATCACCAACGCAATCGTTAATTTGCCTCACATTACTGAACGATGATACAAAAATGGATTTACTTTTAAGGGATTACATGTAAAACAACCCCTTTAAGAGCGTTGTCGTGTCCCTCTGGTCGGTGGCCGGATAGCCCCTGGCACCCGCTTGAAGTCGTTTAATCTTATCTCCATTTACTGCTGAGATAGACAACATTTCCAACTGAAACAAAGATAGTAATATCAACAGAAGGGGCGAACGCCGCACGTGCTCATAATCTCCCATAAAAGCAGAGATTATCGGCACATGTCAACATGTCCTCATACACACCCGATGTTGTTGCTTAACACTAGGGGGCGCAGTCGGGGACCAGATCTCGCTAATCCTCACGAGATGTGTGATACAATTCAAGTTTGTGTTGGTGACTGGGACAATGTAACATTGGCGTTCAGTTTCTACGTGCATAAACTGTTATATTTAGATTAAACGGGAATCAGTATTGTTTCCGTACATGGTGGTAGTCCTGCTATGAATGAGAATGCCAAATGTTAAGAAGGTAAATTTTAATGTCATGCAAGCTGAACCCGTGATGTAAGGTGGACTCTGAATCATTACGTGCCTCCTTAGGTGGTTCTTTCTACAAGAAGCTGGGTAGAACTGGTCTTCAGTAACCCATGGGACTAACGGGATCGGGCGGTCAGGCTCGCTGGCTTGGTTGACTCAGGGACCATATACCGATTTCGTTGTATGGTCTCTGGTTGACGCGTCACCGTTGCCAACTGCGTTGATTGATTCTCATGCTCTTCATCGCTGGTTTGTGTGATTCAGGTCTGATTATTTACAAACAGACGCCATATAGCTGGAATATCGTTGGGTAAGGAGTTAAACAACCAACCAACCGTTCAAGTACAGTAAGGAAAAAATCAAACATGGATAACGTCTAGGGAAAAGCCACTACAATCTTAAGCTTGAGAGGATTGTTACGTGAGTTCAATCCGAGGTAATATTACTGCGGCGCAAAGCAACATTCGCTAACTTACTCACTGTCCTATCTACTGTTGTAAGAAGACGCATGACCAAATGATTGGCAGACAATGACATGTTCACACGCGGAGCCTTGCCGTCATTGTCTGACCGTGAGTTATCTGCCCTTGTAGCTAGCCACGGCCAAGCGAATGGATCCCGGCACGGTTGTTGATAACACTTGATGTTTAGTCTATTATTATTACAGATAAACCCCAGGGACCTCCACCTGAATATACTAGCTGTGTTCAAGTGGTAAATGTGTGGACTATTACACAAGTAGATAATCTTTACAAGCCTCCGACTTTATAATCTAGTCGTTTAGAGGACCGTTGTTGCACAGCGTTGTTTGGGCGACAGCCGGACACTGGATCTCAACAACGTGTGCCATTAATCTGTGGTGTGATAGCATTCATTCTACGTTCAGAAGGTTTACAAACAACACTGAACAAACTGGGCCGTTCATTGGTTCATGGAAGGTTTGAGAGCTGTACTGTAGCAAAGCAATGGTGTTCAGACACTACGAACTCTTCTCAGAAGCAAACGCGGCCGAGTCGACTTGACAAATAACCATTTTAACCCTAAGGCCGTCCGAAAAGTGCAACACATCTTACTAACCAAGAGTCGCAGACGGACACCCAGTCACAGAAATAAACTTTTATTACTTGAAACAGAGGACCCAGAAAATGACAAAAACAATTCTTATTTCTGGAGCCGAGGCGTCTAGACTTGCTCACTCATTCTAGACTTGCACTAGCCTCTTTCTTAATTTCTACTCCGGGGCCTGGGGACAGATTTGGTGATGAGTGGGTGAGAATGGAGTGTGATAATAAACAGAGTGAGAGAGCTCCGATTAACGTCCCTTTAAAGAAACTTTCAGTGATACCACTATCATTCTAGTGGTTGGAGTGTTCGCTCGTCACGCCGAAGACCCGGGTTCGATTCCTCACATGGGTACAATATGTGAAGTCCATTTCTGGTGTTCCCCAGATATTGTGATATTGCTGGAATATCGCTAAAGGTGGCGAAAAAACACATTCACTCACTCACTCAAACATTTCAGTTTGACGTTGAAGGGAGTTTTACTTTTTGTGAAACATGAGAAACGGAATCGGTTTTCGTGCTGAGTTTTCACCCAAAGGTGTAAACGTATATAAAACAGTATTAAGATGAAAACAGTCTGCAATGACGGCAAGGCTAAAATAAAACCACAACCATGATACCCGTATCAAACAGAACAGGGAGGCAAATATTTCTTATTTCATTTTCAGCTAGCAACAAACTTCTGAATACATGTACTTTCTTTGGCTGGACAGTGTATATGATTAATCATCGAACGTAGACCAGGCACAGAACACATAACGACTGGTTCGAGCCGCGTCATAATCATTTTGACCTGTGAAGATCTGGGGATAGAACTGGCCTCTAGCAGCCCATGGTTGTCTTAAGAAGCGACTAACCGGATCGGGTGGTCTGGCTGGCTCATGGATGCTCATCATATCACTCATTTGATTGACTTTTCTAGACACGATTATTTACAGACTGCCGTCCGCTCAGAGCGGAGTTTAAAATCAAGGAAGCAAAATGATTTAATAGCAACTGCAATATCTGATTAAATCCAATTTGTGGGTGTATACTATCCTTTGCCCGTCAGTTTAGGCCCCCAGTGACAGGACCGAAATGTTACCATTTTTCTTAAAATAACGCTCACTTACTCACTCTCCTCTATTTGAACTGAACCAGCATGAATTTTGGATACCACGACACAGTGGAATTCTCTTTTGGCAAAAGCCAACAAGAGACGGGATCTGGTGGTCAGACTTCCTTACGTGGTTGACACTTCGATTCATCTCGTCACGACACGTATCTCTATTGCGCGCATTGATGCTCATGGTGTTGATCAGCTGATGGTTTGGTCCAGACTCGATTATTTACAGAAAGCCGCCATAAAACTGGAATAATGCTGAGTGCGTCGTTAAACAACAACCAACAAGAAAACAAAATATCGCAAGAGACCATCTTGCAATCCAGCAACACAATTGCGTTGTCACCAGTGTTTTTGTTATAGTACAGGCTATTTGTGAACTGACCTCTTGTTCGGTGTCTTTAACAAGCAACAAGCAGTTAAAAATATTAATATCTGATTGCTTTAAACAACTGGAAGTGATTTTTCGTATTCCTGTCACCAGAAGTTTTATACAATTTTTCATGCTCTGCGATCATATTGATCCGACCTAGTGTATGTTTAAAACATATCGGCATTTTCTGTTTTTGAATCCCAAATCCTTAACCCAAATGCACACCCGTATGATTCAGCCACCCTGAATTGACAGAGCTCATATCAATAATTAATACGACTATTTCATACCACGTGACATTCTGTGCCCGTCGTCCTTTCTATAAGATCCACCCTTCACCAGCCAGCCAACAAGAGCACCTCTCATCACCATAGCAACGTTATCTATTTGGATACGTTTTCATTCAGCATATTGGATCAAGCAGTGTCGGAAAACACCACAACCGGATACACTTTGTCATGGGGAATCTTCCATGTCAGTAACCTTTTTGTACACGACATACCGTATCATGTCAGTGGAGGTGTTATATCTAAGGTGGAAATTAAATTGAAGATCCATTCATTCATCTGTGATCTCTGGGAGGGGCGAGGAGACGAGATACATTTGTGATAGTGACATCTGTTTCTGTGTCCGTCTGGACGCGTTAACCTTTATCCCAAATTGGATATTGCCGGATTCGTACATTAAGATGTGCTGAACTGGGTGTCGTCTCTTATCCGATATTGTTGGATTCGTACACTAAAGATGTGGTGACTGGGTTGAAGCAGTTGTATGTCATAAAATGGCAACATAAAATGTATACAAGCTGAAAAGATTCAAAGATTTTCTATTTTTGAACGTGTTTTCATTCTTCATAGCGGACTAACAGTTAATAGCGTGATGTATAAACGATCAAATTGGAGTTTAACAGTTATGTAGCTGATAAAATGACATCACCGGCGATAGTGCGTTCTAACCACAAATACAAACTCTTATTCTGCCACAAAGAATAAAAACACATTTTGGCGCAAATGTTATAAATTAAATATAGATAAATATACGAAAACTGAACTTCAAAGGGTTTCCTAGCGCTTACATCAATAGCTTTTATCAATGCCAATTGTCACCCCATGTAAGTTTGATACGCCGGCTGATGACGACAAAATATTTTAAGTGTATAATGCATGAAATCAATTGGTTACTCTATTTAAGTTTTAAAAATGAATAATTATTTTTAAATGTCATTATTTATGTAAATAGTTTCATGTTACCTTATAGATCATTTGGTTTGATGGTTTGGTTTTAGGTCTTATTCTTTGAATTTCGGAAACGATTAAAATATTCAAAGTTTACCTTTCAACAAGTGGGGGGCGGGGGGGGGGGGGGGTATAAACAATGATGACACACGATCGCTACAATACGCATCCCCCTTTGAGGCATGTTTCATACGAGGTGGGTGGGAATGGCCACATTTGCTGACCAGGTAGCCAGGTAAGTCAGGTGCAATTAACGCCACCCACCTGTTCTCAGGTGTGTTAGCATTACACCTTTGTCACACCACTTGTTTACCTGTACATACCTGTGTTGTTTGTGCCCATCGTTCGTGTTGGTCTTCAGTACATGTTACGTAAGTGGATAAAGTATTGTCTGCCGACAGGTTTGGTTTAACAAAACGAGCCTGGGGACAAAACTGTCGTAAGTGTTGATCGATGAACGGGAGTCTCTAGTTGAAGTACTTAAAGGGACAGTGTTGGTGCCCCCGTACCAAAATGCGACAGTATCACTGTAACTGCCGAAGGTTTACATAAAAAATACGACATATGCATGCAGCCTTCATGCTTCATCGCCACAGATAGCTATAATATTGGTGAGACGGCATTAAACATTATTCACTCACTCACCCTTTTATTTGACATTCTCTCGCAGTGTCCATGCTTAACTTGACCACGAATGTTGCAGTACTGGCGCAATAAAAAAATCGGCTATGGCGCTAACAAACCCTGAAACATAAACTGGACGAGCCAGGAACCGCGAGTTCTGCCAAGTCACACCAGCATCCGTGCACATCTCTGTGCATTGCGAAAAAAACATGAATGCACGAGTGGTTGAATTCATACATGTGTCCGTAAACACCATATCAATAATACAAAAGGTTGAGTTACATCCTTGAGAAGCAAAATTAGAGAAAGTTGTTAAACTGATTTGAAACAGACACTGGCTGCGGAATTATCTCGAATCACGTGACCCTGTATCATATGTCATGTGATAATAAATTTAATGAAGGATGTTGTGTATATTTCCACAGCACACCCAGCTGCAGAAATAAACTTGCATCTTTTTCTGCCATCTTTTTGTGCTTCCTATTTTGAATCCCGCGTAATCAACAAACATCCTATCCCGGAGCTGACATTGTTTCCCATTATTCAGAAATATTCCTCGCGGACCTTACGTCCGTACACAAACAATAACGTGACCCTTCCAGCGTCTGTTCTCAGATATGCTCTTGATTGTTTTGTTCCTAGAATTGCTGACGTCACTCACTCACCCAAAACCCATCCTCACACCCAATCACTCATAAACCGAAACGGACCTCAGTTTCCCACAGTTGTCGAATCGGGAGGACAAAATGGACGGACTTAATATATTGTCTCCAACGATGATCCCTTTTGTTCATTCACTTGTTCGGCGTGTGAAGTCCATCTCTGGTCAAACATACAGCTTTATGGGTTACAACTTCTTGTTTATTACGTTGAGCGACGTTTCGATGTAGATTCTTACATCGTTTTCAAGCTAAATGTGACTGACATAGATGGGCATTTCTGGTGATATTGTTAGGATATTGCTGAAAGCGACGTAAAACTATCTTCACTCAATCACTTGTTCAGCAAGAAGTCTTCCAATTTCGCCGCTGTGATATTGCTGGAATATTGCTAAAAGCGGCGTAAAACTAAACTCACTCATTCACTTTCAATTTCGTCCATATCCTTCCTTGGGGTACTTGGGGTGCCATACTTTTTTCCATGTATATTTGTTTCTCTCTCTGTATATTGTGGTGACTAGTAAATGATCGAACAAGGACTAGACAATCCAGTGATTAACACCATGCGCATCGATCAACGAAATGGGGACACTATGGCATGCATAAACCAACTCAGGCACTCTGACCCCCCGATCCAGACCTTTGCCACAAGCACGGGGTGCTAAATAAATTCTAACTCTCCAAAGGAGATCGCTCGTGGCGATGTCCATTGATTTTAGTTTATGTAACTTTATGACCCCATCGAGCTCTTTCGCACACTCCATGCTGTCACCCCGTCGTCTCAAACTGTTCTTCACATTCAAACAACAGTCCAACTATCGGGATAAAAATATAACGAAATTTATTCGTATCAGACGTAATCGATGTTGAATATTCGCGACAAGCCCAGTTGGGTACGAACATATAATTGGCCCCTATCATAAGTTGTAATTTGTATACATAAGACAAATTGTTGTATTTCTTACTTGGAGTTTTCTATTTTCTTTTTATAAATGCTAGTATAATGAAGTTCTTTTTGCTTTTTAACAAACTGCTTTATACTTGTAACTAGAACGCGTAAGACTTCGACTCGTCGCTATATGACTGAAAAAGGGCAATGCGACGTAAAACATCAACTCACTCACTCACCCTCTTAGCCATACAGCTGATGGAGCAGGTTTGTCACGCACGTGGCGAGAGTCTGCCACATACATGTAGGAAGTCTGGATATCCCTCGTGCAGTGGCGGGTGCGAGACAACTTGACTTCTTCCTGCTGTTAATTGCACGCCCCCTCTGCTAAAGGAAGCGAGGAGAGAGGGGGGATGTGGCGACAACGCGAGATATCCCCCTCCTCTACGTTTAATCAATTTCCTACAGTGGTTATTGCAGATGGCAAAGTTGAAGTAAAACTAACTTGGGTCAAAGAACTTTGAAGCATGAATCCATTAATTCTTAAGCACGTATTATTATAAGATTTAAACAGTGTGATAAGTTCAATAAATATCTGATAACATCGCCGAAAAAAATACTTTATTTGCAAGATATTTTAATTAACATTCGACAACACTCAACTTATGATATTCGTGGGCAGAAACATTACAAACAAAATTACATATTCCCTTTAATAATCTAAGAAAACATTAGAACAGGGTGCGTCATTTTATGGAACGGCATTTCCAAAATTAATCTTCAGTCGATACATTTGTATACTGATATATAATAAGAACGCTATCTTCATACAGTGGTCCAAATGGCAAGTAGTACCTTGTAGATAGAACGCCCGTAACCATGTGTGAGTGAGTACGTGAGTGAATACGTGACTGAGTTTGGTTTTACGTCTCTTATATATAATAATTTTACAACATTCCAGCAATATCACAGAGGGGAATACCAGAAATGGGCTTCACATGTTGTAATGTGGAGAATCGAACCCGGCGTGACGATCACACAAGTTTCCCACTGGGCTACCGCCCTTGTAACCATAAGTAAACCGCCTGGCAATTGATGTGTACACGTATGTTTGATGGTTGTTAATTTGAACTTTGTTTATTCACTGTAGAAGTATTTGATAGGTAAATGTCTTGATTTCGGCGACTTTAAGGGTAAAATCTATTTTTCAAGTGTATATGTTCTTTTCTTTTTCTTTTTATGATAAAAACACATGTCAACTGCGAAAAGTCATCGAATATCGATATCGTCAAGCACCAACGAACATTGTTGAACACTGTGCTTTGCCATATGTAAGTTATTCTACAAAAAAGGTGTAAAAAACAACACACGAACCCTTTTGACTTTAGTGTTTTGTTTTCAAATACACTTTATTCTGTCACTGTTTGTACTGTCATAATATAGCACACCTTCAGGAATAACAACTGCTTGCTTATTGCACAAAGCGGGGTTTCGGTGTTGATTCTCGACTGACCATCTTCCACAATGGCGATCTAACAACTGTTTGTCATGTCATCGCTATCAGCCACGAGGCTCGTCTGAAGTCTTTCAAAGTCGCTTTATAATTACCACCGTACTAATATCTATTGTTACGTGTAACTTGTTTAAGTTGTGAAAATCGCTACTGTAGTCTTCGACAACTTTGATCTCCAGTTAACAGCAAAACATCAACAATTACACCCTGACGCAAGACGTCAACATCTCATCATAGCTCTCCATCCCCTAAGGAGGTTAGCTAACCATATGCTACACAATCAACCTCTCCTGAATCACGCCTCCCCCTTGCATCAACAACGTGAATGTGCGAGATTACGCCACATGTATCTTATCCCGTAATGTCTATCCTTGCGGTCTTAACACTGTAACAATATGGCGGCTCGTCAAAGACGACATGTTTACAGGCATGGACATGCGCAGTGGCGATTTAATTGTTTGCGGTAAGTAACAGATGATGTGACGCAATAAGCCATTGTGCTTTTTGTTTGCTTACGTAGTCCAACAGGTCAGATGGCCATTTGTGAGGCTGTACTGTCAAAAGGGACTTGTCCGGCTGTACTAATGTGTTTGTTTTCCTTGTGCTTCAATGAATCTTTAATGCACCTTTGAATACTGTTTGCTTACCGTGTGGGTCGTGTGAAAGGACCATCAGCATTTGTGTGTCAAGTGTAAGGTACGACCATATTGTCTTCGGTTGCAGGAATTTTAGGATATGTATACTCCCCAGGGAGCTGAGCACATTGATCTGTCGACATGACTCATATCGGGACAAAAAGGTACATATACTAACGCAATTGTTGTTTGAACATTCAACAAGTAAAATGAGATAAACTTTGAAGCTAAAGCCGTTACCAGGTGCGTAGCATGTGATTTTTTTTCGTATAAGCCCGATATGTTGCAAGCCTTTATGTTTAGACAGTATTGATGGTTTGTTTTAGCAACAATCATGTGTAAGCTCAGAATTTTCCCGTTATGGTAGCTACAGCCCTGGAACGTACTCCTCTGACTGTACATGGTCGGCCTAGTCTGTCCTAGTCCTTGAACCACACTATTTAGCCTAATGCCAAGCCTTCTCTGCAGTGCTAAAGTAAAAGATAAAGCAACCTACATTTCCTCAGGTTCTCTGGTCTCCCTGGGTCTCCTTTTCAATTAGAATGGGCTTGTTTGTTACTATTATTATATATTCAGATACTAAGCCTTAGTCTAATATACTGGTCGACCCGTGAAGGTCCCGGGGTAGAACAGGCCTTCAGCAACCCATGCTTGCCATAAAAGGCGACTATGCTTGTCGTAACAGGCGACTAACGGGATCGAGCGGTCAGGCTCACTGACTTGGTTGACACATGTCATCGGTTCCCAATTGCGCAGATCGATGATCATGTTGCTGGCCACTGGGTTATTGGACTCGATTATTTACAGACCGCCGCCATATAGGTGGGATATTGCTAAGTGCGGCGTAAAACTAAACTCACACACTTATTAGTCGGCTAATGGTCGGCTGTCCACTTGGTACATGCGAGGCTTGCAATGAATACACTATAACGCGAATACGATATCTTTACGAATATACAGTACTGAATGTTAACGAATAACAAACATGTCCTGCAGTTGGTTTGGTTGAAACCTTTCAGAGTTATTTTCTGTTAAGCAAAACAGTTGTACATCGCGACCAATGCGATGACAATGTCGCAACGAAATCACCAAAGCTATGCTGCTGCACTGCTCGAGTCGAGTAGTTTCTCTTATGCGTATCTCACTCATATAAACAGCAAACTAGTTTCAAGCCAAACACCCTCAATACTAATCGTCAATATTTTATTCTAGTGGCCACGAATAATGACTTCATTAGGAGATAAGATCTGATTTACCGAACACATGAGTGAATCGGGTCTTGTGCATACACCTGTCAGTGAATATCGATATGGGAAGAACAGAAACCACGAACACCAAATACTCCAACGACCAACCGTACTGCAATAAATATCACGCCAGTTTGCATTATATTTGGCGAGTATATTACTCTAGGGTAGGGACACCTGATATCGTAATTCTTCCCAAAGAAGGAGTGAATCGGTTAACAGTTTTCATTACAGATAGATTATTCCCCCCTCTGTATGTATTCTGTGGCACTTGAAGTTAGTTTCTGGAGGTCACGAGTGTTGACAAAGGTTGTCTTTTACCTTTTGAACCTCCGCACCAAAACACCCCTTCTTGGACCCTCTCAGCGTTAGAGTGTGAGTATCGTCACCTTCGACCCCACGTGTCACCACTGCGTGCCTGTTACGACATAATCAAACAGCCGGACTTGATATGAACACATCAAAGGGAGATAAATCCACATAACAAAGCGCAGATGAGACAGTGCTCGGGATCATTTGTGTTCTTTTACATCAGTTACATCGACCTTATAGTTAGAGTGATATACAGTAACCATCACTACAAAGTGGCAATTTTAATCGAAATATAACAAGATAAGGGGGTTATTTAAAGGGAACTGTAAATCGTTCGCTGCGTTACATGATTACACAACGGGAAATACACACCTTTCTGTTTGACACTTTTTATGGACCTCTTAGAGGGAAATTGTCGCGTTGTCGCCTCTGACAAACACTAAAACAATTAGCCAAAGTGCAACAATGCATTGATAACCTAATGATGCCTTGCTGTCGAAAGGGCGTGATACAAATAGTCTGCAGTATATATTGTTTACGTCGGCTGTTCTTATATTGGTTTCTGTTAGTGGAACTATATTTGAAAAGCTCAGGTAATGATAGCACTTTTATTCTCACTGAAGAGAACCATACGATGAGATAGACACTACACTAGACGTGTTGTCTGCAGGATATATTGTCGTCAGACTCTTTACATTTGCCATTTGTCGTCTGCAGGATATCCTGTCGTCAGGCACTCTGTGTCTATCATTTGTCGTCTACAGGATATCTTCTCGTCAGACGCTCTACATTTGACATTTGTCGTCTGCAGGACATCTTGCCGTCAGCCACTCTATATATGTTTGCCATTGGTCGCCTGCTGGATATCTGGTCGTCAGAGACCCGATGTTTGCCATTTATCGTTTGCAGGATATCTTGTCGTCAGACCTCAGATATTTTACAATTCTTCCCTTCAAGATATATTTAGACTATCCGTCAAATGAGACTCCTTTTCTTGTATGTGCAGGATCTCAAGTCATCTTCCTATTCCCCGTAACGACGACCAAAGATTTTGCAAAGTCCTCCTTACCGATTGGCCGGATTAAGGAAGTCGTTAAATTCCCCTCTCGTCACTTCGCAAAGCAATAACCTATATTCAGTATAGTGCATTGTTGATTAATTCAAAGTAGTTATTTTATTTGAGCATTCCAGTTTATGGTGACAATGCAATCAGTGATGTATTCACCGTATCCTGTACATGAGTAACATCAGATATGATTACAATCTGATGTGAGGCGCCAAAAGGTTTCACACATGCATGCAAACTCCCAGTCTCAATATGAATACACCTTGTGACAAGATATCATTGAAGGTTGTGAAGTAACACGACTTCTCGATCCTGTACACAAAGGCTTCGAAATAACACGGTGATTCTTGAACTGAGAACACGATCAAACTGAAAGTAGCATCATTGTCCCTGTGGTGATTAATATTCAACGGACACTTGAAAGACTCACTGAATAAACTAAAGATATCGTGTAACGAATACTATTAACAGTTCTTCTTCTAACACTGGTCATTGCGGCGTGAAATTGTGCTTTTTTCACTTCTTTCCAATCTCTAACTTGGTTTTGATTGTGGTGTAACTTAACAGTGTTATTTGACGACGGTGCCCGCACCGAGGAAATTAATTATTCATACTATCTGTCTGTTGATTGAATCGCTGTATCGTTGGTTTATAATACTCAGCTATATTTGCATAATTAATTGCAGATATAAAGCAGGTGTTATGAGGCAATGGGGAAAACGGAAGGAGAAACAAGGAATATGAAGGAGATATTATTCATGTTGGATGGGAAGTTATGGCGGGGTGGGGCATGGGGTGGGGGTTAGGGTGGGTGTGGTGGTGAGGCTTGGGGTGGCCAGATACAGTTGAAAGAAATCGGAGTCGAATGGGATTGTGTGGTTATGTGTGTGTGTGTGTGTGTGTGTGTGTGTGTGTGTGTGTGTGTGTGTGTGTGTGTGTGTGTGTGTGTGTGTGTGTGTGTGTGTGTGTTTTGGAGATGATGGAGATTAGTGGACGGTGAGTGACGGGGTCCGAACTCATTTGAGCTCGGTTGGTGGTATCAGGGATAATGTGGAGTGATTGGTTATTGAGAATACGTGGAAGGTTCTTCATAGTTACTGTTGTGGGGGTTCAATTGTTCAATTCATATACAATTAGCTCGTTATCGGTTATTTGTGAAGCCCAATAATTAACGTTTCCTGACTCCTAATGCGCTGCAGTATTTCCCGCCAGTATTGAACTGTTGATGGCTCACAGGTGCACCGACATTTTGGTTAATAAGGCGTCGTGATTGAAACGGTGTGTACTAACGGATATTACTCAAGAAGTGATCAGGGCAGAGAGACTTTTATGCTCTTAATATTGTTCAGTGGAGTATGAAAGGTTTATATTTACATTATCTTACAGTAATTTCGTCTTCCGTATATCGAACTTGGTGTAACTAATAACTACTCAATGACGTGTGAGCTAAATTGAGATTGTATCCAAACTACCGGATTATAACTTCAGAGCCGACCTGTCCTTATTAGAATCTGTTATACCTGTCCCAGAAATAACTCCCCGACTTTCAAAAAATTCCATTTAAGGATTACAGGTGAGATATCGGTGTCGTCTGCTCTGACGTCACGGCATATTCACATTCGGATACCATTGTCACAGCGTTCGCTGGGTATGAATTTTACATGAGCAACAGACCCTGGTTCGTTTGGTTGTCATTGTCTGGTCTCTACCTCTCACCTAATTGATTTTTAATTAAGCCACCTTCACGGATATCGACCGCGTGGCAAATATCGTCTGCTCGCTTCTCCATCCTGGATGATCATTTCCCGCCAATTTATTACAGAGATCAGCAAGCCAAGCAGAAAACCGGACAAGAGGCGAGAGACTCATTGTCAGATGATAGCGCCACCTAATGGACATTTCTAGTTCCTCAATCTTTGAAGTCTTCTAAAATGTGGCTTGCTTCAAAATAATCCTGATTGGTTATCGAGCTATCATTACTTCTAACTTTGATTGACAGTTTTTCAATATATTTTAACGCTGGGAATATTAGCATCGGTGTCTTGCTACCTGAGCTGCACGTGCTATTGTTTCCCGGCAGCGCGTGCTCACCTTAGTCGGTGTGATTCACCTTGCAGGGAAGACAATACCGGATGTCGTCTGCGATACAACCGGAAGTCTACCTGGAGAGCTCGTGAGTAGGTCGTGAAGCATCGGACAATAAAAATATTGAAGATTTCATTGAGACTGTTGAAATACAAAGCATCAACTCGCTTTACCCACTAATGACTCGGAATGAATCGAGAAGGGTCTTTCCTCATCGCCATTTCAATGTGATATTTAATGACGAGCCTTGATCGATAAGCTAAAGAGGTTGGGAGACAATTTCCCGATACCGATCCTAAAAGGCCGGCGTTTGGAGTCTGTCAGTGCGGATTAAGGCATTTCAAGTCCTGTTAGCCGAGGATTGTCTGAGAGCTCGACTTGAGAATTGATAAAGACAAATGGTTGCAAGGCCACTAAGTCAAATTTCCTCTCTTAGAAGATAGTCTCATGCAAATGGGCAACAACCTATTACAGTGCGAGTGATCAACAGGCCATTATGGAGGGCGTGGGACTCGGTATAACACTTCTATAGCATCTATGCATGCAGCGGACAGGACAATGCTCTGTGTTATACATTATACTATGATAGTCATTAGGAGAAGGCGGACCTACAGTGGCACACACTACGTGCACATAGATCACTGCAGGTGCCTGGTAAAGTTGAGATAAATCCTTTATGAATGACGAAGATGTCTTGTAAAACTCACGTCTTTACATAGACACGGTTGCATATTTGTAGCTATAGTTTTTGTGATAGTTGCACGATAGAGAAACCGAATTTGATTGCAATTAATGAACCAATCATGATAGTGAAATGGGAGGTATTTGATTTGACAAAAATATGAGTGCATGCATAAAAAATAATTAAGACGCTATATCAAAGTGTATATATATATTATTTAATGATTAATTAAAATCATTATACTCAATGGTATCCTGGAACAGCCATGCTGGTAAGGTTCGTCACATCGACATTATTCCTGACATATAGTGACGAGATCAAGTTACTTACAACGTGCAGTTTCCCTCAAACTGCCACCGCCATACAGCTGGAATATTGCTGAGTGCGGCTTAAAACAAACTCACTCACTCAAACTGCAGTGGGGTCAAGAGTTATGTTACGGAGTAAAGAGAAACACTTTGAAAAACGAGGTTTTGTATCGTTTGACAAAATCGTAAACAATTTATTCGGGGTATTACTGACAAGACAAAATCCTGCACAAAATGTCCCATTGCATATGATTTCAGATGGATTTGATCACACAAATTCATAATTTCGATGATGAATTGAGGTTAAGTCCGTTATTATTGTGTCATTTGTGCACATTTCTTCATTTCGTATGTCTTCATATTTGATAGACCTTTGTTGGCTTTTTTAGTGGAAGTCATCAGTTGCGCGTAGACAAACTCCCATGGACCATAAAACAGCGAGTTGTAAGTAAAAGTTCGCTATCAGCTGTTTGAACCAGATCATCACCCAGAGATATACAACATTTAAACAGCCGCCATCAAGTGCACAACCATACACGTTCCACGAAAACATTCCATGATAATTGTGTTATCATTTCAAAGCTAATTTTTATGCCATAACTTGCCTTGACAAAACATACGTGCGTTAACCTTTGCTGGGAGTCATCTCCAGTGATAGTGTTAATATCGGTGATATTTCACCGGGGATGTTCTCATCTGCCTGTTGGAAACGCTGGCCAAATGTCAGATGACAGTTACGGGTCGGGTGCTGGCAACATGGCCTACCAAGTTGGGAAATATTGTCTGCGTAATTGATGTAAGTGGTGCTATTTGTGTCCCTGTTGTCCTCTTGAAGGTAAATGTTGATTCTCTAACAGTAGGGGGCGACCCACACAAGTCACGCAAAGGGTAAATGAGCGTGAATCTATGAACAGAGAAAACCTGTCACTGAAAGTACATCAGACGAGATCAGATTAATCAGAGGTTGCATCCAACGACCAATGATTCTGTGATGGCATCGGTCAAGCTGAGAAAACCAGGTCAGATCTGTAAGGATGAACGTCAAGCATAGGTTACATCCAGTGACCTCCAAAAATCGGAAAAGGAAACCCGTCAATAAGAGTACAACAGATCAGATATGCAGACGATAAACGTCAAGCAGAGGTTGCACTGACCAAAGATCCTGAAAATGACATCCGCCAAGCTGAATATATCAGACCAGATCACATCTGAAAATAATAAACGTCAAGCAGAAATTGCATCCACTGACCACTACCGTATACGGTGTGATCCTGCGGACGATAAACGTAAAGCAGCAGTTGTATCCAATGACAACCACAGATCCTGCACTGGACACTGGTCCAAATGAATGAGTTAGGTTTTTACGCCGCTCTTAGCAATGTTCCAGCAATATCACGGCGGATGACACCAGAAATGGACACTATGTACCCATGTGTGGAATCGAACCCGGGTCTTCGGCGCTTTAATCACTAGGTTACCCCACCACCACTCCAAATGAATACTCCACCTGATGAGATCAGACCCTCAAAACGACAATAAAGGAGGGCGTTGTATCTATTGTCAACCAGAGGCCTTCAGGGGATAGAAATAAATAAATAAGGTCCCTAATGAAGAGAGGTTGAGTTAATATTTTTAAACAAAACATTTACAAGAAAAGCACTTATCAAAAGATATTGTCATCACAAAATTAAATTGCTACCCTTACAGGCTATGTCTTAACATGGTTGGGAAAAATATTCGATTTTCCTTTCATTGGAAGGAAAAGTGACAACAAAACCGTGTCTCTTTCAACCCTCCCCACTTCACACACGCATTAAAGAAAAAGTTAAGAAAAGAAAATATTAACTGGTTGTCCCAAAGAGCATTACAGTTTCACATCAGACATTATCACCATTTGATAACACACCATTATATATTGTTTCAGATACAAGATAAAAGTTTTAATTCGAGCTTCATGGACGCATGGAATGACCCTCGAAATTAATGACAACGCCCGCAGTTGACAAACCCCGAGAGTACTGGGCTGTCGGAGTTGGACTTGCAGTCCAACAGCAGAAGGTCCACAGATGCTGTGAGTCAGAACACCACACGTGATGGAATGATTGCCCGGAGGGGAGGGGAGAGACCGCGTGGGTGATTATACCCATATACAGAGTGATGCAACTTTGTGCTAACAGATATGATCATAGTATTACCGATACTTTTGACACGGGAATATAGACCGTAGTGTCCGTGTCAGCTTGTAAAGGGCAAATGTATCATTGCGTGGGATGTGTACTTGACAACACGATGTGGAGCAGAGTTGATATGGCGGGTGAGTGCGTGAGTGAGCAAGTACATGAAAGAGTGCGTACGAGCGTGCGTGCATGTGAGTGTTTGCTTGTTGCGTGAATATGTCTTTGTGTGTGGTTGTTCATTTACTTGTTGTTAACGCGCGCAGCAACGCACCGGCCACATGACGGCGGTCTGAAAATATTCACGCCTAGACAAGACAAGTCAGTGATCAACATCATGAGCATCATATACGCAGTTGGGATACAGTGACATGTGTCAACCAAATCGAGCATTCGATTCCGTTAGTTGCCCACAACAAGCATGGGCTGCTGAAGAGGCTGCGTGGTTAAAGGTTCTTGGTAATTCTGTATCAATCTGAGAATAGAAAGTGAAAAGTGAAAGACGCGTACATGGTGAATATGGCCACGGAACTGGGAGTGTAAGTAAGGCATAAAGGCCATTTAAACCATTGATATTATGACCACGAGTTGCGATGTGAGGTAATCATCCCATCAATTGCGTTCAATTTTAATGGCTGCACATCAACATCGGTTACTGAAGTGTTGCTACTACAGGTGTTGTTATTCCTTTGTTGTTTAACTCCGCACTCCAGTGATGTCCTTACAATGTGAAGGAAGTCTGTGAACAATCATGCCTGGTCCAGACAATTCCGTGATTGTCACTGTAGGCAGCAATCTACCCAACTGCTATGCGTCACCCGAGCAAGTGAACCTGACCATCCGATCCCGTTAGTCGCCTCTTACGACAAGTATGGGTTACTGAAGACCAATTCTAACCCGGATCGACTCGATCGGTTTCTGAATGTACTTGTTGTACTTATGAGAACAATTTTTACCGGGATGGGAAAGAAAATTTCCTCTAAAAAGACCGCATGGCCCACTGCGAGAGGTCACTACACTTTGGGTACAATCCTACTGAGGCAAGGCCAGATTTGTCCACTGTTACAGATCTGTGTTGCATGTAACAGCCTTTAGGCTATCTGTACAGACATGTGTCAATACGTTTATCATCCTCTTAGCACATAACAGTACATTGTTACATTTTACCTGAACCGTTATCAGCCACTTTAACTGTTACAGGTAAGCGTTGCATGTAACATTTCTTGGTTTCAGATTACCTGAAACATTATCATCAACTTTGTAACAATACTAGTCTGAAATTTACCTGTACTGTTATCGGCTGCAGGTAAGTGCCGTGAGTTACAGTACACGTATCATTCGTTTTCATTGTTACAGGTGAGCGTTGCATGTAACAGTGCATGGTTTCTGAACCACTATCATCCGCGTTGACGGTCACAGGTGAGGGTTACATATATGCATAGTTGGATAAAGTTTACCTGAATAGTTATCAGTTGTTTGGGCTTTCAAGGCAAGAGTTGCGAAAACAAAATAGTCAATATATCAGCCGTTTTGACTGTTACAGGTGAGTGTCGCATATAACAGTATTTGGTTTCAGTTTACCTGTTCATGTATCAGCTGTTAGATCCCCCCTCTCTACTTGACATGCCGTACCAATCATCCAGTGTGTATTCTATTGATTGTGAGCTTGTCCCCGTCGAATCATGTTGCAACCACAACATAGAACGGACTCGCGTGGTTAACTCGGCTCGGACTAATCTTTTACGTTCATTGAACATGATAATGGAGCCCCTCTCCTCTATCAGGTGTCCCCATTTTTTACAACACCGTCACGTGACATGGTGTTCCTGGTCTTCTGCACGCGCTGGCGTAACGATGTCAAATGCGTGCGATTGTAACTTAAGACAAGTGCTCGTGCTGGGTCGCCGAGAAGCCAGGTACCTCGTCTTAATTGATGAATCTATCTGAGACTGAAATCACCTTTTTGTCAATCTGTAGAGTAATTTACGAATTAAGGGGCAATAATCAGCATTTACTAACAGGAAGCTCGAACTAAATTGTGTATGGATTAATAAAAGAGCAAGTAGTTCCGGTAAGGCTCTTATTTATTAGTTCGTTTCGTGAGTTTCGTTATCTGATCACATCAAGCTTCTTCGCGTAAGGGATTATGGCGGGAAATAGTGATGGATGAAGACAGCAATTGTGGGCAAGCATCTCAGCATCCGTACTATATCACTAGCACAATCTATCCCTGCCTCTGTAGAATCAAAATCGCGGAAATTGAAGAGCTTCACAAGATGAGCGGAAGTACGTGGCCGCCCGTTACGGATTTCTCACTTCCGGTTATCGATTTGATCCTGCTGCGCATGACTGAAAGTGATTGACTTTTAGACGGATCTGTTATTGTTCCCTTGATCTGTATTCCTATCATATCAACCCCTCACCTTTATGCCTCGCGTTAATGACACCGCCGTATCTCGATACGCCCAGGTAACGCACCTTTAATGCAATAAAGTGTCCATACTAAATCAGAGATATGGACACGAGATGAGGTATTCCTGACAATGACGAGGAGATATCTTTGAAGCTCCACACAGCGCTATTGTTTAACGCCCGTTCTACCCCTAATAATGTCTTATTAATACTCGACAGTTGCGGGATGAGTCTTTTGTAAGAAACGAGCAATATTTCTTTTGAAGTTCGCTCATTGCGAAATGAACGTTGCTTTAATAAAAGGCTAAATAATAAATCAGGCTGGTTTTGTTTAATCGTGAAATATTGATGAATAATTATCTCAAGAAGTTTCTTATTGCCTGACAGCGATAAGGACGCATTGATTAAGAGGTTCCAGGAGAAAGGATATTTTGTATTTATGTTATTACAATGTATGATTAATGATTGGCATTGCGAGTGTCAGTTTAGGTAGGTTTTATTGACAAGTAAGAGTACCGGTGTGTCTGGTTGCATGGCAGATTCTTTGTGTTTACAACCTTCAGGCCTTAAATTCAAATGTGACACAATTCTTGTTAAACAGGTGTTCCTGTTCAAAATAAGATGGATGATGGTAATGACAACCACTCTTATATAACAGTTCTGATGCTACTATGACTACTGCTGCTGTCAATACCATCCCCACTATCAAGGCACAACACGTTAAGCCAATTTCTGGTGTCCCTGTCGTGATATGGCTGGGATATGGTTAAACCGACATAAGACTACACTCACTCACAACGCCTACTACTACTACTACTACTGCTGCTGCTGCTGCTGCTGCTGCTGCTGCTACTACTACTACAGCTACCACTACTACTACAACTGCTACTGCTACTACTACCACTACTGTTGCTACCGCTACTACGACTGCTACTACTACCACTACCACCACTACTACTATAGCTACTGCTACTACGACTGCAACTACTACTACTACTACGACTGTTGCTGCTGCTTCAGCTACTAACGGAAACTATATGTACACGACTCACTCAGTCCCAGGTGCCTGTTAAAGGAGGTTTGATTCACAATACCATCTCTTCCTACCGGGTACCTCCTGCTCAATGAACATGGGCAGAAAGCAATACCAGTGCACCTTAATCAAACCAGAGACAATTCCAAATCAAACTTCTACACTATTTGTAGTTGTACATTCTACATTCCTCACGATGAAGGAAATCAGTCTGTTGGTACGACCGGTTTTCTGGTGCTCAGCAGTGTCAACAGACAACAGATCGGATTTAATTTTACTTAATACTGAAGTCGAAAATAACTATTACTCGGTTATTGCTGATACCTGGTCAGCAGCGAAGTCAGTGGCAGCTAAATCATGGTTCGTGAAAATAAACATTGCGAGAAATGATAGTTGTCGCTAAGCTGATTATTCAAGTAAATAATCAAATAGTCTTTAATTGTTGAATATGTAAGTAAATAACCGACTTACTGTAAAGACTAACCCAACCTTAGCACATCTGGTTTAAAACGGGTAAAAAAATCTACAATTTACTGCAGCACTCAGTGAATTTTTCAAGTATCAAACATACAATGGCAAACCTACAAATGTAAATACAAGGTATCGCGGTTACATCTTTAATCACCGAAACAACTACTTCTGCACAAAACCCAATCGGTCAACTGTCTGAAGACAATACCCGGTACCCCATGGTGTAATTTTGGACACAACTTTTGTGTCTTTGCGCAAGCACAAAACACCAGTTGATAAGACCGAGGCCAAGACAAGCACCCTTGTGTTTTCAAAACGATCGGTCGAGATGGTCTATCCTTGGCAATAATCTTGTCATAGTGTCTACCGACACACCCTTAATGATTTGTGGGGGACATTGATGGGTGTGCGGGTCGTTGAAGCCAGTGATGGGCCCTTAAGGAGTCTAGTACGATCTGAGAACGCTCTACTCCTTTGCAGATGGCCCGATGACAAGGCTAAGTCAGATACACGTGTGAGACACAGCGGACATCGTGTGGTATAAAACCCTATATCATCCGCTGAGATGGTTCGAGTGGTTGTTATCTTCTGCCTGTAATCCTCCAGGTCGGGTTCTCAGCAATGTCTCGACGTCTTTTTTGGGTCAGGACGTTTTGATATCATTTCTGGACTGTTAGGATGTTGTTGTGGAATTTAAATTAAAAATTTAATTGGTTTAAAATTATATCGGAAAATCCCGGCCCTTTTCTTTGTTTGGTGTTTAAAGAATTCCTTAGCAAATTTTCCACCAATGTGAGTGAGTTTAGTTTTAAGCCGCACTCTGCAATATTCCCGCTATATGGTGGCGGTCTGTAGATAACCGATAACTGATAAACGATCACAATCCCGTGATCAACAACATGAGCATCGATCTGCGCAATTGGGAAGCGATGCCATGTGTCAACGATGTCAGCGAATCTGTCCATTGAATCCCGTTGGCCGCCTTTACGACAAGCATGGGTTACTTAGGAGCAATTCTAACCCAGATCTTCACGGGTGGATCCGACAAGCATAGGTTGTGAGAGGAGGGAGATGCAACTCTTCACAAACAATCGAGTCTGTTTACCCGACATGTTCACTTTACACTTTCTAGGTAAACAGATGGTAAAGAAAAGACAACGATTTCGAAAGTTTTAGATAAGTGAATAATTCAAGGATTACAAATTATGTGTCAGTTCGCCATAAACCTGTTCGTTCGGTGGACGCAATGAACTTGTTTCAAGCCAGACCAGTTGATGTATATTATAGTCGGAATGAGTACAACGAACTCCATGTAAATGAAAAAAAATGTAATCCTTGAAATTAAGGAGCTGTTTTTGTTGTCTCGTCCAGTTCCTGTCCACTGCGTCTGACAAACTACGGTTAAAGCAAACCAAGATATGTGATCCTTTTGAATTCGACATAGCCGTCATTTACAGCACTTAGGAGTCTCGATATTGTTCGTTTTACCCGCCTGTTCGTTATATCCATATTGTTATTATCATGTTTCGTCCAAAATAGCCCATACCGAAAAGACAAGTTTTGGAGAAAAAACGATTCTTCAAGAAGTCTGTCATATCACGTAACACGCGGACTGACCTGTTTATCAGCCAAAGGAGTAATACATTTCCGGGTAATGAGCCAGTCTGATTCATTATATGTGTTGACTCTGTGAAACACAATGTTACCTGGTGAGCCTGGGACTCAGACAGATGGGGCAGGGATGAGTTACACAGTAGCGCGGGGGTGCTTTGAAGATTGCACAACGCTCCCCACGTCCCGACGGAGACAGGCCGGGAACAGCAGACGTTGTGGGAAGGTCACCCCCCTCGACAGGTGAAGATTCGTGTCTGTCGTCGGCGTTGTGACGGTGTGCTTAGATTTAGTATTGCATTCGACCATGTCTGCCCATGTCGGTGTGAGCTGTCTTCCAGGGTAATGAGGGAAAGCTTAGCGTTCCCCAGATGGACAGAAAGCGATAACATTCAGTGTATGTTGTCGTTTATTATCTGAAGTCATGTTCTTCCGTTGTCCGTTCCGACAGCTTGTGTAGGTGAAAACAACCGGCACCATACAGACAACAGAATTTCGTCTCGACCTCGTTAACCTGTAAAGCTCCAATGCGAGTGAGTGAGTTTGGTTTTATACCGCTTTTAGCAACACACAACCAGTATCACACCTGGATCTGGATGCAAGGACTTCGCAGGTATAACGACGGGTTGACCAGTATATTTGTCAAGTCATTGCGTGTCATCTCGCCGCGTGAGGCAGGCCACAATAATGCAAGCATTTCATCTTGCTCTGCGGACTGTGAAATAACGCAAACGGTGACTGTGGAAAAAACAAACTATAGCGGCGGCGACAATCGAATTTAAACCACTGATCTTGAACCGTTGAACCGCTTCCACCCCACTTTCTACTGCACCTCCTCCCCCCTTTTAATGAGCTCTGGGTAGAAAAGGTATACATTTTTGTGGGTAGTAAAACTGATACATACTTTTATGAGTGGTTAGTTGAATTAATATTTATCTTGAATTGATACATGGATACAATCATACATTCTCCATGGTAGCATCACCACTCTCTCTCTCTCTTTCTCCCTCTCTTTAAGAAGGGCTATCAGCGTTGCAGTGAAAGATGGACTCTCTCTCTCTCTCTAATAAGGGCTATAAGCGTTGCAGTGAAAGATGGACAGAAGAGAAAATATACTGAAATAATGTGGTTAAAGGACAGTGAGACTGATCAATATGGCGGACATGAAAGCTGTTTTTACCCTCCCGACTTCCACAATATATTAGATCTTATCTGTCCCCATATAGTATACTCAGACACTAAGGGACGAATTACATACCTTCAAATGACCACTGAGTCTGTGAAGTGCCTTCTGATTACTCCCCCACCCTCCCCCATTACCCACCCTCCGACATCTGTGTCAACAACGCCCCTCTCAAACCGGGTAACCACTTCAAGTACCCCTGTAAAGAGCACCTGCCGGGGCATCGTGGTATCTCATAGATAGCTTCAATATGTATATCAATATGATACCACACTAAAGGAAAGGTGACCCGTTATTGGGGTAGCCTTCTCATTATATACGGAAATGGTCGAGGTTATCTGAGAGATCTCCAACTGTATGTGTCTCAATACGATGACCTCCGAGGTAAACATGTTATGCTGGTGTGTGTTCGGACCTCTTTGTGGTCGTGACCGTGTGGTTAATGACATTTAATGGACTGGATTTCAGGAAAGTGCAATTATCATGAGACTTTATTCAATTTATAAGAACTGGTGCCACCAAGTCTCTTAACGGAGAGTCATTTTGAGGAGAATCGCTGTATATTAATTTGTTCTTTGAAAAGAAATTTCAGTATAGACGTTGGGTAGGTCCTAGCTCATGTTATTAACACCTAAGGAGTAGCTTAGTTTAGCAATATTCCAGAAATATTCCAGAAATAAATAATCCTGCAATAGTCAAGCACCCTTCCCCCTGTATTCCAGCAACATTCGAGCAATATTCAGGAAATAAATCTATTCAAACAATATTCGAACGATGTTCCAGCAACATTTATATAATACTTCAGCAATACTGCAATTATATATTCCAACAATATTCTTCGCGTATTCCAACACTGTTTAAGCAATATTTCGTCCACATTCCATCGATATTGCAGAAATGTTCCAGCAATATACTTTCCATGAATGTAATGACGGATTTCACCTTTGTTAGAAATCCAGCCCAGGTTTTCGTTCTGGCTAACACACACCCTACCATGCGTTTCGTTGGCTTATTGAACGGGTGTTCCCTATCAAGGACATAGTGATTGATCATGTATCGATGAACACCGATTGTCATTTATACAGTGGCAGTATAATGTTTGTTTCGTGTGTTTTTTGGTTTACGTTGCCGTCAGCAATATTCCAGGAATATTCTATCAATACAGAATTTGTAAAATAGCAACTCCTTTAACTCCCTAATAGCCCCCTTAACACCCTACCAAAGCTAGTAAACCCCAAACAACCCCTTAACACCCAAACAACTTCGTACAACGTTCTATGTAATATGGTTAAGTCTGAATTTCACCACATATAACACAAAAGGATATATTCTTGCTATATATCATCACAGTACCATAGTGTTATAAAATGGCAACCAGCAAGACACACACGATTTCTCTCTCTCTCTCTCTCTCTCTCTCTCTCTGTGTGTGTGTGTCTCTCTCTCTGTCTCTGTCTCTCTCCTTATTATCTGCACACCGATAAAGTTACTACAAAATGCAACCATCCTGCATTTTGTTGGTATATATCGTCATTAATAACATGGCAGCGAGGCACTAGCGATTTCTCTCTCTGAGGGCCCTATCTCTCCCCAACCTCTCTGTGTCTGTCTATCTGTCTGTCTCTTCCTCTCTCTCTCTCTTCTCCGTTCGCGGATAAAGTCAGTATACAATACACCTATCCCACAATTCAGCTCCCCCCTCCCCCACAGACACACACACACACCACCCCACTGCATGCAGCTGTACAAGCTCTGGCTATGCCATATAATGACATTACCTCACTCACTCTCTTAAAGCGCAGTCCTACATGAAATGTCAAGGCACCAGATCGCCCCAGGAACATTCCAGCTAATTTGCTGACCACGCATGATGTCTCCTTTGATTGCTGTAGCTGTGTAAATATAACGCTTAATCTATTGACTGTATCTCCTGCTATCTTGTCATCTCGACATCAAGTCAACAGACGCTGAAATAGGTGTGGAAATGCATGGGCAGGTGATCTGTGATGCTTAAATCAGACAACCCATGATGATAAGTTCGATTTCTTCACTTATGGGATTTTTATGATTTTCTGTTTGTTTGTAGCTTGTTAATCAATAACTGAGTGTTACATCTAATAATTACCTATTGTGATATTGTGACAGTGACTGAACATGTATTGATTTTGTGAAATGGCGATATGGTTCGGTCCAGTGCTTGGAGGCGTAACGAAGCGCGCTGTTGTGCACAGATAAATATGACGTCATTAACACCTGTGGTCACGACAAATTGCACTGCCATAAAGCGATACCCAATACGTCGTAAATAACACAGTGTTCAATGGGAGGAGGATGGTAGAGAGGGCGACTGGTGCAGCCAGTTTTTTTTCTGTTGTCGGTTACCACATGAGTATAGCGTGACTTGCTGTCACAATGTCGCCGACAACTCCAGTTTCCCGCTACCCTTTAACACCGTGCAATCCCATACCTGTGCACATAATCCACCCTAGCAATCCAATGATATATAATACCTTTTAACCGTCTACCCAACCGCGGTCCAACTACCCCGTACTTGTCTCGCCAACTCTACCCTACGAACCCATGCCCTGACCCAATCCACCCAACAGGAACCCTGTCAAAATTGCCCCCACCCCAACCCGAAGAGGAACTCCTGTCCAACCTGCACCGCAACTCCAGCAGGAACCCCAGTCCACATACCCCCAAACCCCAAGAGGAACTCTTGGCCGTCATAGTCAAACGAAACCCTGTCTACACCCATCCACCAACACGACCGAAACCCTGTTTACACCTAACCACCAACACAACCGAAACCCTGTCTACACTCAACCACCAACACAACCGAAACCCTGTCTACACTCAACCACCAACACAACCGAAACCCTGTCCACACTCAACCACCAACACAACCGAAACCCTGTCTACATCCAACCACCAACACAACCGAAATCCTGTCCGCCCAACAGAGACTCCTGTCCACCACCCAATCAACCCTGTCCACATAGTGGACGGAACTCCTTTGCACACCATTGCTCATCACCCCACCTCACCAACATACCCAAACTTGTCTCCACCTTTTCGACCCACCCGACCAAAGCTTTGTTCATCCCTTTCTAACCAACACCAAACATTATCCGTTATAAAAGTACACAACGAACCCATCTACTGTCCTACAAATCAAACACTATCCATTACCTACACGGACCCATCTATTGTCCTACAAATCAAACACTAGCCATACCAACATGGATCCATCTACTGTCCTACAAATCAAGCACCATCCATTACCTACACAGGCCCAGATTCTGTCCAACAAATCAAACAAGACAGTTCAGACAACCAACAAAGACAAACATGCACAGACCATGCAGGCACGCTACAGTTTCGATTTTCAGGCATAAGACAAGGAGCTCACTTAACATTAGCAATGTTTACATTTCGAAGTCAAGGGCAACTTTCCTGTTGCAAAAGGAGTGGTTAGTCAAACACACAACTACGACACAAGTGATATTGAAGTAACATCTACCCACAACCCGACAACGTCAAGTTACGTACTGTCAGTGTGGACAAGAGTAACACGTCTACCGTATCACGTCAGAGTATCATATTTTGGAGTGAGTGGTCAGTATATCCTACATTGGGGTCATGGTCAGTATATCCTATACCGGATTAATGGTCAACATATCCTTTATTGGATTGATGGTCAATATATCCTTTATTGGAGTGATGGTCAATATATCCTATTTTGGATTGATGGTCAACATATCCCTTATTGGAGTGATGGTCAATATATCCTATTTTAGAGTGATGGTCAGTATATTATATTTTGGAGTGAATGGTCAATAAATCCTATACTGGAGTCATGGTCAATATATCCTATTTTGGATTGATGGTCAACATATCCCTTATTGGAGTGATGGTCAATATATCCTATTTTAGAGTGATGGTCAGTATATTATATTTTGGAGTGAATGGTCAATAAATCCTATACTGGAGTCATGGTCAATATATCCTATTTTAGAGTGATGGTCAATATATCCTACACTGGATTCATGGTCAGTATATCATATACTGAAGTGGGTGGTCAATATATTTTAAATAGGGGTGATGGTCAATATATCCTTTATTGGAGTGATGATCAATATATCCTATTTTGGAGTGATGGTCAATATATCCTACACTGGAGTGATGGTCAGTATATCCTGTATTGTAGTGATGGTCAATATATCCTATTTTGGAGTGATGGTCAATATATCCTACACTGGAGTCATAGTCAGTATATCCTATATTGGAGTGATTATCAATATATCCTATTTTGGAGTGAGTAGTCAATATATCCTACACTGGAGTGATGGTCAGTATATCCTACATTGTAGTGATGGTCAATATATCCTATTTTGGAGTGAGTAGTCAATATATCCTATATTGGAGTGAGTGGTCAATACCCACAAGACTACTCCACAGCCCTGAGCAGCAGTAGTATTTGTAGTAGTAGTAGTAGTAGTGATGGTGTGGCTTTGGTGATGGTAGTCGTAATATTGTGAGGACTGACAGACGTACTAGAGTCCTCCAAGAAACAATGGGTAAAACAAAGCGCCCCCATTCTCATTCACACCCTGATCTTGGCCACGGAGCTTTCACCTGTTACCCTTTTCTTCCCTCACAATGAGATCACAGCGTCTTAGCCCTCAACACCCATATATCACGGCGTTTGATGTGTTAGCGGATATACCCGGGATCTTCTCAGGGTTGTAGGCCAGCGTTCGTGCAACGAGGTGATCCCCCGGAGTATTAACAACTCGACCACAGCGCCCCAAACCGTCAAGTGTCTTGCCTTACAAACATTACATCGGTCTGTGTACAGGTGTCTCATGGTGGACACGTGTGACACTCTCGTGGGTGACTTGGTGTGAACTGGAGACGGTGTAGCTTATATCCCCACTGCATTGTTCTCAGCGGTATCGGTTTTGACATGACGCTGTATCCCCCCTCGCGCACTAAGTGCGTGAGGCCCGTCTCATTTTCAACGCTGTTTATCGCCAATTATCATCTATAATCTCCCTCCTTGCTTCATTTACCTGTCGTTTTCCTCATTTTATCACCAATATGGTGAGCAACACCTCCAGGTAAGGTAACAACATTCGACGTCACCACCGTCCTCATCCTCAGCATCAACGGGCGCTGAATGATACGTTATCATCTTATGATCTGACATTTCCAATATTGCCTGCACAAAGTACTGTAACCGTACAAAGGAGCCCAGTACTGCACCAGATACATGTGTGTTAGCCGAACCTTAAGTGATATGTACTCGGAACTTAAGGGGTATTCAGGTACATTTTGGGTATTGACTGGTTTTTCCTTCGTGAGATCCGGTGCAACGGGACACTGATAAGTTTTCATTTTCATAGATAAGATAATTCTGTTTAAGCGGTTTTCAATCCCGCGGTATCAGTTGGTATCCATTTAAGACTTGTTTGCAGAAAGGATCGACCTGACATTCGTAAACCACCTCCTTGTCACAGGAACATTATTACATAACGGCAGTGTGATGTCGGCAACAGCGCACCGCTACCGCTTCAACCAACGCCCGTAGCCTGTTACCGTGTCGGCTGTCTCTTCTACTGCTGTGGTTGCAGCTGCCACTACTACTACTACTACTACTACTACTACTACTACTACTACTACTACTACTAGAGCCTCAGCCTCACCTTCACCTCACCCTTACTTTCACCCTCACCCTCACCCTCACTCTCAGCCTCAGCCTCAATCTCAGCCTCACCAAAACCTTCACCTCACTCTCAAATCACCCTTACTCTCACACTCACACTCACACTCACGCTCACGCTCACGCTCACGCTCACGCTCACGCTCACACTCACACTCACACTCACATTCACCCTCACCCTCACTCTCAGCCTCAGCCTCAATCTCAGCCTCACCAAAACCTTCACCTCACTCTCAAATCACCCTTACTCTCACACTCACATTCACGCTCACACTCACACTCACACTCACACTCACACTCACTCTCAAAACCTTAGCCTGAGCCTCAGTCTCAGACTCAGTTTCAGGGGTGGATATATCCCCTGTTAAATGACCACTGAAACTGGAGTGAAAATAAAGTGTGCACCCTCACCCTTTTCTCAAAAGTGTGCACCCTCCACCGCAGCACACACCCCCTCCCACCCCACCCCACCCCTCCTTCATTCTCAAAATCAAGTGTCCTTCCTTGATCTCGGCCTCAGCCTCTCCCAAACCTTTACCCTCACCCCCAATACCAACCGCCATAAACATCCACTGACAGTCACTGAAACACAATATGTCATGCTGTCACCTACAAATCATTTTCCCTTTAGAAGTCCATGTTTCTTCGAGTTCCTCTCGGTAACAGTTCCCACATTTATTAGGTAAAACGAAATTCCACAAGAGACCGTTAACAATACAGTTTTATCTAAATTCCATCGGACATTCTTAGCCGGCTAGAAACACCATCTGTGACTCGGCCTGACCGATGTACAATGACATAGCGGTACTCCTATCACAGGACCCACCCGGAACAATACCCGGATGCTCACAAGCGTGACACGCCTATCACCTCCCGACCCAACTTTCTCAATCTAAGTCCTCGATAAATCGGGAAAGTTAATCAAGTCATCGATTGTGGTGTTAGCTTAACAAAATCTCCAATATAGCCACTATTTGGGGTTTCTGTTCAATGCTCGTCTTTTGACAATTCTCTCTATACAGATGTTTAAGGCTCGATGATGGAACCGTGAAGTTATAACGGGTATCCTTTGTCCAAGTCGTGTCAGAAGATCGGGGTATTGAGACACCCGGATTGTGCTCATAGTGTCCTATTATCTGGCCGTATTGAAAGTCCAAAAATTATGCACTGAATGTTCACCGCCAAGCAACGGCAGGGACGGATTTGTCGCCCTCCCCGGATCTATACGACGGGGAACCTGATGTGAATAGTGTACAGGGTTTGTTACTAGAGACTTCACTATTCAGTATCTCAGCAGCAGTGAATCTTGAGTAAGTTACGGTCTATATAATTGTGCGTGTTACAAAAGCTGATCCAGATTGTGAATCGGGTGGACAAAATAGCTTCTGGGTATGATTTTAGTTGTTTGCTAAGGAATGTTAGACTAAAAGCAATATTCCAGCAGTATGACGTCATGCTGTTGCATAACGTTTCTGAGTGAGTGAGCGAGCGAGTTAGTGAGAGAGTTAATGAGCGAGTTAGTGAGTGAGTGAGTTAGTGAGTTAGTGAGTGAGTATCCCTAAGACCAACCAAGACCAGAAAATGAACTAACCAAGAAGTGGCTATACGATACTGATGTGGTTAATTCTTGTTTTCAAAACCTTTGTAATTTGTTGGTGGGAATATTGTTTTTCTAATGTATACCCCCTTTTCTGGAACGTTTATAAACTCGCGAGAACTGATCAGCAAAGCTTGGTGATTAAAATATTAAAATAAGCAAGTTGCCAATTTGCCATGCAGAGTTATGCCCCTTGAACGTGACGGGATTTACTTATCATGGGTCTCGAATGCTTTATTAAGATAGCAATGTCCGTAGTGAACGTAGCCGGCATGACGACATACTGTCCACCTACATCAGGCTCGAGTACAGATCAAAGTGGCACAAAACCACTCACTCACTCAGTCACTCACTGTGAAATGACTTAAAGCTGAGTTTAATTTTAAGTTCCCCTTGGCGTGAGTTACAATTGCTCCTGCGGATCAGGGAAGATTGGAGAGGATCTGACGTGCACTGAATAAAATGCCACGCCTAACTTGTACTGGTGGCTGTGTTTCATACTATGGAGTCGTATAAAAGACATTGTCGTGAAAATGCCTCGTTTTGATTAAATCTATCCTTTTTCCTGCATGGATTTGCAATCGCGACAATGTCCCTTCTGGGATTCCATAAACAACCCAATTCCGCGCGCTGCCTTATGCATGTTATGTGAAAAGATTCGATTAAGCTCTACAAAAGAGGTAATTATTTGTCCATATCCATTATATTGTATTTATTGTATATATAGACCTTGGTTGTACTTTTTAGTTATACTTGTACAGGATCATCCCATTTGTTGTATTCTGTCATACAGATCCTGAAATAAATATACAGGTACCCAATACACCCCGTTCAGGTCAAGAATATATGGCAAATCAAGGTAACCACAGAAAGAAGGTTTTTGGTGTCCTTTTTATTGTATTTTAAGAATATAATTTAGGAACTGTCCTTTCCTGTATATGCCCGTGAAGGTCCCTTAGAATTGATCCTATCAACCCATGCATGTCGTTAGAGGCGACGAACGGGTTCGGGTGGTCAGGCTCGCGGACCTGGTTGACACATCTTGTTGCTTCCCAATCGATCAGAGCGATTTGATCACTGGATTGTCTGGTTCAGATTCGATTATTTACAGACTGCCGCAATGTAGCTGGAATATTGCTGCGTGCGGCGTAAAAGTAAACTCACTCAACCTGTTTAGTAAAAACCTTTCACTTGAGAGACTAACTGTGATATAGTTTTGTTTGTGAAGGCTTAATTCTTGTCTAGACACATGCAACCAGTGTAGTGGTAGCAGACTCAGATACCATGTGTCAGTGGTACATGGACACACCACTCATACTATGCCTATAGCACCCCCATCCGACAAACTAACCCCTCACACATACCAACTCCACCCTCTCGCCCCGGCCCAAGTCTGTCATCCTAACCCTGAAACAAACATATACAAGAAAGCCCATGCAAGTTTAGAAAATGTGGCAAGTCAAGATTTCGTCGTTGCAATTTTCATTAGGTGAGTAAATGATTTTCCATATATCATTTAAGAGTAGTAGGGCAACGTGACTACTGACTTCAAATAAACACGTGATCCAAGGGTTGAAAGCATGAACGTTGGCTTTCCTCAATGTATTTTACGTGACGAGACTGGATTTAGAATGTTGTGTTTATTGTCTAACGCCGCTCCCAGCAACACTCAAGCTTGTTATAACGGCTGTGTGTAAAAAATAGAGTCTGGACCAGACAATCCAGTGATCAACCGGATGAGCATGGATTTACGAAACAGTGTCACGTTAGACGCCTCTTTCGGCGAGCATTGATTGCTGAACAAGATGTGATTCTAAACCGGATCTTCTCTTCTCACGTCCGCTCGTCACGTGACAATTCCGAACATGGATACGATTTGTGAAGCCCATTTCTGGTGTTTCCCACCTTGACATTTCTGGAATATCCTTAAAAACAGCGAAAACCCTCACTCACTCCGGACTGTTGTCGGTTTCATAACGTTAACCCACTGAGATACTATTCCACAATGTAACCGAATTCCACTCAGAGATAACTAGTGCCAAGAACGGAAATACAAAATACCATCTTATTATTGGTATGACCCCGCCGGGATGCGAACCAAGGATCTCTGACTCTCCCTTGCAGACACCCTACCTACTCCACCAAGGAGGAATCATACATAAACGTAAGAAATGATATTGGTTTCAGAGGCTTCAAGTTAATATACATGCTTATTAATTCTTCCCAACATTGTGTTTAATGTCAACTTGGCGATAAACAGGTTCAACACGAGAAATGGTACGTTAGAACGTTCAAGGAAAGCGAAACTGTCTGCAGTGTGAGGACTCTCAGCTTTCAAGTCCAGCAAGGTCTAGTAAAATCGCGACATCAACATTAGCATTGTGACGTCACAACTTTGAACCATTGTTGACGTCATACGTCAAGCGGTATTACACTAGTGTAATATTGAAGTGAAAATATTACACTGCAGTATCTTCAACGGGCGAGTAATAAAACCTGAAATGATCTGCTTCAAGAATCAGGTATTGTTTTGACCACAGGAGTTGTGCTACCCAGGGAGATAATAGCAGTCACGTTCATCTGGAAAAGGTTCCACAGTGATTTTAAATGATTAGTTGCTTGGAGGTGAGGAAATAAGACACCTCTATTGCCGTGGTTTGCTCGCCGTCTGGTTCGTTGCCGGTTATATTTTCTTTCAAAGTCACGATGTTAAGATGTGTGGTCAGGTGATCGAATCCCAAATTTACCAAGATTTTGATGTAAGTGAGTAAGTGAGTGAGTAAGTGAGTGAGTGAACAAGCTACTGTATGGGTGAATGGGCCGATTAAAGTCGTTTAAAGTACAAACACTCACTCACTCACTTACTCACTCACTCACTTTTAAAGTACAAACACTCACTCACTCACTTACTCACTCACTCACTCTTGACTGACTTTTGCCATTTTGCCCAATTTTCGACCCAACATCCTCTCAACTTTGACGCGAAGATCTCCATAATTTCTGATACATACTTCAAATGGCATGCCAATAAGTTATATTTCATGTTGCCTTAAAGCATCATCCCAACAGGGTGTGCCGCCACTGAGCGACACCTACTCAGTGTTACATAACGGTGATCCGTCTGTGTTGAGAGCTTATGCCATCTTGAAGCTGGCTCCTACCAGGGCGTGGGTATAGAACGACACCTACTCAACGTTACATCATTGTGACCAATCTGAGTAGAGAGCTCTCGAAATATTTGCTCAGACAGTCAGCGAAGAAGGACCATGAAATATTAAACCGGTCAAGATTTAGGGGAGATATTTTAAAACGCGCTTCGTGTTTGTCTTCCGCCACCGCTGTTCAAGTTAAAGATATACACAGAGTGAAACCGCCAGTGACGGCATCACTTACTCATTTTCTTCAATAGTGCAGCTGACAGTTTGGAAAATATACTGCCCCTATGGAAGTTTTTCATTATATTTGTTATCTGTTGTGCATAACGGACGGTGTACCAGACTGTGTCATGTGAAATTATCTGCGATTGTTAAACTTGCCCTTGTGGCCTTGGAGCCCTGTCAGTTTATTTCGGGATGTAAATTGATGCAATTATAAGGCTTCTTTTGACCTTCCGTTTACTCATATAGCTGTGCTACCATATGCTTCACTCATACGTGTGTGATATTACAAGCGTCACTCATGCGAGTGTAAAATTACAAGCTTCATTCATGCGTGTGTGATATTACAAGCTTCACTGACGTATGTATAAAATTACATGCTTCACTCTTACGTGTGTGATACTACAAGCTTCACTCACATGTGTGTAGTATTACAAGCTTCACTCACACGTAAGTCATATTGCAAGCTTCACTCATACGTGTGTGACATTACAAGTTTCACTCAAACGTATGTGACATTACAAGCTTCACTGACACGTGTAAAACTACAAGCTTCACTGACAAATGTAAAATTACAAGCTTCACTGATACGTGTAAAATTACAAGCGTCACTCATTGGTGTGTGATATTACAAGCTTCACTCATACGGGTGTAGTATTACAAGCTTTACTCAATCGAGTGTAATATTGCAAGCTTTACTTCAACATGTGTGCTCTGGTAAGAAGGCAGGCAGGCCTCACAGTGAATGAGACTTCCTACAGGAAGCACTGCCTGGTTGAGTGAGTGAGTGAATTTAGTTTTATGCCGCAATATTCCAGCAATATCACAGCGGGTGCCTGATCGATACTTTCGTAAAAACGGTGGCTCCACAGCACAACACCCTACTGTACCACAACCTCCAGTGCTGTGCCATCAAAGGGGACCCTGAATTCTCCTGACTGCTAGTAACTTGAGAGTATACAGAACGGTATTCCAGGTATCTCAAGGGAAGAAATCCCGGGCTAATGCAAGTATCAGACGTTTATAACTTCAGCCTATGATGCCTTCGAAATTCGTGCGAACACTGCGAACAGGGACTCGAACCTAGAATAATAGTTTCATGGTGAGCTCATGATTGATTGATTGGGTGATCGGTTTGTTGTTTAAAGCGGTCTTCACGCGGGAAACTAAAGTCTGTCAACGCATGTTACTGAACTTTTAAAAGTTGTCAAACTCGAGCTTTCACACGTCAACCACATGCTGTCAAACTTTGGTGTCATTTGAGCGCCACGTCTCTATCGGTGCGGTCACGTGACAATTTCGTTCGCAGCGATTGGCCGTTTCTGAACAACACGAGAACATTGTTCTCCGCAACTGGGTGTGGTTAAGATGTAGGTGCAAAGATTAGACGTCTGGACGAACCTGACCCTGCTCCAAGAGATCGGAGGTGACCAAACCGATCGTCGTCAACATCCTCACCACCACCACCATCATCATCATCAATCATCATCATCGTCACGTCAATGCCAATGTCAAGGTCAAGGTAAACTTCAACGTCAACGCCAACGCCATCGTTATCATCATCATCAGCAGCAGCACCCCATCACCATCATCATCATCATCATCATCATCATCGTCACGTCAATGCCAATGTCGAGGTCAAGGTAAACTTCAACGTCAACGCCAACGCCAACGCCATCGTTATCATCATCATCAGCAGCAGCACCCCATCACCATCATCATCATCATCATCACGTCAATGCCAATGTCGAGGTCAAGGTAAACTTCAACGTCAACGCCAACGCCATCGTTATCATCATCAGCAGCAGCAGCACCCCATCACCATCGTCATCATCATCATCATCGTCACGTCAATGCCAATGTCGAGGTCAAGGTACACTTCAACGTCAACGCCAACGCCATCGTTATCATCATCAGCAGCAGCAGCACCCCATCACCATCATCATCATCATCATCGTCACGTCAATGCCAATGTCGAGGTCAAGGTACACTTCAACGTCAACGCCAACGCCATCGTTATCATCATCATCAGCAGCAGCACCCCATCACCATCATCATCATCATCATCATCAATCATCATCATCGTCACGTCAATGCCAATGTCAAGGTCAAGGTAAACTTCAACGTCAACGCCAACGCCATCGTTATCATCATCAGCAGCAGCAGCAACACCTCTCCACCATCGTCATCATCATCATCATCATCATCATCATCTTCGAAGTAGAAGTATGGCCATACTTTTATTGTCATTATCAATATCACAATCACATCGCCCAAAGCGTGGATTTTTTTGTCATTGCAAACAAGTCAGAGTGCCAAAATTTCAAGTGTCCGCTTCTTGGGGAGTATGAATCTGTTTCAGACAGCTATATTTCCCGCCTTCAGGCATGGCAAGATAAAAACTCGAAGATCCTAAGATATCAATCCACAGAGTTAACAATAACCCGGACAGACGTTACCACGCCAGCTCTTCATTCTCAGAGCATGTATTGGACTATGGACACAGTCACCATATGCCTTAAATTTTCTTTTATGGGACAAGCGAATTATTCCAATGGACTTATATTTACCGAGTACCTCTCCAATCCAGTTTACGACGAGCGTCTGATCACAGCCTGATTGGAGAATCCGTTCGCGCAGCAGGAAATACAGGCACTTTAGTGCGCACTTATTACCGCTGCTCCCGGTGGGACTATTTTCTGTGTCGGAGTAACAATGTAAACAGGTTGTAAAGCAATCGGAACAACATCAAGATGTCATCATTTGTTTCATTAAAACACACAATTTAAAATCATTTTCGGTATCGCACTTTGACATTATTATTTTCACAGTTATTATTCTGATAACGATAATTAAGCCAGTTTACCTGGGCACATCAAAGGCGCCGACAAGCAGGTATGTTTGCCTACGCGGAAGAGGAGAGATGATGTTTGATATCGTCATTATAAGATTTTTCAGACATATAATTGTCGGATATTGTCCGGCGCGTTTCTCCATATCAGCAATTAGAGTGATGTTTGATTAACGTGTTGACTGACCAGCCTCGTGGCACAACACGTGTTCATATAACGAAAAAACTGATAATAAAGTGTCCCCCTATCGAGAAGTTGAGATCCCTGTAAAAAGCCTTTTCATGCAAAACTTTAGATTTGATGAGAAACAATAACGCAAGACCAGATCCGTAGACACGCTTAAACGGGTTTCTGGATTCGCTAATCTCGTAGACAAACAATAATCATATTTTCACTCCGCAACATTCGCGACCGAATCAAACATTACGACAGCCTAGATTTGAGAGGCGCAATCAAAGGACAATAAATGCTGATACGGACTATGAACAATACATAGTGGTTTTTATGGTGGGAGATAGGGGTGATTTAATAACACGGCAACCCTCATTAATTCGATGGTGCGTTTCTCAAAATGTTAAATTTTCATGTTTGAAATCTACTTATATGAAATTATTCAATATTCTTAAAACCGTTTTATTGCATTGATAGAGCCCCCTGTCCAGAAAGTCGATTTTAATGTAACATGGCGCGGTGCATCATTTTTAAAAAATTATGTAAAGATGTTATATTTCTCTGCGTGATATTATTCTCACAACAAGTAAACAAACATTGGTAACAGAGCCTCCAGGCTTTATTGTCATTTATTGATTTTCTAGACGTGTAATATTTAATATTTTGACAGTGTGAAGTCTGCGGAACAATCCCCCTCTGGTGGTCGCCAACAGATCAATATATTTGTTGCAAGACATAATTAGCCGCTGATTACAATCACATAACATAAACTATTGGTAAAACGAATAAAAAGAAGATTGCAATTCTGTACTGAAGAGAGTTATTATGACTTTGCCTCGCCTATACTAATTTGTGACTAGTCAGAAATTTTAAACAGTATCCATGAAATGTTCGAGGTTCGATTGTAATACCCTTTAACACTATTTTGTTGTCAGTGCTGTCCGTCTAGGTGACATCTCCAAGCGGTGGACCAAATATAAAATCTGTGCAAAATAATACCTAGTTTTGACTATCCTCAGAAATAGATTCCCTTTGCTGTCAATCTCAAAATAGCAGTGGGAATTACAGGGATGGACCACCAAAAATCAGTGATGGCACCAGATGCAAAAGGTATCTGCATAACTTTATTACTCTGCGATAGGCACCGAACAACATAGCGCAACATTGCTCTGGGCTTGGCATTCGAAACTACGTGTTCACTAAGTTAACTGACTGAACGATACTCTTGCTGGTGACGTTTTTTTCCAACGACCCACTAAAACAAGTAATTAATTGAGATGTAGTTAGATCTAACTTACTTTAGGTCTGCCTGTCTTTTGGAATGACTCGATGACTGTCTCTACCTCTCACAGATATGACGGTGTCAACGTTGTTAAGAGCAATGACCACACTACATAGCGCTACAGAGGCGACGTGGTAGCCTAGTGGTTAAAGCGTATTCCCGTCACGCCGAAGACCCGTTTTCGACACCCCTCATTGGTACAACGTGTGAAGCCCATTTCTGGTGTCCCCGATTTGCTATTGCTAAAACAGCGTAAGTCTAATCTCAGTCCCTCACTTCTGCAGATGTTACCGTTACTAATACCACCAACACCCTCGCCTTGATTTTGATGGAATATTGCTAAAGGCGGTGCAAAACTAAACTCACTCAAACACATAACGTTAAACTTTGTTAATCCGAAACTGACCACTTCCTATCGGTAATCAATTGCTTATTTTAAGGAATAAACAGTATAAAGGTTTATAGAAGTCTGTGCAGACAAAAATCTTGTCTTTTACATACTTCTGTGAGTAACGTATACTTATAGCATACGCGCACGCACGCACGAACCCACGCATAACTACCGAGTGAAAGTGTGTTGTTGTTGTGGAAATGGGACAAAATGAACGACTTCACCATACCGCGTTCAGCTGCAGATTATCGTACGTCCTCAACGCGATGAATCCATATTTACATGGATTAACTGTACATTAGCAAATCTACGTCAGTTCCTGGCTGTATAACATGATTACAGAAAGATGTGAAATCAAATGTTGTTTATTGTCAAATGTTTGTGTGAATATCTTCCAAAGAAAAAAAAATGTTATACAATGATTATTCGTACCGCGCCATTTTGTAAGTTGCGTTTCTGGCTATGTGTTGCTGTAGACAAAGTCCCGTCAGATGAGTAATGTAGAAACCCTCTCAGACCTTCCAGACGCTTGTTGTTACAGATCAACCACCTCACTTGTAGCCATCACGAACTGTCTCCGCCTTCTCGACCAATCAAATCGTTCGCTATGTCCGGGAGGACCAATCATCGCGTACAATGTCTTGGAGCGACTGGGAACGCAATCACGTGCCAAGGGAGCAGTAATTGATGGTAAGCGTCAATCGCCAGATTTATTTACAGGGTAATTTTCGGGACCATCGATTAATTTTACCTCCCTGTGGGAAAAAGACAATCAGAGACAGTAGGCTGCCGCCATCGGAAAGCTATCAGTGACGGCGTGATTATCTGATCGCGCATGTTCGCGGGCTGGTTGCTGAACCGGAGATAGCGCGTGCGGCGGACAGAAGAGCGAGTGATGGGGAGAGGAAAGGGGGATGCACGCGCTGTGCGCGAGACAGGGACACGCGTTAGCCGTGTTTGATGCAGGGTGTCTAACGGGGAAGCATTGTCTCGAGCGGTAAACAGATGGGACGCTTTGAGGTGCAGGCTTTCAACGGAAAGTTGGCCACGGGAAAGTACCACACATGAATATCGTACAAAGATAAAATCGCATTTAAAAAAAATAATAAAGGTGAAGTAAATCCGTCATAAAAAGTTAAATTGACTGTAGATCCATATGTCGACGTTACCAGAACTTATAATCATGGTCAACGGAGAGAGGGATCAAAAATGGAACGACGCCTCGTTTTGAATACATGCCCGTATTTAGCAGAGGTGGTGCAACGACGACAAATAGACATCGTCATGAGCTGGTTTATGTAAATACTGGAAGATATTCAATCATAAACTAGCTGTGGGGTAGCCAAGTGGTTAAAGCGTTCGCTCGTCAAGCCGAAGAAACGGGTTCGATTCGCCACATGGTACCATATGTGAAACCCATTCTGGTGCTCCCTGACATGGCATTGCTGGAATATCGCTAAAAGCCGGCGTAAACTAGACTCACTCAGTGATAAACGTAGCTGGTGCAAGGGGGCACTAGTAACTGACTCCGTGTTTAGGACGCTATGTTTGAAAAAGGTTATGCAGAAACAGATGTCATATTAAATGCTGTTTTGAATACTTTTAAGGTAATATAGTTTCAAAACTGATTCAGTGTAAAATGTTTATTTTGCCATTACGTCCAAAAATTCTGTGTTAAAACTACTCGTCACGTGTATTTGTAAAGGTTTAAAAAAATAGGCCACAAATTCATGTTTTATTATGGGGTAGCCCAGTGATTAAAGCATTCACTCGTCACTCCAATGACGCGGGTTCAATTCCCCACATGGGAACAAGGAGTTTCTGGTGTCCCCCCGCCTTGATATTGCAGTAATTTGGCTAAAAGAAACGTAGACCTTCACTTATTCATTCTAATAATATTATGTTTTCATGACGTCATTTCTTAAATGCAATATATGGATTTCTTAGACCGGAATACGTAGAACTGTAACGTGCCATATCTAGCATGCACTGTGTACATGCACTGATACATGAGTGAGTGAGTTAGTGAGGTCTGGACCTTCCAACTCGAATGCCAGATCTGACGTATTTAGGCGCACTGGGAAACGTTGTTAATCCGAACAGAACAGGCGTCTACGGTGAAACCTTGTTATTCAGGGCAGCACGTGTGTATATAGTGAAACCTGGTTAATCAGGGCATTACAGGTGTACATAATGAAACCTTAATCCGGGCAGTACATGTGTATATAACGAAACCTGGTAAATCCGAGCAGTATAGGTGTACGAAATGAAACCTTAAGCTTGTTGATCAGGTCAGTAAAGGTGTATATAGTGAAACCCTATTAACCCGGACAGCACGTGTGTGTACAGTGAAACCTTGTTAATCCGGACAGTACAGGTATATACTGTGAAACATGGTTAACCCGGAGACTACCATTCGCACAGATACTGTCCGTATTAACAAATTTTGAATATGCAGTGTATCTCTACAGCTATTTAAAGGTTGTCCTCATTATGATCGTCCGTCATATATATCCATATAGATGAAACATTTCCAGAGGAATGGAATAAATTGTCCCATTTTCCCAGTATTTCTCTTCATCCTTGGTTTCATCATTGTCATCTCACCAATCTTGTCAATCCAGTATCCCCCACTTTTTTAAATGGGACATTTCCACTATTCACGCACTCTTTACTGACATATGGAAACACGCCGGAACCCAGTGGATAATACTATATTGAAGAATACCAATTTGAGTGAGTGACTGAGTTTAGTTTTACGCCACACTCAGCCATATTCCAGCTATATGGCTGGAAATGATCGAATCTGGACCAGACAATCTTTTGATCAACAACATGACCAATAATCTGCGCAAATGGGAACCGCTGACATGTGTCAACCAAGTCAGCGTGCCTGACCACACGATCCCGTTAGTCGCCTCTTACGACAAGCACAGTCGCCTTTTATGGCAAACATGGGTTGCTGAAGGCCTATTCTACCCCGGGCCTTCACGGGTCGAATACCATTTTAATCGACACCCAGAGACTGGAAGATCTAAAGATAATGGTGACGTAATTACCTCATAATGGAATACTTTTGTAGCAAGGACACAAACTGGTATCACTACCATTTGGACTTATGTGTAGATGTAAAACAGAGATGCATTGAAAATGGAACGAAAATGTGAATCTCGTCATGGAATTATGCTGGTTTGGGAGTGACGACCTTTGACATAAAATCTCTCTGTGATTGTAATTTACAGATACACATACAGGAGTTTTTCATTTCTTAGAAATAACATTCGATTTACGTTTAATGAGGACTGTCGTATCTTAGAATAAGTGTGTTAATTTTACTTCTTTATTGAATGCAAACCAGGGAATATTATATATAGCTTGTTATACATGTTTACGTCCCCAGAGGGTCAAGTCTGTCACAATAGGTTTACGTTGAGGACTATTTCAACGTTGGGTGTAGGAAACTCTCGTGCTAATGTGGTCTGCAATCATAGTTATCGTTATTATTTAGATGCTGATATTTTCCTAACAACGGGCTTAAGTACTGCGCTTGAATAATCAGCCCAATTTCGAGAGCACTAGACAAGTATAATAGCGACCTAATTAGCCAGGAATTGAACACTAGTTATTTATCTATAACAAGATTAATGATCCAACTACATGCCCAAGTATAATCTGCGTATGCATGGTGTGCTGGAGGTGTTGTAAATCGCCGAGCTAGTGCTGTAGTGCCATTTTTGAGGGAAGTATTCTCTTTGAGTTGTCTGAAAGGAAACTAACTGAATTTCGTGTATGTTAAGAGGGGTATCACCTGCTGTGCTGATCAACTACCTCGAATGCTTTTGCCAAAAGCAACATTTGCGCATTGACGATAATAAATTTTGTTATGTTTGAACATTGTGTAGCCACAGTGTTAAGGTCGCCAGGCTGGGCAAGTCGGTCGATGCATGTCATCGTATCCTCGTTTCGTAGACTGATGCTCACTATATCGACCTCTGAATTGTCTGAGTGAGTGAGTTTGGTTTTACGCCGCTTTTAGTAATATTCCAGCAATATCACGGCGGGGGACACCAGAAAATGGGCCTCACACATTGTACCCATGCTGGGAATCGAACCCAAGTCTTCGGCGTGACGAGCGAACGCTTTAACCACTAGGCTACCCAACCACCCCCTGAATTGTCTCATCCAGACTCGGTTAATTTCAGACTACTTTCCCTCGACACCCGTGAAGATCCGGGTTAGAATTCATCTTCAGTAACACATGCTTGTCGTAAGAGGCGACTAACGGGATCGGGTGGTCAGGTTCGATGACTATGTTGACGCATGTCATCCTATCTCAACTGCGTAGATCGATGCTCATGCTGTTGATCACTTGGTTAATGTTGAGCAGCAATATTGTTGAGTGCGGCGAAAAACTAAACTCACTCACTGTCCCTTGAAACACTCCTAACAAACACGTCACCACATGTAACTTTCTATCTCTCAATAAACACAGAATGCCCCTTGCTGAGCACAGTAATTCAATCGGATGGCTTTATTTAGTGACGGGTAATTCACATGGGGCCCAAAACAAAGTCGAGGAAGTAAATTCTCCAGGGCAACTTATTCTATGACAGATGGTAAACTGATTTATTTTTTTTATATTTTATCTGATTTATTTTTCACTCGGGTTCAGGGTATTTCCCATGCGGAGAATCGAACTCTGGTGTGGAGTGAGTGAGTTTAGTTTTACTCTGCACTCAGCAATATTTCAGCAATATGGTTGTGGTTCCGGTGAGACGGAATGTTTGCTGGAAACCAAATAGCATTAGAGCACAGGTCGTTCTTGATCCAAGAATTCCAATTTAAATCATTATGGTATAGAAGAATTTGAATAAACAAACAAACAAAATCCCTTTAATTAAACGCATTGTGAAAGTATGTAGTTTCGTATGTTGCAAGTACATGTATTCACACCACTACAGTCGACCTTTCTGATATACTTGACACTATCTTGAAAAAATCTAAATGAATTATAACAATTATTAAAAAAGACAGCAAAAGCCACTCAACTTAAATGACATAATAATCAATGCATATTAAAGTCAATCACGCAATTAGGAAAATTAGGTAAACCAAATGTATAGCAATTACATCTTTAAAACAACATTCACAAATGATATCTATCAATTCATAATTACATACAAGGATACGAATATGCGAGAAAAGATTATTCGATATGAATGTTCTCAATTAAACTTTGTGTAGCTGCGGCGAATATGCTGATGGAGGTTGAAGGTTCAAGTGATAAACGCTGTGTTTTTGACAATCACGAGAGCAAATGTTGCTTTCAAAATTACTCGCAATAATGAAGCCGGGAAAATGGAGAGATTTTCGGCTTAATTAGATCTGTACGACAGATCGACAATTAGCTCTGGCGTCCATGTTGAGATAATTAGTAAATTTGGCAAAATTATCAATTTTCGCTTAACATATGTTTAATTGGGAAGGATACACACATACCCTGTCCAGGACTTGTTTAGCTTTAATTACATATTTTCATAAGGTATAAAACAATTTTGATGTAAGTCTCATTAAAAATGATATTTGTTTTTCAATTTAATATTCCTATTATTCCCAAAATTACTACTAACTGTCGCGTTTTATTTTTTAATTGTTAAATTTATAATGTCAGTTTTAACATCGGTTAATATTGGTTATGAGACTTTAACTTACACATTTTAAGCTTGAAATAGGACGCTAAAAATTAAAAGATTCGTTTAGAAAATTGGTCCGATCTGGCAGGTCATCGTCCACAGCGGCTGGTAACTGTCGATCCACTTTTAGACAAATATATGCTATCTATCTGAGCACACGACAGCCTAATATACATGTTATCAAATATTCTCATTTTCGAAATATGTTTCAATTTTTATATTCAAAAGAAACATTTATCAACATCCCCGCAAAGGCTTTGTCAATTATTTTCAAAGAAACAGAAGGCAATAAAAAGATAGTATACATACGATAGAAGCAGTGCTATATGATATGCGAGTCGTTATAACGAACACCACGCTGGTCATCAAGATGACACGGTTGGTGATTTGCATTATAAATTCATGTATCTTAGAGGCGATCTATCTACAAATGCGTTCCTTAAATGAACTATTAGTCTTATCGCTTGTTGGAAATTGTATGCAACTATTTTCAATAAAAGATATAATTACGGACCCTTCTTAAGAATCACTGCCCCATTGTCCACGTCAACATATACGTCTTTACGTTGACAGTTGGAAGTGAGATCAACCAGATAATTCTAATATGATAAATAAGAATTAAGGTTCTATATGATTCCTTTACCATTATTTCAAGGCTGAGAACTCGCATTTTCATAATTTTCTATATTCGTGAGAGATAAAGAAAACTACTTTCCCATCAAATGTTATGTTTTTTAACTTACGGCCATTTTCAGATAGTATTATAAAGGACGTCAATCAGTAAGCCCTTTCTCAGCACATTTCGTTTCAGGACAAAGCCTTCTCTGTTTTGAATAGTATCACGTGACCTTGGATGACCTAGGTAGATATGAGTAATAGAAAGTCGTCATGAAACTCATATAGCAATGTCTTTCGATAAGAAGACGAAATGGCACGAGTTGGATATTACAATTAAGACGTTTATAAACTGAAGTCACTATCATAATGTACAACAACAACGTGTCTTTGAAGTTCCGGAACATTTTAACACTTTTGAAAGAAGCATTTCTGAAATTGTTCAAAATGAGGATTTCTTGGGAATAAAACGAAAAAAGATCAAGATAGAGGTTATAAATAAAACAAGCGATATGCAGAGTGGTCCCTAGAGATTTGCATATGGATATAGACAATGCATTTCTGTGGGTGACGGATTGCGTGCTGGCGGGACATTAGCCACGAGTTGATTTTTATCCAGTAATACAGCTATTAGAAAGCGAGAGACGGGTGGACTGTCGTTATGTACACCCGTGGGAAGCAGTGCATACTGTCTTTATTAACAACTGTCAAAAAGTGACGCTTTCATTTCAGTTTCTATACGTGAGAATGTGATAGAACAATGAGCTTTGCCATGAATAGGTAAGGCTGATCCGTTAACAGAAGGGCCATTGGGAGCGTGATTCGGCCAATCACAGTCCACAACGGTCTTTTCTTTGGCTTCCTATCATCATGAGGAGGTTTAGACAATAACGAGGTCGTAGGATGATCAGTCATAATCGATGAGGACAAGCGATTTTATTGATGCAAAACACTGATTAGCTGTTATGTTTCAGTCAAGGCTGTCGAGGTTATATCAAGATTTACAATCAGTATTACTGAGACACAGAACCGTGGGATTTTCGCTTGAGCACCTAATGAAGGAACATTGAGTTTGAAGTGTGACGTTCTTAATGCTTAGATCTTGACGGCCGTCGAATCTTGCATGACAGTGTTAGATTAGTGTTCGAGCTATCCCCGTGTTTCTGTTCGGTAGAGCGTGTTACTGACAAATGTTGGTGACACCAAAGATGGGGAAAATATTGTCCAAGTGTTCACGAGGCGGCGCCTATCTGCGGCTAAACCCACGTTCAGCACGTGTTGGCCACGGTCACGTGCCTGTGGCGTTGTAACAGATAACGGCAGTGAGACGTGATTAAGCGGGATCGGTTTTAACGCTGACGGTTGGATGTGCTGTTCTCTGACAGATGATTTCAATTTACCGTTCTATCACCGAAGTAAAACAATATAACGATCCTAACTCGCCAAATGGGACACTCCCTTCTATTCAGTATGAGTCAAGTAGGTTTTATTCAACACTCATGGCGTCGGAAGCCATCCGAATTGTGCAACACAACATCTGACGCCATGCCGTATTGACGTTCCTGTTGCCGATTCTCTAATTGACATCCGTCGGATATTAAGTCATCTCGATGCATTGTCATCATCGAATCTGCGCCATTGGCGACGGCACAAGCTGCCGCAAACGCCATGTTGGACTCTAGGAAGAGCGGAGCGGTAATAAGCTGGTCGATCGTCCCTTCGCTCTATGGGAAGGGAGATTCAATAAAACCTCGACTAGAATTATAAGCCTCCTTAACAGGCTTGCAAACATCGACATATGCCAGTCAGCCTTTATATATGAGCATAAATGCAGATCTGAGAATACCGTGTTGTCACCACAGGGTCACTACTCGCCACATCCTATAAAATCAGTTCTCAGGAAAGTAGAATCTTGTATACTCCGCCATTAATCTGCCGCATGGTATTTACTGTCGTCAGGATGATAGGATATTTGTGACTGGAATTGCTTTGATTCGGCGTGATTGGAACCGACAATTAAACGGGCATTTTAACAATTAATAGCAGCGCCAAGCCATCTGTTAACCGATACATTTACAACTGATAAAACATACATAATCAATTAATTGAGAACATGCTGTTTAAACCACACCGGGCTTCGTTGTCCGCCTGGTGTAAGACACAACCCGGAACACGATATTTGTAATTAAGTAGTGAGTCAATACTGAAGCGAATTAATAAGGTAACAGTGCCCAACTGAACGTTTTATAATGAGGTACTAATAGCTTCTGGGCACGTTTTAGAATTGTTACAACCCCCCCCCCCCCCCCCCCCCACACACACACACACACACACACCCCAAAAAAAAAAAGAAAAAAAAGAAACTCCAATACAAAAAAAACCAAACCAACCAACCAACCAACCAAACGAACAAAAGACAACCAACCACCGCCACCACCACCTCCAACAACAAAAAACCAAACCAAACAAACAAACAAATGAAAAAACATTGCTCCCGAGGAAGACACGCATATCTCTACATTTATGACGTCAACGTCAACAACAACACAACAACAATCATCTTTATCATCGTCGCCGTCATCATTAAGTCACTTAGTAATGGATGTTTTGAAATAAACATGTGTTGATCTATATTTCATACCGCACACTTCTCTATTTAAGAACTTCTTATTGTACTCAAGAGGATGTGAAAACCAACTTTAAGTAATCTTTCTCCAACTAACAACCTCCCATTTGAAATGGGCCATTGGCGCGATATTCCAATGGACTGAAAACATGCCATTATGTAAATACGAGCAAGAAAACCATGTGCATATTAAATATACTCCCAAAATATGCTGGTTATAGCAAAGTAAACTTCATTTGCTTTACTGCCAGGCAGTTCAGGGATATACAAAATATATATTTTTTTACCATATGTATGCTAGTGTGCTCTATTTTCGACGCCTATTTGGCACAGCTTCAATATTGCTCATGCGGCTTAAATCAACACTCTCATTCACTCATTCACTCACTCACTCACTCATATATGATACAGCCATACTGCGGCAAAAATATGGATTTCTTTACTCTTTTACAACCAGTTACGGTTTGTGGAAAAATTAAAAGGGGATAGCGCTTAAGCCACAACAAAATTAACTGACCCATTTTAATCATTGCTTGTTCCATTACAAGACCCATATTTCCATATCGTTCGGCGGTTCAAAAGCACACTCACTCCAAGAAACATAGAAACATACAGCCATCACATACGATATGTCAACAGTCCTACAACACAGCATGTATTGTGCGAAACACATCCGCTCAACATGATCTTATAGAAATGTCTAACACCTGCAATCTGTGTAATCAACATATTATTTTAAATATACATGCATTCTGAGGGTAATTACGTATTTAAATTAACTGGATGAAAGCCAAGATACTTTCTTCATTTTCGGAAACTCAACCAGCAGTAATCTTGACTTGCCACATGTTCTGGACTTGCATGGGCTTTCTTAGTTTAGTTGTTTCAGGGTATCTATGACTGACAAAACGTTTTGAACACTTTATTAACAACTCAAAGTAAAAGAAAAATAATGCCCTCTAAAGTTTAAACGGGGTAAGTAATGTAATAGCTAAAATATTAGCCCTTAGATGAAAATATATTCCATGTTCACCAATATTACTACCAAAATGTTGCTTGGGTGTAGAATTAATGGTTGTGAATTATTGATGAAACACTTGCTTCCCGTGGGCAACATTCAGCACTTGAGAAGAAAATAAATTAACGAGTAAAATACAGTTTACACTTATGTTCGATGGCGCCTACAATGAAACAACAAAGAAATGGTTGTTCCATTGTGATGTATTTGATGAATGTACACAGTTATTGTACTGGGGTGTGCGATTGCTGTTTTCCGCCTTGCAACATTTTGATGAGGTAATTTATAAAAATATGATACTAGATATTTTGTATAGGGCCATGTTCAGTTCGCCATTTCAACTGCTCAAGGGGGCTTTGTTTTTCCCTCGCTCAGTGGATGTCCATCACAACGGCACATCCCACTTTCAATCTCAACTCCCTGGGGAATCATACAACTCTTGCGGGCTACTAGGCGAACGTGGCTTTCCCATCCTTACGAGGTACCCATTCACACCTGAGTGGACTGGGACACATAGTCACAGTACTTTGTCCACGTTTACTGCACGTTGCTGTACCCGCAACTAGGTGTTTGCACGTACAGTGTGACCACCATCTGGTCATCTACCAACGGATTCGTGGGTTCCTTTATGTGCACAGGGTTGTGTACTGGTTGTGTATGGGTTGTGACAACTTTGAAAGAGTCCGCACACAAAGTTGACTCCAAGGTTTTTTACACGCGGTCATAGGTGGGCTCGATCCCGGCTACCCCAAACTCGTTGCATAACTAGTCTGGCCCTTTAGACAGCTCGCCCACCGCGCCCCCCCCCCCCCCCCCCCCCCAGTTTGCAAGCGTTTGCATTTCCTTGAGATTCATTCTATATAAAACATATACATTCTGAGTATTGTTTCACTATGCATTAGAAACGTACCAAGATGGATCTTTTATTTTCAGAAAGTAAAAACATCTAGACTGGTACTGCAGAAGGATAAATTTGTCTGCCTTTATTAGAATGTTAGCCTAAAGATACAAGAATCTGCGGTCTAATTTAGTGATATTGGTGTTTTACGTAACTTTTAGTCATGTGAGGAATCGAACTCGTACAATCGGCGAGACGAGCCAACGTCTTAACAGGGATTCCCAACATGGGCACAATGTGTGAAGCCTATTTCTGGTTACACCGTTGTGATATTGCTGGAATATTCTTTAAGACGGCGTAAAACTCGCTCACTCATTTTAATGGGTCTTTCCCATCCTCTCTGAAGTTTGACTCGATAGAGACATTTCTGTGTTTTAATACATTGTTGTATCGCTTGTCACAGTAGACTTAATACAAAATTTAGATGTCCTTTTCTAATTGCAAAAGCAGTGAACTGGATTGTACCTCGAAGATAATCGAGGTTAAGCCTTTGGCTTTGGTGTTTCATACTTGATTCTCGAGTGTGTAATGAGTAACATGGAGTGTGTGAAGAGTAACACAGAGCGCGTCTCTATCTGTCACGAGTAACACGAATCGTCTGAGTGACGAGTAACATGGAGTATTTGTGTGTGAAGAGTAACACAGAGCTTCTCTGTGTGACGAGTAACACAGAGGGTCTGTGTGTGAAGATTATCACAGAGGGTCTGTGTGTGAAGAGAAACACAAAGGGTCTGTGTGTGAACAGTAACACAGAGGGTCTGTATGTGAAGTGTAACATGGTGGGTCTGTGTGTGAAGAATAACAGAGGGTCTGTGTGTGGAGAATAACGGCATCTGTGTGTGAAGAGTAATATGAAGCATCTGTGTGTGAAAAGTAACACAGAGGGTCTGTGTGTGAAGAGTAACATGTAGGGTCTGTGAAGAATAACACAGAGTCTGTGTGTGAATAGTAACATGGAGGGTATGTGTGTGAAGAGTAACATGGATCATCTGTGTGTGAAGAGTAACATGGAGGGCATGTGTGTGAAGAGTAACATGGATCTGTGTGTGAAAACACAGAGCGTCTGTGTGTGAACAGCAACATGGAGCATCTGTGACTGAAAAGTAACATGGAGTGTCTGTGTGTGAAGCGTTACATTGTGCCTGGGAAGAGTAACATTGTGCCTGTGAAGAGTAACAGAAAAGGTCTGCATGTGAAGAGTAACATGGTGCCTGAAGAGTAACACAGAGGGTCTGTGTGTGAAGAGTAAGATGGCATGTCACTGCATCAGCAGTAACATCAGCTGCGAGAAGTGACATTGAGAGTGTGAACAGTGACATGGAACATCTATGTGTGAAGAGTAACAAGGTGCCTTTGAAGAGTAACACAGAGGGTCTGTGTGTGAAGAGTAACACAGAAGGTCTGTGTGTGAAGAGTAACATGGAGCATCTATGTGTGAAGAGTAACATATAGTTTGAGAAGAGTTACAGGCAATTTCGGAATCCAGTTTGGTTAGAAAGAAGAGAATGAGTTCATAATGAGTTTCTACCCATCAATCAAATTGAGCCACACAGTTTAATTTATTTTGTACATATTCCACATTGAATCGCACTTCTCTTCAATCATCTACATGGTGAGTGGTGAATGAGTGAGTGAGTGAGTGAGTGAGTGAGTAACTTTTTTTCACATATTTAGAATTCTAATCACAATCTTTTGCCCTTAGGCAAATGCAAAACATGTAAACACAACATCGGAAATAAAAAACAAAGTCAAATATCAAACTGATGTATTTTAATGCATCCTGAGAGGAAACCGCCATAAACCACAATGTTACGTATTAAATCATATCAATGATACAGCTGATACTGGGACAACCAGGCCTTTACAATCTCTTTACACGTAAAACAAGATTCTGACAGCTTCATTACAATCAATAGTCAAGCTATTCCATTATCTGAAAGTTCTCTCAAGTCTGATATCCACATGGCAATGCCCCATAAAAAGGGGAGACAACTCACCCCTACAAAGACATCCCACAGAGGGCCACACTAATCCATAACAACACTAAGTTAATACCCCGCAACAGATGTCTAACAAGAGCTTTGATCGAAGAAGGCAAAACTAATCAATAACTTTGTGAAAAGCGACAGATACTTAAGACTAGAGAGACATATGGGCAGAGATAACTGCCGAGTTTACAAACAGCATATCTGACTCATGTCGTTTTACATCTTGTTCAATATTCCATGAATCAGCATGGATATTCAAAAGCTGTGAGGTCGTAAGTATTGAGACAGATGCTCCCTCAGACCCTTATTAAATATACCTATTTAGGGCCAGTTGAGGTGGACTAGATATAATGCTTATTATAAGTACTGAGACAGTTATATTCATATACAAAATCATCATTATAAAAAATCTGGACACTATCCGTTAATGCTTTTGGAGACAAAGAAGGTAAAAACTTGAACATAATTAAATGGATTTATTGTTTTTGTTTTCATGAAATTCCAGAACATGTTGAATCACATGTGAAAATAAATATGAAGGTGATGATATTCGAATAATTTAGTGAGACATAGTGAGGCAAAAAACAAAAAAGCAACAAAATAATAAATCTTGAAAACGGTGCTACATGTAAATAAATGCTCCACTATTACGTCGACTTGGGACTAAGAAGGGAGGCCGTGTCGACAATGTCTAAATACTTGAATTACACACTGCAATAGCAGTTTGTGTCAGCCTTGACATTCACAATATGTTTTGAGGAAAGTAGCAGGAGCTACTCAAAATGGCAATACTGTGGTTAAACATGGAAGCCATATCATGGGGGACAGCTGAATTCTATAAACTAACAACTATTTCTGCATACAAATATGCATGAAAATAAATAACAAACAAGCTATGCTAACAACAACCATCTAATGTATAATACTGGACAGTTTCGAGACCCTGGTCCTGACAAAATGGCTGCTGGCAAGAATGGAAGGTTATAACTACAAAACACTATCTTCCTCAAGACATATTATGGTGGTTTTGACAAATGGTTTAATACTGTTACACGAAGGCAATGGATATAGGTCTGTCCGTCCGGACTGGTCAAATAAATGAAAAATATAAATAAAACTTCTTACACCAAATTATATGCGCTAGACGTAAACTACAGTTAGCGATGCACACAGGGCAAATAGCCTTGCTTGTCGGGCTTATGATTAGACGTTGTATGTGCAAAGCTGAGATTCTAGTCTCTTGATTGACAGTTTTCGACACGAGTGTTACTGAAACCCCATAAGATAATTATGACTGGACCTACTGAAATTTCTAGCAACACTGATGCAGTACTCTTTTCTAGTCATCACAGCGAGGGTGAGCACTCTGCTATAGATACACACCAAGGAAAAAACACTTCACAATAGATCAGTCAAATTTCTTAGAAAATTCATGTTTTATATTCAGTAGCAGTATAAATAAATCTACATATTAAATACAGTGTAAATATAATTAGATTTCAAAAATGTCAAAATGAAAAAGAAAAAGTTTCAAAATCTATACATGTGACATATAGTTGTTAACAGCACAAGTGTAATGAGTTGTTAGGCGAGTGGGATATACAAAGTCCATTGACTAGTCATCGTTGAAAATTCAATAATATCCACTCAACTCTTACATACACTGGGTCATACATTGGGTATGCATACACACAAGGTGTAATCATTAACTGCAAAGACTCAATACACAGAATCTGTGTAACAAAACACTCAAAAAGTCAATTGGTTGAGAACTTGGTCCCTCAAAGCACATCCCTGAAATCCATTTGATTGACCTGGTACGTCAAACTACAAAAGACAATTCAAGTCAACACGAAATGTACATCAACACCATTGTGTAACCTTTCGACATTTACACCCGAGTGTAAGTTTACACCAATATACATCTATACACTGATTGGTCCTTTTACCAGCATCTACACAGAACGTCACAGATCGTCACAGATCACACAGTTCGGACTATTTATGTAGAACAGGCTAGAGTTGGGGTGTAGCCACTCTGAAGCTCATAGCTCGGCTTCGGACACACCTCAAGTCCTTCGTGGTGATACCCATTGGCAATGAATGACACGGGAGACTTACTGGTTTCTTTTTCATTATTGTTCTCAGACAGACGAGCCGATTTATTGGGAGGCTCATTCACACTCTCATTGTCATTGTCGTCTGTTGTTTCGCCTGCCTCATCATCACCATCATCCATCACAGCATCAACTGGACTACGCCGACTACTGAGATCTTCTTCAGAGAGCTTGTCTTCCCCATGGACACCTAGTTTGCCTTCAGTTGCTTTCCCAATGAAGTTACGAATTTCAGAGAAGTAGGCATCGTCTTTTTCTTCAAGCTCATTGGTTGGTGAGTCTACAACGTTTGGGCCTTCAGACTCGTGTTTCTTCAAATGGCGATCAAGGTTTGTCTGTTGCCCAAAGCAGCGATCACAGAGGGGACACTTAAAGGGCTTCTCCTTATTGTGAATGTTGCGGACGTGACGTTGGAGGTTGGATGAGATGCTGAAGGAACGCTCACAGTACTTGCATTTATAGGGCTGCTCTCCTGTGTGAGTACGAAGATGGCGAGTCAGGTTGGCAGATCTTGGGAAGATCTTACCACAGAACTTGCAGGAGTAGCGTTCCTTCATTTTGTTTCCACTGGGAGAATAAGGATAAGGGTCAACAACCTTTTCCATCTTCATCATTGGAGACAGGGTCTTATCGGCATCTGATCGCATGAGGCTGAAGGGGCTCATTGTGGGGAATGTTGGGCCACCCATCGGGAAACGGGGAAATGGCATGAACTTAGCGGCATCCTGGATGGCCTGGAACTTCTCCTTGTCCATCCTCATCATCGTATCCATGACGAGGGGTGTGGGGAAGGGGTAGGGGAAAGGAGGAAACTTGACTTCTGGCATCAGAGGAGATCTCATCTCGCCATATACATGAGTCTTGCGGGGAGTTTCAATTGGGCTCGTCTCCTTGGTGATCTTCTTGCTCAGATCCAGGGGCAGCTCATCTTTGGTTGGGGTTGTAAGCTCGGGCTTTGGCGATGGAGTTTTCTTTGACAGGTCAAATGGAGCATCTTGTCTGTGGCTTGGTGGTGTAAGATTTGGCAGATCAGATCTGTGTTTGGTAAGACTCAGTGGCAGTTGGGGGGACATTTTGGGATGGCAGATCTCACCAGGCTCAAGACTTGATGATGGTCTCTTATGACTGGATTCGCTTTCGGCATCTGACACGGAGCTGACATCCAGATCGCTTCCTGTGCTCATGTCGGACATCTCTCCATCAGAACCATCACGCACCTTCATCTCGCGGTGGTCATCCTTCTCAGAAGAGCTGACACTACTGCCTTCAGGTGAGAGTTTCTTCTCAGGTGTGAAATATGCTGGTAGTTTGGCACCAGGTGAAATGGGCGATCCAAGGACACCTGGGAGATGTCCTCCTGGCTGCAGGACTGGGAACGTGGCACCAAAAGCAGGGTAGTATGGAAAGGGAGGGCGAGCTCCATACAGTCCCATCAAAGCTGGATTGATAGGTGTTGGCTGGCTTCCAGGTGACAGAGACATTGGTGACATCTTATCTGCTGAATAGCACACACGCATGCCGTTCCTCAGCGCCCCCTCACAGAATCGCTTGTGCTTGCTAAGGGAGGTAACTGTTGAGAATGCTTGACCACAGTCCTTGCACTTAATCTGCTGCCGGCAATCTGCGTGCATGCGTTTATGTCTGCAGAGGTTGGAAAACTGAGTGTACGCTTTGAGGCAGACTTCGCACTGGAACGGCTTCACACTGCTGTGAATGTGTTGGTGCTGTTTCAGACCGCTTGATGTGGCAAAGGTCTTGCCGCACTCAGGGCAAGCGTGACACCGTGCACCGATGTGTTGGGAACGGATATGGCGCTGTAGGTTGCTTGGGTCTGTGAAGACTTTATCACAGTTCTCACAAGGGAATCGACGTCCGATGTCGTGTGCAGTCTGAAAAGTTGAAAGGAATAAGAAATAAGATCATAAAAATCAGAGTCAGCTACTAGGATAAATATGAATTCAAATTGAATTTTCCTCAAAAATACATACTTCAAATATATATTAATACTGTGAACTTAATTTGGGAAAATCATAAAAAAGGGGAAATCTATAATATGTAAATAACAAAAAATATTATGGTCATTCAACAAAATAATTTTCACGAATATTTTCAACTAAAATTGAAGAGTTGAAAAACAGACCATATATGGCATCCTTCAAATAACAGAAGCTGAAGAATGATATAATATTCCTTAGCCTCAAAAAAGAAAATTTAAGATTTAACCTTCTGGCAAGTGGCATAACAAACATTAGCTGAATGTGCTGCTATATTCCTAAACCTTAGAAAACTAAAACTTCTGATTAGTGGTAAAACTGTCAGGAACTGAAGTATAATGCTATATTTGTAAACCATCAAAATTCTAAAATCATAAACCAAAACTTTCAACTAGTGGTATAAAAGCATGTTTTCAATTGTAAAATTCAAAGTTTTAATTAGTGGGACAACTTACCTGATGTCTGATCAAGTTGGACTTCCACTGAAAAGACTTGGGGCACTCGTCACACTTGTATTCCCCTTCTCCTGTCTCAGTCTCTCTAGCGATATCGGAGTCAGTACTGCTGAAATCAAATTGCTACAATATACACCTGTACAAAGACGGACATCTGTACAATAATATTCACCTATCAACTTGTTGCCATATTGGTTGCATTTGTTTTGAAAGATGAAAAAAAACCCCAAAACTTTTTATGATCTAAATCTGATAATCAATTTCTGAAGAAAAAAAAATCAATAAAATCAGCATTGAAGAAAAACATGAATACATTCACAATTCCAAAAACATTCAAGTTAAACATCAAAACAATACTGCAACAAGTTGTGAGAAATGACAATCATAAAAAAACATCTATACAGGCAAATGAATGAAAAGGGAAAGGTAAATTACTTTGACACGAGCAAAGAGAGTCCCATATCCTTCTCTCGCCTATCCGTAATGTACGTCCGTTATGCTACCCCTCCAACAGACAACTGTCTTGTACCCCCAGCAGTCGCTGAATGAAAGGGTCTAAGCTACCCACGATCCCTGACAATGAGAGAGAGCGTCTATGCCGGCCCAAAGCTATCCTATCGTCAACAACAGGCCAGTGTTTGAGTGATCGTATTGTCAACAGACCGGTGGTAATATCACCTTAACGCGTTTGTCGGCTGCACAGTGTGAGAGCCCTATCGTTATCAACAAACCCTAACATCCCTCTCTGCTACACAGCATCTCATTGGCTGGCGGCTGTCCAGTTCACCTGTCACTCAAATCTGTGATTTGTTGACAAGGGATTTAGATAATTCCTTTCATTGCTTGCTTTGCCTGGCGGAAGTCATATTGCAAACATTTATTGGAATTTCAAAGTTTTGTGAGAGGATCTGTTGTCATTGGACAAAAAATCCTGCTTGGGGATTCTAACTCTGTGAATGCATCACTGTCACCTATTACCTTGGTTAATGAATAGATTTTCTTCATTATCAGTTTACACTTGCAATCATTTGATAAATACCCACACTGATAACTCTAATACAGTAACCTGATTTTCCAATTTACAATCATATATGATTATTTGTTGCTCAATGCAGTGTCCGCGGAATAAAGAACTTCTATTCGATTTAGACCCTGTTATCACAAACCAGATGATTTAGGAACTTTGTATGGACTGAAAACCCTATACATTGAAAAGAAAGGCAAATGTAATAATTCTGCCTTACAAAGGAATACTGACTTTAAACAAGAATGATGCGAAAACATATTTTGGATTTAATTTGAATCACTTGGTGATTCAGTTTTGAAATTAGAAAGCTAGTGGTGAATATGTTTTCGGTATCACAACTGATGCACATAACTGTCCTCGTATTGTGAAAAGAAAGAATAATGTTTTCATCCAAACACTCCATATCAAAACATGCACTAGATAACATTTTAAGTTTTGTGACTTTTTATGGTCTTCATGCATCTTTTAATCAAAGATATTTTTTTAATAGTTTTGTCATCATACTCTGACATAAAATTATGTCGAGACTAAATTACAGACAACACTTCTATTATTTTGTAAGTCATACACAATAAACATTCACCAACACTTACAACCAAACCAAATACATCAAACATCAAGATGCTTCAACAAAATATTTCCACTCAAACTCAGCATGCTGATGAAGCGAGTTAATCAACTTAACGCTTTAATCACACAAAATTCTAAATCCCACACATTGTTTCTGCCCATTCTGCAGTCATGAACTTGAATACACATGCAGAAAAACGACAGACTTACGCTAAATGATTTTATGTGATGTGATCACCTGGGAACTGAGAATAAATCAAGACGATATTACCAAAATAATTTTCATAACAACCTCGGAAACTAAACCTCACAAAATAATACCTATGTATAGGACAAAAACATTAATTACACATTGCCTGTAAAAATTTGACTAAAATGAAACCAGGATGGAATAACTTGCAGCAAGACTTCTTACCTTTTACTTTCTGCCTCAATATGGTCGCCAGAGTCTCGGGTCATGGCTTGGTAAAGTGCAGCGGAGCGACCACAAACATAAGTCTGATGGCGGCGTAAAGCAACTTTGGAACGGAAAACTTCACCACACTCAGGGCACGAGTATGTCCGATCTTCTGGAAAAAAATAGAAACCATATTAATCCAAAACTTCAAATAAAACTTCACCAAACTAGAAAAGGTATTAGGGTTTAATAACTTGCAGCTTCCAGTCAATACCCAAGTCTTCATCGTCTCATTAAGTAAAGAGTAAGACGGTTCATTTTCTAGATTTCCATATGATATTCTTTGTACATAAAGTACTACAGAACAGCTGGAAAACCATTTCTGAAAGACAGATGCAAATTACCAGAAATATCTATACACGTTAACTTCACACGTGGGATGAACATTGACTGTGTGGCGATTTCTTGTCCGAGGACAATTCTAGCGACCATATGTCACATCACTCTTGTACAAATTAAGGCTAGGCGGTGGGCATTGATTGGCTGTTGAGATAATGTGTGTCGTCTTAATGATATCAGTGCTAATGAATGTGACTTTGTGAGCTGCAAGAAGAGGTGACACATCATACTGTCACATTATCACACCTGTCAAGGTAAATACAAGTAAAGTAGTGGAAATACTGGGTAAAACGAATAAAGTGCATCAAAATACAGAAAATCATACAGAGGTTCAATAAATGTTACAATGTTAAATGGTTATTTTAAAAAACACCTACTTGAATTATGAATTTTTCTATATTTCTAAAAGCTTTTGTCTGGCACACTTTGCTTGCATATTAAAATAAATGACACATCCAAAATATTACCTTCTGAAAAAAGCTCCCATGACTCTTAAAAGATCTCATTGAAATATTCACAAGAGTATAATTGATGAAAACCTATTGTTTTCAATTTCAAGTACTTTGAGAGCCAGAATCACAATACAATATTTTCCAAATCTCTTAAAAGACTGTCTTTTAATGGATAAAGAAATCTCCAGGCTTTGACAGCTAATTGTGACGGGACAAAGAGACTGAATAACTGCATTAGCTCGGCAGGTGGACCACGGAGCACCTATAATGTTACCTTATAAACATAATGAAATTAAGGAGACCAACAAGAACCTTTAAAACCCTATCAATTAATTAAACTGTCAAAGCTTAACCATATGCTAGGATGAAGCGTCTTTTATCCCACATCATCAGCTGGCCGAACGATGTATAACTAGCGTATCCTACCCCTGCATGTTCTCTGTCCTAGTCTCCCTGTCCTTACTGGCCATTATTATCAGAAATCGTACAACAAGAAGTGATTGAGGGAGCTGCAGATTTGTCCCTCGTCATATCCACCTGGTACACCTGGCTGCGAGACAACTGTTTTTACCTGACAGCCACCTCACGAGCTTTATCCTTATCTCTGCTCTGAACCAGTCTGCCCAACACCACAAGAAGCATATAAACTTGTAATCTTGCCTATCATAAATTGAAGCTATTGCTTGCTTGAATATCATAAGCTTTTCCCCATCCGAAGTGATCTTTGTCAACATGGGGTTTTGTGTGTCGATCAAGCGGAGAGGGGCGGGACGGGAGGGTGGGGGGAAGGAGGCTGAAAAAGGGACGACAGGCTATAAAATAGGAGGACCCTTGAATTGGGGATATCGTGATAAGGCGGACAAGATAACACTGATGAATGGACAATAAATACTTGGAATTCAACAGGTGTAACAGTAAATCTTTAGTGGACATTTGGGGATATTTTTCCAAAGTACAATCATTTTTGTAAATGACATGAATTTAAGAAAATGAATAAACATCCCTATATTCTAAAGTAAAACCTTGATTCTTTTCTACTGAATAAAGTTGTACAAATACCTGAACTCGACTCTCTGTCCGCTTCTACAAGATTCTCAGCCAAAGACCATATATCCATTGGACAGAAAAACACACTGTTGTCACTACTCCAGGTAAAACTCACTACTAATACAATGTTTCTATCTCTCTAAACATTTTTTTATTATTGTGAGAACCCTTGAAGCACAGGTAGCTTAAGCCCCGCCCCCTGTCAGCCAGCCCACAGATGACCATTGCTCTGATAGGCCAGCTTGGGTAATTAGCGAGAATGTAATCAGTGTTGCCTGTCAATCATTCGCAGGTAGAAAGTCCTCGTTATACTGCTGAACAGTGATACCTGGGAGGAGAAGAGGCAGGCGGGTTATTCTTGGCCAACACAATGTACTATTCAACTTGCCCTAGGGGGTAGGGTGTTATAGTGAGGTGGGAGGGGAGAGGATCAGTGGGGGTTTAATGAGGGGCGCCTTGCTGGTGTTAAGGCCTTGTTTTGATGGGCAGTAAAGGTTGAGACAGGAATTTTATCTTGATGTGGCTGTTGACAAACTATCAATTTTAAATCATGAATTAATTCTAGCAATTTTTCCCAGTTGAAACTAACATCAAAAGTTGAATATCAAATATTATATGCAATTTTCTTTCCAAAAAATAATCTGCACTTTACAAATATATTGGTTAGGAGTTGTTTCTTATATTTTATGGTTTTATGATGATGATGTGTCTAAAAAATTATTAAATAAATTCATAACAAGCCCAATCAGCACTATAATGAGGCACTGGCAGGTGAGGGGAGTCAAAAGATGACACAACAATAGGAAAGGTCGGAGGTTACAAATAAACCCTAATTCATTCATTGCTGGCCAATAGCCCTCCCTGAGAAAAATGTTACATGGTATCATGACCTCTCTCATGACCTCACACTGACCAATCAAAAAAGAATATAGACTCAGCACGCTGACAATGACCAGGGGTCATCGCAAAGAAGCATCAGCCTTTTTAAAGAATATTCTGACCCATTGTCAATCATTTCTTTATTTGCTACAACTTTCTTCACAGCGCCATCTGTTGGCTATTGGGGCATGATCACCAAGTCAACTTAAAACATTAAATACGTGAAAACACTTATAAAGCCTCTCGCAGAGATAATGTCCCTCTCTATGGGGTATTCTAATTGAGCTGATGTACCATCTAGTCCAACAATTGGAAATATTGACCAAGTCCAGCATAGCCATTGTCCAGGTATTGTCTGTGCAATCCTGCTTTTTGAATGACCCTGGGTGAAGATGAGAAGCACACTGTCACCTTATCATAATACCACCTTGGTTTAATATTGGAGTCAGACATTCAATACTTCATACCAAATTAACTCATCAGCTTAGCCCATTGTAAACATACTTAAAAATATTTATTTTTTCACAGATATAAAAGGATGAAATTGTATTCATAAAGACATTTTTGCAGATGCACCTTTCCTGAATGCTCCTGTCTTTACTGAAAAGTAAAATAGGAAATATTTTGTTGATTAAAAAAAAGGTGAACAGGCAAGAATTTAATTCAATCTTTGGTGAAATACGAACAATAGCAAATTTGAAAATAATATGAATAGAAGGCAACAAAGCAGGGACGAAGCCGACTGGTGGGGTTTTGAAGATCGTACGTGAAGAGTGAGTGAAGAGTGACTATTGTCGTGGCTAGGCACGCGTTACTCGCTTGCCTCAGTCTGCTGCCAGGTGGCGCAGACAGCTGCTCGTGAGCTTTGTGTGGGACCCACGCTCTGATCCTCTGACTACCTGTAACGGGGGTAATCCTCGCCAACATGTCATAATAGAGCTAATTGTTTACCTACAGGCTTGCTTCTCGGCCTAGCGTCCTAAAGGAAAGATAGGACGTCATCTGTTGCAGACTGCCTTTTGTCTCCCTGATAAAGGGGGAAGGGGAGAGGTTTTTTTCAGGGATGAACTCATCAGCTGGAGTCTATTGCAGTGAAAGAAATTGGCACTTGTCCTATCATCCTTACCAAACTGCCCAATGGTTAAGATATCATGGCTCGAAATTATTAAACAATTTTGCGATTATTATGATGAGTAAGTAACTGAGCTTAGTTTGACACCACATTTAGTGGTATTCCAGCAATGTCATGACAGGACACACCAGAAATGGGTTTCACACACTGTACCCATGTGCAAACTGAACCCGAGCCATTGGTGTGACGAGTGAATGGTTTAACCACTTGGCCACCCAAATGCCCAATTATTATGACTCGCTGGATAAATATATAAATTTCTATAAGTGTTGTGATGGCAGAATGTACTTTTAGCACTGTCAGGAAAAGAATTTTTGATGTCATTTTGAATTCAATTCTGAACTAAACATAAGTTCTAAACATAAATATATCTACTTTATACCTTCATTAATGTCGCACTTAAAAGTGTTGAATTCAAATTCTTGACATTTTACTCTTTAATTCACAGACCATATGTCGTTTAAGCTCAATCCAAAACATCAACTTTTGCTCCATAAAAATCTTCTTTACACTGAGCAACTCATTTATTCCGCTTCTCTTGAGAAAACATGAAAAATGAATTTCAATGAAGAGAACGGGGGATGTTTAGAATATACACAGACATTAAGGTGGCACACAGATCAATTACATGGCAAGTTACCCCTAGACCCAATTCACTACTTGATACACGACATGACTAGTTCAGTAATTCCCTACAAAATGACACCACTAGATCTATTTTTATCCTAATTTCAACTGCGCTTGGGAACTTATCAAAATAGACAATGCTCCTGTACCGAGATGTGTTGGAGGCACACGAGAAAAGATACACAGTTGACCGGCGACATTGTTAGCAGACAACTCTGTCCTCCATACGTACATGATGCATCAGTTATTAGCCCTGTGTAGTCATTCCATCTCGATATAGTGACAGTTCACATTGCCACTCAAGCGTAAACCTTGTACCTGGATGCCCACAGTACACACAGCTTTAGATACTACTTACAAATAAAGCCGTTCATAATCATTTCATAAAAGCATGTACATTTTCTGACAAAAATTACATACTTTTCCTGTTTTAAGGAAATTGGAACAAGGATACAGCAACAATTAATGTGAAGAACATACTTGATAATGGATTAAGTAATAAATCAAATGAAATTTATACTGTTGGTATTATGCACACTGAAGAGTGGAGATATCTCACATTTTCCCGTCCATGGTTAGCTGTCAGGCTTCCAGGAATGCTTGTGTTATGTATGTTATGCCAGCTAGCTCTACTTAGATTGTCCACACTGTACAACCCTTGCCTGACACAAATAACCACCAAATCAATAGTGAAGACAAATTAGAGGGTACATTTTCATAAAAACAAATAAGGAAATATCATTTAGTTGACGGAAATATTTACATCTGCAATCAATCACTTGTACTGATAATTATTGATGCATCATTAAATAAGAACTGACAATCCCCTCCCCCACTCAACCCCCAACCCCCGCCCAAAGAACAAAACAAAACAAAAAACAAAACCCAGTCATAAAGTTGCAAATAAATTGAACTGAAATGAAAGAAATAATAACCTTACCCAACAAAATTAAAAATATACTAACCTTCAAAAGAAACTAGTACATCTGCTTGAAATTAATTTCAATTTATCATAAACAAGAACTTGTCGAAATAAAGTTTTTGGGGGGTTTTATTGAAAAAATACTGGCCATAGTTTTACAATGAGATCAAAATAAAGTAGAAAAATTTTCTAATAAATATGACATGAAGGGAATAGAAAACTCTAGATTAAATATATACTGATCTTCAAAAGAGCAGTACAAGTACTTGAAACTTACACTGGGTGTCCTGGGTAGAACTCAATGAGGAGGGACAGGCAGCGACATGGAGGGGTGGTAAGGTACATGCTCATTACACCCCCACCCCCCAGTCAGTTGTATTATCTTGTCCACTATAACACCCCTATTTCCTGGGACACTGAGCTACACAAGGTTAGCCAGAACAGATCTATTGTAAGGGATTACAGTGACTTGAACGCGTGTAGTTAGTTTTCGTAATTGCGTGACTTGGTCCAATAATACAGTTTGCTACTGACAGGTCGATGATAACATTTGAAGTCATCCTTATGTGCACTCGGAGCGATTGACACGTTGTTTGAGTACAAGAGCTGCACAGACAATGTGATTGTCATGATACCTGGCACCTGTGTTTTCCTCAACTCGTCAGGTATTGTTCTCGACAGGTAGATACAGGTATCTTAGCAAACACTGGTATCATTGTAACAGGTCTCTGTTAATACAAGTACATCACCTTTAAAGTAGTTTTTGCACTCTAATGAACAGATATAGTTTGGTTGTGATCTGCACACCTTCGTGAAATCAATCGGCTTATGATCATTCTCGACATGCACCTTGGACAATACAGTTGATGTTACCCATTGACAGGCAGGAGATCGGAATGTTTAAGCTTTGTTTAACAGGAATGCACCTATTCTAATTACCAAAAGCAAACATCATTATATCTTGTTTCAACTTGAACATTTCAAACCAAAAGGTTTAAAGAACATCCCTTATTTAAAAAACAAAAATTTTGCTGAGCTTGCAAAAATCACATTTTAAATTATTTCATTAAAATTACACAACATTAGATAAAATTTTAAGCAATTAATGACAATACCTTCAGGAGTGCCAATGTCCTTGTCGAGACCTCATCAGCAATACTTCTAAAGATTTAGGAATCACCAATTATAGATGGTTCAAGGAGCAATACTTTTCTTCAAACCTTGACACAATTAACTCATCAAACCGCCATAACGCCCGCTACCACCTCTCTACTAGACACACATATCTCACACAGTATGAATACCTTACAATGATCACCTTTACCTGTGCAACAGGTGAGCAATAGTTTATGGGCAGCTAAAACAAACATTGTGTCATAGGTAAAGGACAATACCTGGTCCTACCTGCCTTGTATTGTTCCTAACGAACACATGAGTGCTCCCATCTCTACCTGTCAAGCTACTGTGTAACTATTGCTACCTGTATTCTCACCTGCTTATAGTCTTAATTGTTACCAGGAAAACAAAGCTAGCCAAATACCTGTCATAAATCAGGGGTCGTTGAATCACTCACACTGGTCTCACCTGAGGTGGTGATTCCCAAGTCCCCTTTCACCTGTATACTGAACAAGTGCCACTTAACACCTTATCATAAATGCAAACTATCACAGTTTTTACACGACGTATCACAGTTTCAAGTGTTTATCTCACTAAACTGTTACCAAAGATACAAAGTAATTTCTACATAAAAAAAGAATTTCTGATTCACCAACATTACTTAACATATATATATACATATTACAAAATAAAAATTGAAATTGGCAGGGCAATGTTGCAACACACACACACACACAACTTTGGGATGCTATCTTATTATATGGGTATTTATGTAGTGCTATCTCATCTACAGAAATACTACTCCACATGTGTGTACACATGAAACTGAGTTAATCACTCCATAAAATACATTTATAATTTTAACCTATTGAGGGGGACAGCCCCAAAATGTTGTGTACGTACAACATACAACGTGTAATCAACACCTAAGCTTATTTTCATCAGGTCAAAATACTTACGATGTTCTCTTATGTCCCGAGTCATGTTTGTGAATAAATATAAGAACAACTTCTATTCCTTGTAGTTCTACTGTACAGGAGAGTACCTGTCTTAACGAAGTTCCAGGTGAGATATACAGGTAGTCCATAACTCATAGGTATTTATCACTTGTCACAGCTCAGCAGACATGTACAGGCTCATTCAAGCATCTAATTGGGGACACTAATTAACTCAATTGATATGTAGATACAGGTGAAAGCCAATAAAGGATAACAAGATGAGAGATACCATACCTGTTGATACAGGTAATATCTCCTGGATTCATCAGTAGTTACTGTCAGTTACATCTAAATGATCTAATTAATTAGCATTATCTATACTTGCTTAGTAATTAATTAATGTTGTTACTGTCATCGGTGAACGGTGTCAAGTTGCCACTGAAGCTGTTATGGATGAAGGGATGTGTGTTGGATGTTTTTGTTGTGATCAGATAGATCAGTATTCAGAAATATTGGTGTCAATACTGCCTGACTGATGGCTAAATTGGCTATTGCTACTTTAATGGACAGTTTATTGTTGACATATATATTTATATTAAAGGTTCCTTACAGTAATAGGTAGCATTTTTGGATTGTGCATTCCTAGAGGAACATGCCATTTCAAAAGGCATTTTGTAATCCTCACATGCATTTTGTAATCCTCACATGCATACAGCTGTAACTTCAGTGTGAAGTAAATTTCGAAAAAAAATATTTCTAGAAATATCTATGTGGATACACAGTGCTACTTAGAATCCCAAACATACCATATATTACATTTGTGTGTCAAATAGGACATCATGTACAACAAGTTTCAAATAAGATGTAAACATGTATTTAGAAAAATATACATTTTCCTAGAAATATCTATATGTCAAAGCAAACATCACATAGATCAATGGATTAATATTAAGGAAGATGAAACTGAATGATATTGCCCAGGTATGATGTATTTATCACTTCCTCACTCTCACTAACTAATGCCACCTTACAAGATACAGTCAGGTAAACTATAATTACACAGGTAAATTCAAACAATTAGTCTTGGGATACAAAATATGTTCAACTACTCAGCCTTTTGAGAGAAACTATATGAAAGGAGAAATGATCTACACTGTACAACTATCAATTGTGAGAATTGTCACACCTCTCTTATGAGAGTAATCACATGACAGAATAAATTCAGAATTCTTTAAATGTAAACAAATCTATTAGTGAAACCATTACAGAGGAAATCAGACCAACAATAACATAAGGTAAGAAATGGTATTCCCACAGTATTAGCCATCACTTATGAAGCATCTCTTGAATAAGTAATAATTACAGGTAACAACAGGTAAATCATATGTAGTTCACAGGTAAAATAACTTATTCCTTCATGATTGATTCCAAGCTTTGCTCACTATAGTTGTCCAACTTGAGTCCTTTCAGCAAGTGTGCAAGTACCTTGATAACCAGGTAACTGCAGGTAAAACACAGGTAAGAAACTTACCTTCTTCTATTTTGTGCATAGCCATAGCATCCAATTCCATTTCTGGGTACAGAGCTTCTCTAGCATACAGCAGCATCTCTTCTCCTGGGTGAATGTCCCTCACAGCTCTGTAGTACACCTTTAAATGAGGACACACCTGTCTTAATTACAGGTATACATTCTTTGATCTAATTTCCCCCAGCAAGCCTTCCCACGAGCAGCTTACAAATAAGACAATGGACAGTTTAACTGTGTATTGTATCCTCTTAATAAGAGACAATAGTCAGTTAATTGTTCATTAGAAAAAACACAGGTAACCAGGTAGCATTTGATGTGCTAATTACCGATGAGATGACTTCATCATCAAGTGACTGGGGGATGTGATGATAGGTGTATCAACAAGAACTGTCCCACAGACCGGACTACCTTTATGGTCACCTGATTGGTCAAAGCTAATTAGCTTCAGGGACAGAGGAAAGGTAGTGCTTCAGGCTGGTTTCGGACTTGTATGAACATGTCAGCTAAGATGAAAAGTAAATCTTCATAATAGGTACCATGGACATGCAAGTTTTTGTACCTGAGGGGGGATTGAAGTGCTCAGAAAGTTCCAGGTTGGGTGTAGCTTGGGGGGATTTTTCTTAAGAGATGATGAAGATGGACTGAGAAGAATCCTGCTTGGGTGTTATAATTAGCACCAGTTTCATGGTCTAACATAGCTTTTAGCAAGTCAGTGATGAGGTGATTTGTGATGACAATGTATCAAAAGGGGGACAATTACTTACGTTATCATTGTGCGAAGAATGTTGATACAGGTGAACTACGTTCAAACACCTGACTAGCTTGGTGAACTTAATTAACTAAGTGAATTATAATAAAGTGAATTAACGTGGGAGCCATTTCACATAAATGAGATGGAGGTGATTGGGGATGTGATTGTCCATGAATGTGTGTGTGTGTGTGTATACATACACACAAACACACACATATCTTTATATATACATACATATGATTGTGAATATTCAGTGATATATATTTAAGTTATATTATGTTGTAATATGAGGTAATATGTACATGACAAAATCATTACAAAATCCAATCTCTTTAAATACTGAACAAATTAGGTGAGACATAGCAATTACAACAGTTTTAATGTTTTTCAAGTTTTCACGATTCCTTTCATGTTTTCTTAAGTTACATGTTCCATTGAATATTTATGTCCATGAAAATTTCTAGCTTCATAAAGTCTTCACATTTATGCAGTTTTCTGACTTTTTTAATTTCTTGACAGTAATTTTTTAAAACTTTTCATACAGTTTTAATGTTTGTACACATATATTTTCATAATAAATAATTTCGGCAATAATTCTCTTCTGATCTATTACAAAAAAAAGAAGATTTTTCTGCTGGCTGTTCACTTCAACCCATTCATAATGTTTCCCAACTCAAAGCTCCCAGTCCTAATTTCAGTTTGGTAGATTTTTGTAGAACCTGCCGCCATTATGACACTGTACTGACACGTCAACACTGATATATGTTTCAAAACATCAAAGCATAGGCCTCCAATTCAATAACTAGATTTGAAACATTCAAGTCTTTGTTTCTTTGATATAATCTCGACTCTTCAAAATGTTCTAGTTCAGTCCACCGCTATCACATTCTAAAGTGAACATGCATGCTCTAAAGATTTCAAAGTTGAAACTTATCAAATTTAAACTTTGTTCAATCCTTGATAAGCACTGACAAGACGTGAAGTCGAATGAAATATCCAACGAGACTTTTCGCAATCATATCACATGCCTACAGGTCACGAATCGAGCAGCCTTTTTTCATACATTTACGCTCTTGTCAAACAATACTAAATTGCTGTTATCTACAACTGTTTACCTGACAAATATGTTCTGAATATCAACTCTTGATAAAAAATACAAACGTTTTCTGTCAACTCGTCAATGTATGACATGAAAAACTTAAATGATGATCACGTTATCAGGAATGGAGAGACACAGATGGTTGTCGAGTACCAATGTTTATCCTGCTCAAACAATTAATACAATTTCCTCATTTTGTAAATCTAACCTCACAACTACACTGACTGAGATCAGCCGTCTCTGATCTTCAAAGCTTGTGTAAGTATTGGACAAGATCTATTGTCAACCCGTTATCATACCTATAAGCTTCAATACAAATTATTGCAGTCCTAAATTCTGTTTTTGAATGAAAAAATGCTAAAATAAACACGCTACCTAAATCTGTTATCAACAAAGTCAAGTGACTATCTCTGTTTGAAATTTCATCAATCAAATTGTAGACAATGGTCATACTGTTGGAATTAAAGCAGACATACTTTTATCTATACCCAACTAGTTGTATATCACCATTATTCAATATCCGCTTCTTTGACAGGAGTAATACATGTTTTATACAATGCCAATATTACACATAAGAATATCAATATAGATTTTACCACAATTGATTATCAAATCATTACTCAACTGACATGTCGTTCAGTGTCTGAACAAGTTGTTAGGAAAACACCGTCTCCAATCTGACAAGTCATCACGTGTCAACTATGCCAAAACAGCTATGTGTAACCCAGTGAAGCAATTAAAATCCTCCTGTCTTTGAAGTGAACATCTATTCTTCTTCTATTACTAAGTAGCTTAATCTCCTCAGCATAATACACTGAAGCACATTTCTTCACTTCGCTAATTTGCAGGTTTTCACACATAATCCACTAGATAATCTGGATTAAAGCAAAGATTGCTGGCTAGGGTCTCTTATCTACAAGGTTTCATCTATCGGATTATATCCTCTGCTTGAGACGGTCAAGTTGGGAGTCTAAGTCCAGATGTCCGAACATCAAATCACGGACTCTCTTGTAGACGTGATATACAGTTTAGTAAGTGAGGATTTCTTGGCTAATCTACCCCTAATCCCTCTGATCTGGTCCACAAATCACTAGGGGTTCACATATTTAATGAGTTTAACATTCATGACCTAAACATGCACATTTTGTTTCACCTTTCATCAAGGTACCTTTTGTGTGGTGCTCTCTGGAGACGATGAACGTTATGGATAAGAGGTTTAAACAGCTCACAGTCTTAATAAAAATCTGACTTTAATCTAAGCTTATGTCATAGTTGCTCTCTGAGTTCAAAAGGTAATTAACATATTTCACCTTCTTTTGGGGTAACAAGACATTCCACTGGCAGAAAAAAAATAACTATTACAAAATACTAATACGATATATTTCTTTCTAGTCAAATGGCATCAGTTTGACAGATGTAATATTGTAACTGATCACATTAAATGTTACTGTTGCTAAGATTTGACAAGTAATTTAAAGAGATCTAAAATACTTAAAGAAAATCTAATGCAAATGTGAATCCTTATTTAGCCCAGAAATGTTTTTGGAAATGAAAATGCTACCAAGAAAACGAATAATAAATTTTGAGTGAATGTGTTGGAGATTTACAAATGACAAGCACAATCGCTATCTGACTCAAGAGAATTAACGTGATAAGACGGCTAAAGGAAGACCTGGTCACATGACCTTGCATCTTAGGACATTGGATTACTTGCTTCATATTTACGTCCTAAGTGAATCTTAGGTTCTTCAAAGGACAGACAGAACTTGGAGAGCTCTTTCAAAACATTCCAATTTCATGACATTAATAAAAATATGTTTTCAATGGCTGGCATAAACCAGGATTTAGCCAGGCATCTACTTTTAATATCTCACTGAGCTAAAGAGGTCTCGATGACAGTCACTTTGGGATGTTGTTAAGAAATAGACAAGATAATGTGCTGGGTAGAGAGTACAGAGGGACAAATATTTACTGCCTATCGTGTCGTGTGATAAGACAAGTTCAAAGACATTAATAATGATTCAATTTAGTCTCATCTTCAGTTTCCGTCTGATAGCAAGATGGTTCTTATGTGTCGGCTGTTGAGGCGATGGTTAAACTTCAGCTGTTAATGGACCTTGAGGGGTAATGCATCACTTGGGGATATTTTGAGTAGGGTATTTGTCACAATAAGTGGGTGGGATGTTTTGGGGTGGGGTGTGTGTGTGGGTCAGCAAGTGGGTGGGTTGGGTGTGAGTGAGTGAGTGAGTGAGTGAGTGAGTGAGTGAGTGAGTGAGTGAGTGAGTGAGTGAGTGAGTGAGTGAGTGAGTGAGTGAGTGGATTTGTAAGTGTTTTTGACAGCAAACAAGCAAGACTGACTGAGTGAGTTTTTACCTTTACTGATGACCCATTATGTGTGATTGATATCACAAGATATCACATCAAAAACATGCTTCACTTCACAACTTTCCCTTTTTTACCGTCCCCATTATCAATTAAGCTTAGTGGGTTGGCGCCATTTTGCTTAACATTACAAAACCTCAACTGGGTGTTTCTAAAATGTTTCAGTGTGTAGGTATGAGGAAGCAGATAGCTCAATAGCTGAAATACAGTGCAGACGACTCCCATATAAAGTATTTAAATTAATCACATTTGATACAAATTGAAAGTAGGCAATACGATCATCCAAGAGTGAAGGAATTTATCTTATAAAGAATCACCACAATGCTGGCACAGAACCTCAGAAACAGAACCACTGTCTGTCGCCACTTTTTCCCACACTTCCTCAACCAATATGGGTGGTAAATTAAATTACCGAAAAAAACTGACATAATTTCATCCTATTATTTCCTTCTGACGCCAAGTCATCCCTTCCCAGAATGCCGTGTCAGGACCACTGCAATATTGACCATCAGAAGACTATGAGGATCTGGTCATGGCTGAGAGTTGCCTGACGTGTCGGATGGGTGGAGGATTAGACTGCAGGGAACAATACCCCCAGGGGGCATTACCAAGGATGGGGGGGAGACATGAGTATCAACACAGAAACGCTTCATTTATTCACACACATTGTGGGAAAGTTGTCAGATCGTAATAAAAGAGTTAATATGACAACACTGATAGTCAAAATCAAGCTGTGACGAGATGTGAGAGACCAACCTCAGTCAGGACTGGCCTGTTGTGGTTGAGGTGAGAGTCAGTCTATTGGCCATGAACACATACAGAGACATAATGTGGACATAATAATTGTTGTGCTACAAGCATTTATCAAATATTTATGAATAAATACTTGTTGATTCTAGACGTAGCTCAGAGCACCAACCCATACAGTGAGCAAAATTTACATTGGTCCTGTGGTCCCTTGTTAGTAAAAAATTCATTAGGACCCCTAAATGGTCAGTTTGCTGTGATCCTGTTGGCCACTGATTTTTGTACTGATAGTTAAGTAAATCCATATACTACTACGACTAGATATTTGTATAGCTATACAAAAATCTAGTCGTAGTAGTAGTAGTAGTCGGAAAAGGTTTCTTTTCCTGCTAAATACAATAAACTCTCCCAACTGCCCAATGTTATTCTGTAAAAAAATCAGCATTTGTTGGCAATTGTCACACAAGATATTTCAGTTAGGCTGACCCTTTTCTAAATGATACATTTATGACATAAAGCTCAACCTGACCGTACACTGACATAAACAAAAACTTAAATGCAATCATTTCTTGAAAATACCACCTACTACACTACTAACGGAAACCTTTTAACTTGCCAAATTATCTAATGTTAAACTTAAATACATTTATTTAGTTAATACACATTTCAGCATAACACCAAGTGATTTATGTCCAGTAAAGATCATTAATTACATATTGACAAAAAATTGACGTTTCAGCTTAAACACTATGCATAAATTATCATCAATAATAAATTGTCATGTGGACAATATCATAAAGTAAACCAACAGTAGATATTTAATGGAGACAATATCATTCAGTACAACATCATTTTCAGCTGTCTTCCTCTTCGCTCAATGTGGATATGACTTATTGAAAATCTTTATGCCAAGATGTTGGTGCATCAATGTAATTTGTTTATGAGATGCTATCGTCCCGCCAACAAGCTATCACAACACGTGTGACACCAGTTTGTAAGTACTATTGAAACAGCTTAATTTATTGCTCACATGTTTCGTCTCCTATAAGGACAACAATAAGACATACACATGAAAGGATATAGATTCTGCAGCTCAATAGAACATTATAATGACAAACTGCGACAGCCATTGTCATGTTATCAACCTCATTCAAGACGTGGTATCAATTTTAATGCAGTGTAGCAGGGATGCACACCGCATGGTCAACGAATTTCTGCATAAACATCGCGAATATAACGTACTAAGGCTTAGTTGGCAACAGATGGAAAGATGCTGGCCTCTTTCATGCTGTTGTCAGAAGGAGATAATTGTCCCCTGACAACTACTATTGAATGGTGACATCTTGATAAGGGATTATTTATAGTAGAAGTGTAGTGATAATAATTCATGGTCGAATAACATATACACAAGCAGCTGAGAAATTACAACATTTTAATAACTTCCAACGCAGAAATGAGTTGTAACTATGTGCACGAACTGATGTTCCGCTGCAGTAAAATATAGATTCTCTTTAAATGGGTCATAACCTCGAGATAAAAACAGACTGCAAAAGAGATCACGAGACAAGAAAATAATAAGGTTTTGAAACATCTTGATAAACTGAAATTTGTATTTGTCAGTATCACAGTTTAGACTTTATCAGCCTGTTTGTAGAGTAAATTTCATCATACTTTTTGTAAACTTGTTATAGAATGGTGCAGTGTTTATCACTAACCACATTTTCTATATTTTAATCAAACTTATATTAAAATGTTGCAGCATTCAGCTTTTAGCACACTTTTCATAAGCTTTAATCACACTTTTCATAAGCCTTAACCACACTTGTAAGTTTTAACTACACTTTTCATAAGCCTTAACCACACTTGTCATAAGCTTTAATTACACTTTTCACAAGCTTTAAGTTAACTTGTTTTAAAATGTTTCAGTATTTAACTTTAATCACACATGAACTGTGTTAGAGATAGCTTTCTTCACACTTCTATATAGCTATTGCTGTGTTTAGCTTTTTAATTAATTATTTCATGGTATGTGCCATAGTTGTTAGAATTCAGGAAATATTTTCTTTAGTTTTGTGGAGCTTTGTGATTATTTATTACTGCAGCTGAGTGTCACAGAGGTTTGTTTTTCTTCACATGGTAGATATTTCATTCACTCGTTTGTTCACTCCTTCCTTCCTTCATTCATTCCTATCCTTCCATTCCCATTCATTCATGCATTAATTTGTTTGTTCATTCATTTGCAATAAATGATTGTTTCCGAAATTCTCGTCAGATACGCTGGTCAAATTTATGGTGAGATGTAACAAAATTAATAAAGCTATCTACATAAAATCACACTTAATTCCTTTTGTGATAAATGTTCTTAAAAGCAACAATTAGATGTAAGCAGTAAACAATAATGTTTCACATAACTAATCAAACGTTTTTCATTAATGCTTGATCCTCCAAGATGGCAGTCCACAGTGAATTGCACTACCTGATATGGCTGGGCCCTGTGACTCCCCACCCTCAACCACCCTTACCTATAGAGGAAACTGGACCAAAGGAGGAATTCTTTGGTAAATAGTAGAAAACATAAAATTGTGAAGAAAGGACCAGTGTTATTGATGTTCATAGCCATCTGTTGCACCTCAGAAGGTGTGCCAATCAATTTCAATTTCAGTGCCTCAGACAAGACGAGATGTGATGATCTACATAATCAATCCCATCATCATCATGACCAGTGCTGGAGGGTGACACATGGACATCGGGAGAGCGAACAGAGAGAGGGAAACGGGGGTGACACGTGGATATGGAGAGAGAAAGGAATATGATGTATCTTATAAAGAAAAAGACTGGATCCAATCTATAAATTTATGTACAAATCTGAGAAAGAGAGAGAGAGAAAGAGAGAGAGAGAGGGAGGGAGGGAGGGAGAGAGAGAGAGAGAGGGAGAGAGAGAGAGAGATATCGATTCTTCAGGACTGTACATGGTGATACTACCAAACATTTGTGAAATACTAATCAACTATTACAAATGTTTTTATTTCGCTATAAGTGACCAGTATGAAAAACAATTCATAAACTAATATTTCAAAAGACTCTAATATTCATTAAAAATGTGTATCAGTTCAACTAACCACTCATAAAAGAAAAACAATTAATTCTACCAGCCAGTCACAAAAATATGTATCAAATTCATTAAAGTCCCATAAATACATCTATCCAAACAACTACCGACTCTACACAATATGTATCAATTCTACCAACAACTCATTAAAATATATATCCATTTCATCAAGATTCATAAATACACTTATCTGTTCTTTGAACTGCTCTTTCAAATGTGTATTCATTTCATGAGGAAATAAGTTTATATACATAATTGCTGAGATACACAAATGCTCATTTCAACAGACATCTGTCAACAATAAAAGTAGTCTTGGAGTAAACAACATATCATATTTCGACCAATGGATGACAAGACACCTATCCTGCGACTCCAAGCCATTGTATATCTATCATAATCGATTTCCAAATGCCTAGACACGATCTGTGAATGTGATTCTGGGATATCTGCACAGAACAATTTACTGTGAAAAAATGAATAGCAATACCGTTCACACATTTCTTCACAGGAGGAATGAAAAACTGAAGAATTTGTCAACTTTTTTTGCTTTTTTTAAAAAAAATACCATTCATATTACAGTTTTGAAGAAAAGTTTTATTTCACTTTACATACCAATTCAATAAAAATTATTTTCTGTTGTGTTTGGTTAAATAACATAAGACCAAAAAGTCCAGATGTCATATTCCACACTCCTACCATATAATCATGCACTAATAGACGTATTCTAATAATTCCAGTTTAATATTTAGCATTTTAATAACCATATCACATTTGCTTGTCACATTTTCTACTATCATCACATAAATGGTTAATCATCACAATAACATCTAACACTCAAAAACAACCTACTTAAAAATAATTAAAAAAAACTATTTACCTGATCGTCAACTTGAACTGCCATCAAATTTCTTTGATTCCTGTCTTCGGAACCACGGATGTACTTCATCCAATTACCAGATCCGGGATTGCTTGCGTCCACCCAGCCTTTTACCTTACCACAGTCATCCACCAGCTGAAACAAAAAAACAAGCAAATAGAACAAACTGTGTCAATATTTTGCAGCAAATTTACCAAAATTAACAACCTGTAATTTTCCCAGGCTTTCAAACTACATCCAGTATGTGTTGCAAGCTGCTCCTGGCTGATGACTGGTGTTTTGATACAGTGCTAAAAAATGTAGCGACAACAACCGACATGTGCACACTGACGTAGAGTGTGACATAGGTGTTAATGTCTTAAAAGATATGGCATAATTTTTCATACACAGTTGCACTCCCTTGCCAAGTTTGTATCATTTCAAACTAATATTAAATGCATTTTGTTGAACATTTTCATATATTTAACTTCATATGGAACAACTAATGATTCTTTAAGAGATAAATGCAGTGACTACTTTATCATGAAATAGAGTACATTTATTGAGTTAGGTCATGATGCTGTTCAATTTACGTCTTGTGAAATGTATAACAGCAACTTGAAAAAATCTAAAACAAAAGGGAATAACTTCAACCCGACCACTGGCTGTAAATTTAATCATAAGACAATCATTTTGTCTATCAGAGCTATTAAAGATGAGTACAACATGTTTTGTTATGAAATATACAGAGACATTAGACTAATGTTTCAATTGTATTATCATCAAGAGCAGTGACGGAACGTTATTTGCAATAAGGACATAGTATAACCTGACCTTCAAATTACAATGCATCAATATCGATTTAATTCAATAAAGCTGCTTGTAAACATTTTCCTCAAATGACTATATAATCAGGCAATCTCTTTACACTGAAAGCAACAATCTGTCTATCAGTAATAATAGATACAAGCAACACAGGAATTTCCATAGTCACAATAAATCTCTGTTAATAGCTGAGTCCATTGTAAGATTTTGACAGTATCCTAGCCATGGGGTGATGAATCATCTTCAAAGATCAAATGTATGACAATATTTTTATAACTTAATAACCAACAAATATTTGTATGGATATCAACAACATAAAAATATGAAGGAGAATACAGCTGTGCTAAATTTATCAAATCATCTCTTAAATGTCTGTTTTCATTTTGCAGACAATACTAATGTCTGTCTATTGCAATTATACAAAACATCATTTGTATTTCTTCTTGTACATGGGCAGATGGTCTACAAACTGAAATAAACTTCTAACACAACAATCACGAAAAAGTTTCAGAAACAAAACTGCAGGGAACAACTCTAACAGTTTTTCCTGGATGACATAAACAGTGAAAGAATATCAGAATATTTCTCTAAAAAGACTTTCATCAGAATAAAAATGCACACAATAAATTTCCTGAAAGGATGTGATAAGAAAAGTACATATACAAGAATAAGAGAACAATTTGAGGATAGTGAGTATCAGTACCTTATCTCGTGAATGGTTGCAGCACTGGCTGTCCGTGACAAAATAACCCCCAGTTAAACACTTGTAGATTTCATTAAATATTGCAAATTAGATGAATCACAGCAATGTTATGACAACAAGCCACAATTGGCATGGAGAAATCGAGAGCTGTGATTGGCTAAATCTGGGACAGACTGGGACGAGTCGGGCGTTTAAGCATCGAGTGTCTGCTCCCTAGAATTGGCAGATCTGGCTCAGCTGACTTGAACAATAGCTAAGGGCAATTCATCATTTCAGGGGACATGTCAAGCCTCTCGTCGTGTTTCTTTGATTAATTCTCAACTATCAACAAATTAGCAGGATTCGGGGATCAATTACTGTTCTATCTTGGTAATATTTTCCATAATTCGCCCACCTGCCTCCAAGTTCATAATTAATTCCCTCTCATACATGGGACTAGTCATGAATTTCCATGAAAACCAATTTTTATTTGAAAAGATACGAGCAATTGGGAATGGAATAAACTATTTCATGAAAACAACAGATCAAATTTTTATAAGGGTATTTAACTGTAGCGATAGTTTCATGGCCATTTTTCTCCCAGCAGACTTTGACTAGCATTTTACAGTGTTCATAAATACATTGCAAATCTCTTGCAAGTTTTACTTCTATACAGCTTAATTAATATAGTATTCCCTTAGGAAGTTCAGCACAATCTTTTAAATAAACAGTCAAAAACTTTTACTGAATTTGGACAAGAATTCAATTTATTCCGACTGATGAAGCTGTTCAGAATTAGTAATGAAGAATGGTTGATTACTGTCATCTGTAAAACATCAATACCAGAAAACGTTAATTCAATTGTTTTATTTAGAAAGGTGAAGAAATAAGCAAAAATTCAACTCAACTTTAATATCACAAGATCTAATGCAGAAACCCGACAGAGCCTTGAAACATACATATGACTCAACACAAAGGACACAGACTGGACTGAAGATGACTATTTTGGTCCTGAACAAATGCGCATATCGAAAAAACATTATTTCTTCTATATACAACATTTGGTGATGCCTGGTGATAACTTTCACAAATGTGATATACATGCCAGGGTTGCAAGTGCAACTAAAAGTCATTTATTAGTAGTATGAAAGTAGTATTTATTTCTACCTAAGTCACTCCAAAAGATATGAGAGCATAACATCTTTAATTCATGAGGACTCCTTTTTGGAAATACTTTTTAATTAACCTGTTCTTAACTATAATTCATGGCTGTGTAGCAGTCAATTTCTAGTATAAAAGACATGGATGGTTTGACAGAAATCCATGTCAAAAGGCGTAAAGCTAGGTCGAGATGAACTAAATAATTTTTTTAAATATAACCTACCATAAATGCAACGATTCATTCAACACTGACCATAACTGTTACCAACAAACATCCACAAGATAATTCCATCATGGTATCTTTCAAATTAATTTAATCAATTGTCAATTTGATGGACGATTCTAACTGGCCATCCACTCTCTCAGGAGTTGGAGTATTAAAGCGTTTTTCTCACAGATGAATTTATGCAGGCACTTTATTTGATACTTGAAAAGAAATAGATACATCGGAAGGCAGGAGTTTAACCCCGTTTCCCAAAGACCGATCACAACAGGGGAAAGTAACTCCCATCTCTCATTGGCGATTGCATTAATTAGGCACCCTGAATGAGATGGGTTAGAATATATCTCTCAAAGAACTCTCGTGAGACCAAGACACTCTGTGTATCTCTTTGATCAGTTAAAATTAATAACTCATTACGAAAGTGTTAACGAGCTCGTCCGTTGCGACTACCATGGGTGATGAAGCGTCTGACTGGCAGAGGTCACATGGACGATCACATGGACAAAGTAAGGAGAAGTGTGAAGCATTTGTCATTCAAAGTACGAGTGTGAAATTTATTTCGGACACAAAACAGCAATTAAAGCTGGCAATGGTGGCAGTTATTATCAATATTGTCGCACGCTATCCTCCTGCTATTCGGAAACTATTTGGCTTACGATCATACTCTAATTTTCCTCAAGTGTAGAGACGGTGTCATATTAATAAGTGATGAATGATCAATGATTAACGTTGTAATTTGTCCAAATAATGATAGATTGTATGTCACAGTTTGACAGACGTATACACGTTTCAGAAATACCTTCATTAGAATCAGCATGTCGTTATTACAATTGTCATTTCCTCAAAGTATTTCCTACTTAATTTCCAACCTAATGCTTACTTGGATGAAATGTCAGGAAATGGGTGTAGATTGTTACACTTGCAAAGTGATGTGCATTGTTTGTTTGTTTGTTTGTTTGTTTGTATGATTCTAGACTACTGCCTGTCTCAAAGTGAGTCAGTGAATGAGTAAAAGGTATGGTCTTAAACCACTTTTAGCAATATCTTATCAATATCATGTTAAAGGTCACTAAAAGTAGTATTCAATCATCACATCCATGTGGGGAATCGAACCAGGGTCTTCCACATGATGAGCGAACACTTAACCCACTTGGCTACCCGATCATCCAGCCTGGCTTAAAAAAACTGCCCACTCAGATACCATGCTGCAGTATAACATGCTTAACACTCATACGCTCTGTGCCAACCAATCCTTGTTTTATCCTGTTCCTGTCCAGCACCAGGCAGGGTAACAACATCTACCATCCTTGAACATATTTTGGTAGGGCACAGCAGGGACTGTACCACTTAATATTCATTCTCCATTCTCTCTATCCATTAGACCATGGATAATGCTTAGCATTTACAGAATTCAACATTTAGAAAAAAGGCAAACCTTCACATTAAAACATGAAGCTGAGGTTCCTGCTTAAATAACCATTGTCGAAAACCTTGTGGACCTCAACATCTGTTTTCATTGTCTGACTGAAAATTTTAAAAGTTTGCCTTCTCTTATCAAATTAAATATAGCTTAAAGTTCCACACCATAAATTCTGACAATGTCTGTGATATGCCTCAGCAAATGATAACCAGATAAAATAAATTCCAGAAAATATTCTGGCGCCACAGAATAAATGGTATAAAGGTATAAATATTCTAATTTCAATATAGATGGAAAAATCCTGTAAAAGCCCAAAACTGTAATTGTAGCATGAGCTTATAGCTGTCGTTATATGTCATTTCTGTCTAAATTTCAGGAAGCTGATTTTCCGAAAAAGCACTTGAACATAATGTGAAAACAGATCCAAGATGTTCACTCTTCTAAATCACTCCCAAAGCAATACACAATACTTGTATTTCACTCTATAAAGATTACAACACCTGTATATAAGAAGAATGTTTCACCTGTGTCTCCTCGTCAACAGGTAGATATTTCACGGCGGTACAAGTTGATCAAAGAGAAAACACCTGTTGAACGAGCATAGACAGGGTGTTGTGAGGTTTGCCTCCCATCCCCTAATCCTCCAAACAATTTCAGACTCTGTGCAGAAACGGGTCGTCTTTTCATTGAGGTGCGAAATCCTCTGTCAGTCGACAAACACTTCTTGCTTGTTGTTCGTTCAAGAAGCCAGATAAATGAAAGTTGGGATGATCTCAACCGAGGGATTCTTAATTTCTGTGATTAGGGCGTGTGATGGTATTGTGATGGGTAGGAGGAAAATAGACAACCATTCAACCGAAGAGCAGTAAGAAGGTTAGTCACACTGCAGCTTCACAACTTTTGTTTGTCGGTGTGGTGACAAGGCTGTCGTAGCACCCTTAAAGTTACTATTGATGGTGGGAGGGCGAGTGGTAAATAAAATCAGCTGACATGATACAGGGATTCGTCTTTGATCAGTTTCACGCTATCTTTGATCCTTTATACATGGTTTCATAAAATTTTATGTGTAATTTTATACGGAGCTCATCTTGTCATATTTGTGTGACATCTCAAGCTGACACCTGGGGAATTAACAATTAACTTTCATTTCTCCATCTCCACCTTTTAGTCGTTTTTCTTTAAGTGTGGGCTTTTATATCTAAAGGTTACTTAAGACATTCCTCAAATTTATCACGACTTAAAGATGTGCTGATGTATTAGTCATCAATCTGAATGCGTGTGGGTTTCATTTAACCATTTGGAGGCTGACGTCTATATGTGAAATTCAGTTTAATATTCATTCTGCATTTTTGCATCATAAAATTGTATATCTGACAAATGGACCAAAGAGCATTCTCACAAGTTCAAGTCATACCCTTAGGTCAAAAAGTTGCCTACTACTTTAAAAGATCTTTTTTAATGTTAAGATTTAAAAGGGTTAAAAGGATTTAACTCTACTGTATATGTGGAGATGGATGAAGATGAATAAGAAATATTAAAACTTTATACACTGTATAATGCTCTTGGTTGAAGTTTGCTTCAAGGATCTTACTGATGTGAGAAACATTTGACATCATGGCAAAATATACATTTCTCAAACAATTCTGACCGGAGCAATAAGATAAAATCTTCAAATTCGTATTTATTTTCTATTTTGTTTCGTACAAATGTCCATGATACCTCAGACAACAAAGCCTGTCTAAATCTAAATCCTTGAAACCAGTGACATGCTTTCATATGTCAAATGTGTTTTTATCAATTTGGAAACTTCTAAGTAATCCTATCCAAGGTTTAACGGTGGGGGGATACTTGCAAACCACAATGCTTTTCCCACAATATCTCTCAGCCTGCTGGACACTTGACAAAACCTTCGAGCTGGAGACATCGAGATTAGAAAGGAATGATACATGCTAAGACTATCATTATGTCTGATTATGTAGATTCCATGTTTCATTTGTTGTCCGTTGTTGTTGGAAATATAGGCTAATACAGGTATCATCGCTATTTCCTTTAACCTGCATTAGCAATGCATCATTGTAGTCTTTCCACTGCCATCATAATGACGTGTGTCAAACGTCTCCCTAAATCTGATCTCCAGTGTCCAACAAATTGATGCAGCTTTCTTCACTGAGAGGAAGATCTATTGTCCCTTATATCCTTTTCAAGCCCCTTGACACATGAACAAACAATCATCTTTGCAGGCGTGTCCAAGAATCTTTGGAGGTGATTGTTACGATATCGTATTGTCTGAGAGGTTGATACGAAGGTGTATCAACCAGTCAGATACACGAAGCCACACAGTTGACTAACACGCGGACAGCAGCCATGAAACACACAAGGCCATGCAGGTGTCCGTGCCCAAAAGGATTACCTTCGTCTTCTGATGTTGGCCCCGGTTGGGGTGTTTCTGCCCCGAGGGCCACACACCCCAACAATTGGGGTTGGGTAGAGTTGAGTAAGAAGCTATTAGATGTATTTAGCAAGGAGCAATGATAAAGGTTTGAACACACTGTTAGAGAAAGGATTTTGAGGACAATCTTGAGATGACTGTCCACTTTGAAGTGGACATCTTGTCTTGTTTGATGACATTATCAGGGATTGACCATCACTGTTGGGGGTGGAGAGCAAGGGTATCAACGCTAGTAATCTCTGAAAGTATTCCGGGGAAGACCTTTCAACATAATAATTACAGATAGTTTGAAGATTCCAGAAGAATTCAATCCAACCTCAAGACCACCCATATGTAATTAATTCCAGATTCCCATTTTGCAAATAATCCTTGCAAAGTCCAACAAAGGTAACAAAAGGGTAACATCCTGAAACTATGCACATATGTCCCACACATCATTGAGAACCCTTTCAACTGGATCAGGCAGAGTACCATTTCATTATCATACTTATTATTGTTGTTATTGTGATTATTCCTCAAACTATTATTAAACCTTGGTGGTGTAGAGGATACAGCATCTGCAGGTGAGCACAGAAAGTCTGTGATTTAATTCCCTCCCTAGTCATGACAATGAACAGTTTGCTGGGTCACTATTGGGTATCTATGTTAAGCTCAGCATTCATGTTTAACTGAGTGGGGTATCCATGTTAAACTAGGTGGTGTATCAACTAAGTGTGGTATCCATGTTAAAGTGAGTGGGGTATCCATGTTAAACTGAATGTGGTAATAACTGAGTGTAGTATCCATGTTAATCGGAGTGGGATATCCATGTTAAACTGCATGGGGTATCTACGTTAAATTGAATGAGGCATCCAAGTTAACGTGATCAGGGTGTCCATGTTAACCTTTGTGGGGTATCTATGTGAAACTGATCAGGGCATGCATGTAAAATTGAACAAAATGGCATCGATCAGGATTCATAGAAAAGAAGGAGTGAGTTTAGTTCTACGCCTCTTTTAGCAATATTCCAGCAACATCACAAAGGAGGACACCAGCAATGGGCTTCACACATTGTACTCAAATGGGGATCAAACCTGGGTCTTCAGCTTGATGAACAAACGCTTTAACAACTTCGCTACTCCACCACCCTAGATTTATACAGGCAGCAGTACACATCTTGACACAAGTGAAATAATCCTGACTATCCATTTCACCTCATTTACCTGGAGCCGGGGATCAGATGATGTCCTGGAGTAAACACAATCCATTTCTGATACAGGATGAAGTCTTCATCATCCTTTCCAAACATATTTCATAAACTTCTATTCTTCTTTGAAACATAAATAAAAAAATGTAAAAAAAAATTGTAAAAGACAGACAAGGCATTTCAAAGAAGTTGCTCATTCACCTGCCATTTGTAGAGCTTTTTTCTTCGCAGGAACATACACAGCTTAAATGAGACGACATAACATCCATCCGTTTGTTTACTTAATACCTTATTTCAAAGCATTCTATACAACAGCAAGCCATGCACAGACAACATAAAAACATTATAAAGGATTATTACAGCATAATGCATCATAACTCGGAAGATTGGATCCTCAAAACACTTTCAAATTCTTAAACAAACTTTCATCGAGTTTTTTGAGGTATATATTCAAATTATACAATAATCAAACGGGTCTAGTGCTCTGGTTGTTCAGCATTGCTTTCTTGCCATCTCATGAACAAATTGGCAAAGGTGTGTAAAAAATTTAATGTTGTTCTTTATGGTAGTTAATACGATTACCATACAGGCATACAACAATGTGTTAACTGCACTTGGTGTGTTGCATACAATACCTTGTCACAACGTACTGTCCGACACTCCACACACTAACACAGAGATTCAGCCGAGCTCGTGAAACCCTATTCAGACGGCAAAAACAGATATATGTGTTAATTCAGATTTGTTTCCCCCGAGTGATTCACAGTGATGGGACTTGGACACGTAACAGTTTTGGAATTCATCCCAGAAACATCATTATACTATAAAGCCCACTTTTGTCGCTTAACGTGCACAAAAAATTGATCTTCGTAGTCAATGTAGCCAATTTTCTCCAGCAGTGACCTGGTAGACACCTGTACACTAACGAGATAATACCTGTGTGTCTGTTCAACCATCCTCGTAGTAAGTCATCCTTTTTTAAGTCTGAGGTGAGTATGGGAAAGGTTATCAAGTGCAGAGACACCCCGTTTAGGCCTATTAGCCTTAGACGACAAGAAGATAGGTGTGTTGGGAGAAGAGAAGACAGGCAGGATCTCGCGATGCATTTACGGAAATCACTGACCCCACGAAGACTGTGTGAAGTTTGTCGGTGATGCTTGTCGGAGGAGCTATTAGATGACAATCTGAGTCGGCTAGCTTGTGATGGACTTGTAGCGAGCTATTACACTGACAATACAAGCTGGCATCACTGCTCTCGTGACTACCCTCTGTACCCCAGGTGACAAGACGTATTGAGCTCACAGTTTGATACACCTGGGAAATGTCACATCGAGACAAACTCTCTCACCTTCCAACTCACTGTCTCATTGAAAGTTTATGATTCATCCGATATTATTTTCAAATTTGCATGGCTCATTTTTCTCACGTAGATTGTATATTTATATCAAAACAGGGCAATAATAGGATGAATGTATTATAACAGTGTCCGTGCTAACTTTCTCACTGTATACGTGTGATTGATCAAACTAGCAGTTGGATCAATTTGATCCATTTAGACTTGAACTCTTTCTAGTGCATGTATAGAATTAGATGCGGCCAAACCTCATCCACATCAAGAAATCACTGCTAAAAGTATAGTCGATTTTACAATAGTAACTAATGCATACCGTGAAATTTTCAAGGTATCTTAATTTCAAGGCATTTTATTTTCAAGGTATTTTATTTTCAAGGTATTTCAGGTTAGAAATGCAACCTTGAATATATTACATCCATGAACTTTTCTGAACTTCAAACATTTGAGTTAAATTTCCTATGGATAAGCATTTCAACTGCTGGCAACCAATGACTTCCTGGCATAAGCAGATATTTGTTACAGCAGTAATACAGCTGTATGATGTTGTTTGTAAACAAATGAGTCTGGACCAGACAATCTAGTGATTGTCATTATGCCATATGATGACAGATTGTGTTTATGGATTGCTATGAAACAGTGATGAATTCTTTCATATTCCTTTACTTAATCATGACACAATCATTTTAATATGAAAGGTTTGAGTGGTTTTAGTAAAAAAAAATAAAACTGACACTAGCAAAGGAAAGCATCCAATTACCTGAAAAATATCAATTAGTTGCTTAGTAACTAAAATAATGAATGTCAGTTAAACGATGACCATGAAATAAAATTGCAAAATGTAACAGATTGGCTATAAAATGTCCACAATATTTATTTTGGAAGAAAGTGCCTCAAAATACCAGGCATTTTTTCTGCGCCCTGACAGGACACATCTAATGAGAAATAGCAAAGACTATCTGTGCTACTTTGATATGACTGTATCACCAACGACTTTAAATATTTCCTTGGTAAAAGTCAACGTCTCGGACACCACAGCAAACAAAGTCCAAGGAACTCTAACATTTGAGCCATGTTAATTTGCAATAGAACAAAGATGGGAGACAACGTGAAGTCTAGAACATGTCACGACTCCAATGTGTATTACCTCGAAAACAATCAGCCCAACCCAACGACCATCGAGACGCAGTTCGACTACTTACATTCATTTCTCACATGTATATTTCGACGCAGAAAAGGCCCCTTGGCACAGTTTTATTTGTACGACATTTTTGTTCAATTATCGTTATTGAGCGGTTTAATTGTTTAAAATAAAACTCCTAAATTGGATTATTTGCAGCTTCTTGACATGTTGACTGGCGGACGGGGTTAAAGACGACACAGGCGGGAACACACAAACGGCAAGTGTAACGTGTTTGTTGCAGTGTGTGACAAAATGCCGAAAATGGCCAACTTGCCATGCTTGGCGATCTAAGCAAACAAGACCGACATGACAACTACAAATTTACATTTGTACAAGTTATTTGCCGCAAACCGATTACACACACACACTGTGTGCTGGTCGTCTTCTCAGCCATTATCTTGTTGGAGCCCCTTCTCAACACATTTAAATGCTCGTCGTTTACATGGCTAAACTTCCGTCAGAATTAAATTGTGATTAAACAATTCTTGGGGAAAGTGATACCCATACACAATACTGCTGAGCAAATAATGAAAGCTTGATGAAATAATCTTATCTGCCATACCAAAATATTCAAAATGGGACAAATAAGTGAATAGTTGGTATGTTTACCTCATAACATAATGAAGTGTTGATACAAATATAACATTTTTTTAAAAATCAAACCCAAATTAAAAACCTAAAATATTCCATTTAAATAGTCTAAAGAACACAAAAACTTCATGATTTTTCAAAACGTTTTCCGACCATATTTTATGATATTAAAAAATTCTGAAAGTGAAAACATAAACACTCAATTCTTTTGCACCCGTAACACCATTAAAACAGCCACTAAAATCTTACAAAAATGCTTTTTCAAAAACTTCATACGATGATTTTTCAAAGATTCCAAAGTTGAATGTTAAAATCCATATTCAAACCTAAAAAAAGAATAAAGGAATAAACATCATTACTCATACCTTACAGAAGGAAAAGCCCAACCATTCTTCTACAACTGCGAGTAGATTGTGAGCGATTGTTATGCACAACAATATAATGTACAACAATCATAACGCAGCTATGCATTACAGTGCTGTTACTCCCTTGTGGGATATAAACAGGCTGATTGAGTGGCGGGTGTGAGAACCACTGTATCCCACAGAGAGAGTATTATACAATATGTGCACACACACTCACACACGTTGGAATTTGGAGGAAGGAAAGAAGACAGAAGGATGTGAATGGAGGACAGCTACAGGCGGTCATCACTTGGACAGTCGCATTCTTCATACTTCCTTATATAGACATTCATATACTGATCGTCATCAATCATTAGTTTATTGGCAGTGATACTCCTGTATTTGCGAGTTCAAAGGTTTTTAGTTAAAGAAGATAGAAATGAGACTCTAACTGATGGAATTACAGTTTTGTTGGAATAATCTGTTATATATTTGTGAATTGTGCTAACTTTTTTTGATTTAAGGAATAAAATGATACTATTTTTGTAAGTTTTATTATAGTACTTCCTTGATTCTTACCTTTTTAAACTTGCATAGGTCACATACATCACTCACATTTCTCCCTTGATAAATAACGTTGTATCAAATGACACAAAAAACATTATCATATCCAATCACATTTCACTAAATGTACACAGCTCATCATTAACTTCACCTAGGCATACTGATGTTATATCATACATCATTATCCCCGCATAGACATCACTAACCCCCACCCTAGACATCACTAACCCCCACCCTAGACATCACTAACCCCCACCCTAGACATCACTAACCCCCACCCTAGACATCACTAACCACCACCCTAGACATCACTAACCACCACCCTAGACATCACTAACCACCACCCTAGACATCACTAACCACCACCCTAGACATCACTAACCACCACCCTAGACATCTAAACCCCCACCCTACACATGACTAACCCCCATCCTTCACATGCCTAATCCCCTCTACCCTACACATGACTAACCCCCATCCTACACATGACTAACCACCACCCTACACATGACCAACCCCCACCCTACACATGACCAACCCCCATCCTTCACATGACCAACCCCCACCCTACACATGACCAACCCCCATCCTTCACATGCCTAATCCCCTCTACCCTACACATGACTAACCCCCATCCTACACATGACTAACCACCACCCTACACATGACCAACCACCACCCTACACATGACCAACCCCCACCCTACACATGACCAACCCCCATCCTTCACATGCCTAATCCCCTCTACCCTACACATGACTAACCCCCATCCTACACATGACTAACCACCACCCTACACATGACCAACCCCCACCCTACACATGACCAACCCCCACCCTACACATGACCAACCCCCACCCTACACATGACCAACCCCCATCCTTCACATGCCTAATCCCCTCTACCCTACACATGACTAACCACCACCCTACACATGACTAACCACCACCCTACACATGACTAACCCCCATCCTACACATGACTAACCCCCATCCTTCACATGCCTAATCCCCTCTACCCTACACATGACTAACCCCCATCCTACACATGACTAACCACCACCCTACACATGACCAACCCCCACCCTACACATAACTAACCCCCATCCTACACATCACTTCCCTACCCTACACATCACTACCCCCACATAAAAACACAACCCCCAACCTACACATCACTAACTCCACCCTCCACAACAACAACAACAACAACAACAACAACAACATCAACAACAACAACAACAACAACAACAACCTTTGATCTTACACCCTATTCATCTGAAACCCATCACTACCCACGTATCATGTTTTAAACACTTCAATAACATTATTGACATTAAAACTGTTCAACGGTACATTACGAATCTATCCCTTGCCTATCAATTACTCATTTGGACAGATACTTCAAAGCAGCGTGGCATGTTTTTCACAAGACAACCACATCTGTATGTTTTAGCAGACAGATTCGGATGTCACCAGCTGTCATAGAAACCCCCGACAGACGAGAACTAACCAAAACCTCAACAATCTGTGACAGTCATTTTATCGACGACATCGAGCTGATGTCCCAGTTAATTTTCTAGCCATTGTTTGTCTGCCGGACTTCTATTGCACTTTTCACCGTGCTAGTCACCACTGGCTTAAACTCAATTAATTACAGGTAATGCATTGTTTTCTGTCAGGTCTCTCAACATGGCTAACGCACCTGAAATCATCGTTGGCTTTGTAGTCGAAATCAATTAATGACTCGTGTAATTTAATATTGGCGATGATATCAATATTATCTGCTAAACAGATGGCGAGGAATTGATAAATCTCTTCCAACTTTTATTCCAATAAAAGGCCCAGTCACTGATAGCAAGTTGCCTCTCTGGCAAACATAAACCTCGTTAATCAATTGCGGGGATGTCGCCAGGTAGATCTGAACCAGGGAGAAGCTGCGAGTCTGGAGGGGGGGACTCTAATTGGTTGACTGAGAGGATGCCTTACTGCCTCACCAGTGGTGTTTCTAACTCTGTTATGTGGGAAACAGCCCAGACTGGGCCAACATTGCTCGTGCCCCTGTCCCATTACTATCATCCTTTAAAAGCTTGGTCAACACACTACAGGGAGTACCGTTTGCCAACAACATATTGTCTTTGAATCGCAGATTTCACTGAGCTGGGTGCTGTTATGTCATTTGTCATTTGTCAAGTGGTCTAATCAATCGCGCTAAATGATACCAATAAATGTCTCGGATTGTCCACTAGGCCTTCGATGACCTTTCTGTATTACCGGGTCTCCAATACACACAGTTACACCTCAAATACTAACTTTGTCCTAATGAATTTCTACCATATGCTATGATATTGATATCTGGACATCGGATGCGGAATGGCTTTTCAACGGCATTTCGACTTGTAAAGAGGTGCAATAGATTCTGGGTGGGAGATAAGGGAAGGAATATTAGAGCTGGTGTTGTTGGTTCTGGGATAACAATTTTATTATGATTGGACCTTCCATGACTTGTATTGGGAATGTAGGGAAAGATGCGAGTGAGTGAGTGAGTGAGTGAGTGAGTGAAAGAATGAGTGACTGAATGATTAAGTGAGTGAGCCTGTGAGTGTGTGGATTTGTGAAAAAATGAGTGGGTGTGATTGTCACTTGATTTCTGAGTAAGTGAGTGAGTTGGTGTGTGTATTTGTGAGTGAGTCATGTGCTGGTTTTCGCAATGTTTTATAGATTTCTCTATAGCATACATCAGGCCACCACAAAGCTACTACCTACTTCCTCCTACTCAAGATTATGGTAGGTTGATCTTTGGACGAGATTTGTCATGCAAATTAGGTGAGGTTGCTGTAGGGACAGGTACTTAGGGGCTGAAGTTGGTAGTTATGGCACTCAGACTGGGTGGGGTGAGGGTGGTGGTGGGGGTGGGGGCTACAGGGGACAGGGACTCAGGTTAGGGGGTTAGGGGGTGAGACTGGTACTTCTCTCAGATTAAGGTGGCAACATAGGGACAGACTAGGACAAGGGGCAGGGGACAGACACGTACATTAAGGAAGGAGCTGAGGGTGAGGCACGTGGATTAAGGGGTGGGGCCAGGCACTCAGACTAGGAACGGGGGTGGGTGATCAGGCACTTAGTCGAGAGGTAGGGGTGGGAATCTGACAATCAGATTATTGTGGTAGGGCTGGGTACAGGCACTCAGGGGAGGGGAAAGGGGCCAGGCACTCATGTGAGGGGGGTGAACTGGGAATGACAGGATTACTGGGTAATGACATGGGGGACTGAGAGGCATTATCACCAGGTACATACAGTATCATGACAACAACCTACAAGGTTTAATTGACACTTACCCTGAGTGTAGGCAACAGGAACATCTGTCTGTTACTGCTGTGTGTTTCAAGCACCTCTAATATAACCAGCACTTCACACAGAAAGAAAAAACACATATCTTCATTCAAAAAGTGGTCAATAGCACCATCCATGATTTATCACAGACAACGACGAAGTGCATACAGAACCCTCCCTGCAAATCTCTCACAGCTGAGGGGTGACAACCACAGCCATTATATTCCCTCTTCAGGGTTGGGACTTCTATCAAACGTTTCACTTATTTAACTGTTAAACTCAAAGACGTAAAACTCAAAGACCGAGGCATGCATTACATTAAGTCTGGACCATCATGAAGATAGCCACACCAACAGAAATTGGAAACCACAAGCGATATTTACAGCTCCTTCAAGACAATGGACACATCCTCTTCCGACTGAAACATGATATCAACTTTTATCTTGTAGAATTTATTGCAGATGAGTGAGTGAGTGAGTGGCTTTGAGTTGTTTTCACCAATATCCCAGCAATGGTGGAATTTGACCCTTATAGTTGAATGGTGTCACCAGCAGAATTTCAAGCACATTTGATCATCATCATATACTGGGTGCTTTAGAAGTCTAATAATGACCAGAAGAATATAATGAGATACAAAACAACTACTGTCTGATACGAGGAAAATATCAAGCGATACAACAAGAACACCATGTGATACAAGAACACCATGTGACACAAGAACACCATACAATACAGGAATACCATGTGACACAAGAACACCATGTGATACAAGAATGCCATGATAAGAAAACATCATGGGATACAAGAAAATTGGAATTCTCATCAAAGTCTGAGCAGTTGTAGTTGGTTTATCTCTCCACCAATCAGGAGACTGGCGAGACTGACAACCACTGTTCAGCCCAGGCAGCGCTTGGTGTCAAATAACAAACATACACTTTATTTTCCTGCATAAAAAAACCAAGGAGGCAAGTTCTCACGCATAAATTTGGCTCAACATGTCTATTAGTTGAGAGCACATGGTTGCGACATCTGTCTTCCATTTTGGCTCTGTCTCAACTCTCTCCCATCCTCGCTGCAGTTGATAAGGACACCACACTCACAAGCTCTTGGCTAAACTTTGTCATCTATGTCATGTGCTGAGGGACTGGTTTGGGCCATTTAACAAACTTTAGTTTGGGTCATCCATAAACCTTGGTTAAACTTATCACTAGTTTTGGTGGACACTGTCACAATCACCATTCGTGAAACACAAACACAAAAGCACATTGCTGTTGCCAGCTCAGGAAGAATTAATTTCTAAAATCAATACAGAAAACTAAAACAGATATTTTAATTGTGGGTACACCTAGTAACTGCATAGTAGCTGTTGAATTAATCAATATTGATTTAATCTTGATCAATAATGAATGATCAGTACTGACCTTAAGTTAAGATACTTAATACTCAACAGACTGATTCTGTGATTGATGTAATATTTTCAGGACAACTTAACTTCCAAAACAACTTCTTAAATCTAAAAAGATAAAATCTAGATAAGACAAAATACATTGTACTGTGATGCTGACATTTAACAAACAATAATGATATCATCATATTAAAAATATTAATTGGAAAAATTACACTTACATCAATAAAAAAAAGATGACCTGTTTGTAACATTCATCCAAAGAAGTGGAATTGTTCAGAACAAAAGGACACCAATCAAGCCATGACTAAAAAATCGCTAATTTTGCATTATTATCGTGAAATAATCAGTAGTAAATTGACTTCAGATGGCGATCCGCACTGTGACATTTGTAGGAACAAGTTTAACTAGAATGTAATTTCTGTATGAATGAAATTCATCTTTACTAATCACTTAGTTGACATACCAATCTAACGTGCCACGCAGGATGGATCGGTGTGATCGTTGCAATCAAACCAATTGATGTGCCAGAGCCTGGCCAGATAAAATGGTAATAGCACCTCTTGTGACAATTACGTAAATACCATAACACTGTAGAATTAATACTACCTTAATTAGACACACAATCATAGTCTTGGTGCACTGCAAATACGATCTTCTTGAAGTTTTAGTCCATACTATGAAATAGTGAATAAAATATCATTTGGTTCATCTTAACACTAGATGCAAAATATTATATTTCTTGAATATTCCTGTAGAGAAAGTGATATTGTAAAAATACATTAACGAGATATATAATAAGACAGACTAGCAATACTAATCCAAATGTGTTCAAGTAGTCATAAGTTGATTTTTATACATAAGATGTTCTTCAAAGTTTTATTACGAATTAAGAAATAGTTACTAAAGTACGACTTGGTTTATTTTAACACTTGTCATAAGCTGAGTTTTTACATAAAGTGTCCTTGAAAGATTTCTTCCAAACTACATAACAGTTACTAAAATACAGTTTGGTTCATTTAAATATTAGTCATGAATTGATTTTAAGGAAATTTAAGATATTTAGTTCAATATATGGTTTGCTTTTATGACTATATAACTTCATTTCACTGTTTTCTTAATATTAAATCATGAAATGAACTAATGACATGAGTAAAATTATCAAAATATTAGTAATCAAAGATTACACTTAGAACATTCATGGAAATTGTATGTATAAATGAAAGTAATATATATGAGCAAGCACAAAAAACATAGCCCTCTTACCATGAACAGAAGAATCGTGGGAGCTAGGATATGGAGACAGAATCACAGATGGCGCCAAACGCTTGCAGTGATTCCCACGGTAACCAAGAAATGCTGCGACTTGTTGCACTGTCTGTTTGGATCACACACAAACAACCTGTTGTAAGATCTCAACATCTTACGAATCCTCCCATTGGCTGATGAGCAAGGATGGACCTGTTCATGTCTCGCGTCAAGAAACTGCGCCTCCTGATTGGCCGACCCCTTCCCAATCACTGACAGTCATAGAGTCTTACTTACCCAGACTGTGACCTTAGAAAACACTTGCTTATCAGTAACAATACTCCAGCAGCTCCCCAAGATGTCTCCCCCTCTTCCTCTCTCTCCCCCAGTGTCCTCATCTAGTGGTCTTACATCTGTTTCCCTTAAACAGGACAGGGGAATTCCTACTGATTCTCAAGCCCCATGCCATGTGTTTTCTCTATCAGACAACTTGGACGTTGCATTTTGGCTGTCATCGGTGTGTGGCTTCCGTAACGACTACAAGCCCTGCACAGGAATGTTTCTTTAAAAATATCATTACAAAATACATCAGTTTTTGGACATTTTTATTGCTACTATCACTAGCTTTTTAAAATGTTTTTTTTTGTGAGTTTTTTTTCAGGGTAGTGTTTTGACCTCTTGTATCTTTCTAAATTAGTTCATGATTTGAAACTAATATTTTTTTACATCAACAGTATTTTCTGTGTCACACAGTCATGTAAATTTATTGATAAATCTAAACATATGATAACTTCAACTAACGATGCCTACAACTGAAATGCTAAAGATCCTCTAAATGTGTGAAATTTTTGCATGTTTATAAAATACATCTATTAAGATAACCCCAAACATTTCGGAGAGATTTTGAGTTATAAAGGAATTTATAGGCTATACGTTAGTTTAAGTCCTCACATGTTTTGATTACAGGGAGCATTTGGGCATTGGAAGAGTTGGGTCTGGGTGTTGATGTGATCGTGATTGTGATCGTGATCATGATCGTGAATAGTTGCAATCATGGTTGGTTTCTAACAGATTTGGACGATAACTGGTGGTATAATAAGGTTGGCTGAAAGGAAATGTGTAATGCATGTAGGTGGCAATAGCACTGGTTTAATAGGTGCTGGCATATAGGGTTTGGAGCAACTGATGTTGGTCTGAAAGATTGGTTTCATGGGTGTTGGTTTAAAGAGGTTGGTGCAACTGGAATTGGTGTAGAGGATTAATGCTTACTGTAAGGGGATTGGTTTAAAGTGATTGGTGCAACTGGTTTTGGTGTAAGGGAATATGTTGGACGGCATTGGTTTAAAGAGGTTGGTGCAACTGGTGTGGTGTGGTGTGGTGTGGTGTGGTGTGGTGTGGTGTGGTGTGGTGTGGTGTGGTGTGGTGTGGTGTGGTGTGGTGTGTAAGGGACTAGTTGGAGGGGTGTTGGTTTAAAGAGGTTGGTGAAACCCATGTTGGTATAAGGGATTAGTTGGATAGGGGTTGATTTAATGGGGTTGGTACAACTAGTGTTGGTCTAAGGGATCAGTTACAATGTGCCATTGATTAATATGTATTTTTGTAATTAGTTGTTCTCGTCATTATATGACTGAAATATTGCCCATGTGACGATAAATAACTCAGTCTCTCACTAAGGGATTAGTTGGATAGGTATTGGTTTAAAGAGATTGGTGCAACTCGTGTTGTCTAAGGGATCAGTTTGGAGGGAAGTTGGTTAAAAGACGTTGGTCTTGGTGTTGGTCTAAGTTGTCTAAGATTGGTGTTGGTTGTCAAATGACTTTAGGTGGTCTTTTTTTATTTAACATTTTGAAGACCAGGACTAGAAGTAATTCAGAGAAGACTTGACTGGGGCAGAAGTCATGTCAGATTGGTTAGAAAACCTGATACATACACATGTATATAAACATACATCTCACATGGTCACATGACATCACAGACAGTTCCAGCCAATGCCTACAAATTATACCAATGTTGAATCCAACTTCCTGTCTCACTTTTCATATCATGAGTAATTCAAAATTGGAACGGCTAATTACCTAGATAATGAGACAGATAAGCTCATTACATCACTGCTGCCACGGAAACTCCATGCTTTAATTGAGAGGGAGAGAAGAGAGACAATTAGCAGGATCCCGAGAGGAAGGACTCAAGAGAACTCTTCAGAGTGGAAGACACAAAGTGGTAATGTGACACTGAACACGCTCACGCTCAACAGTTGCTGTAGGCAGGATTGTACCTCTCAAAGACTGAGCACAGCCATGCCAAAATCAAATCTACATTTCTTAAAGTTCATATCTCTGCCACAGTAATCATAGATTCTTTTAATGAATTTGACTTAGAAAGGTCTGTTTTACAGAAAAAAACATGTTTATTTGGTTAAAACATTTAAAAAAACCAATCTACTCAATTATGTTTGACTTTTTGCTAAAATGGTATGAACTGTAAAATGTTTCATAAATATTTGAAAGAAAAATATATCATAAGACTTTAATAACATTGTAATATAAATTTTGCTTAATCTCTGTGCAAGAGGTATATATATATATAATTGTCACCAAAATTACAGAAAAATCATAAACCTAAAAGACACAAAAATTAGAAGTTCATAAGCATGTATTAAACTTTTAGTGCTGCTTGTAAAATTCAGTTCAGAAATCTCCATTAAATCTCCAGGTAATTAAGTAAAGGTAAACACTTTGTATATGCTGTAAACATGAACACTTCTCAGTTACGACCTCATGTTCACACCATGGAATACAAGTCTGTTTATGGTCTCACTAACAGGATGTATTCCCCACATATGACACACACTTGCATCAATTTCCACTAGTTTATCACCCACGTGTTATCCACTAGTATTCCATATCTAGGTGTTATTGTACATTACAGCCTCCTGATTCCTGTAACCCCACGGCTTGTGGACCCCCCCTGCTGTGTCTGCGAGTCTAAAACGGCTTTGTGTTTTTTGCCTCCATTACAGGGAGAATGTCGGAGTGTGATCGTGTCCTCTGTCCATTATCTGTACACGTCCCAGATGTGACTGCTGCTGTACCCCCCCAGCAGCCTCCATGACTTCAAACATGAGACACGCGGGGACGTATTCTGCCCGCGCGACACGAGACTTCTGGTTGCGATCATCTTTACTCTACGCCCTTTTAACAGTCGTGGAAAAACAGACATGGACTAAGACTCATGGCTCTAAAAGCATTGTCCTTTTGCCATTTTCCAAATGTATCCTCGAAACTATGTCAAAGTAAGGCAGAAACACGGCAGGTTGGCTTACGCTTGCAAGCAGCATCTGCAACTTATTTCATAAAGAGCCATTTTCGGAGTCACAGCAACTGATCACGATGGACATGTCATAAGCATCTGAAATGTTTTGATCTGTCCTGAGGGTTGTATACGGAGCCTCATTATGGAATGTCCATATATCCAACCATTGTCCTGCTGTCATGACTGGCGGATCCCCACGGACTCCCACCAGGATCCATCTTATACACTAAGTATCTAATCCGATGTCCATTTTGAGATTCCGTCATTATTCTTTCATGTTTCAGATATTCTAAGAAATTTGACTTTTTTGCATTAAAACTGCATTAGCTTTTATCTACCTCAATTATCCTTCAAGCATATACATTCAGGATTCTTTAAAAGCTAATTATGTCTACAAAATGATGGACTTTCAGAGTTCATAAAGAGAGTCTAGATGAAAGGGCAATCAGTCCTAGAGAGTTTGATAAAAGTCATTTAAAAACAACGTTCTTCAAACTCATTTTTATGGCGTACAAAAAACTATCAGTTGATTATGGTAATTACCTGTGGACAATGTGTTAACTTCAAATAAGGCACAAACTGCTACGTCTAGACCTTTTACTAGACAATCAAAATGGTTGAAGAAAACTTCAAATTGCATTGAATTTTGCAAACACAAGTATTTTAATGAATCATTAGGAATCAATACTAAGAGACAGCGCCTAAACAAATCATGCATCAAGACTGTCTGTCATCTATTTCGCCTTTGACCACAAATGACATGCAATTTCTCAATCTCTTGTGAACATGCATAGACGCTCACACAATCAGGTACGGAAATGGTTCTGAATTTACGCAAGATAACGCGTCTCTCTTGATTCCTAGATAATGACTTAAAGACACAAAGTGATCCTCTGTCGTTTCATGCTCGTCTTTACCGTAGAGACAGTGCTGAAAGTGTTTAAGACTTAATCAAAGCAGGATAATGACAGCCATTACCTCGGCTGTGGTGACATGCTTTGATTTGAAACTCAATCTTAGCGCAATAACAGACACTTCCCTAAGAGGAAATTATCAATTGCAGCAGATTGTGAGAGACAATCGAGCACGGCCAGGTAGAGTCGGCCATGTGGTACGTGAATTGTGGATGATGGAAGAAAGCCTCATCCCCACGTGCTGATCAATACCCTGTCACAATGTGTTCTAGTGGAGAGAATATTGATACCTGGCCACTCTTTATCATGCAACTCTTTCAAGGTGTCCACTTTTGATGTTTCCATATAGGTCAGGCACTAGAGGCAAACTGAGTAAGAACTTATCCTGATTTCAGTCTCAGAACATAATCATAAAAGAACCTGGAAATGTAAACTAAACAAGGTTTGAGATGTTTTGAAAGGGTTCAGATTATTAATTCACAATCAAGTTCACTCCCTTTGGAAACTAAAAACACTTAAATATACTGAGAGAAAGAAATAACAGGAGACAGGAAAATTCAAGTGTTCCTTTAATATTTTGCAGTTTTCATCACCAGCTTTGAACAGTGGTGTGAGAGAAAATCTGAATATAAAGGAATGCTGCCATAATGTTGTGTTCCCTTATTTGTTTCCTTCAGTATAAGTCAAAGATAGGCAATTATTCTTCAGGAGGTGGTTTGATTGACTATCACACAGTAAATGAACTGAAATTATTTTACCAAAGAAACCAAATTAAATCTTGATAAAACATATTAAAAATGACCCAAAGGCTTTCAAACTGCAGTGCTATGGACTTCCTAGATATTGTAGGCTGCATACAAGTAATTAAATGTTTCTTGGGCACATTTTTTTCAAAAGTGATGAGGGCGGAAAGACTTTTTAAAAAAAATTTATAGAAAAAAAAGTGAAGATGGAGGAACAGGTGCTTTAACTCAGCTAGATCACCGCTCCACTGAAGGAGTGAATGAATAGTTCTGGCAGCACAGACTCTGTATCAAGTCGTGATCTAGAGTTCACAACTGACTGACCAGATTGATGGTGACTAAGTGTCCATGTTATCACCCACAGGTTTATCACTCTCAGATCTAGTTTATCCTGCTGCTATCAAACAGCTGGAACACGTTTAAACAATGTACAACAAAATGATCACTCAGACAAACAAGGTTTCCAAACACAGTAGTACTTCAACCGATCAAATCATTACACATGCATCAACAATTTCGTATTGTCCTAAAAAGTACTTATTGATTTGATGAGACGTCCTTCGCAACGAGAGAAACATGGTCAATATGTAATTGTCAGGACCCATAGAGCCAGAGACAAACGTCATACAATGAACTTGACTGTGTAATTTTTTGTTGACAGAGTTTAAAAATGTTAAAAAATAACATGGATGATGACAAAGAAATAAATTGACATGTATCAGCTGTTTGGTACGTCATTGACACTCGATTAAGGACAAACCGTTCATTATTACAAATTGTCGAAAAAAAATTTCCTGAATCTAGTAACGATATCAATACCATCAATTGAGAATCTATTCAGTACTGTCATGGGTTATATAGTAAAACATATGGTGCCGATATGGCATTGAGTAAGCGAGGGAGTTAACAATATTCTAGATATCCGAAATTTGTCCATACACTCAAACCATGAGTGAGTGAGTGAGTGAGTGAGTGAGTGAGTGAGTGAGTGAGTGAACCTGGATCTTCGGCATGACAAGCAAACTCTTTAACTACTAGGCTATCATGTTGAAGGCGACTATGTTTGGTTGACACATGTCATCGGTTCCCAGTTACACAGACCGATGCTTGTGTTGTTGGTCACTGGATTGCCTGGTCCAGACTCACCACCATCTGGTTGGAATATTGCTGAGTGTGGCATAAAACTAAACTCATCCACTCACTCAACATGATTTAACCAACGGTTACATAGTAGCCTCTAAGCTGGACATATTCTGGCCACAAAAAGTTACAATTACAGTTAGAAATTTAGCATTGATAAAAGGTAATAATGCTTTTAATGCAAAATAGTTACAAATGTTGGTCCTTTTCAGTTCACTATGACCATAGTACACTCTATATCCAAAGGTATTTTTCAAGATTGAGCCTCAACCCACCTTCTATTATCCTGACAAAATTTTCACTTCACTAAATGATTCAGTTACTGTGATAGATCTCATAAGCTATACATTCAGAGTTAATACAACAAAAGTTTGATAATGACACTTGTTACATGCAAAGATACACAAATTTCTATCAACTTCCCTAAAATTAATCTTAAGTTAAACTTTTCCTGTCGTACTCAAACAATTTCCTTCAAATATCAATCACCCTGTCCCATGGTATTACTAAACCTTACTGAAATTGATGTCAGTGACTAGCTGGGAGACATTTGGGAGTTATCTCCTCTTGAAGGTTAAATGTAGTGGTACGTGTTAAATGCAAATGACACGAAGATCAGGAAATCTTTAATCTGCAATCAATATAGGATGAGTTGCTGTCAAGGATCGCGACCCCCTCTTGTTTGTCAATCCCAGTGTAGCTCTTCACTGTTGGAGGCTTAATTACTTATACACTTCGTTAATATCAATTGTCGCTTGTCGACAACGATCATTCTTTCTTGTGTTGACCACTTTCAACTTTGATACTGTCAATGATGTGTCAACGCGCAGCACAAAAGCTGTATCGGACATGATGGCAATCAGATGTGAGGATGGCGATTCTGCTAGAAGCTTGGTATGCTGGTGTCGTGATTATCTCCGAGACAGCTCAATATATCATAACCCCTGTGAGATTGCCGGAGACTTTCATCAGCTTTTCACAGCCGCAGCAACTGAGAATTCTTGCTAATGATCCCAAAAAAGTTTGACAAAGAAACAGAGGTTAGGGAAATTAATTAATTGTGGAAGCAAAGGTGTACGTCAGGCTCACACTGACTGGTGTCTCCACCTGGTGGCAGAAAATATAACGAGACGCAAGACTATTAATGTGAATAGAGAATGGGCTGGCTTCAGATGAGGCAGTTTGAAAGGAGAAGAGAACCTCATTCAATGGCAGTTGTCCCCAGGATGCAATCACCGACCACAAAGAAATAAGACGTTAATCTCAAACAACGACACGCAGCTAAATCTACCCATCCTGTCATACATCAATAACTCACTTGAACGAACCCAACCAACAGCTGAGGTAAAGAGAATGCCTATTGTTTATACAAGTTTATAGTTTTATTGGAGTAAAATTACTTTTTCTAACATACACGGTTCAATTAAACTGAGATTGAGGCTCCAATTGTCGTTTGATAACAGAAATTGACATTCACTTTCTCTGTTTTATGACATATTTCAAAGAAAGATCAAAACTGGTCGGTCTTCTCAAATGGGGAACGTCATAGGCCAGAATATCAATATGACTTAATCACAAGGGTTTCCAAATGAGGTAGATTGATTTGTTCTCCATGTACGATTAATCAGAGCCTCATGAAAAAGATAGGGAACCATATAGGGAACGGAAAATCAAAATCTGGAATCTAACATCAAACGTTGGATGAGATTAAAATATGAATATCCCTGACACCATGTGGGTTCTGGCAAAGTTTTATGAGGTCTGTTAAACCATTTATGAGAAAACATTGATTCATAAAAATATGACAAGATGTTCTACAGTATCTCTGAATGCACCAGATCAATTTGATTTTACTTCAGAAATAAACCCTTAAACATTTGTATTCTTTGCTTATGTAAACATTTCTTTACAATCAAGAAATACAATCATTAGACACGTCTTTTTCACTACCAGGTTTACAATATCTTGTACAAAAAATTAATTCTATTTGGATGAAATATTTTTCATTAGAAAAAGCAAGTTTCCCAGTGACAAAATATTGTGGTTTTATTTTCTAAAATAAACATTTTTATGAACAGTACTGATAAAATTCTGAACATGTTTTTTTAAATTTTTAGTTCAGTTAATTTGTGGCACATTTGCCTCAAATGTAATATTTTTTATTTGTTTTAAAGTTTAAACAAACATCATAAACCAGTACACATATTTCAGTTCATTAGTGTTACTTAACTAATGTTTTAAGAGCATTATAATTCAACCTATTGGAGTACCTGCCTCACTTTACATTGTTGCAAATTTCACGGCCCATTGACCAAGTGCTGATGGTCATCCCTCTTTTATCCACCATTGTCCAGTTATTGTCCTCACATCATTCATGCATTGTCCAGGGATAATTTCCTGTTATCGTCCAGTTTTGACCCCCTATTATTTTCCTCTCGTCTTCTTGTTTCTGCCCCAGTACTTTCAAACTCTGACAGAGAGCCATTGTTATTAAATGGCCACTTGATCAGGTAGCCATCATGAAGTAATGGTCATCTGACCCTAATTGGCTATCACTGTCCCTGTCCATCCATCCCTTACACACTGCCATTAAGGAGGATGTCCAGTTGACAATACGAGACAACATCACACAATGGGCCAGCGTCCATACAATACGGGTACTGTACATCAATATTGTTAGTTGTAAAGAAATTATCATCATCAGGGATTAAAATACATGACTGATGGATATCATTGTGTCTAGTTGCGTTCAAGCAGCATCATTATGGATTAAGGTACCTGGAAAGAAGACAATATGACTGATACTACAATCACGCGATCACCTGTTGTTCAGAGACGATGCTTGAATGCTTCTCAAGTCGTTTAAATGGCAAACAAACTGTAGACAGTGTCAATGCCTGAACGGTTAAACAGCAGAAAATTAGTGTGGTCTTTAAATAAACGTGACAGGTACAGAGACAGTTCATCAAACATACAGGGAGACTTTAAACCCCTCCGGCAGGTGAAAGGATCGCCAGTGATCCCTGAGACGAGTGTCGACCAATCACTCGTGAGCAGACTAACAAGGATCACTCAGGACCAGATAGAGATATCAACGACAAATACCTATATTGACGGCAACTGACCTCTAGCGACCTCACAGATCTGATCACCGGTCATGTTTCTTTACATCTTTTCTTCTTTCACTCTTCTGTTTAAAATCTCACCTGGGTGCATCGTGTTGGCCAAATGGAAAAGTCGCGTTTTTGACGTGACTTAACAAATTTGTGTACTCAGAGCAGACAAGACAGAGATTGCATAATTACCTACACACTCAGATGTCCTGGAGGTCGCTGTGGAGAATTTCTGAGTGGTGCAGAGAATGTTGATGGTATCTCACATAATTCTGTGACATGAAATTTGAATATCAAACATACTTGTTGAAAGAAAGTGTTCTGTCTGGGATATATTGAGATTAACAGATACTCCAAATATTATATATATTTCTTTCACGATTAAGATGGGAGTGAACTGTCCTGTCCATTTGTGGGAGCCATGACCCTTTCTGAGGTTTAGGCATTATGAGCTTATTTGCTCAATGGGCACTATGGGTCACTCTGATACTGAGGCACTATAAGCAGTTCTTATCTGTGGGCACCATGATCCCCTCTGAGTTTTGGGCACTATGAGCTTACCTGATCAGTGGCTACCAAGAGCCACTCTGGGCACCAAGAACTAGTCTGAGCTGTGGACACCACAAGCCACTCTGATCTGTGGGCACCATGAGCCCCTTGAATATTTGGGCACAATGAGTCTTTATGATGTTTGGGCACCATGAGCTTCTTTGATCTGTGGGCACAACAATCCCTTCTGATTTTGGGCACCATGAGTCAGTATGATCTGTAGACACCATCTCTAAGAGTCTCAAACCACCCAACAGATCTGGTTACATATGAAGCTGTCACAACAAAGTCAGCACAGGCATGAAGTTGAAGCTTCTCAGATGTTGTGATGATCTAACCACTGGCCAACTCCCCTTGTAACTTAGAAAGGACTCGGATTGCATATGTAGCTCTATTGGGCAACTTCTGAGACAAAAACAAACCAGATTGAGAAGATAATTATTCACGATCTCCTGCCTCAGCTGACACCAATGCATTAAGTCCCCACCTAAATGGAAAGTGAGATATGATTTTTATCCCACTTTTTTAACAAAACAGGCCAAAGGGTGTAAAGTCCATCCTCCCAAAGATTCGACTTATGTTTGAGGCATAAGAAACCGAGAAAATATGGAGGAAAATCGTGATAGTGCAGATACCAGAAGAATAAAGGTAGCTCAGTGCAGGGAGGTATTGTTTGGTGGAATCTCTGCCTCAACAACGCCATAGCGACCACGGCGACATCTTGAGGACAGGAACTCTTCAACATGGAAGACATTAAAGTTGTATGCTCTGCAATATGCAGCACTTACACACTTGTTCCACGACAGGCTTTCACTTTCAGGACTGAAAGAATAGAATAACACACATCGTGCTGGACATGAAAGAATCTGGTTGTTTTTTAAAGGTCGGGAAAGTTTGTGTGATCGGCATTGTCCTCGTGTCGTTTTAGATACAAACAGGTCCTCTGAGAGTGGTCACAGAATGTATATCTGTGGTAACAATACCAAAACCTAGCCAACAATACAAGCTGAATAAATACTTGTGCATGATCGCCAAACAAAGCTTGTCAACCATTTCTTTAATCTGCAGAGGATTTTTGCTTTGTTTCTGGCATCTCTCATGACTCAGAGATCAGAAATGATGTGCCATGACCATAAAATTTATATATGTAACATCATATTGTTATTGTCATCACCTGGAATAACATTTAAGTCAGTACGGCAATTCTTTTGTGCATTTTACTTCCTTTGTTTTCAACAGAATCCCCTTTAATGGCATAATTTTGATTTACCAGTGAGTGAGTGAGTTTAGTTTTAAGCCACGCTCACCAATATTCCAGTTATATGGCGGCAGTCTGTAAATTTCTAACTGTAATTGTAACTTTTTGTGGCCAGAATATGTCCAGCTTAGAGGCTACTGTGTAACCGTTGGTTAAATCATGTTGAGTGAGTGGATGAGTTTAGTTTTATGCCACACTCAGCAATATTCCAACCAGATGGTGGTGAGTCTGGACCAGACAATCCAGAGGTCAACAGCATGAGCATCGATCTGCACACTTGGGAACTGATGACATGTGTCAACCAAGTCAGTAAGTCTGACCTAACCACCCGATCCTGTCACCTCTTACGACACGCATAGTTGCCTTTTATGGCAAGCATAGGTTGCTGAAGGCCTATTCTACCCCAGACCACAGATTTACCAGTGGGAGTTTGTGTGAAAAATTGTTTCTGTACTAACTACGCTTGACTACATGAAATATAACCAGGAAAGTCATTCATATCACATCATGTACCAGATGTAAAAAGCATTCACAGCAATGATAGCATGCAATGTGCGAAGATTTCTAACATATAAATATTTAGTAATTAAGTAGCATTCACCATTTCCTGTTTCATAGATCTTACAGTAACCCTTGACTGAATAAAAAAATAATCATGGTCATCAAAAAGGGAACAAATGTAACCAGATGTCTGTTGTATCATAAAAAAGCTGTGTACAATTTGGTGTATTTTTCACTAGCTGCACCATATGCCGCTTGGCTTATAGTTTGGCTGCACATTGAAATATTGGTTACATCACAAATTAATGTCACTGGTTCTAAAATGTAATATAAATATTTATTCAGCAATTTTCATAACAAGTATTCAGTACAAGTTACATTCAACAGAACGAGACCTCATCATGCTAATAATAAATGATTCTGTTTTAAATTTGTATTACTTGTATTGTATTGTATTGTATTGTATTGTATTGTATTGTATTGTATTACTAACAAATATCAATTACTCATTGCTGCTTTGTAACTGATTAATGACTACACAAATGTTTAAGTTTGTAACAAGTCTTGTTACCCCAGTCAATTACTTCCCAATTAAAACACACAATGACACCAATAAGATGCTGGAGGATTTATTGCAACCTGTTACTAGGGCAACCTGCACCAGCCATTTTGAACATGCATTGGTGCTTGTTGTAAGAAGTAAAATTGCACTCTGTAAAGTATTCTCAGAAAGTTAACTGGTCCATGTATTGTATCAGAGGTCAGAATACACCCAGGAATATTAGAAGTACTATGTACAGACGTACATCAAGTGTTAAACCATTGTTTGACATTTTATAACTATGCATTGTGCACTGCACTTTCAGGGGTATTTATATATGCAACAACAAATGTATCCCAAATTATTGGTAGCCTAGAACATTTTATAATATCCTTACAAATCTGCAATACTCCGACTGGCCCAGATTTATTTTATCATTTTTAAGGCCAGTTTACAAACAAATTTCACTCTAATGAATTTTACTTTAGTTTATTCCAAAAGGTATTTGGTGAAGCTCAGGGTTTAATATGTACTTTAAATTCATCAATGACTTTGGTGTGAGATCAAATTAAAGGTTTTCTAGTGAGTGAGTAAGGATGTGATTGAGTGAGTGAGAAAAACAACTCTTATACCCTTACCTATCATGAGAAGGCAATTATGATCACCCTGCTTCATATGATCCAAGTACAAAACAAGATCATAAAACAGTTGTGACCTCCCTAATGTCTCCCAGCTTCAGGCTGACATTAACATGACCCCCCTCTTTTGATCTAGGGAGGGGAGCCCCTTGAAGTACACTTACAAGGAGTCTCAATATAGCAGAACTGGATCTAGTCCTGGGATGCAATTAAGGACCACTTGCTGGTATTACAATAAACATTTGGTCTGTTAAGCACTCGGTTTGTTTCCAGGACTGATCAAAACAAACAACGCATGCCCTGTATCAGTTTAGTCCATAGAGCTCCCTACAGAGACTTGAGTTTATACAGCATTCAAGACTCTGTGATCTTGGCAGATAATCAGGAAAAAAAATGATACTCTGTTTAAAATTGTGATTTTTTTGGAACTTTTTTTTTTTAAATCAGAAGTATATTGTCAAAACAATAATATAGAATTAATGCAAGTCTCTTTAAATATTGTTTTAGCGATGTTTTTATTACTGACAGATAATTCTCTACAAAAACCCTAAACAAGAGGTACCACCAACATAATAATGAACTTGGCAATTCTAAAATTCCACTTTGGGAAGATTTGGGCCTGATAATCAGTTTGTCTGTATAGATCTGGATCTGTGAAGAAACCGTGGCCCAATTCTGAACACTAACTATTATGCTGTGGTCTGAAGCTGGACATGTACCCCACCCACTAAAATGTAACTGAGCACGTTTTGACCTTTCTGTAAGTAAACACCCAAATCATAGTACCACTGCTAAATGTTATCAAAACAAAACACATAAAGGAGGTTTTTCAGAACTGGCAAGAACTGTCTTGCATTTAACCTTGTTGAGTGAATGAGTTTATTTTTACGCCGCTCTATATATATGACAGCAAACTGTAAACATCTGAGTCGAAACCTAGATTTCGAAGCTCTCTTAGCACTAAGATAGTCGTAAGTTAATATTCACGTATGACAGTTATGACTTATCTTAGGGCTAAGTCAGCTTTGAAAATCTATGCCCAGGTGAGAGATTTTGACATGGCAAATAGTATAAAGTCTGTTCAATGAAGTCTTGAAAAAGTTCAACTTCAACTATACTAGCAGTATACATTCATAGACATGTATACATTCATATACCTATGAATATATCCACTGACTTCTTTGATGGCAATTCCAATAAACTTAAGAACTTCTCTTTTGAATACAATAAATAAATAATTCCTATTTTCAAGCCACTTCTCACAGTCATTAGACAAACAGACCAAATTAGAATGATTTGTAAGTTTCCATCGGTACAATCTGATATGACACATGTTTTAAGTTTCTAAACCTAGTGTTTATTTTCATATTGAATATAAATTTGGTGAGAAACCCATAAAAATATGTCATTAATCATTTTTTTCTTCCTGTAGGGTTTAAACTGGTGGACAATCAGGTAAGTGCAAGGGCTGTGCCGGCATGCAGATCATTACCAATTTAAAGTCGAACAAAGATGACTACAGACTGAGAATAATTTTAAATGGCTGCATATAATACAAAAATGCTGGCAATCACACCCTATGCTCTCTGTTTAGACAGCTGAACATGTCTTGGACCAATCAGCCAGCCATCTTCCAGCATTTGTCAACTTGGTAAAAGGCAAGAGAAGGAGGAATTCTAGATATTTTACTTCTGGACAAATTGTCTATCCAAGCCTCCAGCTTTTTACTTCTATGTCCACATATGGGCAACATACCTGTGACCATATTTTATTTATAATATCATCATGTCTTTAATTAGAAAATGCATTCCATGTGGCCTGGTTTCTTCTTTAAAAGAGTGTAAATGTGATTTGTGATGACTAGCTAAACATCCCCTAGCCACAAGCAAGGAAGAACAAGAAGCCTTTGTGGTAGAATGTACAGAACTATTCCCCTAACAACATATGACATGATGGTCTTCTCGATTTCAGACCTTCTGGGGAACAGATGACATGGACACAAAATATACAAGATGTTTTGTTTATATTTAGTACACGTAGAGGTTGGGGGAAGTTAGCACATTGTGTATTTCAATTATTTTACCACTTGAAAATTTGTTTATTTAAAAAATAAACTAAAAATTCTCAATTCTAAATTTAAATAATACCATTAAGAATTGAACTTAATCATTTAGGTAAAAGATATCACGTTAGTAAATGAAGAATAACTGACAGGAAAATACACTCAGCCATTACTGGACCTCAAACTGTGAGTGAGTAAGTTAAGGTATGGGCACTATTTAAGCAACAGAGCAACGACTCAAACTGCTATCTTGTTTTAATGGTTATTCTCACTTGTCTAATAGTAACCTTCCGGCCACAGATTTTGCAAATCGAAACACTGGAAGAAGTGCCAGGTGGTCGGGTGGATGAGGGAAATGAGAGGAGGTGGAGTGAGTGAGTGAGTGAGTGAGTGAGTGAGTGAGTGAGTGAGTGCTTACGTGATTGCTTAGGTCAGTGTGTGAGTGTCCTTTTTGCTTGTGACATTATTTTACCAATGTCACAAAGGTCACCCAAATTGTGCTTTAGACACTGTACGATTTAAGGGACTCAACACAGATGTTTAGAGTAATAACTGAGGGGATAAGGTTTAACACTGCTTTTAGCAATATTTTAGCAAGGTCACAACAGGGGACACCAGGAATGGGCTTCACACATTGTACCCATGTGGGGAATCAAACCTGGGTCTTCGGCATGACAAGTGAGCGCTTTAACCACTAGGCTACTCCACCACCACCCCTTTCTCTAGAAGACCATCAGGAACCAAAATTACAATAACAGCTCTGAACACTCCTTGCTCACTTGTTCCATCCAGCATCTATTTTAAAAAAAAAACTATAGCCTTATGCATAATTCTAACAACTAGAATAGAGTTTACAAAAATTACCGGAAACCTTTAACTTGCGTTTGATCTGAGTTGTGCAAGAGCACACGAAATGAGATAAGTGTTGAGGAAAGGTCAAGCACATTAACTGTGGTAATTAAACTCTGACTGTTAATTACTCGCAGACAATTAGATGTCCTCATCACTGGCACCTTGTTGACCTCTCAAATCATCCTAGTGTAAATTGCAGCTTGAGTTTCACAATAGACACAATTAACATCATGTTGGGATAATTATAGACACATATCTCTTTCGTAATAATGGGAAAAATAAACACGTACAAATATATGTATGAACAAATATATATATCTATTATGCAAGTTAGTGTGAATGACGCCCCAAATAGATGAAATATATATCTCGTCACTTAAACATTTAAAAGCAGCTTAATTGGAAGCATCTGAGAACAAGGGGAATCAGTTCATTCAATATTCTTCATAATAATTTGCAAAGTTGTTTACTTTAAACTCAAAAGTACAAAAAATTCAAATATTAAAAAAATATTTAAACTTTTTTTCATCTCATTTCAGAATCCCAATCTACACCTTTGACAAATATTTCTCTTTCATAAGACTTTGTAAAAGAACATGAAAAAAAATGCTAGACTCTTAAGACTAGCTACAAAATACTGTGTTTTGTTTCGTTCGGAGGTAACCCTTCACACAATAAAGCCTGTGTTAACACCCTTTGCTCACATCTGCATTATACGGAATGACCCTATAACGTTACACCTCTACCCCTTCTCACTACCCTCAGCCTCTACACCCTATGACCCCCTTCTCCCAAAGATACAGTTTCTCAAATTTGACAAAGAAATACCTTTCTTGATGCAAGCTGTGGGAAACCCAGCCAAATGTCCTGTCTGACAATACCAGCAAATGAGACAAATATCTTTATGACTTTCAAGAAATTATTGACAGGGAATTACGATGACTGTAATGTCCCACCTGTGAAAGGTATAGTAAGATGAGGAACAGACATGCTCACCTGTTAATGAGATATGATCACCTGTAACGACCAATGATCAGGTCACCTAGCCGTCTCTTACCTGACATGATTGAAGAAATCTGCTAATTGCACCCATGTTGGTTAAATTCTCAAGCGCAAACAATGAGTCTGTCACATATGCGAATGTATATTTTACACTGCTCAGAGACACACGAGAAAGTGGTATTCACATGACACCAAAGTGTCACACAAAGCACTAGACTTGACACCCCTAAGTGCTAAACGATGTGTAGCTGTTGAAAGACATTGCTCCAGTACTGCCAGTGCATCAGTACTATATCCTTGTCATACTATACTATATACTTGTAGGTGCTGAAGGTATTAAACTCTAAAATCTTGATTGACAATATAGTAGCCTAGTGGTTAAAGCGTTCATTCTTTTTTCCCACTTGGGTATGTGAAGTCTATTTCTGGTGCCCCTCAACATGATATTGTTGTAATATTGCTAAGAGTGGCAAAAAGCTAAACTCAGTCACTCACTCACTTACTCATACCATTCTCACTCACTCATATCATGTGATTCCTCTTGGTCATAATACTCTATAGGAGTTGAAAAAAATAAACTCCACACTTGACCACACACTGGGATTTTATTGTGTTGAAATGTACATACACAAAGTTAAACCTGTTTTTAATAAATAAGTTGTTTAAATATTAAGTTACTTCCTGAAAGATATGATCTCCCAAATGCAAAGTCAGCAAAATTCAGCGTGACCCTGTGAAACCTGTAAACATCTTAGATCAAAATATACAAGGATAAAAAATGGCCACACTGGAGTCTACAGATATTTGTCCAAAATATGTATGTGAGAAGAAAAAAACCAGAAAACATATCTATCAAATCTAATTTTCATTCAATTTTCAACAGCTTTTAAGTACAGTACTTTCAATAATATATGTAACCATCGCCCTCAGTATATCTACATAAGACCATTTGTACATTCTGAAAGCTACTAGAAAATGATTGTTCTAAAAATAACATTCCCTCCATTTCTACAAAATAAAAACACTGCTTGTTGTGCACTTTTGAATTTTTTTGGATTTGGAGGTTTAGTTAAACAAGTTTTAAAAAAGTCTCCTCCTTCTGCAAACTCATTGTAGCTCCTATATACAGGTGAATTTCAAAAGTGCTAAAATTGCGCCTAATGAAAAACACCTGATCAAGATGTCATTGTCCATTCACTGTATAGTCAGACAGGTATATACGACAGGTAAATGTGACTGAGGAGACTTTGATGTGTTGCGTACCTGTAATCAAATCGCAGGTAACACAGGTGAGAACCACATCAATAGGAAGTCCTCTCAATACCACAACCATTTCTCAGACAGACCCGTCCAGCTCTGCCTGAATTTATTACCTGCGATAACCACTGATTACCTGAAAGCCTGATTAATCATGGCGACCACGTCCAAACTTGACTAATCGAGACTGGTAGCTAGGATGTATTCTGTGCTCTTTATTTCTCCGTCTAACCATTCCAAGTCATTAGTGCCAATCTTTGTATCTAATCAGAGTTTCTACAAGCGTTTCTTTCATTAAGGTGTTGAGAAAATAGCTAAAATCGTGTTCTCACACACCAGAGAATGGTCATTGAACAATCAAAGAAAAGGTCTGAATGAAGTCCACTCTCTCTACATAGACTTCATCATTAGGTTCTCTATACACCTGAGACTATCTGATGAAATTTTGAGGGATCAGCTTTTCACCTGCATAATTTTCTTGTCTGAAGATTTAAACAGATCTGATTCAGACAAAGAGATCGAACAGGAAGTTTTAGACAAGCAAAAATGAAATCCTAACTGCTGGTATTAAACATAGGAAACGTGCCGCTAAGCTGCTGATACTTGGGTTCAGTTTAGATAGCTATCTGAACAAAAGGTTCAAATTTGATACGGACATTTGCTTCTTACAGATGTGTATTTGTGTGTGAGGTCAGATGAAATGGTGTTTTCACTTCTTACAAATGTGTATTTGTGTGTGAGGTCAGATGAAATGGGGTTTTCACTTCTTGCAAATGTGTATTTGTGTGTGAGGTCAGATGAAATGGGGTTTTCACTTCTTGCAAATGTGTATTTGTGTATGAGGTCAGATGAAATGGGGTTTTCACTTCTTACAAATGTGTATTTGTGTGTGAGGTCAGATGAAATGGGGTTTTCACTTCTTACAAATGTGTATTTGTGTGTGAGGTCAGATGAAATGGTGTTTTCACTTCTTACAAATGTGTATTTGTGTGTGAGGTCAGATGAAATGGGGTTTTCACTTCTTACAAATGTGTATTTGTGTGTGAGGTCAGATGAAATGGTGTTTTCACTTCTTACAAATGTGTATTTGTGTGTGAGGTCAGATGAAATGGGGTTTTCACTTCTTACAAATGTGTATTTGTGTGTGAGGTCAGATGAAATGGGGTTTTCACTTCTTACAAATGTGTATTTGTGTGTGAGGTCAGATGAAATGGGGTTTTCACTTCTTGCAAATGTGTATTTGTGTGTGAGGTCAGATGAAATGGGGTTTTCACTTCTTGCAAATGTGTATTTGTGTGTGAGGTCAGATGAAATGGGGTTTTCACTTCTTACAAATGTGTATTTGTGTGTGAGGTCAGATGAAATGGGGTTTTCACTTCTTGCAAATGTGTATTTGTGTGTGAGGTCAGATGAAATGGGGTTTTCACTTCTTACAAATGTGTATTTGTGTGTGAGGTCAGATGAAATGGGGTTTTCACTTCTTACAAATGTGTATTTGTGTATGAGGTCAGATGAAATGGGGTTTTCACTTCTTGCAAATGTGTATTTGTGTGTGAGGTCAGATGAAATGGGGTTTTCACTTCTTGCAAATGTGTATTTGTGTATGAGGTCAGATGAAATGGGGTTTTCACTTCTTACAAATGTGTATTTGTGTGTGAGGTCAGATGAAATGGGGTTTTCACTTCTTACAAATGTGTATTTGTGTGTGAGGTCAGATGAAATGGGGTTTTCACTTCTTACAAATGTGTATTTGTGTGTGAGGTCAGATGAAATGGGGTTTTCACTTCTTGCAAATGTGTATTTGTGTGTGAGGTCAGATGAAATGGGGTTTTCACTTCTTGCAAATGTGTATTTGTGTGTGAGGTCAGATGAAATGGGGTTTTCACTTCTTACAAATGTGTATTTGTGTGTGAGGTCAGATGAAATGGGGTTTTCACTTCTTACAAATGTGTATTTGTGTGTGAGGTCAGATGAAATGGGGTTTTCACTTCTTGCAAATGTGTATTTGTGTGTGAGGTCAGATGAAATGGGGTTTTCACTTCTTACAAATGTGTATTTGTGTGTGAGGTCAGATGAAATGGGGTTTTCACTTCTTGCAAATGTGTATTTGTGTGTGAGGTCAGATGAAAAGGGTTTTCTTGCATTCAAGATTACTTGAGTTTCACACTGATGTGTATGTGTTTTAATGCATGTATGTTCATATATCTGTGCCTTTGTGAGTGAGCGAATGTCTCATGATGAGACACCCAGGTTATACACAACACAGAAAAAGGGCAATTTAAAAACTCAGTGTCAATGTAAACACACTGTCCCTGACACACAGGGGTATGAAAGATGTGGAGTTTTAAATGTTTCTGCTGGTTACCAAAGTCAAAACCAAACATAAGTCTGTGGATGTACAAGAACCCCATCCTAATAAAAGGCAAGTCTAGATAACCCAAAATGCACTGGCCTTTTGGAACACCTTGTTGTTATTTCTTCTATAGCAAGCAAGCAAGCAAGCAAGCAAGCAAGCAAGCAAGCAAGCAAGCACAAACGCTCAATGCTTCAAACTGATAGTTAACAGATAGGTACTGCTTTACAACAAACAAGATTTTTTATATTTTTTTGGATGAAATCAAGTAATAAATTTATTATGGCCTGACAAAGGTTGATGGAATGTTTAGTTAAACTCTACTTCCAAACTGAAGCTGAATGGACTTGATTCTACCAATTATGTCAGATCTACTGCCATTTCAAACATATGCCCCTTTCTTCAAAAGTCAAAAGTATTACCTGAAAAGCATAAAAAATCAGCTCTTGATATAATTTGATTTAATTCCCTATATTCAAAAGTACAAAGGTGAAAAAAAAATCCCCAAGTCATAAATAATTCTTTAATTTAACTTTTTTCACTCCATGAGGGCATTGTTTAAAACCGTCACAGTGAAAGGTTCAAGTATTTCCAATGCATATTACAAACTTTTCAAGGAACCTCTTTTTGACTTGAAAGAACAGTAAGACACCCTGTTATGACTGAACGTGGCAGGATACAAGTGTGTTGATCTTCTCTATCCATTTACACCTGCCCTCGCTTAACGTAACGAGGGCAGAGGGTGCACAGGTGTATCGAAATATCACATCTGAGTGTAGATTTATAACATCTTCCGAACAGCCAAGCACCATTGCACTAACACATGAGGACAGTTTGTATACCTGTGAACTGCAGAATGCCTTATCTTGTAGATCTCACTAACTCTCCACACACGACAAATAAGCCCGAGATCTGTCAGCAAACAATCAAATTCTTCTCTACGCTTTAAGCAAACCTTACTATGGGTGCATAGGGAGCAGACTCAAACAAAAAAGAAATGACATGTCTTAAAGCAATGACTTCCTTCCTAGCATCGAGAATTAGTCGCCAAGTTTTTAAAGTATAATACTCAAAAAACATGCATGAAAAAGACAAAAGTCAACAAATTCCACCTCTGATATCTGTGAACTGCTTGGAAGGAATTATCACCAACAGGGACAGATAAACGAGACCAAACAAATATTAGATGACATTTCGGCAAGTCGATGACTTCTCCGTGCAGGATACACACACATAAATGGGTGTATTCGGGAAAATACATACAGTCAATGTTCTATCCTTTATAGGACCATGCAGAGAAAGTTCTGGGCAGCTTACAGGGAGCACTGGGCGGGTCGACAACATGGGTGGTTTGGCTCTTGCAATGTGGTAGTGATTTTCTTCGCATGTCTCGTTACAAGGCAAATACGCTGTGCTTGGGGTTAGCGGTATGACAGACATATATAGACTGTGTTAGGAGGCTTTGATAAGTAAAATGTACACTACATAAACATGCATATCAGAATGCCAATATGGGACTCTGGGCTCGGCAAGGTAAACGCAACAGCAGTATATTGGGTGGTTATCTTTAGATATGCATGTGATGTTATCTTGAGGGTTGTAAATCAGGAGGAGAAATATTATTTACCTGAAAACTAATAAACATATAACTTCTATTTCTATCACTTTACTTAAATGATGTAGGAATGCTTTTGAAATATTTGAATTCATAGTGTCTGTATGGCGTTTCTTTCAAACATGTTTACATTTTGTAAATGGGATAATTACTGGAAGGAGGGAAGGATAGTTGGACTGAAGGATAAGAGTTGAGGATAGTTGGAGTGGAGGATAGGAGTGGAGGATAGCTGGAGTGGAGGATAGGAGTGGAGGATAGTTGGAGTGGAAGATAGGAGTGGAGGATAGTTGGAGTGGAGGATAGGAGTGGAAGATAGTGGAAGATAGTTGGAGAGGAGGATAGGAGTGGAAGATAGTTGGAATGGAGGATAGGAGTGGAAGATAGTTGGAATGGAGGATAGGAGTGGAGGATATTTGGAATGGAGGATAATTGGAATAGAGTGATGTGGCATTCTAAGCATAATCAAATTTTGCAAATAGAATCTTAGGAAGATGCAGAGAGGGGAGAGCTCAGACAGTGAGTGAGTGAGTGAGTGAGTCAGTGAGAGTGAGTGAGTGAGTGAGCAAGCACTAGGCATTTCATGACAAGGGATAAGACCTTCATACACTGTATCCAGTCTTGTATCAAACCCTGGTCTGCATTAACCACAACACTACCCTTCCACTCCTTAGAACACAAACAAATCACCAACCCAAGAAATGACAGCTAAAAAGCCAGACTGGGGATCCTCATAGCAAGATAATTTAAAAAAGATATGTTAGAACAATTCCTCCAACAGTTGACAGATTAACATGCTTTGTATTTCTCCAGCTTGTCAACCTGTCTGTCTGTTTGTCTGTCTGTCTGTGTCAACAGGCCATCCTTGTTCTCAGTCCCTGCCGATAGACAAGTAAAATCTGAGGCTAAGTCTACTGCAAATTCAGCTAAACCTTCTCTTTATTCAAGTTAAATGTGTCGATAACACATCGGCAGATAGTCAATGATGTTAACGTACTGTCGTCCTCACCGCTGCCGGATCACATTCTCGTGTTGTAATATCAAACTTAGTGTCGCCTGTGTCAACTCAAGATCATTCACGAACAACCACCAACTCAACTTTACACAATTCAGACAAATTTGCGTGTTTGTCAAAATTCGGTTCCCATGCTTTTACAAGGAACAGCCCAAACCTGTGAATGATGACAAACTAAGGGCCAACTATTGACCAATCACAGTTGGTTTCACAAACAAATAGCCAATCAGAAATCAGATATGAATATACACCCAAAATAACTGAAAGGAAGTTTGAGATAACTTTTTATCCTGAGTCTAAGTTTAGAAATCGTGAACATTATTTGGACAATTATTATTGGTTTGATAGAATTGCTAGTCGTACAAATATTCTTCTTCAGTATACAATGACTTGTTATCAACTGGTTATCACGATACAATAGAAAAGTTATTACTACTGGATGAATTGTTAGAATTTTCACCTGTTCAACCAGATAAAAGTTAAAACACTTTTTGTATATAGTCTGCATGAAGAAAGAGATTTATTTACAAAGTTGGGACAAACATGCAATGGGGCAAATAGCTTTTTAATGCACCTTCCTCTTTTACTCACACAATTCTCTACCTGTTTACATGCTGTCATAGTTTTTAATGAGCCAGTGAGGCTAAAGTTTAATCATAGAGCCAACATTATGGCTAACGTTACAACAGCATCAAAGCTACTCAAATTTACAGTACAAATACAGAAATATGGTACCACATAAAATAAATATCTCGGATGAAAATTAGGAAATCTGGCATTTGTAATTTATGGTTTGTCAAAATTGATTTAATTTCATTCGATGGTCAGCAATGACAGTGACACTGACAAACTACTGATATTATACCATTCATCATAATTACATTGGTGTTGCCACTCACGTGGCGCTGACCATCAGAGTTCACAGGTCACACACTTACCAAAGACTCCCTAATCAACACAGAAATGGTTAACCACTGGTTAACTACATAATCGGTTGTATGGATAACATCATCATAAATGTGAAATTATATCGGAACCAAAGGGGCATAAACCATCAATTGTCACAAACTGTCCTGTGTTAATAAAATCATCTCATAAATTTTACACATTTAGAGGTGAGAAACTGTCACAAATTATGTCACAGAAACAAATGAAATTGAATTTTAGAATGAAAAATAGCCATCTAAAGTGTACAGAATTTTTTGCCAAATATTGATAAAGCTGATTTTTCTTCCTTAAACAAAATATTTATTTGACAAAATATTATGTTTTTCTCATGAAATAATACTCAGAAAACATATATAACAAACAGTTTTCATCACATCACATCACATCACTATTTTTTTCACAGCTATTCACATTGAATATCAATTTTTTTTGCTTACAGAATCATTTTCACACAAGAAATTATCATTTCTAATTCTTACACATGATTAAACATCAACTTCTTCATAACATTGGTTCTAAATATTTGAAAAAGCACTTGCTAAGAGCTATTTTCATTACAGCAATTCAAATTAAATATTAATGTCTGACAGGATAATTGTCACAAATGACATTTTCTATTTTCGTCGTTGATTCCTTCTTGGAGAGTTGTTAAGGAACTGACAGCATAACATCAGTGATTAGCCTGGGTCTTTGGTGTTTATCAGAAAAATCAATTAACGAAATAATGTGAGGAGATTAATTTGTTTCGAAGCATATGGTGCTCAGTAGAGGCACTAGGTCAGGGGTCAAACTGTATAGAAACTGTCATCAGGGGACATAATCCTATCTGTTGTATGACTGCTAGTTCAGTTACACCTTTGATGTTTCCGGGAACCGTTATCATCCATACAAAGATGACAACAACAAATGATTGGCTGAACAAACCCTAGAGTTGAGTTATTCGTAGGCCCGTGTGGCACTGATAAAGCATGAGTATCAGAATATCTTGGCTTATTCGTCAAAGAAAACTGGATCCACACCATCCAAATATTATGTCAATTTTGTAAGGGTGTCTATCGTACTGAAACCGTTTTGATATTCAGAATCAACACTGACTCCACACTGAGGTCATTAAGTGCACTAGGTTGATATCAGAATATCACTGTTACTATGGACAAGAACGTGTTTATTGATATAAGCGGGTTTGCGTAGAATTCCTTGATAAATGTCATTGAAACGTGATGAAAGAACTGCTCATTTTAGGAATACTGTATTTGAAGAACACTAGGTATCAAGTTTTAGAGTTGGGTGTCTGTGAAACGAGGATTTATACACCTTGTTTATTTTATCTGAACCAGGGTCATGTCATCAAATAAATTGGGGCAATATTGCATGACAATCCAAAGACTTCATTCCAGCAAAAACCTCCACAAAATCCCCTCCTTAACATAGACAGTGAATTGTTTCAAATACTTGAGGATATCAAGTTCTGATTGGAAGACACCAGTCTGCCACAAAGCGTCACAATGTCAAAGTTCGCACTGACAGACAAAAGAAAATCTTTACAAATAAACCTGAAGATAAAATCATATTTTTGTTAAAGAAACCTGACCACCAGAATGTGAGTACGTACATTCTACAGTCTAATCAAGGCAAGTACATCATGTCATCGGCAAAGTCACAGAGCTCTGTAATGATTATCATCTATGAAGATGCACATTAGAATTTGTCTTCAACAACCCATGCGTGTCGAAAGAGGCAACTAACAGGACTGGGTGGTCAGGCTTGCTGACTTGGCAGATACATGTCACCATATCCCAATTGCGTAAATTGATGCTCATGCAGTTGATGACTGGATTTGATTACTCAGATTGACACAATATAGCTAGAATACTGCTCAGTGTGGAGTAAAATTATACTGATCAGTATTATGAAACCCATGAATATGGGCATGGTGCTACCAAACCAATCTATATAATTTGAGAATATTGGGATTCAAACCCAGAGTCACAGGCCTCTAGTATCATTCTAGCCACCTGTAACCCTGAGACTAGACTAAAGTTGATAAATAAACTGAGTGCCATATACTTGAAACAAATTAACTGTATATGAATAAGAGACACTTGAATGTCAACAAAGTTGACAAAATAAAAAACATTTTGATAGTGATATTTTGTCGTCCAAATGGGCATGACAAGATGTGAATTGCTGCTCATTTTATTGATCATCAGTTTGTCCATCCCAGACAGCACAGTCATGTTAAGGTTTATAAAGATACATGTTCAAAACCATGAAAAGCAGATCCTGGCATGACCAAGGAAGATAACATAAGAAATTGAACAGGCGTTGATCACCGATTTGAGGCTAACCGACCAAGGACCATATGCCCTAAGCAATCTTAATGTTAAGACTAATATAAGTCCATATTAAGTATGGAAGAGACTCTACATGCTTAGATTATCTTGTGCAAATGGTCCCTTGAGCATCCAATCAAGAGATCCCAGAATTACTAAGGGACACAATTCGGCACAGTTTTTGAGGTCTTTGGGTCATTGAAAACATAGAAGATGGCCTTACCTCCCATGCACAAGATGGATCTGACACGGAGGATTTCAAAACACCAGCAAAAGGCCCAACTTTCTGATGTGCTGGCAGGTCAATACGACTCCATACCCCTAGCCCAGGGTAAACCTGTGATTCTCGGAGTTCAAAGTCTGTTGGAATCGGGATGTCTTCGGGTATGTAGACGGGAAGGCTTTCGGACTTCATGTCAGAAGGATTGTGGGAAATCTTGTGAGAGTCTGTGGCATCAACACTCTCACTTTCAGCATCACCCTCCTCTGAAGCAGAAATACTGTCATGAGTACAAAAATTACCTCTACCATAAATACAGAATCAAATGTTCCAGGCAGGGTATGAAATTGTATTTTTCATATCTTTTTATTAAAAATATCTGATGATTGGAAAACTTGTAACAGACAGTGTGACCCAGAGTTTTCAAATGTTAAATTTCTTATTATCAAAATACCACTTTACCTCAAGAAATTGCATACATAAATTAACATTTAACATGTTAAAAATTCAAAGTCACATGTAAGTTTGTGTAACAGTTGTTTTTCCTTTCGGCAGACTGATGACATCATAATACAATGGATGACATCATAATACAATGGATGACATCACAATACAATGGATGACATGTTTTCACCATAACTGAATCCTGGGGTCAGCAAAATGTAGAGAAATAGATGCAAACAGTCATTGTCTTTATAACATGACCTGCATGCTGATATGAGTCACATGACCTGTTTATTGTGTCACATGACCATTATGTCAAAAGGTAAGTTGAAGGAACTTGGACAGATACAGCCTTTAGAGGAAGTTGGTGGGGAGTTCAGGGAGAAGGGGGATAGGGTTGGTGTGCGCACACATCATTTTCACCTGTTTTCAAAGGTCATTTGATTAACTTACAGGGAAAAAATAAGGAAAGGGGCCGGGTGCGTGCTTGGTGCGCACCCCACCTCTGGATCTGTCTTTGAGTATACTAATGTTGCCCATTGCAAAATGAAACTTCTCTCAGAACACTATAAATACCAGTTTTTGTCATATTCAACAAAGAGAGATAAAACATTAATATCAATGTCCTTCAGAGAGAATTAATGTCAATAAATGCTTTACATTAAAAGTAAAAAAAATAATTTATTTTTCTGTTTGTCTTTTCAGACCAAAATATTCACTTCAACACAAGAAAGAGAGGCAACAGTTGACGATTTCTGATTTGAATTCATTATGACATTATCCAAGGTTAATGCCTTTTATTATAACCATTTCCTATACAGAACCAGCAATCTATTTAATAAAACTCTTTCTCTCTTTGTGTTTCTTTCCTCCAAACTATTTTATCAGATTCAGTGTTTCAAACTGGTAATTTGGCTATTTTAACAACAAATAAAAGTTAGTCCCAAAATTAGGAGTCATGACACAATCAAATCAAAGGCTGCTGTTTCTCGCTGCCTCTTTGCTTCAATTCACTTGCGATGATTCTAAAGAAGCTGAGGTACTTCCCAATAAAGAACGATAGAAATATGAAAGAGTGGAGCAAAGATAGGACAATAAATGGGTATCAATCATCATTTAAGGATATAAAACTCTTCAACAAAGAAGGCTGGAGCGTGTGGTAGTGCGATCACCTGCCCGTACTGCTTGTACAGAAACAAAGACAGACACAACGCTATACACGTAAAAAGCCGTCCGCGCATCAAGGGCTACAGCAATGGGGTGCTCTTTAATCTTAAAGACAGAAAAGACTAAAGAAGACAATGTTGATCTGCGACACGAGACCCCGTGAAAGGCTTGACTTGGGTAACAATGATGAATTCAGATGTAAAGACAAGCAGGAGGAAAAAAAGATCTTTAACAGACCTCGTGCATTAAACTGGGGGTACTGAGGTACGGAATCGCTATCGGGAACTCGTAAGATTTGGGAGATAAATACGAAAGATAATGAAAGGCTGACAAGAGAGACACTACTGCCACCCGATGGTGCAGCTGCATAGTGAAAAAGCCAAAAAGAAATCTCGACCCATCTGCCTTCATGTAACACACGGGACACTACAAACAATACTCCGTCATGAATGGCAACTGGCCTTCACTTCATAAAACCCATCCTTAGAAAGAATAGGTGTAAGGGCACCTGGCTATGTTGGATGTGACGGTTATGTCAACCGTGATGTTACGGTCGGTGGGTTAATAGTGCACGCATTCAGGCAAGACCAACAGTGGTGACAGACGACTTGGGATGGAGTTTGGGGGGATATCGTTGTCATATTGCCCGGGAGGGTGGGTAATATTATGATTGGACAGGGTGCTGCCAGAGCTATAGGCACATCAACTGTATTATCAATTCCAATGGTTTACTGGTATTTTATGGACGGTCGGACACAGCTTGTGGTTTGCCTTTCTCATGTTTGATGTGGTCAATAAAGAAGGACCATGCTTGGTGGAGTGATGTTTTCAAATGATGACAAATAATAGCTGATTATTTGTGAAAATAAAGACAGTGTTAAACAACCAGCAGCTGTGACAGACAGGGTTTGTATCAAATGTAACTTGAAAAAAAAATTGTCTGATTTATTTGATGAATTACTCAGCCATAAATTCTTGAAAGATTAAAGAGAAATCTGACAATATAAAGGAATTAAAAATAAAATTAAATTATATGTCTTTAACATTTTTAACAGTCTTTACATGTGCTATTATATGCATCCTGAAGTAGTACAAGGATGGGATTTGAACCCATGAACGTTGACAGGTCATTCGCCAATGGCTTGATTGAAAAAAAGGTGCAGTGTAAGGCCTATTATCTGTGTTTCCTGCTGTGATAGAGGTGGATGAATCCTATCACACTTAAACCAGCATCTACCTTCCAATTTTTAATGCAGAAATAATCATCATCAAACTTCAAGAAAAATTCATAATCTTTAATGTGATCATGTCAGGTATACAAGTCACTTTAATTTATTTCCAAAAATTGCCTGTTGGTTCATGTTCCATTCTCAAAAGAAATATTGATAAATGCAACTACAAAAAATAATAAAGATTCCAGCTGCAAATATCTTCTACTAAACCAACACTTCTTAAAAAAATCTTTATCTTCTTAATGTAATCTTCCACACAAACGAACAAATTCATAGATTCCATTTAGATACAAATGAAGGCATCACTCTAACGAAATCAACATGCCTAATGTGTTTGATTGCTAAAGAGCTATAAAAGTTTTATTTCAAAACAGAGACAAAAATATCTCTCATATTGCAATGAATGATTCTGCCTTTGTGCAGTGAGTAGAGTCTGTTCTCTGATGATAAAGAATAGTAATTGACAAGCCCTGTAGCGTACAAACGGTTAAAGGAGAACACTGATTGATAGAGATATTTCTGGACGCTACAGTCTCATCATTCCTCAGACTTCAGCTTGCCGTGTTCGCTAATGGCCACAAATTAGATGACAGTGCACAACATAATCGCACAAAAGCAAAAGTGCGTCGTTAACTAGTGCAGGTATTACACTGAATTGCAGCATCGAAGATGCGACAGACAGCGATTGTATCTGTTGGTCGTTGAGCATCGTGCGGCAATTTGGTGTCATTAACGAATCAGGAAGCTGCAAGAAGCCTAGCATCATAATCTGCCTTGTGACAATCACGGACACTTGATATCATCATCCGTAGCTTAATAGCCATTAAATTTTCATCTGATTGATCCAGGGAGACAATAACAATGTCACGAAGCGTCTCTAGATCTATTTATCGACACACGGCAATCACAGCCACTTAAACGTGAGATCTAATCAAGCAGACGGTCAAACAAAGACCTCAAGCCATCAATGATGTTTTTCACGCCAACACGAATACAGCTATCCAATTTTTGCTCTTTTTGACTCCTCTCATTTTGAAGCAAACCTCCATAATAGCATGCTCATTTCGCCCAATGGCACTTAGCAAATGATTTTTTCTAATGGGCGATAAAAATACAAATTGAGGCTGTATTCCAGGACAGTTACTATGATAATACATCAATTGATTTGTCGTGTTTATATGACACTTACAAAAAGGTATGTGTCCTTTGAAGTTGAATAACAGTCAAAGTGTAACTAATATCAGAATACGCAAATTGATCGGGGCAAGCTAATCTTGATGCGGGTGTGATGTCAGACATGGGCTATTCACCTTGTTTATTGTGGGCATTTTAAAGACAGGATTATATTGATCAGAGTGAAAATAACTCGTCGGACTGATACCTACAAACGACAGCTTGCAGCCATGTGCAAGGAAGTGATGGATGGAGAGTATCAGTTGGACTGTGGTGGTATTGGTGCTGGTTGTCATGATGGTGATGGTGGTGTTGATGGTGATGATGGTGCTACTGGTGATGATGTGTTAGTGTCGATGATGATGTTGGTGTTGGTATTGATGATGATGATGATGATGATGATGATGATGATGATGATGTGCTAGTGTCGATGATGATGTTGGTGTTGGTATTGATGATGATGATGATGATGATGATGATGATGATGATGATCTACATAGCTGGGATACAATGACATGCATTAACCAGTGATTTTAGTTTTACACTGTACTCAGCAATATTCCAGTTATATGGCAATGTCTGAAATAACTGAGTCTGGACCAGACAATCCAATGATCAATTATATGACTATGATTATCGCTCGACACAACAGGGAACCAATGACATGTGTCAAATAAGTCAGTGAGTCTGACAACCCGATGCTGCTAGTCACCTGCATCAACCAAGTCAATAAGCCTTACCACCTCACCACACTTCAATGACGAGCCGGGTTCATTGAAGAATAATTCTACCCCGTATCATCATGAGAATCAATTTATCAAATCAATGATTAAGAGGTTAATAACAATAACAATTATGACCATTAAATTGTTATGACTTCACCAAGGGAATTTTGAATTATTACAATAAATACATCAAATATTGACATCAAAATTTAATCAAAAATGATAATTACAATCATCAAAGATGCATCTGACTTTGCTAAAAAAGACTAAAATACAACATATTAATATGCTGAATTTTGAGGTTTCTAACTGTTTTTCAGAAGAAAAAAATGTTAAAATTTTACGATTCTGATGGGTCCTATTGAACAATTCTGTCCGAGGAGAGCCATTATCCATTACGCCAATATATATCAACCCAACCACACATTAACAGATCCCTTAACCCCGAGCTGACATAAAACAATTCTAAATCTTACCAAGCTTACAGCAAGGATGCCTCCGTGAACGTATGTATCCACAATATGAGGACCAGGGCTTCATACAAACTATAAAATAACATCAGCCAATCTGGGATTTTCGCACAATTAGCCACAAGCCTGACCCATCAAAAAGTAGCGCAAATGGTGGCTGACGGTGGTGTTTTGATTGCATGTGCGAGCATTCCCCGCTTATTTCATGGGGTGTCTCCGGGGATTCAAGTTTGGTGTAAGATGTCAGCATTATTGAAGGTATCTCTAAAGCTTGTCCTGGGATCTTCTGCCTGATTACCGTAGAATCTGTAGAGGCATGGCGGCTAAGACGACCCTAATAAAGCAAGTGCCACGAGCCTGCGAAACGATAGAGACGCATCAATTTGAGAAGTGCCCCAGAATGACGTTTAATTTTGTAAAATTCGTCGCTGACAATTTGGGTGTAAACTTGCCATCGGATGAGTTGCTCAGCTCCCATCGCTTGAGAGAAGCGGAACTTTCCAGGCAGAAAAAGACCCATCTCTTTAATTGGCTGCGTTTGGATGTCCTAAGTTGAGACACTTGCTGCCAAGTGATGTGGACAAAGTTACCGTGGAGATCAATCCCTTCTATGTCCACTAACTCTCTGAAGTGCTCGGAGCCCCTGCCACAGCAAGTCTCAACACAGAGACAAGCCACACAACCCTCAGCTCCTTGTCTAACATAGAGTTGGCTGATATCTTAATACTCACCGCCCGGTTATAAAATTCAAATCTGATAAATTTATAACTTTAATGAGTTTAGGTTGAGTATGTGGATTTCTCTGACAAACAATATAACTGCCAGTCCTGAAGGTTTGGTGGGTCAAGCTTTGTAATCATTACAAGGACGCACCAAGTAATTTGCAATAAGTATAAAAAATAGAAGACATAAGCATATCATCTAAACAAACTGTTCTAACTCATGGAGTAGTTCTTGGCTTTGTGGGTAATGCTTTTGCATATCAAACCGCGAGTTAATTCCCAGAAGGGTACAATGTGTGACATCCATTTCTGGAGCACCCTGCTATGTTGGACAATAACTGAATGCAATGTAAAACATGACTTGCTATCTTTAATACACTTCTCCATGATATAAATACGTGTCATTTAATTGTCTATAGTTATTACATAAAGTAAACTTCATATTAAGGTTCAGTTTCGTATTACATTAATTATGAAACTACTACTTCAAAGTAATTAGACAACTCTGCAGTTTGGAACATTCCAGTCATATGACATACAGCTTCCAATAATCAACTCTGGACAGGATGAGCTAGTGATTGAAATTTTGAGCAATGATTCATGCTTTATCAACAAGTCCCTTTCATTTGTCTGACTCCTTTTACAAACAGCAGCGGTGCTCGGGTAGGCTTGCGGTTACAGCATTTGCTTATAGCATGAAACCTGGGTTTGAATCCCCACATGATTCAAATGTCAACTGCCCTTTTCTGGTGTTCCTCGCTGTGATATTGCTTGAATATTGCTAAAGAGTTGTAAAACTAACTAAACATGTTACAAAGAGTGAAACTTTTAACTTGAGTGAGTGAGTGAGTGAGTGAGTGAGTGAGTGAGTGAGTGAGTGAGTTGTGTTTTCAGTAATATTCCAGAAGGGGACACCAGAAACAGGCTTCACCCATTTGGGAAATTGAACCCAGGTCTTCAGTGTGAACAGCCATTGCTCTAACCACTAGGCTAATCCTCTGCCCCTAGATATTTCAAACTGATAAAATTAAGTCTGTATTTAGTTGTTAGAGCTTCAACAAATTAACTCAATCATTGTGATGATATTTCTTATTTCCTGACACTGAACCACATCCCTGACATATACAAAAAACAAATCTAAAAATAAAATTTTTGAGAAATGCTTCTTACAATAAGTGCCAGGTGAGGGTGTCCAAACACTTGTAACTGTTTAAACTAGTTTTGTGTTGACAGTATCCTTCAGATTTCTGTAGCAGAAGATAAAAGTAGTTTTATCAGTCACATCCAGTCAACAGCGAGCTCAAGCTGCCTCTTGAAAACTTCAACATTACAAACACTCGACACAGATCTCCTGTCATGTTCCCCTACAACTACTTTCAACATGAAACAAATGTGTTTTGTGAAAAGGATAAAATTGATGCCATCTGAATATTTATCACCACTGATAAAGCCTTATTTTCCACCTGTCTATACACCTCATTTTAACACCTGGGTGTATTCAGCATAAAATCAAGGAAACAAAATCATAATCATATTGAAAATCATATTGAAAATAAGTCACATTGCACTCGTGTAATACTGAAATCAGTGTTAATTCATGTCAATCAATCAAAATTAATGTAGCATTTATATATAACTGACAATAAACAGAATCAAGAATAAATGTTTCCTGTTCAACTTCACCTAGAACTTACAAAACATGAATTCTTATTTCAATCATGTTCATCAAGATATATTACATACATCACTCACTACAGATCTTTCTGGTGCAGATCAATGGTTTGATAGTTTGAACATATTTAATGGCATACAGTTTTCAGTTTATTGAAAAACATTTTTTTAAATGCAGATTCTGAATTCAAAGCAATATTGAGATTTTTCTTTGGACACAATAATAAAAAGTTTAAGGTTTGTTATGAAGAATACATGTTGGTTTAAATAATCTTTTTTAGTAACAGCTCTTGTAGATTTTCAGCAAATTTATATACAATGATCACAACATATTCCCAATCTTTATTTCACAAACAGAGGTCATTGAAAAACAGAGGAGTGGAGTAGTCAGATTGTTTACAAGATAATAATTAAAATATTTTTAAAGAAAAACTGAAAAAGCTGTACACCATACAGGAACAACAGCCATAGTACAATTTACTGATACCATCAAAACGTGGACCTAAAACCTATGCAGGGCTGTGGAAAAGCTTCATACTTATCAGGGCAGTGAAAGAAAATTTAAATAAATAGATAGCAAATGCCCTCATTTGAACTGAGCTCTGTTCCCTTTTAAATCACAATAGCAAATGTTGGTGCATTAACAGTAAAGTGATCAGGATCATCTTGCACACTGAGCTGTAGAAAGCATTAGGAGACAAGCCCCATTAGAAGACGTTTAGGATGAGATCACTCAAACGACAGCCTTCTTTGGTGACATCTCCACAAGGAGGGGTGATCTTCCACAATGAATTTATGTCTATCTGGTGTCTATCGACAATTTCCCCTACAGAGAGAGTGACGAGATGTATCAAGATGATAACTATCCCCACTTTCACTGACAGTCGGATCCTGTTTATTGTGGTTTAATTCAAAACATAATGTTAGTTGTGAGGACAGTACAATAAGTCTGCTAAAAGCTTGCTCTGTGCTAATTGAGTCTGTTATTCGTTTGGCAGTTTGTTAAATTAAGGGAGCTGATTTAAGGGTGATACTACTCCTACATGACAATTTGTCAGTCATCCAGGACTACCCATGTGGAGACAATGAAAGATTGCTGAGGACCTATATTCTTCTCAGAATCCCCTCATGGCGATGAGCAAAGATTGCTGAGGACCTATATTTTCCTCAGAATCCCCTCATGGAGATGAGCAAAGATTGCTGAGGACCTATATTCTTTTCAGAATCCCCTCATGGCGATGAGCAAAGATTGCTGAGGACCTATATTTTCCTCAGAATCCCCTCATGGAGATGAGTAAAGATTGCTGAGGACCTATATTCTTTTCAGAATCCCCTCATGGAGATGAGCAAAGATTGCTGAGGACCTATATTTTCCTCAGAATCCCCTCATGGAGATGAGTAAAGATTGCTGAGGACCTATATTCTTTTCAGAATCCCCTCATGGAGATGAGCAAAGATTGCTGAGGACCTATATTTTCCTCAGAATCCCCTCATGGAGATGAGCAAAGATTGCTGAGGACCTCATAGTCTTATACAGAACCTGTACAATTTTGCTTTGACATTGTTGTAATGTCACCACTTCAGACAAGAACTTCAATCTCATCTCCAAAGTGCCTCCAATGTATCTGTGCAACAAATAGCAGTAGCTGGCAAATGTAACCTCATTCTGAAAACTAGTCATTAGATGTGACCAAGAACAAGGCCAAGATAGGATCTCCAAAATCAAAAACTAAAGTTTTAATAATCAAGCAAACATGTTTGTTATTATCTAGATTACGGTAGTTTTCCTTAAAATCTATCTTTTTCCAAGAAATTTTATCATCCAAACTCCTAAAAATTCATGATTTTATTAACTTGAATTATAATCTTTATTAACTTGAATTATAATCAATGGCGCATGTGACAATGCCTATATTAAAGCAGAAAATCTGGTCTTCATTACTGGATCCACCATTTAAAATGTACTTTCAATTAAAACTATTTGGCTGAAAATGGTGAACAAACCCATCAAATGAATTGTTAGTAACTACAGATGGAACACTATGGATGTGATAAATACTTGCACTGGAACCAAACCCTGGTCTTCATCATGAAAAGTGAACACCTCCACCACTTGGCTACACAACTTCCTGAAAGCCTCTGAATGTAACCAACTATGCTAGGCGATTGGTCAGTGTGAGGTGCAAGCTTCTATTCATAATCACCTAGTTATTCTTGGTTGGTTCAAGTAAAATATGTCCCAACTGCAACACCACACAGCAGCTAAAGTACATTCTATTGAAAGTTATCTTCAGTACAAAATATTATCTTTTAAACTTTGCTTGTCAACACAAATAACAGCAGGACTGCATCCTTGTGTTCATTATGTGGGCTGGATTACAATTCTTCCTGGAATCTTCTTATCAGGGGCTTTCCCTTTGGCCATGCATGATTTGTCGTCAGACCATATCAATGTGATACTACTTTCCTCATGACTGCCACTTTGGATTTTGAAGCCAATCAGATGTCACTCTCCCATCAAAGGAAGGAAAAACTTCCTGCCATAAATAATATCTTGATATATATTGTTATATAATGTATATGAATAGATTGTGATATTTATCACCTTCCTGACTGTGAATACTGTTACATTATCACTGCAATATTGCATACATAAATAAGATAGAGCTTTTCCAACATTTCTGAACATTAAATATCAAATTAAACACTTGAATTCTGAACAAGAACATTTACGTATCAGGACTATATATTTTATATGTTTTGCAGAAAAGACACACTACACAAATTGTATTAAGATTTTCTCAGAAATAGTCTTGATCACCAACCTTGCATCTCTAGTACATATAAGCTTCATTGATCTAAACAGATTTATAAGCACATCATATTTTCCCAACAACTATTTTGACAATGAACAATGTTGTAGACTTGAAACGAATGCTAAATGCATGTCTGGATTAAAGCCACTCTAAAATAATGATTTAATGCAGTAGCTGACAATTAAGGTGCTTAAGGTAATTAGAACAGTTAGAACAATTCACCCTATTGTCAATAAGTCTGCCGGAAAGGTCGTGCATGCAATTGACTCAGCAATTTCATATAGATGTCAATCCAGAACGATGAATAATAAGATAATGACAATGTTCTTACATAATTAGCTTGTGAATTATTAATTGCCTATGACACCGACATATTATATTTTCTATCAGCAGAATAGTTATTCAATACCATACTGCAGCTATGAAAATAACAACTGATTACTGCATGACTTTACCAGGATTTTATCACTAGTCCATCAACACTGATTGTCTGCAAACAGATTTTTGTTGTTTAATTCCACACTCAGATGCATTCCATCGAAATAATGGTGGCATGGACATAATTAAGTTGAACAGAACAAACCAGTGATTCACATCATGAGCATTAAGTCTAAACTTTTGGGATATGATAACATGCATCTCCTAGGCAAATAAGTCTGACTATCCAATCCCACTATTCACCTCTTACAAAAAGCATGCTTGTCTCGAGACCTGGGCCTAGATTTTCAAAGCTGTCTTAGTGCAAAGATAGTCGTAAGCTAATGCTAATGCATGACACTTAAGACAACCTTAGCGCTAAGAGAGCTTCGAAAATCTAGGCCCTGTGTCCTATTCCAGGAAGAAAATGTAGTACTAACAAGATCATAACTCGCATGTTTTATTACAGACTTACAATAATCGTAGTACTATGATCATTTAACACTAACAGCCCCAAAACAAGCCCTGTACCACTAACCCATATCTTCACATTGGTGGGGTAGTGTAGTGGCTAAAGCGTTTGCTTGTCACACCCAAAACCGAGGTTCGAATCCCCTCATGGGACAACGAGAGAAGCCTATTTCTGGGGTCCCATAGTGATATTATTGGAATATTTCTAAAAGCGAAGCAAAGATCACTCACTTGAGCTCACTTCACAATGGTATATACGACGACAAAGTGGATGTACCTTACATCGTAATCAAATGAAACTATCAAATGCGTTTCAGTTAAAATTGCAATAGCTGTTTAATAATACAGGGACTTTCCCTTTCTTCTTCACACCATTTCATATTATTATGAAATACATGGAATAAACTTTAGTTCCGTTGAATGTGTATCTGACACTCCAATGCATTATGATACAAGTATAATCCTTGGAAAACAGTACTCTTATCAGCGCATTCCCAGAAACCATATATTTTCTACCAATAGGACATTTTCCTAAATACATACAAATGGAAATACATTCTTACAATCTTCCTCATACATTCAAAGTTAAGCATTCACCCACATGTCCTGAACATCTTGCAGATGTATTCAAACCAAAACATGTTAAAGTTTAAAAAAATATTAAAATAATGTGAATTTTAAGAACATTACATAAAAAAAACCAAAACGATACTGTTTGTCAAACTACAAATAAATATTACATTTTCTAAGTCTTGATGAAGCCCAGTTTCCCATCTTTTGTGGCAAGAAATGACACTACATTCATCTCCGATCTCGATAAGGGGGTAGGAATGCGTTCATTGCACATTTTGAGTAATGTAACACGTGATAACAAAACTCCAGACACTGATGCACATTAATCACACATATCAGATCAGGAATAGTTGTTATTAATGGCTTGAGTCAGTGAAATATGTTATATCTGCAGGAGATAGCTGACCTGTCAACAGATTCCATGTCACAGAAATTTGGAAACATTTACATGAATTTAACACTTTAATATTTCAGTTAAAAATGTGGCTGAAATTGCTGTTAGGAGTTATTAATCATATCTTCCAAACCCATAGAAAATGTTTTAAGAAAAAGAAAACAAATCAGGTTTTGATTGGGGTGGAAACAATTCTTGAATTGCTAATGTACCCCAGTAAAGTTGCACTTGTAAAATCACTTGCACTGATAATTTTTCCACGATACCAGTTGATTTTCTTGTTGATTATTTAAATAGACAACATAATTAACAAGGGAATGTCCCCTGGACACCGGTACAGCGCACTATACAATTTTGCTTGCCCAACGGAAAAAACACTAGACTGGCATGTCGAGCAATGGGTTATTTCCACCCCTGATAGGCATGTGTGTATCCTTCCAAAAATATCAAAGTATGGAAAGGGTGCATGGCAAGTCCACCATTATTATCATCAGTAAGCCAAAACTCAGAACATCAAGTGTGTATGTGAACTGTATCTATCAGCATGGGGTAGTATATAATATTTTAAGATACAGCAGCTCTGTCAGGAATTTGCTAATTCTTTCTTCAGAAGTCACTAGATGTTTGTAACATGAAAACACAGTTCGTAATACATACATAACAATAAGATTTGAAGATAACCACAGTGTATTTATCTGAATTTCCTATTAAAGAAAAACGCATTTTGTTTAAGAAAACTAGTAAGAATGTGAGTGCTACTATCTATGAAGAAACATATAAACCAGCTGTGATAAAAATAAAGGTTAAGAATGGAATAGAAAGCAATACAGGGTGCTTCATAAAATGCTATATTTATGCATGAGCACTATAGTGCAATGACATAAATGGCATAATACAACTCCTTCACATTTTTGTAATATACAATCTTAACCTAGTTTTGTCCTGTCTATCAGTACTCTCTGCTAATTGTATGACCCTGAAATATTAGCTGAAGTGTTTATGGGTAGAACTCAACATCTCACTTCTAGGATTTAAATAGTTTGAAGGTAAAGAGCACTTATGAAAACACCATGACGCATTACCTAACTTCCCGAAGTACTTTAGAACAATGTAATGTATCAAGCAAGATATGTTGTACTGATAACACTATTAAACAAGTACTTTCTTTAATGAGTAATTCTACTTCAATCAGCCCAAAACAAAACTGTCACAAGTACTCAAAATATTAAATACATTCCATTGTTTATGATAAAATCCAAATCATTTAGTCTTGGAAACAAAATGACAGTAAAAAGACACTATTCTGACAAAATATGGTAGAACTGACAAATCTTCATGATCATCATACCAAATGCCAGATGGACAAATATTAAACTGTTGGTGAAATTTAAAACTTACCTGAGCAGCTTGCTGTAGAAGTATAACTAGAAAAAGGCATAAAAGTTTGACAACTTGCTCCAGATCTGTAATCACAAACGATGAGCAACCAAACAGGCTATTGGAAGCAAACTGGCATTGGAGACGTCAATTTTTCGCTCACGCCTCTCGATGCGATACTCTGCGTTCCATATTGACATTAGAAAACTGCCTCGACACAGAGGCCCACAATGACATGCACAGCACAGGGACAAACAGGCAGGAAAATGTCGGCAAACTTAAGTTTGGTTGAGCTGAGAAAAAGTAAGCTTGGGTATTAGTTAGTGAAATATCTAACTTGAGAGAATTGCCATTTTAATGGCAACTGCCGCAGAAGGGCTGCCCACACACTCAAGGGTGTAAACAGTCAGCGTCATTCACATTGTAGATATTCTAATCTTTCAAATATTTCCCTCTTAAGCAAATGAGAGATTTCTGAAACGTAAACTCGGGTTTGCGATCTGACACACGTTTTGTTGACTGTTTGTTTTGTTTCACTATTCCGCAGTTTGCAACCCCTGTTGTCAGGCCCCTCATTGACACAGGGAATTATAGATCTGAGACATATCTGTACACTCAGTCCTGCTCCTTAGGTGTTGCCGTGTTTAATTCAGAGCAAGAAAATCATTTCTCAAAGTCACGAAATAGCAACTGTCATTTTCTGACAATCGTTAATATGAAATTGGATAAATGTATCTCTGAATCATATGACATACTATATTAATAATCAGTAATTCTGATGAGGTCTCACAACGCTGTCATGATAAATCATTAAAACACGATTTTCAAAAATTTTAATTGAATTTATTTATTCACTCTAATACGATAAAAAAAGCCAAATAATGCATTTACATAAATTAAAAAATGGAAAGTATTCTTATTTCAGAACTGAGACTCATATTCCATATGACTCTTAAACTGTCTCAGTTTCAATAACAATGCAATATAGAAATTCAAAACACAAATAATTACACAGTTAAATTAATTATCCAATAACAAATTACCTAAATATTTCAGATCATAATCCCCGTAAGTGTGAGACAGAGCAAGGTAAATTCAAAACTGTTGCCACGGCTTCAACAAGGCAGCACTGTCACAGATTCAATTGAGAGAGATTCCAGTTTAAATAATATTAACCAAGGAATGGGAGAAAATCTTGGAATCTGCCCGTAGAATTGGCTGCTAATAAGACTCTCCGAACAACAGGGTGTCAATGGAATTCTGAGATTGGCGCTTTAAAGACAAGAAGATTACAAGCTGCCAGAGCCACACCAATACTTCCTTGAAGTTGAACTGGTCAAAGATCAATCTTGAGCTGTCAGTTCCATTTAGCAAGAGACAGAAGACAAATTCATCTCTAAACCAAATAATCAAAACGTCAATATTTAATGCTAGAAAATATTTAAGTGTTAATCTTCCAACTTGTCTCTGTCAAGGGAAATTCACTTCTAAATTCTGTGGTATTCACTAGAATGAGGAAAATGTCTGTTGAAAAGAATATATTTGATGAAACAGAAAATAAATTTGAACTCCTTTATTTTCAATTTAATTACATATAAATCTGGGTATACCTAGATGGATATTCTGAATTGTCTAATATGAAATACGTCTTAGTGGTACTGGACTTAAACAGTGTAGGAAGCATTTTCTGAACATGTGATAGAATAAAATGCAGAAATGTCTGCCACTGACACTACAAAATACAAAATTTCCAACACAATTTACTGCTTCACTACTTATTTCATATGTGCCCAAAAAGATATAAATAAACCTACGCATAATAGTTCCTTAAATTACCTCAAATCATCCTATTGTTACATGGTCCCATATACTGATCAAATTAAGTTAGGGAACATGAAAATGTTTACAGGATATTAAAAACTGTACATTGCGCACTAAATTTCACTTAAATATTCATGAGTGAATGAGTTAATATGTATTGTCACATCCGTAATATTTAAGCCCTATTGCAATGATAAATATTAACAGTTTGTTTCTTTTTGTTAAGCATATATTATAAGCCTACTGAAAAAAAATTGTTTATACCTTACTTCTATAGTTTTAGAAAAATCTCTCACAAGGAACACAACCCACTCACAATTTGAAATATTTTAATACATCATATTAGCACATCTACACTAAACCGCTGATTAATCATGATACAAAAGATTAAAAAGACCCAAACACGCTTCAAACAACTCAAAAGTTAATTCAATGTCAAAATTTTACTGCACTGTTGAGAAGCTGGCCAGTCAGAGAGTCTACGACAAAATTCAATTTTGAAGTGTGTTGTCTCTGGAGTTGAAGTGAAATGGAGTAAGATGGTCTGTGTGTCATCTGAAGGATCATCTGCCATTATCAGGGCCAAACAGAGGCCTAGACAACCCTACATAATCATCTGGTGTCTTGGGTATTATTCAACCGCTTTAAAACATACCCACTCTGGAGACCTTTTAGAGGTTTCAGTGAAAAACTTTCCTTCGATACTTTTACACATTTTGACAGCGAAACGAAACTGCCCCATTTTTTAGATTTATGTAAAATTAGTTTATTATCAGCAGAAAATGGGTACCTGGTGGAATGAGTTGTGAGACAAATAACCTTCTAGTGCTTAACGGGCAGTGTGTTCCCTTTGAGGAGTATATTGTTACAGGATATTTATATAGCGCACATATCCATGCACCTAGTGCTTGCTCAAGGCGCTGGTATACGGTTCCCTCGATCATTGGATGTCAGTCTCAACGTCACCTCGTATTAACAATCTCAACTCCTTGGGAAGTATACAACTCTTGCTGCCACTAGGGGCACCGTGTTACATCTAGCCTGGTAAAGGCACATGATAAATATTCTCATTATTACTATTATACTGTGAACCTCACACAAAGAAAACTCTAAGGCAAAAAAGATAGAGAATACCAGAAAATCTGAAAAGAGAAATTTCTATTTATCTACCAATTTTATGTGAAATTGTTGCACTGTGCATAGAACATGTCTAACTGAACAGCAGGTTTGTTTGAAGCTTTAACAAGAAAAGCCTAACCCTACAAGATTATCCCCAACAAAACTCCACACTCCAAGAAATAAAACGTAACCTAAGTATTCTGACAAAATGTGACAAAATTGGCAAAGTTTGAAGCACAGAGGGTTCAAGTGTCTTGAGGTTTGTTGCTTTAGGATAGGAATATATGACCTCTCCATTTTCAACATGCATTTTCTGACCAAGTTATGTTTGTTTACATTCTTTGGGGCTGGCCATATATTTTAGGGGTCAGATGGACTGACGGTACTGTTTCATTCCAGGCATTTACCAATTTTTTCTTCATATGTCCCCCCAAATCTCCTGTCTCACTCTCCGTCATAAACTTTTCCCCTATATACCAAATCAGTTACCTCTTTGTGAAATAAATGACCAGTCTTGACAATAATTTTCACATATTTTTCTTGTTTGAAACATGACCTGTGTCAATTTTTCATTGCCTCCTTCTAAAAAACTCTGACAAATGTTGAGCATCCCATCTTTCGCAATGTAACCCTCCCCCGCCCTCCCACCAAGCTTCCCCATAAACATATTCACATAATAATTGACCAATCCCCTTACAGTTTCCAGAACGTCCACTATGACTCTAGAACTCATCACAACCTCCTTGAACACCCCTGAAAACCTACCCTCAACTATTTATAAACTATGTACATATAACTCATTTCCATACACACATGGCAAAGCCATAACAAGACATATTAATCCTCGTACACATCTTGTAACAGATTTTCAAACAAAGGTCATAGAGTGAATTGAAGTCTGTGGTCATCGTTTCAGTAATCCATTATGATAACAAGCCTCTTCAGGTACATTCATCTCCTCCTACCATAGACCAGGGACATCATGTTTACGTACCCAATGATGTAACTCTACATTCTTTGTTATGCTGACACTTTGAAGTAGTTTGACAGCCCCCCTCCAGGGATTCTGATATAATCAACCGATCATATGTGTCAATAAACGACAATTAATTTGTTTAAACCATGCGTACAGAGCCGTCGGAACAATTCCAACATGCTGAGAATGTGAAGGGTGAAAAATAATTGAATCGGCTAATCTGAGATTAGGCCGTTTAATAAAAACATCCATACAGTTATGATATGAAGGATGAAAGAAATACGGAGTGGTCCATTATCTGCGTGTCCAGTCGTCCAGCTGACAGTTCGGACCAGGTGTACATTGAACTTTGACCATGTCCAGTTGAAATAAACCCTTGGTCAATATACATACATGGGATTGGGTAGTTAAGCTTGCTGAATTGGAAGGCACATGTCATGATGTAGATCACTGGATTGTCTGGTCCAGACTGCTGGCTCATAACTGGACCTCACTCATTCACACATACCACCATAACTGACATAAAGATTGTTCTGGGGCTAATGACACATAAATTCTTTTATTACATTTTTCAAGTTTATCTAGAATAGCCCCTACTTTGGGAAAGTGAAAAAACAGAGAGGACATTCAACTTATTCTTCTGTCCTTTCAAAAGTTCCAAAAGGTCTGTCATTTTGAACAACTATGCCCCATATACAGACTGAGCATTTAATAACTGGCAAGGCTGGGTAACTGTAATGAAAACGGAGACAGCATAGAATAAGATAATTTCACAAAAGTCTTTTTCTAAAATATATTAATTTCAGAAACAAGATGTTGATCTCAACATGTGAGTAGTTTGTTGGTTTTGCAGTTGAATTTGTTATAAACAAAGTTTTGATTTACATAAAAGTTTGCATTCATCCAAATGAATTTTTACTATTTTAAAATAGACCAACAGTAAAAGCCTTGCCTTGGGAGACTGAGTTTGCACACGTGTGTTCGCATTCGTGACTTTGCATTTAGTTTTTGTGAGTGAGTTTCATTTTACGCCATCCTCAGCAATATTCCAGCTATATAGCAGCGGTCTGTAAATAATCGAGTCTGGACCAATCCAGTCATCAACAGCATGAGCATCGATCTGTGCATTTGGGAACTGATGATGTATCAACGAAGTCAGCAAGCCTGACCACTCGATCCTGTTAGTCGCCTCTTACGACAAGTATAGTTAGTCAAGGCCAATATTCTAGCCCAAACCTTAATGAATTCATTCGTGAGTGAGTGACACCAGAAATGGGTTTCACACATCATACCAATGTGGGTAATCGAACATGGGTGTTCTGTGTGTTGATCAAATGCTCTAATCACTGTGCTAACCCACTGCCCCCATCACAACAAGTACAGAGATAAGAGAGAGGGTGTGACTGGTGAAAGATGGGAACTTGATAAAATGCGACATTTATTTTTTGATACAGTCCAGTGATAGAAAATATGACTTTCCAAGAATTAGATATATATGACATACTGACTAAAGAATGTTTTGTTTTACATGTTCATTATTATTATCTTAAGGCATATTTGCAGTGGGGATATTATTAACAAAATCTGTTAAGTATTGATATGATCAATTGAAGTTAAACAAAAATATATAAAAAAATAGCATGTCTAAATGTCAGATTTCATGTTTGGGGGAAAGAGAAGCCAGCTGATTGCACTTTGATGCCATACCATTTTTAATAAAACAGTTTTCATATTTCAGAAAGAAAACAATTTAAATATCATGAGATCAAAGAAACTGCTGTTCCCTTATCAACGGGAATACAATCAGTTTGATTTTGATGTTTTTTATTCAGTCCATATGATACTGTGTTGATATAATTGAATCTTGACATCAGGTGAAAATGAGTTTCACAAAAAGTTTTTTACTCTCATTAAAGTTCCAACACTCATCTGTGTGAGTGTGTGTGTATGAGAGAGAGTGAGAAAGGGGGAAAAAAAGAGAGAAAGAGACAAAGAGAAAGAGAGAGCAGGCATGAGTGTAACCATCCTTTCTTTCTATCTATTATTTTTCACTAGATACCTACATGGGTTCCCAACATTGATACCTCAAAGTTCTAAAAACTTCTGTCTCCTTCAACTCACCCTTTCCAAAATATTCCACTATCACTCCACAAATCCTCAAATAGCAGTGCCTTGAATAAGTACTATTTGGATGGATATGTGCGCTATATAAATATTCTATAATAATAAAATATCATTACCAGATGCAAAATCAGGAAATACACAATGGTATAACGGTTCAGAACTTGAATAATTTTATGTAAGTGAAATCCTCATTTGAAATAAATCAGTAATTACATTTGTCACAAAATGCTCTGTTCAATTAAAGCCTGCATTTCTGGACGTCATATACAGCACAGTTCTCTCTTTTATCATCAAATATATGGTCTCCATCTACCCTCCAAGCCTTAAAGCAGTTCCATATTCAAACCCACCAAATGCACTTGTACACAACTATATATCCCAGCATGCATCGCAGGAATCAGAATTCCATGTATTGCAGTTAGGAGGCAGAATTTCCACTTTGGGTGCCGATTGTCTCCATCTGTTTATTGTGGGAACAATTGTAGCACTTTCCAACTGTCTAAACATACCAATGTGTCACTGAACCTATTAGAACAAAGCAAAGGGTCTCACAATGGGAAAAGACTCTTATGTCTTTTCTCAATCTACGACAACTTTGTGGACTGGAGCATTCTATTCACAAGCTAATGATTTTGTTCGGCATCTTATGTAAGTCATGTTTGACCATGGCTTGGAGACAATCCAACTCTTGCCCTGGCACACTGATGACCCTTCACAGTATATACAACACACGTTTGATCCCTGTCATGAATGGTGATCAGCAAATATTGACCTGACAACTAATTGTTACTTCTGTCTGTTTTGTGGTTAACCATTTGAGTTCTGGCAGTCAGTGTTAACCACTTCAATGATAAGTGGTTACAGTCAGACCCAGTATTGTGCTGGTGTTGTGCAAATAATTATCTCCCCTTTTGTGTAGGTCACAGATGTCAAATGTTTACAAGCATGGGGGTAGGTGGGTAGCCTTGATGATAAAGTGATTGCTCTTAACACTGAATGCTTGTTTGAATCTCAACATTGCTATAATGTGTCAAACCCGTTTCTGGTGTCTGCCTCCATGAAACTGTCATCATGGGAGATGTCAGTTACCCCACTGATTTTAAAATGCCCTCCTTAATAGAGGTACCATACAATTTCACTTGAAAATATATCATAAATAATCTGATCTCATTAGTGACACCTGAATAATACTATCAGTATACATACTTTACACCAAATTAATATATAACTATGAAACTGAAATCAGGAATCCCAAGATACTATTGATCATGTCTGCAGTTGATTTCAGACAACCACTTTTGTAAAATAACTACATTATTACATTAAAAACTCAACATTTGCACAGGTCTCAGAATGACACGCTGCAGGCCATGTTATAATCTGCATCGTACCTGTTATCAGCCTGGGTTAAAAATATAAGCCAAAATAAATACTTCTCTTCAGTCACATGGAGAGAGTGGAAAACCAAATATACTCATGGAAATCAATGAGGGAACACATGAAAGAACAAATGTTCATTTATTTCCAGAATTTCCACCTCATAGTAATATAGGCCTTGTGAAGAAACCAGGAAAAGACACACTTTTATGTGTTCGCTTATTTGTTTCCATGAGTATATATATTTCAGTTATCACTTCCCTATGTGCTGACGTCAGTCAGTCAGGCAGGCAGGCAGGTATCAGTCAAAAACTATAAAAAGAGATGTAAAAGCAGATATATTGAGAGGTATGACAGCTTTAAATATTTTTAATATATATCAACATTTAAAGATTAACTGTGATGTGTAGCTACAAAAATTGTCTAAACGTTTGGAATTTCTTAGTATTTTTATGCAAATTGATGACTTTTTTAGCATAACTCAATTTAGAAGGAAAAATATGTTTTGTCCGTTAAACCCAAAGCTGTGAACTAAAACGCACAATCGTTTCACACTGACAGCGTGTCTGCGGAAACAGACTGGACAAAGTCCATACTGGTCAACTATTTGATAAATTGTCATGCAGTCCACGAGCCGACACCACTAAGGAGCCACGTGGAGCCTTACTTCAGCAGTTGCTAGGATCCATTAACAGTTATCTTTCTGACCTAACACTTGTCCGATACCCTCTGACAACATTTAGAAAATTATTTGCCTTCTTTCATCAAAATCGGGTACCAAAATCAAAGCCAGTGTCCACAGGTGCATGATTCCATTCACAGTTACCTACCCTGCCCAAACACTTGGTTTGTACCAGCTGACATTCAGAAAATTATTTGACTTCTGTCATGGAAATATTTGGGTCAATACCTTATCAACCAACAATTCATTTGGATGATAACTCTGTCAACATTTGTTAACAATAAGATGACAATGAATCCTACAGCTACATTATATCAAGAATTTACCTGTGTTAACACACAGAACGAGGTGAAGGTTGTACTCTCAATAAAGATTCAAATACACTGCCAAGTTGAAGTAAAACTGCAACATTCACCTGACAATAACATTCAGCCATGTTCACGAAAAGAAAGTATTTTGTTCCGTTTCGGTCAAAATGGGGCTCTGCATTTCAAACAGAACCACATTTGCATGATTCACCAAGACCAACCCAGGGATTCCAGATGTTCATATTCCAGATGAAATTATTGCCCTTTTCACAGCGATTTATAAAAGTTAAGCAGAGCAATGTCTCGACTGCACTTGACTAACCGAAATGAAGCATTAATCTCCATACAACCTAGCACACACACAACATGCATTTTCACATGTGGAGACTACAAACCATACAAGACACAGGTATGAACTACAAACAATACACGACACAAGTGGAGACCATAAACAATACATGACACTGGTGGGGACCACAAACAATACACGACACAGGTGGGACCACAAACAATACATGACACAGGTGGGGACCACAAACAATACATGACACAGGTGGGGACCACAAACAATACATGACACAGGTGGGGACCAGAAACAATACATGACACAAGTGGAGACCACAAACAATACATGACACAGGTGGGGACCACAAACAATACATTGGTGTACATTCATAATAGGCAGTTTGTACCTTCATTTTCAAGAACGAAGGTTAGAGTCACCTGCCCTTGGTGAAAGACACAGAAAGTTAAAAAGAGTGACAAAATATGGAAAATGACTCAGATAAGAACCACAAACATAAGTTGGGGTGGTCAGCTATGTCTCATGTCATAACATCCAATACTACACACGTCATTAAGACACTATCGGTCAGCTTACACAAGCTTCAGTTAAGTCCAACCAGTAGATTTACAGATTATGAGTGTATGCTCTAGATTATGATAATCTACAGGGGTCAGGAGTATAATCCCAGTTTCAGCTGCCACAATGGGAGACAGAAAAAGTCAGATATGTCAGTGCTAGTCACAAGAATCCCCCAACATAAGTACGGACATTTTACACAGTAAGGAGCTTAGTGGAAGGGTGTCATGAAATAATACACCAGTAGTTCTGTAAGCATATATAACATTCTACAAATCTTGACAATTATTTTTTAAAGTTGCTTCTGGGACACACTTGTATAATACTATAAAGACATTCAAGACTACCTGAAGCTTTCATGTCTAAGAGTGCCCTTCAGGCATAATGAACATATTGAAATCCTGTGCTTATGACTTTAACAGTGCTATTGGCACCTTAACACTAGAATCTAGAAATCAGTGCCTAGATTTTTGAAGCTCTCTTAGCACTGAGATAGCATGGATGTTATTGTATGGCATGTATGACTATCGTAGCCCTGAATGATAACTGAATGATAACTTTTCTAAGCCCTGACTGATAACTTTTCTGAAATCAGACCAGTCTATTACTCAAACAATTATTCATCTATATTAATTGGATTTAAAATATTAACGAGTAAATGGGTATGGTTTTATGCTGCTGTCAGCAATATTCCAGCAATATCACAGCATGAGACATCAGATATGGGCTTCACTCACTGTACCCATGTGGGGAATTGAACCTGGGTCTTCAGCATCACAAGCCAACACCTTAAACACTAGGCTACACCACTACCCCTTAAAATTTTAGAATTGATAAAGCAAACATTCTCATACCTCAAATGAAAATATTTTTATCCCAATTTTTTTTATCTGTTTGATAGGCACTCTTGCTTGACAACAGTATTAGAAATATTGCATCCACCAAAACACATCATAATATAATAAAGAAGTTGTTATCCATGAAATATACTTTTCTCATTAAAAAATTGTTTGAAAAACTTATTTCTTTAGAGACAGAATTAGAGCTGTTTTACTGCTGAGGCATTTTCAATTTACACACTAATACTTTAACACAAGTCTCAACATTTCTCAACGTTTGCATGGTGGGAAAGCTGTATTAAATAAAATCAGTGGTCCTGCTCTCATAAAGTCTAACACTTGCATGGAATACATGGTCAAGATAGTTCCCCACCCCTAATCTTACAAGTGCATATATTATGCAAGTTAATTACTTTGAGTTAAGGGGGCAGCACAATTGTTTGTTCTGAAATATATATGCTGTAATATATATGCCGAATGTTGGATGATTTTTACCAATCATTTAATCATTGCAACAGCTGCAAGGTGAAGTGGTTGTACAGAATTTGTGCAACATGCAGTTATGTATAAAGACAATACAAAGTCCCACTCTTTATGGTTTACATCTTGAGAAAGGAACTCTGTTTATACCTGATGGAAGCAGCGATGATGATGATGATGATGATTTGTCAGGAATCCTGACACAAGAAATATGTGACAAAAGATGCTGGAGAAATTACCAGAAGTACAAACTAGAAGTAAAAAAGATTTACATTATCCCCCAAATCACAGGTGGTATTTGTAAGGATTGAGTGAGTGAGGTTAGGTTTGCACCGCTTTTAGCAATATTCCAGCAATATCACAGCGGGGGACACCAGAAATGGGCTTCATACACTGTACCCATGTGGAGAATTGAAAACGGGTCTTCACCATGACGAGTGAACCACTAGGCTACCCCACTATCCAATTTGCCAGGAATCCTTACATATGAGACGTATATTAAGTCAGAAGATACTGGAGAATATACAAGAAATCATTTCATGACGTCAAAAATATTTACTTTGTCCCAGAAATTCCTCATGGGATTCCGCATGAATCCCCACGAAGAAGATGTGAGGAGAATGTGTGACAAGAACAGGCCTGAAACTGCAGCCTCATTACAGAGTGAGGATGTCCCTGACCCAGCAGATGAGTGAAGCCTGTCAGGTTCAGCCTCACTTGGAGCAATCATAGGAAGCTGGTCAAGTGACCAGAACTCGGATATTCACAGACAATTGCTCTAAACATCTTGAGGTCTGTGTTGTCTGTGCAATCACATTGACAGGCTTCATGACCTCGTGGTAATGGAGAGAATTTATACAACTGATAATGAGGCTTTTGGCCTGAAGATGAGCTAAAGGAGCCATTGGTGCTAAAACATTGTATCTTCACAGTGGAGCAGTCTAGCAAGAAAGCATAATTTGCGTCTCTTTAAATGCATGCAAGACCTCAATGTGTCACTTAACTCAGAGCCAATAATAACACTCTGAGGGGAAGGTCTCCCTTGGGTGACGTCTTCACTGCATGGCCATCAGAGGTGTCCTCAATCTGACACAGATGTTTGGTGGATCCTCAGATCCTGACACAGATCTTTGGGGTGTTCTCCAATCCTGACACTGATCCTTTAGGGGTATCCTCAGATCTGACTCAGATCCTAAGAGGTGTCCTCTCAACCATTCCCTTTAGGTATCTTCAGATCTGATGCAGATGTTTGGTGGGTCCTCAGATATGACATAGATCTTTGGGGTGTTCTCCAATCCTGACACTGATCCTTTGGGGTGTCCTCAGATCTGACACAGATCTTTGAGATGTCTTTGGAACTCGACACAGATTCTTGGGAGTGTCCTCAGTTCTGACACAAATCCCTCTGTTGGTCCTCAGATCCTGACACAGATACTTAGAGGTGTGTTCTCAAAATGTCCTCAGATGTGACACTGAACCTTGGAAGGTCCTCAAATCTGATGCAGATCCTTGGAGGGTCCTCAGACTGACACAGATCCTTGGGGTGTGATCACATCTGACACAGATCCTTGGTAGGGGTTGGGGGGGGGGGGGGGGGGGGGGGAGGTCCTGAGACCTGACAAACAGATGTTTGGGGATGTCCTCATATCTGACACAGATCCACAGAGGGTCTTATGATGAGGACCCAGACAGCTGTTGTAATGGATGAAGATCTGTTAAATTTAAGTGAAATTCGATGAGCATAAGTAAGAAACCTAAAGACTTAAGAAGTTGATCCTGGTATAATTAAGGGACATAAACATTGTTTTCAGATCTGCAGTGATTCTTTTCAGCGACAGAAGTGTAACGAGTTCAGTGCATCAGACACTGAATAACACCAAATATATAAAAACAAAAAATGCTTAGCGACTGTAAGTAGACCAACACCTGTTACCCAGGATACTGACACACTCCAGATAACAGTCAGAGATTCAAACTCACTCTGTCAAGAAGAAGGTTAACCCCCTGACCCACTCACCCATACTGCTCCTTGGTGAAAGAAGTGAACAAGATCAAGTGGGTGTTTATATGTTGTAAAAGGAAGCTCGGCCAGCAATGCAGATAAGGTTGATGGTGACTCACTCAGCCTAAAGAACCTACTTGACCAAACAACACACCACTAATTGGGAGCGTCATGTGGTAATTCCTTAAAGGTTCTCTCCCAAGAAAGCATGTTTTATTTGTTTGTTACTCAGCCCTATTTCAGCCACTCAGCACTACGCCTGCGATAGTCTGAAAACAATCCAGTGATCAACAACATGATCATCAAACTATAAAACTGAGATCTCATGAAAAGTGCCAGCAAAATCAGCTAGCCTGGCAGGTGAAAGCATGGATGACTAAGCTACCCCCCAACACCTTTTACAACATGTCTAGACAAAAGTGTGTATAGCTTTATGAGGCTTTTAGCAATAGAACATCCTTTAGGGGACACCAGAAATGGGCTTCACACATTGTACAATACACCGTTTCAGAGGTTTTGGAAAAAAGCAGTTTTTTTGCGTATGCAATATATGTCATCATGGTGGGCAATCTATCTGTAGAATTCTCATTGGCAAGTCTCCAAAGACAAATCAAGTCTTGACCAAGACAAGCACAGCCAATTTGACAGATAGTTCAACTGATAATACTTGCTTTGAGGCCTCATTCGGAAATATTTCAACTTCCCATTTTTTCACTGCTTAGCAGTACGTATGTCAAAGGTGTGTTGACCCCTAATATGCAAGCTGAAGTTAAAACAGGCACTTGTTTGTTTAGTCCCATGCAACATGCAAAAAGACCGCTTATTAAATATATTTTCTGTATTTTAAAGCAAAGTAGTGAGAATACGAGTGAGTGAGTTTAGTTTTAAAAAATAAAGCTGCTTTTAACCAATACTCCGGCAAAATCATGGCAGGGGACACTGAAAATAGGCTTCATATATTGTTCCCATGTGAGGAAATCGAACCCAGGCCTTTGGCAAGACAAATGAACACTTTAACTCCTAGACTATCCCAACACCCCTTATAAAGAAGAGAGGTATATTACAAAGGACATGGGGTCGATTGCAGCTAATTCTCAGCCTAATCAGTGTAACGCTGGGATAGTGTGCCGTTTGGAAAGATTTGGACTGCTCATGTTGAACAGTTGTGTCAGTGCATGGGTGTCTTCCAATATCCATGTGATTACCAGGCAGACAAACAAATGGGGGCTTTGATGATTGAAGCATGAGGACATATGGGGCAGGAGAGGACACTGAGGGGAAAGGACGGGCACATCACACAGCTGGGGACATCTGTCATGTGGCTGGAGGGATGCATGATAGGATATTCACTGTCACTGAAAACACTCATTAGATGAAAACAAAACAGGATTCGTTCTGCTTTGATTTGTCAGGTGTGTAGAGGGGTTGGAGGATGGGGGCTCAACGCAGGGTGGGGAGGAGATAAGGTTGTGGTGAGCTTGACAATGAGGTGGGGCTTGAACTGGAATTCATATATGATGAGGGTAGGTGGAAATAAGCATGCTGTGGTGTTGCTAGAAGCTGTATTGTTGACATGAGTGAGTGCATGAGTTTGGTTTTATGCTGTCTTTAGCAACACTGCAGCAATATCATGGAGGGGGACACCAGAAATGCACTGTATCCATGTGGGGTATCAAACCCGGGTCTTCGGCATGAGGAGCGAACGCTTTAACTATATGGCTACCCCACAGCCCCTCCCTGTTCTAAATTGAGACTTACTAACTGATAATCAGTATGCTTCAGTCTCTGTTAAAGAAGTATAAACCTGGGTTTAACACGACACAGGAAAAATACAAACTGCATCTCAAAAGATGCTCAGTATTATTCACTGAACCAAATATAAAGTTCCCGACAAGAAGGCAACTAACACATCTAATATTATAGTAAACTAAACTAGCTATTCTATTTCTTTACTGGATCTTCTTACTTCTTGAAAGGACCCTTGACATGAATAACAAGAGGTCCTCTGGCCCTGTAGTTTTGCTGTGCTAGTTAATACCCTTAAAGATCCTTAAAGATGTACAGTTGCTTTCTATTGTCAAAATTATTTCATTTTCATCAACTTTGGAACCAAGTGTTTATTTCCTCTTGATCTCTGAAAACACATTTTTATCTCAGGCCTGGTTTTAATAAGCAGCCTCTTAATGACTTGTTACAGTTCAGTTACAATTATGAAATTACGCTACAGATTCCCCAAAAAGAATACTGTCAGAATGATCAATTACAAAAACCGACAAAAAATGCCACATCAATGATCTCATAAACCCCAAATAGTTAAAGAACGTATGGGAAACACACATAAGCATGCTTCCCTCCAAATGTACAGTAATCAGTGTAAAGTTGAACACAGGACTGGGTGGAATCTTGTTCTCAAGGAACATCCCAACACTAATAACTTCAAGGTGCATTCCATCAATGTTAAAAAATGTTCTCTTCCATAGCAAGGCAACCTTCTACATGCTGGTCTCTGGTATCCCCCTCCCAGTCATGTTAGCCCCATTTCCAACCACCTGTTTCCTATTTGGGTTGTCCTCGACCACATCATACACCACAAACCTCCATGTCTAGTATGCCGTATACTTCTTGCTTTTTGCTTTGCTTTCAGCAAGAAGGGGAAAATATTATACACACATAAATTTTGTCTACCTCATTCTTGGAAAGTCAGAATAAATAAATAATTTTTGTAAAAAACATATGTTTATAAAATATTTAAAATAGAATCCCTATGGACTCCACAACAAGGCTTAATTTCAGACTTGAAATAATCCATGCTTGACAAATATATCTAGACTTAAGGTGGACCCCTTCTGGTTCATCTGGATGTGATTGCAAGACATATAGTGGGAATACTGTGTGTATCATATTAAATGCCATAAGAATATATTACAACTTTCACAACATCGATCATTTCTTGTTATATGTCCAGATATAACTAGACTAATATATAGTCTCTGAAACGAATATTATGCACATAAAATAGTTCTAAAACATCTTCATAAAATATGGTAAAAAGGAGCCAAGAAAATCTCTTCATTTTCAAACTGTGGTAACTACATATTCTCGACTCACATGAGTTGTATTTAGTCTAATGCTTAGTCTCTGAATATACACAATTTTGATAACAAAAAATTTATCCCATTTAATGCAGCCCCAGTAAGATGTGAAATTCAGATCTTGAGAAAAACTAGACTTGCTTCATTTAGGGCTTTAGCACTGGAGGAAGAGCTAGGCAGTAGGGAAAATAATGTGGTTCTAGGACTGAGAGATAGACTAGGGCTGTGTTGGGTATATTCGTTTCAGGGTATGTTTCACAGACTAAGGTACTAGCTAAGAGATCAGAATGATAGAATCCAGGTTAATCTCTTAATTAACTTCCATGGTAAGGAAAACACCTGAATATTTTGCTGTTGATGGACTAACAACAACAGACTGCTTCTACTGATTAGTGGAAGCACAAAGTAAAACTAATATGGAAAACAAAAACATATATTTCAGACATCTTACTCAAACATACGACAGGACTCTTGCGATCCTGATATTTGGCAAAACGAGGAACTTCTCACAGAAATCTACATAACTGCAACAGATTTGCCAATATTAATATATACATAAACCAACATCCTCGTTTAATTAAAGAAAAACAACTTTTAAAAGAATTGTAAATTTCAGAACATCAAACCACCTTGGGCAACCTGCTTGGCAGCTGCAGTTGGCCAATCAGTGAGCTTGTTACATATAAGATAGGAAGCAATGTGATTTACAAGGCATGTGACACCATCCATCAACACTGGCTGATGGTGATGAGCTCGCAGGCTAAGAACATACTTATCTTAGCTTCCATACACAAATATTCCTGACAGACACTGGAGGAGGCTGAAATCTTGAAATCAGCCATGAGGCCAAGAAAGCTTGTATTTTGTTTCAAACATAATTTTTTTAATGAAGAAAAATAAATGTTATCTTTGTAACATTTGCCAAAAAACCTTGAAATATTATTGAAGTGATATACTTTGATATTTTCTTTTCCTGTTTGGGAGTTTTTAACTTTTGTTTATAGGTTTACGAGAAATGGAAATATACAGTTTGTGACCATGGGTGCATCTAATCACACATGTAGAATTTGATGTACAAAAGGACATTAACCAAAATTATTTTATTGAATTGGTTCTCAAGTTTGAAGAGTATGTGAGTAGGAACTGAGAATGACTGGGAATGACACTTTCTTCGTTATTTATTCTTGCTTTCAAAAGGGTTTTGATAAAAGAATTGCAAGATCAATAACTCTTAGATAAACTGACAGGAGATCAAATTAAAGTTCTCAAGAAATCTAAGATTTGTAATTAAAGTAAGTATTACATGAAATTGTCTTAAAATATGAAATTGACACCATTCTGTAGATGACCTTGTGATCTGGGGGTGATGGGGTACCCTAGCGGTTAAAGCATTTGCTTGTCACACCCAAGGACTGGGTTTGATTCCCTACATGGTGTCCTCTGTCATAATATTGATGGAATATTGCTAAAAGCGGCGTAAAACCATATGAAATAACTCACTCACTGGCCACATGTGGATTTATGTTGATTTGGCAATAATCATAATCTACACAAGACAGTATGTTATAAATGGTAAAACAAAATGGTACCAATGGTACCACAACTCCATTTGTTACAGGATGACAATAATGTCAATGACTCACTTTGCAGCAAAATGGACTTGACTGGACTTGAAAGGGGTAAAGTTGAGAAATCACAAGAATGATCAATAAAGACTCAAATTATGTTAAACAATACAAGAACAAGCAGGGCCAGTTAGTGAAAACATGGCAAGTACGTCAATATCTATAACTTAGGTAAAAGACAAAACTGCCATTTCTGCAGTTTCGGTACATTTTGGTCAAAGAGACCCATCAACTTCAATGATGGGAAATTCTGATAAATGAAAATGGTGCCATTAGCTTCAGATGCGGTAAAATATAGTGACAAGTATACATCTGCTATAATTAAGGTAAAAAGACAAAACTACCATTAACTACAGTTGAGGTAAATTTGGGTAAAATACAAGAGCTCTATCATCGACAGTTATGGTAAATATTCTTAAGTCATTTGCACAACTTGCTTGATATCATGTAAATACGAAAAATTACATCATCACCAGATACAATTGTGGTAAAAATGGTACAAGGCACCGATGCGTGCAGGTTCTTGGTAAAATGGTAAAAGACCAGAGCACCATCAATTGTATGGACTTGGAAACACAGTATTTCCAGCATTTGGCCTGGGTGTCTTCCGTTCTCACAGCCAGCTCTGCATCTTGTGAGATGTCCTCTGAAGTCTTCTTCCCACGAACTACACTGCGTTTTTTTTGTGGTGGCTTGGAAAAGCAATTGAGATAATCTAGCCCATCAGTGCAGCCGTAGTGCTCTCTGTTTACAGCATGCGACATCCCCTCATCTCCCAAACACGGTTCTACTTGCAGATAAATCCTTACCAACAGAATGCCTTCTGCAGATGGGTCCTCCAGTTGCAAGAAAAAAACTGGAGCAATCAGGCCAAACTCGGGACATCACAAGCACGACAGACATTATCTTGTGGGAAAGGTTAGGATTGTGAAGACACGGACATCTTTACTGAGAATCTGCTCAACATGTGTGACTATGTGCGAGGCAGACTCGGTGGTGGTAAACAGTGGTGGTGGGAGGTGGGTGGATTTAAGTGAATGTGGGTGTGGAATAGGGGAATGTGGTCGGAAAATAATGGAAGATGGTTGCAAGAGGGGGGAGGTGGGTGGATTTACGGGAAGGTAGGTGTGGAATAGGCGGAGGTGGTTGCAATTGTTAGGAAAGGTGGTTGGAATAGGGAAAGGTGGCTAGATTTGGGAAATGTGGGTGGAATAGGGGAATGTTGGTGGGATGGAAGAGGGGGCTGGAATAGGGTGAAAGGATAGAAGAGGAAGAGGTGGGTGGAATATGAGTGGAATTGGGGAAGGTTAGAATGGGAGGAGGTAGGTGGAATATGAGGGGAATTGGGGAAGCTTAGAATGGGAGGAGGTAGGTGGAATATGAGGGGAATTGGGGAAGCTTAGAATGGGAGGAGGTGGGTGGAATATGAGGGGAATTGGGGAAGGTTAGAATGGGAGGAGGTGGGTGGAATATGAGTGGAATTGGGGAAGGTTAGAATGGGAGGAGGTGGGTGGAATATGAGTGGAATTGGGGAAGGTTAGAATGGGAGGAGGTGGGTGGAATATGAGGGGAATTGGGGAAGGTTAGAATGGGAGGAGGTGGGTGAAATATGAGGGGAATTGGGGAAAGTTAGAATGGGAAGAGGTGGGTGGAATATGAGTGGAATTGGGGAAGGTTAGAATGGGAGGAGGTGGGTGGAATATGAGGGGAATTGGGGAAGGTTAGAATGGGAGGAGGTGGGTGGAATATGAGGAAAGGTGGATTAATAGACAGTGGGTGGGATAGAGAAGGTGGGTGCATAAAAGAGAGGAAATTTTTTGTTAGTGGAATGGGAGGATGGGAGATGGAGGGAGAGGGTAGTGAGAGTGAAAAAAGGGTGTGGAATACTTTGGGATGGTGGGTGTGAACTAGGGGAAAGCAAGTTAATACATTCTATGAATACAATGGGAAGCTGGTTGTGGAATGGGGGGAGGTGGGGTGGAAGTGAGGTAGAATGCATGTAATGTATGGAATACAATCAGATGGTGGATATGGAATGGGGAATGGTGGTTGGAATAGGGGGAGGTGGGGTTGTAAAGGCTAAAATCATTATTTTTCAACTTTGTGCAAAAATGCTCATTAAGTTCATTTATTGACGAATATGAAATATGAAATACAATATGAAATACACATATGAATTACAATGGGATAGTGGTATGCAATGGGGGAGAGATGGTCCAGATTATGGGTGTGGAATAACATGGGATGGTGGTTGTGGAATACGGATGTGGAATATAATGTGAACATGTTGCAGAATAAGGAAAATTAGTGTGGGATAAGGGATAGGTGGTTGTGGTATACAGGTGTGGAACACAACAGAAATTATGGAAGGAGGGTCTGGAAAGACAAGGGGTATCTGAAACTGGACAGGCTTCTGTGGAATAGAAGGGTGTGACTTGGAAGATGGGCATGGAATGGGACAAGATAGGAAAGGAATATTGAAAAGCGGAGGTGATTGTGGAATAGAAGGAAATTTGACTAAACAAAGGATAGAATTTTCGTGTAATACTGATTGGGTGGAAGGGGTGCAGATGACAGGGAAGATTGGAAGTGGAAGGCTAGTCTTGAATAAGGGTGGTTAGTTGAGAAAATATAGCTGAGAGGACAGAAAAAGAGCTGTATCTCAGCAACTGGACAAGCCATCAGTTATCACCAAAGCATGCTGAACGTATTTGTGAAGAGAATTCTGTATGGCAAACACATTGTGATGTTTTGCATTGTTTGGGAACGCTAACAGTCAAAACAGACGGGTTACAACAGAGGCAAAAACACAAATGGTCATAGGATCGTGAGGGCTTGACAATGTTTACACCTTAATATATGCAAGACATGAAGAGATAATGAAAAAACATACTCACAAATATAAACATCCACAAACAGTTCCCACCGCCCATGGAGAAATCCAAAACAAATTACAATTACAAATGACTTTCTTCTGAAAAATAACAGTTTGACAAAATTTTGAAAGATGTTGCCCAAGAATGATTGGGCTTTTCTTCAGCCTCAGAAAGTTTTTGAACTATCTTCAGTTTAACTGTACTGAAAGGGAGATATTATGAAACTCTTTCCAGAGTCTTGAACTTATAAACCATTTTTTTCAATTTAGACAAAATGGTTCCCCTAAAATATCCACAAAAGATTTATTAATACAATAAAATTTCTAACATCTGATAAACCTGATTGTATACACATATGAAAATGGATTAATTGCTGTCATTTCACCAGTATATCCAGCATACACAATGGAAAACTGGAAATGAAACTTTGAATGTCTGATTTATTTAAAGTTTTTATCAAATCCACAGAAGAAAAAAATGTTATACATACTCATGAAAACAAATAAGGGAACACCTGAAAGTACAGGTGTTCCTTTCTTTTCCAGACTTTCATATACAGTGTAATACACAGCTTGTGAAGAAACAGGAACAAAAATAAAGGATCACTTGTACTTTCAGGTGTTCCCCTATTTGTTTCCAACAGTATATATAATTAAGGACAGTGGGGTAGCCTATTGGTTAAAGTGTCCCCTCCTTATCCTGAAGGTCTAGGTTCAAATTCAAACATAATTACAATGTGTGCCACCAATTTCTGGTGTCCTCCTCAACCATAACAGAAACCTGTCCATTCAAAACTGTGGCATTCTCAGTTGCTCTATTCCTAAAGGCACAGCGGGATGAAACACCGGTGAAATATGTTCACTAGCCATGATGAAGGCCTTGGTTCAAATCTTACCATACACATAACATGTCAAGTCTAGGTTTCCCTCAGTGATACTGCTGGAATCTTTCAAAATAATTTTCATTTTTTTTTTCACTAAATCCATAGAGCCTCCAAATAATAAAAAAGGAAGTGTTGCCATTTAAAACCATGAAATTATGAAATTGAATTTATTACTCTGATGCCGAAGCTGGAACGTTATGTCATAAATGGTATAATATTAAGCATTATTCACACCTTATCTTTTCTGTACAACGAACCTCAGTCATCACACCTGTGAGTTATGTTATCCAAACATGTCAACAAATTAAACCTCAATCAACATCCGTCCAAGTATCTCTTCCGATACTCTGTACAATTTGCAGTTGTTAAAAAATTGTTGATGTCAAATACAAACCTGTTGCCTGTCGATGTATTTGATATGATCAAGGAGTTGGAGAGACCCCTGGTGGTGCACAGGGGAACTACAGATGACCTTGCATCCTTGGTGACCTGTCTGATGCTCATGTTTGAGATCTGGCATTGATACCGAGACATGGAAGTCACGTGTGATACTTCCACGCTATTTTTGTTAGTGTCATGTCCTGTAAGACAATATCACCATTTCTATTCCCATCGTTCCCACAATTTTTTTACAATCTTTAACATCTGTACTTCATTTTAATTGAATTTTACTCCCAGATTTAAGACACTAGATATTTGTTCGAGTGTCTTAATAAAGATGAACTTCTTATGGTGATATTATCAAAACCTAAAGTGTTATATCAAGACAACTTCAGACGCACAAGACTGATTCTTCAATAACAGAAGAATAAACAGCTCCCTTCTCTGGTTCATCAAACTTTCCTAGAGTGTTCATTTTTACAAGAGGCCAAACGCATTTATTTCAACTAAATTTCAATCTTATCATTCCAGCTCCTTCAACTAGGACTCAAAGGATCCTTCCTTAACATTCTCACCTTAACAGGGAGTTACCTTGACTCCTATATTTGAGGGTCCCTGTTACTCATACTCTTAATTTGCCGGAGCCTTGGACTACAAAATGGAGTCCCAGACACTTAAATATTATTATTAATAGTATGTTACCATTCAGTTACTGATATTGTATTGTGTATCATGATCATCAAATTGTCACAGTAATTAAATTGCAAATGATACCATAAACCGGCTTGTGGCAGATACCGTGATAACTCATTGTTACTTGAGTGAATTTCTTACAAATTTATTTGAACATTTTGTTGCGTCCATTGTCAACTTTTATGTGCATAAGATGCAGGAATTTGTGTCCTGTAAATCCCTGCCTTAAGCTGAACAATCTTCTCTTTGACTGGCATGTTAGAAGTTTGTGAGTACCTGTGAGAGGAAATACAAATCTAGGTGAAAATATCTTTGTTTGGTTGTGATGTGACATTTCAGTACAGATTTATATAGCTCTTGCTTGACAATGGTATATGGATCTATACTGAAACGTCACATCCCAAAAGAATAAAGAAGTTGTCATCCATACAAGTCTCTTGCCTTTACTGAGGTGACCTAGACCAGCCAATCATTACAGACTTGAGTTGGATATATTTTGTAATTTATTCTTTGTAAGCTAGGAGACAGATAAGTTTCTTTACTTGTAATACTGATTTACATTTTAAAAGTTACAGAAACTAAAATAAAACAAAATCCTGAAAAAGACATTTTGTTGCTTTCAAAAGAACCATTTGAAAGTGTTTATAAGAGATCATGAATATTCTCCAAAACCTTATACATCTTAACAGCTTCTAGGTGAAAGAGTGAGTGAGTTTATTACCATGCCATATTTAGCAATATCCCAGCACTATCACAACCGAGGACAGTACAAATGGGCTTCACACGCTGTACCCATGTGAGGAATCGAACACAGGTCTTCAGCATGACGAGCAAATGCTTTAACCACTTGGCTACACATACCACACCCCTGCAGCAGAAAACGTAATGAATATACATTATCCATATCAGCTCTCCCAGCTTACACCTGACAGATCATTTATTATTCCAGTCCAAGCAAAATAATTCCATTTCGGGAATTATTTATTATGACATAAATGCCATATTCCATTGGAAAGCACTTGCCTTTGTCACTCCTTAATAAACCATGATCACCACTTCTCTCGCCCCAAATCAAATTTTCACCCCTCTCGCAGAGAGACTGACAGATTCCAACTTATGTTACTTTCAGTACCTCGATGGTGTCTATATCTAGGCTGACATATTCATGACACTTTCCAAAACCACAGCAGGTAATAATGACTCTTTTACTAATTTTTTCTTGCATAAAAATCTGATACAGTTCTCAAATTACGCTTCAAAATTCGACTACCTGTCAAACATATCCTTGGAACAGCTTAGGTGTATGACAACTAAACATCAAAGACCAGTGATCAATTTCCTCTGATTACAGGTGAGTATTTACCTGCAGTTACCTGTGGGGGGGACAATCACCTTGTGGTATCTACTTTCATCCTCTGATTGGGCAAACATCTTGCAAATGAATTCTCAGCAAAAGATCAAAACAAATAATTTCCAATTTCTTGTTTAAACAAAATATGATTGGCAAATTCAGGTGCTAAATGTTGTCACTGATAACATCAAAAGATTACAGTCTAGTCAGTCTCATGAGTATTCATTAGTTCTTAAGAGGAATATGACTTTATATGGCTCTAAAATGATTAGTATGGACAAGGTTGTGATAAATGTACTAATTTGTTTAAACTCAAAGGAAGAATAAAAATGGAAAGCAAATGCAAACACATTACAAAGTATCCCATGTTGGTCAAACCATTATCTTCTTGGGATTAAGGAAACATGGAAGTAAGCACCATTTCTTTTATTCAGTACTATCATAAAACATATTTAATACTCATTTTATTACAGCCAGTGATTTGCTGTCAATTCGAAAGATTTTATTATAATTTCTGAAGTTGTCTTTTTTTTCAGTTTTAATTTCATGGCAAACAAATCTCTCTGCCAACAAGCTGTGACAGTTTGACAAGGGCATCATCTAAAAGAGATAGCTGGTCGGGGAAATGTATCTGGATGCTATTAACAGCGGTGGACAAGTGCTTCAATTATCTCTGTGATGTGCTTCCAGACCCAGGAAGTTTTTATGGCTTCAGGACAGAAATTTAAGCTGTCTGTGGGAACAGAAGATACAGCGATGACATAGATGAACATGTGCTTGGAGAGGGGGGTCGGGGAGGGGGATCTGAAGGAGGGGGATACATGTAGGAAGGGTGGACACATGTGAGTGGGGAGAAAGACACACATAAGGTGGGAAGAATGACACTCTGAGGGGATAGGGACACTTGCAAGGGAGCGGGGACACTGTAAGACACTTGTGAAAGGTGAATTGGGACACTTGCAAGGGAGATGGGGACACTGTAAGACACTTGTGAAGGGTGAACAGGGACACTTGAAAAGGATGCTGGACACTGTGAGACACTTGTGAAGGATGAATAAGGACACTTGCAAGGGAGATAGGGACACTGTGGGACACTTGTGAAGAGTGGATAGGGACACTTGCAAAGGAGATGGGGACACCGCAAGACACTTGTGGAGGGTGAACAATGGCACTTGCAAGGGGGAGGGGGACACTGTGGGAGACTTGAGAAGGGTGAATAGGGACACCTGCAAGGGATGGGGGACCCTGAGAGACACTTGTGAAGAGTGGACACCTGCAAGGAGGAGAGGGACACTATGAGACACTTGTTAAGGGTGAATAGGGACACCTGCAAGGGGAGGGGGACATGGTGAGACACTTATGAAACTTGTGAAGGGTGAATAGGGACATCTGCAAAGTGAATAGGGACACTTGCAAGGGAGGGTGATACTGTGAAACACTTGTGAAGGGTGAAAAGGAACCCCTGCAGCATGAATAGGGACGCACAAGTGATGGGGACACTGTGAGACACTTGTGAGGAGTGAAAGGGGACACTTATTACATTGGAAAGCAACACTTGCTGAGAGGGAAGAGGGACACTCACAAAAGGGAAAAGAAACCCTTGTGAGAGGGGATAGGGGCACTTGTGAGTAAGGATAGGGGCACTTGTGAGTGAGGATAGGGGCACTTGCAAGAGGGAGGCGAAACATGCGGGGACTGAAGGTGGACACTTATTGGAGGCTGAAGGGGAATACTTTCGAGAAAGGAGGACACTTGCGAAGGGGAAGCAGGAATATATATGTGGCAAGGGGATGGGAACACACAGGGAAAGACATTTACTAGTGAAGGGGAAGGACTCATTGGCTGGATTCAGACAAGGAAACAGCCACCAGAACATGTAGTTGGGGGAGGGGTGGGGAAGAAGGAAGCGGAGAGAGGGTAATGTATGTTATGTACAGGAGGAGGATATGGTGCCATGTACAATGACAAGGTTTATGCAACAGGATGTCGGAACTAACAGGAACTTACAGGAACATTCAGATAAAACATCTCACTTGAATTTTACGGCACTTTCTCAAATGTAATCTGATGAATGTGTAGTACCCGTGAAAACATGGGCAGAAATTGCATCAGTGTATCATCGTCATCATCATCGTCATCATCGTCGTCGTCATCACCATCATCATCATCATCATCATCATCATCATCATCATCGTCGTCATGGACCTTACAGTTCAGTAATGCACCAGTACATCACTGACAAGTTTTGCACAATATGATACACGTTTCATGTGATCTTATATCTATTCATTTTTTTCTCATATATCTCGATTACTATTTTTAGTCTTACAGTTGTCACTTGTATTTTTACACAGAACACCAACATGACTCATTGAGGGTGAGTGATGGGTACTAAGCTGATGTGTAGCTGTGCTTTCTCTGTTAATTTCTACTTACAGAATTCACGTGGATGAGTTTTCACAGGTTTTCAGTGAACCATGGTTTCAAATTCAGACAACCTACCATCAAGGTAATGACTGCTTGGTGAAAAAAAGTAAAAACTGTCGTATCGCAATATGTATCATATCATGTCCGCATTATCAAGATGGGTATCGTATGGTAAGGCACCTATATCATGACACCCTTATCATCATCATCTTCATCATCATCATTGTCAGCATCGTCACAACAGTTCTCACCATCATCATTGTCATTGTCGTCATTGTGATCATGTATACCATCATTACAAGTCAGAAAGGCTGTGCACCCCCCTTTTTATACTGAAAGTTTGTCAAATGACCATTGAAACTCTTGTGAACTTTTTCAAGAGTGTGCACCCTCACCCCTCCCTTTTTCTGAAAGCTGCATCAATACCTCTACATACAACAAATATCACTGTGGTTCCTTGAGATGAAATATACTCAAATTTCAGTATCAATTCTACCCACTTGTACGTACTGGATGTCCATTACTGCATCATGCAAAAGCCTCCGAATCACATGGAAAAATATAAATAGAACTCTCATTTCCAGGAATAAGTGGTGAAATACCACAGGACAATTCTCTGCTGGCTGGAGAATGAGGAATGAACACTTGGAACTGGAGACTCCGCCAGCCATGCCTGGGACTGTCACCTCAACAAGATAGATCTCCACTTTACTTTTTCAGTGGTTGAGTTTTTCTTGTGTTCTCATCTTTCTATAATTAAGCTGAAAGCCTCACAGGGCAGGACAGGTTCAGAAGATGAGGCGCGACTTGAAACTTTCTCACGACCACAAGATTCTCGGCTTTAACAGACACATAAAAAATGTCAAAAAACATGTGGCGATGGATCGTCTGTCCAGAATTGGTGTTTGCTAATGATGGTGAATAGATGGGAGATAGATGGATGGGGAGTGGGGGGGAGACTTGGGATGAACGATTGGAGAGAGATTCTGAAGAAGGACTGGACAGTGGTAATGGAGGGGAAACTGAGGGGTCCAGACTGGGGGTGTGGTGTCAGGATGAGGTAACCACAGCTGACTGTGATGGGGATATAAATACCATCTAACCATTTTGGATGAGGTGGTGCGCGTGTTGTGTCTGGCTGAGGCAACCACAGCTGTAAGTCCCACTAAACATAACTGTGGGAGTGGTGATAGGGTGGTGATAGGGTGGTGATAGGGTGGTGAGGTGGAAAGAGGGAATGAAGTGTGGTGGGCTCGAAGCATCTTCGGATGGGGTGGCGAGGTAGTAGGCATGTTGTAAGTATAAGATGAGGACTGAAGGGGTGGCGTTTTACATTGTTGAGAAGAGTAAATGAATCATGGGCGCTAAGGATCTTCAGATAGGGTGGTGAGGTAGGGGTGGGTCTGTCTTTGGATGGGATGAGGCATGCATTTCAATAGAGTGCTGGGTGGTAGGGGTGGAGGGAGGAGTGATACAGACATGGTGGGGTAGGGTTGGGTAGGGGTGGGTCTGGTTTGGATCAGGCAAGTGTTAGGTTGGGTGTCATGAGTTGGTGGGGTAGGAAGAGAGATGGGGTCAATGTGCAGTACGTCTGTCTTTGGTTGAGATGAGGCATGTATTTGGAGAGGGTGGTGGGGTTGATGGGTGTTAGGGCAGGAGAAGATCTGGCCATGGTGGGGTAAGGGTAGATCTTTCCCTCAATGGGACGAGGCACATGTCTGAATCAATGCTAGCCGAGACAGAATAACAGTGGGGGGATACAGTAACAATATAGTCCACAAAACACAGTTACCTAACTGGCTAAATAAACATACTTCAATGAAAGAACCCTTGAGTATTATCAAACGCTTAATTTCACAGTTGAAAAGAGGATGAGTATAAGCTGCTGCAGCTGAAGAGAAGATGGATGAGGAACAAGGAACCTTCAATAAATATATGATGTGGGCTGAGAGACACTAATGGGGGTTGCAGGTTTACAAAAGAGTTATGTTTCTATGAATTAACCAGACGTAAAATTTGTGAAGTCCCTTCAAGTGATGGAGGGGCAACCTGACAGGGGAGGGGGGAAGGTGTACTTGAGAACTGGGTGGGAGTGCAATTCAGCTGCTGCAAGAGGAGGGGGTGGGGGGTGGTAGTGCGAGATAAAGGTGCACTATGGGATGGGGATGGGGAGTTATCTGTTAATCTAATGCAGGGGCATTATACAATGAAAGAGATGAGCTGTGAGGATGCATTACGAGCCGTAATAATGGAGAGTTTTGAGATTATGGCATCTGGAGCTGAGGTTGTCTGGGAACAATCCATGGCAAGTCTTGAGAAAAACTCTTCAAAGAAACAATACAAAAGAAAAGATCTGATGCATTAGATTTAAAGAACTTGGTGACAAAATGAGAAACAAAATTAATGACAGAACATGAGAAAAATTTGACAGGGATTAGTATACTCATATTAATCTAATCAATCATTCACAGTGGAACTACTTATTTTCTAGGTGTATTGACAGATTAAATCTTGTCAGTATTAATTGTCTTATGGTCATAAAAAGATTATAAAAGTAAAAAATATAATAACAATAAATTTAAACACATTATGGTATACAAGCAGAACGAAAATATTTTTAAAAAGTATTTTAAATACTGACAGCTGTAACTAAAGTAGAAAGAGGAAGTAGAGACACTTTAGACTGAAGCCATGGAAAAAGAGTGTGTATGTTTTAGTTTTACACCACTTTTCAACTAGGGACACTAGTCATCACTTTCACACAATTGTTGCCATGTGGAAATCGAACCCAGGTATTTGGTGTGAACAGCAAATGCTTTAACCGCTAAGCTAACCCAATGCCCCATATGAAAAAAAGAGTTCTATTCTGGATTTAAGTTCTTGGTTGCTTTTTTAAATAAAAAGACACCAGAATGTCATCAAACACACATTGTCCAACTGACAATCTATACTTCATACAACACTAAATATGCAGACATGAGACAAGGACAATGAACAAAAGAAGTCATGAATAAATTTACATACTGCATCGTGATTTATTGACAAAACTGTAATCCTCAAAACAAACTGTTTTGACTCAGGTGATATTATTCGAGAAAATGTATGCCAGTATACCAGCTTCATTTCATATAATTTGCTAATAAACTTTAAGATATTATTCCTTTTCAGATTTGTTTTACCCAATAAAGTAGTACTTATCATGATCATTTGGACGAAGCAACATAGACAAAAAAGACAGGTGGGAAATATGACTCCAATAAAGCTTAAACACCTGCCAATTACTTTCAGCTGATCAGTAAACCATCAGCAGGAATCACGGTAATATTCCCAACATGCCTGCCACAAGTCCATATCCGCCAAAGACACCTCCAATACCAACAGTACTCAATGTCAAAAAGCTCTACAGAATCCATTATCTTTGGCCCGAAATGTTCCAAGACATGCATTTGACGAACTGCTGTAATGCCTGGTTATATCCCGGTCAGGACCTACGGGTTCATATCGCCAACTAAATTACCACAACACCTGTTTAACCATTGTCTGAAAGGGTACCACGATGGTGTCCATTGTTTTTCATTTATTTTAAACAATAGCTGGACCTGTTGACCAGTAGTTATCAACCGGGACGGACAATGAATCGGCCAAGCAACCAGCCTCCTGTTCTAAGTGCAAAGAAATTCAACTATTTTATCTCATAAAGCTTCGGAGCTGTCAGCTCCTTTCATGACTGTTTTCTCAGCTTTCTTCATCTAATTGTCCCTGTTTGAAACTGTTTTGTAGCACAGAATCCAAACAAAAGATTAGCTATTTAGTTTGAAAATATATCAGTGGGGCTCTTTTGTTCCAGAAGTTTTTTTAAAACCCTTAGCGTGCTCAAACTCCACTTCACCTGTTTGCATTTAAATCATGAAAGAGTTTAAGGCTTGCAATTGTTCATCACATGAGATGTTAATTGTCCCTTCTCTTTGCCTGAATGATTTTGGGTGATTTATGTCTCCTGAACTCCTAACACCTTCCCTGGCAAGACCCTGCTAAGAGTCTTGTCTTACAAGTGCTCCACCCCCATCCCAGTCTATCATCATTGTCATAAATATATCTCAAATGTTTCGCTTGTCAGCCAGCTGCCGCAGCAATCATTAAACATGCCCACTGCATAGAGTGAAGCTATATATCTGTATTTTATGGTAGAAATAAATATTTGACTGTTATGTGAAAGTGAAATATTTGACGTGTTATTGCAATCTGACTTTCTTATCTTCAGGGGGATTTCTTCAATTGAAATAAATTTACAGTTATGTTAGTGACAGGTTGTTGTTGAGGTTTTACATGACCTTATGCTTGGTTGTGTTGTTTTATGTTGGTCTTGCTTTGATTGGGTTTTACAAGATGCTTGTTCAGTGAATGTAGTTTCACAAGACCTTACCCTTGGCTGTGTTGGTTTATGTGGGTTTGCTTGATTGGGATTTACATGACCCTTGCCTTGTAAATGTTGTTTTACAAGACCTTATGCTAGGTTGTGTTCTTTTAAGTAGGTCTTCCTTTGACTGGGTTTTACACAATACTTGCTTCGTGAATGTGAGTTTCAATAAGCTTTTTATGGGTGAGTGTGTAAATTCAGTTTTACGCTGCTTTTAGCAATATTCTAGCAATATCACAGTGAGGGACACTAGAAATGGACTTCACTCATTGCAGCCATGATAGGAATGGACCCCAGGTCTTTAGCATGACAAGCGAATGCTTTACCACTTGGCTAGCCCACTGCCCCTTTGTTGGTGATGGGATAAAGAAGCTTATATGAAATGTATGGAAGAGAATGGCTACAAGTGGTGCAAGGGAAACTATATTTTATAAAGTTAAAATGGCTTGTTTTACCGGATGCTTCATAGATTCCATATGTTTGGCCTGTAATCAGGATATCAGAAATCAGGATATCAGAGGAAACGTTGTTCAATATGCTCAGATAAAACTCTCAAGGTAAAACTCTTTTCCTATCATATCTGTGTACGCAGACCTCGGCAACAAATGTAACATTGTGACGTAGCACGGCGCCAAGCGGCGACTTCCGACTATTACATGACACTGTCGTCGCCCTAGTGGAGTGACTGTCAGTGATAGCTAGCTGCAGATCAGGCATCAAGTCACAGCCGACTCACTAATTAAAGAAAAGCCTTGAATACGAGACATCCTGTAGTAAGATAGTAAGGAGTTACTTCCCCTTGTCGAGTAGAAGAGGATATCCATCCTATCAGTGCCTGAGCTACTGGAAGTGTGGGATGAGAGATACAGGATGCTGGGGGGCTTGGTTGCTGGGTTTCCATGGTTGCCACGGTCACATAAATACGATCGTCATCATCCATTTTAATTAACATCGTCATGATAAATAACTAAGGTTGACTCTTGAGGGAGAAACTATTATGGAATAGGTTTTCGTTCCTTGAATTGTCTCATTTGAAGTTATCTCCCAAATCAATGTACAGTTTATATGAAAATAAAAACAAGTTGAAGTAGTTTCAGTCTCTTTTGACACCTGGTGAAAGCCCAAATCAAATAAACAATCATGTTTGTTTAATAGGTAACTCTAAATCTAAGCGAAGGAACCTGGTACTTCCAGTATCTTGTGCTGCACACATCTCAACAGAAGTCCGTACTAAACTATTGATAGTCACACATATATCGACAGCTTTTTGTTTCAAACATCAATTAATTGCTATCGAAGACTCAACTGTTTCTTGTCTGGGCTGGCAGTATGTCAACTATCCATAATTAGTATACCCAAGAGGTCAAAGTATTTGCTTGTCATGCAGAACACCTGGCTGGGATTCCTCACTTGGATATGTCACAGTCCAATGGTGATACTGCTGGCATATTACTAAAGGTGGCGCAAAACCATACTCACTCACTTGTGAAAAGTTTGCTCAATGCTTGAACTACTACAATGATAGTGATGCAATGATATTTGATCATGAGACATACACAGTTCACAGGTCTTATCATCCTCGATATCTCCAGGGTATACGTTCCGATAAGTCTCCACTATACCCTGGACGCATCAACGGCTCTGCCAGATAAATTTATTACCTCCCTTGACTGTCTTTTGATCCAATCAGGTGTCTAACGCTGGGAAATTGAGCGAACCAATCACAACTCACTTTTGTTTTTTGAATTATCTAACCGATTATACTTGGCAACAGAAACCATGCAGAGGTTCTCTGGCAGAGGTAGAAGGCGTTCTTGCATATGTTGTTTTAAAGTTTCGGACCTGTCAATTTGTATGATTTCCCTAAAATCTGGGACGCACTGCGAGCAAACCTTCGCAGCTACCTTTGTTGACACTGGCAAGCTCGGTTATAACGGCGGCCTAGCTGATTGGCTACTGTGAGAAGGCGGAGCAAGCAAAGGGAGGTAATAAATTTATTGGGCAGAGCCGTAGATGCATCCAGGGTATAGTGGAGACTTATCAGAACGTATACCCTGGAGATATCGAGGATGAGGTCTTATGGACCTGTGCGGAATTGAAACTGGGTCCTCAGCATGATGAGAGGACAGTTTAACCATTAAACTACTCCACTGCCCCTCTCCCAAGAGATTAAAGGTTTTGCTCATCACACCGAAGGTCTGGGTTTACTTCCCAACATGGTGGGTACAATGAATGAAGCCCCTTCTGTTGTCCTATGACACACATCACACCGAAGGTCTGGGTTTGCTTCCCAACATGGTGGGTACAATGAATTAAGCCCCTTCTGTTGTCCTATGACACACATCACACCGAATGTCTGGGTTTGCTTCCCAACATGTTGGGTACAATGAATGAAGCCCCTTCTGTTGTCCTATGACACACATCACTGAAGGTCTGGGTTTGCTTCCCAACATGTTGGGTACAATGAATGAAGCCCCTTCTGTTGTCCTATGACACACATCACACTGAAGGTCTGGGTTTGCTTCCCAACATGTTGGGTACAATGAATGAAGCCCTTTCTGTTGTCCTATGACAAATACTAAAATGTTGCAAAAAGTGGACTTAAACCATACTCACTTTTGGGTAAGAAGAATGGGCTTTGAATATTGTATCCAAATGGATAATAAAAGCAATGTCTTTGTCATAATGACTTACATGTCCTTTTGAGAGCATATGTTTGCTTGAACAAATAATTTGGCAAACCAAACCATAACTTTTAGAAGAATCATTCACCATCAAATTCAAGGAAAGGAAAATGATGTTATTCTGGAAACTACTCCGAAATGTGACCATGCACATTTTCAAGACATATGTGCTGAAAGACAATTAACTTAAAAACAATGTGTACAAAAATAATTGTGCATTTGTTTTTCCAACCATATAAATAAGGAAACTATCAAAGCAAAATATAGAATTTGAACAACAAATGTCAACCATTACTATTGATTCTTGGAAAAACTTTCATCATTGGTCTCCAGTCAACTCTGTAGCTCTAGCAAATCACAACATACACCCAAACTTTTGAAACTTTTTTTAAAAAAAGAACCCCAAACTAATCAACAAGTTTATTGATTCCTTTAAAAAAATATATTCAAAATGCATTTTTTAAATCATTAGAAAATACTTCTTTTTAACCAAACCGCCAGAAATTGAAATTGAAAGTAGAAAGTTTGGATTAACAATGTGCACTTGGTCACAGAGTGAAAGTTTACCAATTGGGCCTGTTCCCAGAACACTGGAACTCAATCAAGTGATGCGTATAGAAGAGATGCCTAATTGGTTTTCCACCAGATGATAATGAAGGTAGAATCGGTGGGGATTCCCAGTTGGCGCGAAAGACGCTGACAACCGCCTATTTAAACTTGTTGTGTCTCAGAGTATTCTATTTACACTGTCAGTCACATGTCAAGAGTCTCCTATCTAGTAAGGGTCTTCGTATCATGCTGTCAAATGCACGCCACCGTCTTAGCACGCCTGTCAGCGCCACACATACAATTTGTATTAGTTTGTGATACTTTGCAACACTTCTCTTTGATATGTGATGCTTCGCCCTCTGCGATGCTCTCTCACATGAGATCACTGTGCCTGTGTCCTAATGATATTTCATTAAAGCGTCACAGACTCCCCAGCATCTTAACTAAAGTGCCACTGACAAACAACATCATCTTAAACTAAGCACTGAGGATCTCTCCCAACCGCCAATTAAACCGTCACTGGCTCTTGCCCAACTGTCAGACAAACGACTGACATCTTCACTGGTCAAGGATGTTCCATTAGGAGTGGGCTCCTCCGAGATTTGTCGAATGATTCTGTCTAATTATAGGCTCTGTTTCCTTGAAAGTCTCGTACTTATGCAAGAACTTTATTCAAACACCAAATGTTAGGTTAGTTAAGATGAACAACTGAGTATTCTTGACAGACCTACGACTGACATCTTCACTGGTCAAGGATGTACCTTGGGAGGGAGGGACCTTCATTACTTGGTTCTGTCTTATTATAGATTTAGTTTTCCCCAACATGTTGTACTTATGCCAGGACTTTATTCAGACACCAAACTTGCTCATGAAATAATGGTAGACATCTTTCATGTTATCAAGATCACTAATTAGATAATGTTTTAATATGGTTTAGAAGCTTTCCTGGTTCATGGGGAAGGATAATAAACATTGGTTTTGGAGTGGTTGAGTTGGTGATTGGGTGAGTGGGCGAGTGAGTGAGTGAGCGGGTGGGTGGCTGCATGAGAGAGCAAGCGGGCGAGCCGGTGAGTGGGTGGGTGGGTGAGTAATTGGGTGAGTGGGTGAGCGACCTTAACAGAAGAAAATAAAGCTTTTTCAGAAAGGGTGGGGGAAAAGGGAGAGGATAGGTGCACAGTTCATTTCACTCATTCTCATGAGAGTTTCAAAGGCCATTTGATGAGCTTTCAGGACAAAATGGTGACAGTTGATGATCTATTTCTTATGGTATCACAGCTGTGTTTTCAACTGACTGATGTTTGTAATGGTTTGGTCAAGTCCACATTTCAGGTGAAAATTTATACTGCAATATTTCTGATGAAGATTTGAGCCATCATCACTCATTCACTTGATCAACCTTATGTATGTCACCTAACACATATAAGGGGTGGTGGGGTAGCCTGATGGTTAAAGCATTTGCTCAGTATGCCGCAGATGCGGTTCAATTCCCCACATGAGAAGCCCAACTCTGGTGTCCCCCGCCGTGATATTGCTGGAATATTCCTAAAAGCATGTAAAACCATACTCACTCACTCACTCGAATATACATGAGACAAAGTTTAGGCCTGATTGTTTCTGAAATAATTTCTTTTCCCCAAATGGCCATCCATATTAACTAAAGAAAACAATCTGGCCCCCATTTCAAATTATCAAAACGCCTCAATTTTGCCTCTTCTCCATATTATTGAAAGCACTAATTGTTTAATCACTGACTGACAAAAAACACAATTACCCAGTTAACAAGTAAATATTTGTACTCTGTACAGATCATGATCACTAACTTCGCCATGTGGGAGCTGATGAAAGCTTCATTCTGATAATTAACTCACTGTTGTAAGGCATTAGTTCTTCTTCCCAGAACTGGAAAAACTTGAGCCGTTTTGAATACAAATTAACCTCAAAACATATTTAATCTGTTCATCTGTTTCATTAGGTGATTGGTTGGATAATTGAGTTTTTAGGTTGTTTGGTTGGCTGAATGAATGGATGGATGGATAAAGATGAAAGAATTACTGACTGACCAAATGTTTGCATGCCTTTATAGTAACTCATGCAAAGTTTGTTGGTTGGATAGATAAATGAATGAATGAATGAATGAATGAATGAATGAATGAATGAATGAATGAATGAATGAATGATCACATGCTTTTATAGTAACTCATGCAAAGTTTGTTGGTGGGATAGATGAATGAATGAATGAATGAATGAATGAATGAATGAATGAATGAATGTTCACATGCTTTTATAAAAACCCATGCTTGTCCTAAGAGGCAGCTAATATGATTGGGTGGTCAGGCTCACTGACTTGATTGACACGTCCTTGTATCCAAAATTTATAAATAATTATGCATGCTATTGATCACTGGATTGTCTAGTCCAGACTCTATTACTTACAATCCAGAACCATATACATGATATTGCTCGAATATTGCTGAGTGCGGCATTAAACAACAACCAATCACTGCATATCAAATGAAATCTAAGTCTCCACAACACACAATTTAAATATAACAACTATTTCTCCATGTACTGATTTCAGAGGTTCTATGGTATACAAGTGATACATTTTTATCATCAAACTAATTAGCAGGGCCTCGTTCTATGTAGGTCATACATAACATGTAAGTGTGAGATGTAATCTCCCACAATCTCTGCTCCATCCTTCAACACAGGCTTCCTCACAAGTTGAAATACTTCCCAAACATGTAATTAAATAACTTTTCCCTTACATCCATCCTAATTATCTGATTAATAACATGATAGTCAAATGATAAGCAATATTTTTGCAATAAAAAAAACCATGCAAGTAAATAGTCAGCAGTTCATGTTTTTCTATCAAAGGAGTTCTAAGTGCTTGAGAAATCTCATAAAAATATTGGAAAAACGTTTTATAAATCTTTCTAAAAATTGAAATCTATGTGACAAGCAAAAATGGGTTATGAACATAAAATCCTATACATTGCTAGATAGTGTTGCTATATGATTCTCAAACTGTTGCAAAACAAATGATTTACTATAAATTTTGTCTTCTTATGAACAGTAAAACGATTACATAAAACATTTTCTTTTTAGAAGTTTTGACATGTTCTGGCTTGTAAATAATGAAGGCTGAGCTGTTCTAGAAGAAAATCCTCCAAAATGTTCAGATCTGTAAGTTTTGGCCATCATATTCTGTACAGATCATTAAGGAACTGCCTTTGGTTTGTGTTACCTGCCATACAGGAATTGACCAACATATTTGATCAAGGTCCAGCACTGAGCATCAACTCCACAGTGAGTGAGTGAGTGAGTGAGTGAGTGAGTGAGTGAGTGAGTGAGTGAGAGAGTGAGTGGGTGGGTGGGTGGGTGGGTGAGTGAGTGAGTGAGTGAGTGAGTGAGCGGGTGGGCGGGTGGGCGGGTGAGAGTGCTGCTTTGAACACTGTTCCACTTCTGAGACAACTATCACTAAAGATGTGGTAAAGCAGTCTAATTGCAAAAGCGTCCACTCATCATGCTAAAGATCTGGGTTCGATTCCCCACAGGGTACAATGTGTGAAGCCCATTTCTGGTGTCCCCTGCCATAATATTTCTGAAATATTGCTAAAAGCAGTGTAAGCTAAACTCACTAATTCACATTAAAAATTTGCAACTCTTTCATTTCTCCTGAGTAGTATACACAGATGCTTCGATAGGGAAAATATCTTTAAGATCAATGGTCAGGTTTACACAAAAAAATTCATTTACTCTCCTAACATTTTTATTATGGTACAAACCAGTTCTTAAAAGACAGGTCTTGTTAACCAGAAACACTGATGAGAACCTGTTGCATTTCTAAATGGTATATCTCCCTTCAAATCACCAACAACAATGGTACAGGATCCTGTCACCAATGCATTGTTTCAAAAGCAATTTCTGTGAGAAAGTTCTACAACTACTGTAGATATTCTGATCCTATCTTCCATGCACTCTCATACAGGTAACCCATCACTCGCTGTTTTGTTCTATGGGGCCTGTATCAGCCCATCTGCGTTGACACTTCCACAATAAGTCAGCGAACTTAATTCCCTCTGACCTGCTCATTAAACAAAGCGGGATATTTAATTGGCAAACGTACAAACATGATTTTCAAGTATTTCCTATTCATTGACTTAGAATGAACACCTAAAGCCCCAACCATTAGTCTCAAGTTGAGGTTCGATGAGAGCAGTCCGCGTCATATTACTGTTCCTCCTCAGGTGTCATACAGGGAGACTTTCCTCCGTCAATATTGTCGTTTCTCGCTGAAACACTGGCCAGTTATTTGACAGTTCAAAACCTGGGTAAATCTTGTAACAATTGCTTACCGTGTTCCTCAGGGCCGATATGGCAAAGATGTACTTATGGCCTTCTAATCTCATCACAAAAGCTTTAATGGATGGTTGATCAAGCAAATTTCTATAGGGTTAATGAAGCACTACAGAGACACCTGTTAGAATGTTTTAATGTATCACTATGAGTATTGGCACCTATAGGATGGTGATTGAGTTCTTCATCAATTTTCATCAATCAACAATACCATACATAAAATTATAATGGGCTTTCTTCATTCTGAAACCATACTGTACAATTTACCTCATTTATTGATTATTGGAAAAATACATATTTGATTCTGTTTTCTGTTAAGAATTGATAAACATTGAACAGCTACATGTTACATTCTTCTCTCTACATGTACATTTAGCCAGTAACTAGATGTTAAAAACATGATTAAAATTAAATAGTTAAATCTTACACTTTTCTCCCTACATTTAAAGTAAGTCAGAAACTAAATACAAATGTGGTGCCTTTAAAATTTAAATCTTTCATTTGTTGTTTCAGCTGATCATGTGCAAAACAGCAACTGTGATATCAATGAAGATCAAGGTTTCATAGGGGTTTGAGGAATTCTATATACACTACAGTCTTTGATGAGCATTTGGAAGTTGGTAGAACATTAAGATACAGAACTGTTTGTAGATAACACCTTCCTCATTCTTTGTGATTAAATTTTGGGGCAATGTCTTGCATCCTTATCACATACAGGGTTTTGCCTCAAAGTATTTGGCTAAATATATACTTCACAGTGTTTAAGGAAGAACCAACCGCCACTGTGAAGTATTTTTCATTGTATGTACTCATTTGTCATGAGCAATATTCAGTTATTTTGTCTGTAAAATTTCCTTATATGTCTTGGGTTTGTTATTTAGTTATGAAAAGTATTTTCGTAAGCTGGTCAAAGTGGACGACGAAGTTACTTTATTTAAGATTCGAGGAAAATGAAATTATTCTTTTATCAAATTACACAATAGTTTTAAGTTCTACAATTCTTAATTAACTTTAAATGACAACTGTTGGTTTGGTGAAAGGAAACTGATCTGTTGAGCTTGTTGCCTTTGTATCATGGTTTTAACATTGTTTTGTCTAAATGAAATGGAATAATGTTATGTAAAAGTGTTATACTGACAGACTGAGAAATTGTTTTTTCCAAGGGTACTGTACTAGATTTTTTTGAAAGGGAAAGATATTTTACTTTTATTTCAAACAAGTGACCTAACAACCACTTGTTACTATCAAAAAGACCAAATTACTTCAATTCCAACAAAGAAAGATTTCTTTTATTGCAAGCACTTGTAAGAAAAGATAACTGTATTCTTTTTTAACACAAACATGAAAAGGCCACATAAGACTGCATATTAATTTCTCTAAATTAATTTGATCAAAAGTGATGTGTTGTTTGGAGAAAGGACAATAACCCTAATTAAATACGATATAAGACCATATTTCTCCTCAAACGGTGTACAGATCTCCCATGGTTAGCCTGATAAAATATTATCAGATGTGATGAGCTGGCAGATAAAATAAGTATTTTCTTTGGTTCAGAACAAGAATTCCCATCAAATTAGATAAAACAGTTTTTTCACTGGTTGTGTATGTCTCCCTTAGGAAGTATTAAACAGTTTGAAAGTAATTAATATTCATAAAATAACCATAAATATACATTTAAAAGAAGCAAAACAAACATGTGTCTCGAGTACCCTAACTACGTCATATCAAAATTTCTATGAGCTTAACTTTATTACTTGATTACCAAATAATGCATTTAACTGCTTCTCAGCAGCTTGCCAGGGACAAAATCAAAGGCTGCAGGGGAACTTTACCAACTGGCCATGCCACGATGTAATCTATTTTCTAACCAACTGCATATAGAGACCAAAATTGATCGTCTTTGTACAGATGTCAGTGGCCACAATGACAACTTTGATCAATACCAGATTAAGAAGAAGGTGTCAGCGAGTGACTGAGAAAGTATGCCAGAAAGTTTCACTCATATATTCCCTGAATCTCTACAGTGGTAAACGCTACCAGTGAAAATATGGGACCATTTTAGCATGGTATATATGACACATTAAAGTTGTGCTATTTGGCCAATTATACTTTTTTAAAACTAAGGTTATGAAACAATAGGTGAATATTTTTGATCTGAATTTCTGTTTCAAGTGTGGCTGAAATTCATATAAAATTTCTAACCTGTTTAAGGAAATGTATACTTAAGATAATTGTTTACTTAAAATACTGCGATGGACAGTATTTCTGAAGAAACATTCTGCAAGATTAATATAAATTTATGTTCTTGTCTCACCTCTGTCTAGGGTAGGTTCTTCTTGTGATTCCAATGTTTCAATTTTCTGTAACTTCTTGAAACAGTATTGACTGATTAAATATCAAATATTATGACTTCAGGAAAAACAGAAATTACAGACTCTCATTTGCAATAGGTTGGTTCTAACGATACAATCAGTATGTCTGTTGTATCATTACAAGTGTCAAAGGTAGTATGTTCCTATTACGGTTTTATTTCATTAATTGTTTATATAAAATTTATTACACAAAATTGTTAGCAGTTAAACTTTAATAACATCATGATCATCTCCAAGTAATATTAAACAGGTTGCTTTGATTTTAATTCTGTTCATCAAAACAATATGTTCAAGTGATCTTACCACATCCCATTAAAAGTCCTTTAACACAATGTGAATCAAAATCAAAATCTAAATTTACTTTTTGAAACAGGTAAATCTAATTTGAAATTAAAATCACTATTTCAGTAACTTGTTGATTTATATTGTGTCAATGTAACCAACTTTCAAGCAGCTAAATATTTATCCTATAAAATAATTGATTTAACTATTTAATGCTGTCAATTACTCCCCTCCCAAACCATCCCCATTACAGCTGCAATTCTGTTTCAACAATGACCTGACAAGCGACCTGAACCAACCTCAGGGCATTTAACACTTAATTAATCACTTATTAATTACTGATGCATTCATTAATGCCATGCCTAAGGGCCTTTGAATAGCAGATAGTTAACAGTGCTGTGAGCCTGTTTTAACCATAAATCTCCAGCACTGATTTCTGTCTGTTTTGGAGTGTTGCATGATTAAGCCTTTAACTTTATCACATCACATCACCAACATACATGAGTGATGTGCATATACGATTAAACATTATTCAAAACTATTGATCAATAATACCATATTCATCAAAAAGATATCAGTTTGGAATTAATTTAGAAAACATAGTCATTTTAAGTATGAAAAGTAGGTGTAGATCCATATTTTATGGTGGGATCAATGCATGCATGCTTGGATACCAGTTTGGTGTGATGGTTTGACATGTGGAAGTCTTTGGAAGCCTACTTCAAATTTTTATTGCTTCTAATGACAGCCATCGATAATAATGAAGAGATGGGGATCCATACCTCATGGGTAACTTATCACCTTGGCGACATTACGAGTACACCTTGGATCTGAAATTGTCGTCTTGCCATATCATAAAGAACCGCACCTCAAGTCAACGAGACACATTGTTTGCACTGTTCCTTTAAAGATTCGGGTCCATATGTCACCACTATTGTCTCAACGATGGACGGGATTCTTTCAAATTGATAACGGAGCGCGTGCGCACGTGCTGTCATTTTCACGAGCTTGATAATCCAGTCCCCCTCGTCCTACATCGACCTGTCGTCAGTGCAAGGGCCCTGTTTAGCATATGTGGCTTTGAGAGCATAATAGTTGCTTGTGCACGCGACTTGGGGTGGGGAATAAAACGGTATTGTCCCGAAACGACCTCCATCGAAACATGCATCTGTCCACCTCAATAAACATGACAAGAAATTCTACTTCTTTTAACATACTTGTCAGTTATGAATATCAACAATCTAATTTTTGTAAAACACGTTGCGAGAATTCATGTCGTCCGTTCAGGAGTGATTCACCGCCCCCCTGTCAAAATCAGACACCAATTCCATTCCGTAGCCGCTTATGTCAACAAACAAATAACGCGCTGATTAACTGATAATTACCTCGCGTTTCTACACATACATATATAACTGGGCTGATTACACGTAAACATCGTGTATTGACTGTGACAAGCTGTTTGATATGGAATTCATAACGACACACAATTCGCTCGCTCAACAGTCTGGAACTTGGATGGCAACATATTTGAATATCAGGCGACTGTCGCAGAATTCCCCTCTAAGACAACACATGTATATAAACATCTGAATGACAGGAAAGTTGGATAGTGTTATCTATCGGCAAATTAACTTACCGTTGGGGAGTTTCCTTGCTTTGGATTTGGATCTCATGTCTTGTTGCGTTGATCGAATGTTGTTGAGAAGTGATAAGCAATAGATTGACAGAACAAAAACACCAGGGACAGTTCTCCCGTAACACCTGGGCGCATGCGCATTGGCTTAAGACACCACATTGACTCGTCTAAAAAACTTTTAAAAGAAATTAAGCGTTGAGTGGATGGGATAGAGGCGATTGTTGGGTCGCGTGTGCCTCCCCCCAATTTCCCCCCCTCCTGACTGCACGAGACAAAGGAGGGGTCTGCTTTTGAGAGCTGACAGGAACGAGAGGGGTTTGATATGAAAGATGGGGCGATATCGCTAGACGTTTGGGTGGTACAGCGACACTTTAATCTTTCATTTCAGTCTATAAAATGACCATGATGATGCATTGACTGGTTGTTAGAAAACGATATCTGTGTTATTTACCACGCTTTAGTCGCTCTGAGACGAGCTCGAAGTGTTTAATATCTTCAACCAGGGCCCGAGTCTCGACGCTTTGTAAACAGCACGAGAGCAGGACGACAACTCGCCTTGTCGTGCAACCACCTGCTAATAGAAACAAAAGGCACAAAATTCGATCAGAAATTCTTTCGCGTTTTCCGTGTAAATAAACTTGTCTGCTAAATATTTGGCGACACCTTCTAGTCCATTGACTTTATAAACTTAAATTGTTAGCATTGAGTTAGAGCTCTACCGCTCGCTCCTGAAGACCAGAACTTGTCGTCTGCTCGCAGCCGCTTTCAAAATTAATTAGCGCGTTAAAGAGAGTATAATGACTTTCCGATAGTCTTTGTGAAGACGGGCTGGCAATAGTGCTGGGCTAGTCGATCTGTGAATAATCACGAGACTTCTGCGGGTGCCTACCTTGTTTGAGAGGACTTTCGTGGAGGACGTTTAACGGCCCGGTGATGTTAAAGCACTAGTCGAAATATCATCCCACCATTTACACAGCGCGTAATGTCACTCGCTGATTTTGATGAATTTTTAATGATTATTTGAAATTCTAAAGATCTTATCTTTGATTGGAGACAGCGTTGAGAGGGTTGTTGAGAGCGGTTGCCTCTTTAAACAAGAATTAATGTCGAATGATGTCTTCGCCATGTTTGAGCTTTTGTTGCTCTTCACTCTGTTTGATAGAAACAATAATTAGCCAATTGTGATAACCATTTCTGAGCATTATTTCAAAATATGTTATGCAGTCACCGCGTCTTGATTGTAGCTCTTTTTTAGTTTAAATCGAATATGATTGTGTTTTATGAGGATTGCTTTCAGTAATTAAGTTTCGACCGTACATGCGTCTGAATTATTTATTTTGATTTGTATTTTTAAAGACAAATGCCCTGAAAGATGTACTAATCGCATATGGTGCGTTATTAATTAAATTAACAAATCCCAAATTAGCAATAATTGTGGTGTATTTTAAAATATAACTATATATTTATTACATAATTCAAAATGCACTGCGATGTTATTTACGAGAATGTTAACAGACACTTGTTAATGATGGGACACTGTTTTAATGTCACTGGGTCTACGTCTAGACGTTGAGTTAGTAACTTGTATTGAATGAGTGTAGTATTTAATTGTCAGACATGGCAAAACTGTGTTTGAACAACTGGACGTAAACTTGCGGGGCGGTCAATTTACCATCACTCCTTTTTAAGGCTGCGTAGAGACATCCGCGTTCGCGGAGAGAGGCGCCTAAGTCACTCGGGTAATGAAGAGAGACAAAATCTCTACACCCCGTCACCATCAGGGACAGCCTCCGCCAGAGACTACATCATCACCTTGCAGTATTATCCTCGGTTGCTGATGTTTACATTCTACGCCTTCTCACTGAAGCCAATGTGCTATCAAACTTAAAACAATTACAAAAGATCTCCCCTCTCTCTCTCTCTCTCTCTCTCTCTCTCTCTCTCTCTCTCTCAACACGTTTTAATAGTTTGGAAGGTAACAGCTGAAGTCGCATTAAAAAAGATACGAAACTACAGTTTGTTCTTGCTTTTAGAGTACATGCGCTTGATTGGTCTTGTATCACAAAATTAAAGAAAACATAATACGATAACTTTCATTTACCACCCATTGCAACACAATGACTTGTTTGGTTATAATAAACACCATCGCTTTCTCAACATAATCTGCAGCGATGGTATTAATCAGTGATTAGGATAAGATTATTAAGATACAGATCTATCCTCCCAAAGAGGCATTAACCAGATAACCTTCACAAGCCTTCACCTTCCGATTAAACCAAAATAATCCAACTGCCCTGTGTAGCCATTTGACAACGCGTCATAATTCCCCGCGACAGGTTGGCGAGTGGCTATTATATAAGGAGCTTACCTATCTTACTGCCGGTCCACAATGGTCACAAAGCCGCACCCTTTACGTAGTCTATCCAGACACCATATCTATTATGGTTTCTGGTCAAACGGTATCACAGTGTTAACCCCCGTCACGTGTAAGTTGTAAGAACCCGACGTGTTTATCTTCAAAGAAGTATTTACCTGGGTAACTGCTAATGATAGCGTCTCGTCACAAATGACAATAAACAAGACAAATAACGTGTTTACTTTACAAAATACAATTACGAACTGTTCCTGTGTAAACAAACTCAAAATACAAAAACGAAATAAGAATTACCAGGTTGTCAATTTCCATATTCAACATTTAAACAAAGTATAATTACATTTATCATAGTTTTTTTAATATAATGATTTTAAATATAGAATAAAAGGAGTGTGTTCCAGTACGCCCTAAACAGAAATATTACACTGTCTTTGCTTTGTTCCGCCATTATTTAAGGAATCAATCACATTGAGCGTTGCATCATTACGTCCGTAACGATGTTTTTCATTGGTCGGTTTTGATTTCTTCAAGCTGCAGGTGCCCAAACACAATTTACATAGAAAGTCAATTTGATTTGTTCCCCAACAACGGGCACGTGTATGTTCAATGTGAAGTAGCTCGTTCTTGTCATGGCGGGCGAACATTCGACAGGTGCCCCCAAACCTCGTTGGTTGTATGGAGATGCTTGAAGAATCCTATATAGTCAGTCTATGTGGTTGACTTAAAGAAAAGAAAGGGAATCCTTTTTGAAAACATTACTCTACTATGCATTCAAAATATATACCAGACAGATTTGTTGACATCATAGGCAGGATTTCAATTATAGCAGGGGCGGCAAGAATTTCAATAAGTTACAATATGTATGTGATTGTGGGTTTGCGGAATGAAAATCACGATAAAAATGCAAATGAAAAACAAAGATCTCCAGGTAACAACAACAACGACAACGACAACAACAACATTGAACAAACAAACTAAAAAAGATACAAACGAAAACACACACACACGATCAGTTTATTCAACAATTTTATGAACAAGATAACACGACATCAAAACATTACACAGAGAGTGAGTGAGTATCGTTTTACGCGGGTTTTAGGAATATTCAAGCAATATGACTGCAGGGGACAACATAAATGGACTTCACACAGTTTACCCATTTTGGGAATCGAACCTGAAGTCTTCGGTCACTAGGCTAGGCACTGCCCCTCAGTAAGTTTTGCAAATCACTATTGCTGAGCGACTAGACCTTGAAACAATGTCACATGACTATGGCATGACGTATTGAATGATTCTGTTGTGTCGGGTGGATTCGAACTCAAGAGAGGCAGCTCTAATAGAAATGCAAACTAGCGTTGGTGTATTGTTTTAAACATAGGCTGTGAATTCGCGAACAGCCTATGATTAATTTCGGATTATTTGTGCGGAGTAAATAATTAAAATCTGTAAATCGAGTTTCGAGGCTAGTATTCATATTATCAATAATTCTATCAACTGCCCCAACCCCCACCCCCCTCCCCACTCCAAGAAAAATAAAGTAAACTAAAATAAAACAAAAAAAAATAAAATAAATATAAATATCAGAAAAATAATGATAAAGTACAATAAAATGAAATGTGGTGTTTATGATCTAAAGTGGGACATTGGATGCCCCCGTTATCCAAGGATAATTGTCTGTTAATGAAATAATACTTATTTTTCAGCCTCCACAAACTACGTTTGTAGATAGTGTCGGCATCCAGAGAAACTCCACTAAACCGTTACTATGGAAACACGCGGACTATCCACAACAACAACCAAAACACCTGAAACGCTGCATAATACACCCCGGTATTCGTGAGTGAGTGAGTGAGTGAGTTTGTTCGGCCTTGAAGTCATGTCACTATCAGTCAACTTAAGGTAGAATGAAAGTCTAAAGTTGCGCAGACAACTGACCATTTTGTTGCTTCAGAGAAGCATCTTTTCGGTCCGAATCTGGGATTCGAAACCATGACGAACGGATTCTGACACGCTAAGGGGCGCAACTCTATGCAGTGAAAAGTTATGTCCTAGACCAGTTCTCATGTGCAGCGTTGTCAACAATTCAAGGATTCCATGCCTTAATTACAGGATTAGGATTACAGGATATCTACGTAACACACATATCCAAATTATACAAAGACGTTATGGTAACATTTGCAGCAATTAAATAGAAAATTTACAAATCAACAGCAAAAAACAGCATTGAATATCTATATCAGTTCTTGTCTACATTTTGTGATACGTTATTGGCTGTCACAAACTTCAAGAATTTACGGACAATTGGGAACGGTCATGTGATATTCTTGTGGTTGTCTTAAATGTATATCCAGTAGAAATAATCCCCTTCCTCTATCCTTCACATCAGTATCCTAATCAGCGGCATGCATACCCAATCAAGCCCAATCATGTCTACCATATCACAATCAAATCTGTTTGGAACCTGTCACTCACAAAGCATTCAGTATAAATCAGTCCACTCCATCAATCTGTCAATCAAATAATCAGACCCATGAATGGTTAGTCTAAAAAGACGGAATAGGTTGTCTGAAACGAACAACGGAAAGATATCCATCACCTTGACTGCCGACTGTCTATTGGGCTGGTATGACTACAATCGGCACCAATGGAAAAGCGTGGATCAATACCATTCCTCAGTAACTCTGCGAGAGGAGGTTCCAGATAATTCACCTAGTGTCTGTCGATGCTGCTATCGCATGTATTTCTCAACATACATCAACACAATGTGCTAGGGTATCATAATGCCTCATTGATAACTCCGGAATCCTGTTTTTACAATATGATTGGTGGGACTAATTTACAATCAATAACCGATTAGGACGATTGTAATGGAGAATTACTTAATGCTATACATGTGAATCTGCATGGAAATTATTGCAACCCGTGGAAGAAATTAAAACGAGCCAGAAAATTAACAGACATGGCCATTTAGTTTTTTGTCGAGTCCGAATAAAACATTTTCTATTATAAAGCAGTGTGGAATATTTCCTGTGGTTTAAGGCTGTGAGTGCGGTGTAGTTCCACGCTATATTTGATAAGAATTAACACGTGTAGGTATGTTACACGCGTGCGTTCATGTTACGTGTGCTTTCGCTCAACAGGTTTTTTACGCATGCTCATCGTGCTTATAAACAGCTTACGTATCGATAGTCAGTGCTGGTGTCAATGACAAACACCATGCATTATGGTGATATTTGTTATATTTAAACGAAGCGTACTGGCATGATGAAAATAAAGCGCCCTTTCAAAACGCAAACATTCGCACGTTCTAACCACATTAGACGACACATTCTCAAATGTGCATCAAAAAGACACACTCTAAAACTGACGGTGTGTTATCAAACGGCACAATCATGGAACATTCTAGTGATATATTCTTGCACCACTCATGGAAGTCACATATTCCTCCAGAAATTCAGGAAGCTGACTTATCAAAGTGACACTGACTGACCAAAAACCACATTCTCTCAAGGAACCCGACTTCAAATCACACATTCTGGGACTAACCATCCGATAAGTCATTGTGACAGCGAGTCATACATTCTGTCTAGGAGCATCAGATCATATTCTAACAGCGAATGTTCCGATCATACGTTCTGACAAGCAGTAGTTCAAATCACATTCTAACAGAGAGTGTTCTGGTCCCAGATTCTGCAAAGGAGCATCAAATCATATTCTAACAGCGAGTCTTCTGATCATTCATTCTGCCAAGGAGCACTGAGATCACATTCCAACAGCCAGTGTTCTGACCATACAATCTGCCAAGGAGCATTCAGATCACATTCTGGCAGTGAGAATTCAGATCATACATCCTGCCAAGCAGCATCAGATCACATTCAAACAACGAGTCTTCTGATCGTACATTCTGACAACATTCGGATCACATTCTGACAGCGAATGTTCTGATCACACATTTTCCTAAGAAGCATTCAGATCGCATTCTAACAGCGAGTTTTGTGATCAAACGTTCTGTCAAGCAACATTTAAGATCACATTCTAACAGCAAGTGTTCGGATCATACATTCTGACAAAGAGCCTTCACATCACTTTCTGACAGCGAGAGTTTAGATCATACATTCTGACAGGGAGCATTCAGATCACATTCTAACAACGAGTGTTCTGATCACACATTCTGGCAAGGAGCATTTAGATCACATTCTGACAGCGAGCATTCCGATCACACATTCTGGGAGCAATCCCCCCACGTTTTTAGCACGCCTGGGACTATTGTTTGTGACTGACTCCGGACATTTGACTCATCAATAAACAACAAACAGAGCCGTTTTGGCGATAATTATTTGATCAACACGTCAACCGAGATAGTCCACTGAAGTCAATATGTTCCGAAATGTATGACTTCCGGTCAGCAAGGTGTCCATCCAGTGTCACATTGTGGAATAAACCGGACAAATACCCTAATTACAAGAACATGTTGGTCCAGTTCGGACGATTGATCCTCGTGTGGTCGATGTGTTGTCTTATCTCGATTGCCTGACGCGGGATCATTCTCTCTCTGCTGGTTTTCCCACGCGATGGTCATCATGGATTAGGTAGTTAGACCCCAGTGGGATTTCTGCAAGATGGAGGAGAATAAATAATGTCCACACGAAAAATCACAGTCAACGTGGGAAATTAATTCAAATGACATTTAAAGTCGAAACATATTTCTTGCGCGACTTTTAGCAATATTCCAGCAATATCATGGAGGGGACATCGGAAATGGGCTTCACATACAGTACCCATGTGGGGAATCGAACTCGGGTCTTCGGCGTGGCGAGCAAACTCTTCAACCACAAGGCTACTCCGAGGTGAGTGAGTCTGGCTTTAGCAATATTCCAGCAATATAAAGGCGGGGGACACTAGAAATAGGTTGCACGCATTGCACCAATGTAGGGGGATCGTACAGGATTTTTGGCGTGGCGAGCGAACGCTTTAACCACTAGGCTATCCTACCCCACCCACTCGATTACAGATAACCAGTCCTATCCCCAGTCTTCCGAGTGAGTGAGTGAGTTTAGTTTTACGCCGCTCTCAGCAATATTCCAGCTATATGGCGGCCGTCTGTAAATAATCGAGTCTGGACCAGACAATCCAGTGATCAACAACATGAGCATCGATCTGCGCAATTGGGAACCGATGACGTGTCAACCAAGTCAGCGAGCCTGACCACCCGATCCGTTAGTCGCCTCTTACGATAAGAGACCTTCACGGGTCCCAGTCTTCTGAACCATGGACAGTATATATTAAAGGATTGCCTTGGCACTTCTCTGATACCTTTCAAATCGCAGTTACATAATCTAACAAATTTACCTATTAATCCTTGGTTTGGGCTCGTCATTAACTTCTGCTTGCCCCAACCAGCAGGTGTATGACAAATACCTTAATGTGATGTATCAGGTGTTATCGTGGCAGTGGTAACGGTGATAAATACATGCGACAATATTAGTATAACCGGGTGAGTCTTCATTGTGAGGGATCGTGGAATGAATTCCTCGTGGAGGTTACGTGACAGCAATTACAGCACACTGCTGTGGAGGTGGGCGCCATTGTCATTTGCGACTTGAAAGACTCTCATATGTACGTGCTAAAATATAACGTTAGTTTAACCCAACACGCAGGGAAATGCGTGGATGGCAAATACACACATGGTGTGTCACTGATAATGGTGATCCTACCCGTCTGCCAAGGGGTCGTCACGCTATGCGACTGGCTTACGTTCCGCTCAAAGTTTGACATAGTGAGCGATTTAACGCCATATTAAACAGTATTTTCGAACGTGTAAAAACCCGGGATAGAATAAGGTTCGACTACCCTTGGTCGTACGACTGGTCGTAAGAGGCGGTTGATTGGGATCGGTGGCAGCCTTGGTTGACATATGTCATCGTATCCTAATTGCGTAGATCGATGTTCATTGTGTTGATCACTGGATTGTCTGATACAGACTCTAATAGTTAAAGACCGCCGCTATATAACTGGAATATTGCTGAATGTTACATAATAAGCAGACAAACAAAACCTACACAGACAAACAAAACCGCATTTCAGATCTAGCAACAAGAGCCTACAATGATAAAACCACAAGTACAGCAAATCTTGGGTTCGAATCCGCTATCCAAGTGATCTGGTACGGATCTCTGCATACCGAATTACGGCGCTGAAGGCGACAAAGCCACCGGTTTCAGCAATTTTTCAGCAATCTGTGATTTAGGATTGCGGCTTGCCACTGCGGGAACACTTCAAAGGTTTTGCCCATCCATTTTAAACCTTTTGCCCATTAGGTTTTCACAAAGACATTTTGGTCATACAAAATTGGTAAAATATTCACTCACAGTTCCTCAAAAGCTGAGGCGGTAAAACAAGATATCCTGATCAATATATTTGCAATGGTTCTCATAGAGTAAGCAATACACGACATAGGCAATTTATATAATGATACAAAGTATGTTAACAAAGTAAAGATTAAATTATGAAAATGACGGTTGCCGAAAATTTAATAATTATCTATATTGATTTTGTGCAGACGACGTGGATCTTCTGCATCATTAAACTGTGATTAAACAGTGAATCCAAAAACACAGTGCAGATTCAAAACTTCAGGTTCAAAACAGAAGTCCAGAACAATTATGATGCTCGTTCCCAATACATCACAATTCAATAATTATTCTTCTTTGCTTCCTTTTGAATTTTGAACATGGCGTGGTCTTGCACTGAATTCTGAACAGTAAGGTACAAGAAATCCATTGGTCCCATTCTCCACGGTGGAAAATTTGGCGGCCATATTGTATTTCAAAATATGTTCAGTCAATAACTCTCTAATTCAATTACACTCCAATTAACTCAAAAACAACTTGAAACATGAAACTATCTGAATTATGCAATATTTGATCTGAGGTCATCGGTTGAAAGAAGTTGAAATTCTGCTATAAAACACTTCGTTTAAATATCTGCTGCTTGAAAAGGTTCGGAAATGAAGACAGATTATTTAGCGAGACGACTTGACATTATCTCAAATCACCAAATCGTAAACATTGCTGATAGATTAATTCAACCGAAGCTGCGAAACACTATCATTTACAACATTCTCATTAAGGAGGAAATTGTATATATAATAGCAGATAAAAGCGTTGTTAAAATCTCAGATGAAGCTATCAATTTGCACTTCCCACGATCAATTAATTATAATGATTGAACACATCATAAATTAGTCATCCAGTGCCTGTTTTATCAACGGCGTGATGCGCAACAGCGCTGTCTTCGTTGTTTCCAGACAACAACCTCGACGGAAACATCAGGCATCTTCAAGCCTTATAAAAGCCTTGATTTGATATGGCAAATATTATAAAGATTAGTTATTTCGGATGTCCTTTATGGAAAGAAGCGTTGCCGGATAATTTCCAGTATATGTATTTATTGAGAAAAATTGTTTCCTGTGACAAAAAGCTTTTGTGATTTTTGAAAAGACATGCAGGATGGACGAGATACCGTATCTAAGAGACTGTGCGTTCTTATCGGATGGGATGGGCGTGCTCGTAGTGATCACGAGGAGAATGTCATTTCCACTAAAACCGTCAGTATGTGAATGAAAATTAAACCACGATTTCTCTCATACGCTTTGTTTGCAGCGATATTAACCACAATGGGGGAATGCCCTTTTTTGCTGTCCCTTGCCGTGATATTTATGGAATATTGCCAAAAGCGACGTAAAACTAAAACTGACTAACTCAGATTCACAAAGATAAATGATCAGAAAGTTTAGCAAAACAAACCTTCGTGACTGACAAAAGCCTATATCACTATCCCTTGAGATCACTATCCCAAATAAATTATTAAAATAGGCAAGGGTAACGCATAACGCTTGAAAGGCATCAGTATTTTGCTTTTGAAATGTCTGTAAGACTTAGTGTTTTCAGTCCTCATTTCTTGAGTTTTTGTTCTGTACGTGTGCTTTTATTTCAATATCTACAGGATTGTACGCATGCTGTTATCCCTATATCCCTAATCTACATGCACATTATTCCTATAATCTTCAGCATTGTACACATGTGATTATTAAAATTACAGAACAACATCAAACGGAATATGTCGGTTAAAGCTCTGCTTGTCAGAGGTTGAAGACAGAACATTTCACTGTCACTTCATACTCCACACTGTCTGGGCAAATATGCTTCTTTTCCAGCTTTGTCGAAGCCTACGTGTTATATAGTATACCAGCCCCATTCATTGACCCATTAAATCGTGCTCAACTGAATGAAAACGTTCTTTTTGGCCTAATTGTTTTTTTGGCTTCGACATACGCAGCGGAACCGCGAATCGCAAACACGATCGTGTTTAGACGAACTCCAAGAAGGATGCCTGTTTGTTCATGCGCCCCAATCCTCGGGCTGGTCCGACATGACTAATTATAAGCGAGTTCTGGCCACGTCAACGTACAGATAAATACAACACTAGCATTGACACAAACGATAAAGAAATTGTGCGAGGAGAATATGAACAACTGATTGGGTATCCGAGAGATAGGACTGGTTTTGCGTAGATGTCATTCTCCCAAAGATTAGTTTAAGAATCACAGCCGTGCATAGCATTGATATAAAGACAGTTGTTGGATTTGATCTGCGGGAGCAACATAAAATGAATAAATTGCTCTTTGATTTCTGATTAGTATCGATACTTAGATCGATGGAGCACTTGATCACGTATATGAATAGCGTTGTTGACAGTCACGTGACACTGGGTTGCGTCTTAGTGTAACAGCCTAACGCGACTAGATTATAAAGTTAGATGCTTGTAGAGATTATCTCTCTGTGTCATAGAGCATGCATTTACCACTTGAACACAGCCAGTATATTCAGGTGGAGGTCCCTGCGGTTTATCTGTAATAATAATAGACTAAACATCAAGTGTTATCAACAACCGTGCCGGGATCCATTCGCTTGGCCGTGGCTAGCTACAAGGGCAGATAACTCACGTCAGACACTGACGGCAAGACTCCGCGTGTGAACATGTCATTGTCTGCCAATCATTTGTCCATGTGTCACGTGACAGCTACAGATATGGCATCGAAAGGGACATTCAGGTCTTCTTTTAATGATAAAAGTCAACAACATAAAAATCCCAGCTTGTCAAATTGTCTGATCGTCATGGTCTGAGTTGATAATTTGATAGCAAAATAGCTAATGTTACAAGATTTCTGACAGTTTTATTGATGTCCCTGTGGAGTTATCTTTGTTGAATGAAATATCACACATATTGACAAGCTGAAAATATCATTCACAACTACTCTGGTGCATGTTTCACAAACGCACAGAGTACAAATTAAAACATTTGTAGTTTTTCACATTTTGCAATGCATCTACATGCTTGGAACAGAAGAAATAATTCTTTAGCTATGAATTTCTCGTAATTGTTTGATCGGCATTCTAGAAGCAACTTTATGGATAACAACCTTTCTGTTATTGCGTAAACTGGCGTTTCAGTGTAGATTCTTACACTTTTATCAAACGTGGCACCGACCAAGTGAATGAGGTTTTCACCTCATTTAGCAATATTCTAGCGATATTGTGGCGGTGGACACCAGAAATGGACTTCACAGATTGCGCCCATGTGAGGAATCGAACCCGGGTCTTCAGCGTGACGAGCGTACTCTTTAACCATTAGGCTACCCCACCGCCCCTCTAATCAAATGATGAGAGGTACAGATACATTGTATCATGAACAACACGGAATTGATACTAAGTGGTACATAACTGCTTGAAGCCTGGTCTTTGTTAGTGACGAAAAACTAACGCTCCGTTGCAGGAATTATATTTGGGCAAATATTGACATCCTCACGCGTTCATTGGTGGTGGGACTGTCCTCATATGTTGAGCTGAAATACGGTATGACTGCAACAGTGCCTCAAGCGACACTAACCTAAACTCGCTCACTCCCTGTAGGCGCCAAAATAGATGGTGGCTTGTTGGTAGCTGATTTGTGTGAATAGGGGATAATGGATTGTGGATAGTTGATTGTAGATAGTTGATTGTGAAGTGTGTGTGTGGTGGATAGTGGATAGTGGAATGTGGAGCATGGACTTTAGGGTTGGGATAGTGGATTGTGGTTAGCTGAATATCGAGTGTGTGTTGAGGATAATGAATTGTGGATAGTTGATTGTAGATAGTTGATTGTGAAGTGTGTGTGTGGTGGATAGTGGATAGTGGAATGTGGAGCATGGACTTTAGGGTTGGGATAGTGGATTGTGGTTAGCTGAATATCGAGTGTGTGTTGAGGATAGTGAATTGTGGATAGTTGATTGTAGATAGTTGATTGTGAAGTGTGTGTGTGGTGGATAGTGGATAGTGGAATGTGGAGCATGGACTTTAGGGTTGGGATAGTGGATTGTGGTTAGCTGAATATCGAGTGTGTGTTGAGGATAGTGAATTGTGGATAGTTGATTGTGAAACGTATGTTGTGGATAGTGGAGCATGAAACATAGTTGATTCCGAAATATGCGCTGTGGGTAGGGGATAGTGGAATGTGCAGCATGAATTATAGGGTTTGTAATGTAAAGTGTGGAATGTGGACTCTGGATTGGTTTGTGGATTGTGAAGTCTCTTGTGGATAATGGAGCGTGGATAGTGGGTAGTGGAGCGTGGATAGTGGAATGTATCGCCTGAAACGAAAACCTACAGCAACATTGTCTACTTATTCAGAAACACATGACGCACGAGCTTAGATCTAAATGTGACAGCAGACTCACCTGTAACTGACGTCTTCCTTCAAACATTTCACTTTTAAAGGTTTTATTTTTAACCCAGACACCCAGGAGATACTTGCTATGCAGAGAGATGCTCGCACCAAATGTCATTACATAATGGCAGCCATGGCGAGATGGTGTAGAACGGTGGTAAATATTACACGAGAGAGGATTTGAATCTCATTGCCTTCTCCTCATCCTTACTTAAACAGATACACTCAAATAAACTCGGCAAAAACTCGAGTTAGTATTTTACTAAGGGCTCACGTCAGCGACGGAATGTTTCACACGGACCCGCCCGTTATCTAGCCCATCGTGACAGTATGTTCCTACAGGCGAGGAAAAGCTCACGATGTTCAGGTGTGCTGTCAACGCTGGTCAACGTTTGGTATACAGTCACTTACTAGCGCAGAAACTTGGGGAAAAGATACATTAATGATGTACTTTGAAAAAAACATTGTTGGATGATTAGGTATTTGAGCTAGATGGACGGTTATATAGATACGCAGGTAAATGGACATGAGTGTGAGTATAGAAGAATCGAAGTTTCTTACTCACGTTGGTAACCTTTGGCTGGGAGTGTCCTAATTTGACAAAGCATACATATTTTATATTCTACATATTTTGTTCCCCCAACATCCTTCCCTGATGACATATCGGATAGCACCCTCACAGAGCAATGTGAGTCCCGTGGCGTGATATGCATGTAATATGCATGTGTTTCCATGGCTAAGTATAAATTTTGACACTTAAACTGACATATTGAAGTACAGTGACATAAACAACTGAATCTACAGACAAACAGATAGACGGCTGGGTGGGATGATGGATGGATGGAGAGGGAGGGAAGGAGGAAGGAGGGATGGACGGATGGATTGATGGAAAAACACACATGCCCCCCTCACACCACCCCAGCCACCCCCAGGTTTTATTAAAGCTCAATTGGTGACATTTTGTTGTCAGCAAACCTAACAAAAAACAATCCCTGATATTCAATAACCAACACTTGTTTCTATGCTAATGTCTTAACGATTAACGGGATCGGGTGGTCAGACTCGCTAATTGGGTTGACACATGTCATCAGGTCCCAATTGCGTAGGTCGATGTTCATGTTGTTGATCACTTGATTGTCTGGTCCAGACTCGATTATTTCTAGACCGCCGCTATATACTCATGGCAGAAATAAATAAGGGAATACACGAAAGTACATGTGTTCCTGTACTTATTTCCAGAAGTTCACCCTCAGTGCAGTACATCTCTTGTGAAGGAATCGGGAAGAATAAAAGAACACGTATACTTTCATGTGTTCCCTTATTTATTTCCATGAGTTTAAATGGAATACTGCTGACTGCGCCGTAATACGCACTCACTCACTCACTAACGGTTCATATCTCTTGGTACGGGGGTGGTGTGGGTGTGGGTGCGTGTGGGTAGTAATGAGTGTAGGTGGGTGTAAGGATAGATGAGTGAGTGTGTGGGTGAGTTTAACGCATGCATGAATGTACGTATGTATGTGTGCAGGAGTTGGCATGATGTTGCATACGTCATGTCTCCTAGTTGAAATGGCCAGATACTATGTTACCCGTTTAATCGTGGCATTATTTGTAGCATGTGACTATGTGACACAATAATAAAATGTTTTCTTGCTTTGTTTTCTTCTTCTTCTTCTTGCCAATACCTCCGACAGAAAGAGGAGGCTTTCCCGGATGTGCCTAAGGATCATTTGCATAAATCACGTTGCAGAATAAGGTTTTGTCACGATAAACGATACACGCTTTATAGACGATTATATAATGCATTTTCACATCTGTTAAAATGTACACGATAGTTTTTGAATAAACACAATGTTAATAGAGGCTTACCGTTTTAACCAGAATATTCTTTGTTGCATTGTTTACATTATGCTAATTTTATTTATGCATATTATTTACATTAATTTGCTGTGTATGTGTACAGATCAGCTGCGGACTGCCTGGCAGATACCTGGGGGAAACATGGACACGTGCAGCGTCAGGTGTTAATCTCTGCACGAAGCTGCCACGCCAGGTAATCCAGTCTTTGATCAGGGATTAACAACACGTGGAGAGGCAACGACGCTGTTTACATTGTGACTAGGCGTTTGCATCACTGTCTGCGCGACATCACCATACTAACAGTTCATGCAAAGTCGGGAAAAACTGCTGTGTCGCCCTAAAGCATTAAAAACCATTTCTTTCTCAAAGGTGTTTGCGACAAACTCAGGTATACTAAGGCAACGTGGTCTCTGATCACCGTCACGTCTGTGCGAGTCCTATCGGGCATTCTTGTTAGCCTGGGTCCCGATCTTAAAAGTTTTCTTATCGTTACGACCTGTCGTAAATCCGTGGTTTACCATAGACTATAGGCATATTGCTGCGAATGCTTTGAGGCTCCAGAACCTGAATGATGGCGCAGACGCTGTTGAAGAGTTTGAAGCAGATCCCGAGGACAACTTGTGTCCTGGGCCTCATCAAGCAACGATTTGTATCGCTTTGAGCGTGCGAGCGAGCGAGTACGATGTACGCCGCTTTTAGCAAGACATGGGTTTCACACATTGTACCCATATGGGGAATCGAACCGCAGAACCGCTTTTACCACCAGACAACTTCACCATCGATTGTATACCGTCTAAAGTCGTAAGTCTTTATTGGCGTATAGTTACGACCAACACTGAGCTGCGATCACTCTGTACAGCTGAGACCCATGAAGGTCCCGGGGTGGAATACGCCTTCAGCAACCCATGCTTGCCACAAAAGGCGACTACGCTTGTCGTAGGAGGCGACTAACGGGATCGGGTGGTCAGGCTCGCTGACTTGGATGACACACGTCATCGGTTCCCAATTGCGCAGATCGATGCTCATGTTGTTGATCACTGGAGTGTCTGGTCCAGACTCGATTATTTTCAGAGCGTCACCATATAGCTGGAATATTATTGAGTGCGGCGTAAAACTCAACTCACTTACTCACTGTACAGCTGAACATTAGTCAACTATCAGAGACCCATTCCACAAAACAGTCTTCGAGCTATGAGGACCCGTGAAGGTCGGGGGTAGAATAGGCCTTCAGCAACCCATGCTTGCCATAAAAGGCCACAATGCTTGTCGTAGAGTCGACTAACGGGATCGGGTGGTCAGGCTCGCTGACTTGGATGACACATGTCATCGGTTCCCAATTGCGCAGATCGATGCTCATATTGCTGATCACTGGAGTGACTGGTCCAGACTCGATTATTTACAGACCGTCACCATATGGCTGGGATATTGTTGAATGCGGCGTAAAACTCACTCACTCACTCGAGCTATACTTTAACATTCATGTACAGCAGTCGTGCCTGTACGTCCGTTTTATAAAGATGACCTATGTTAACTGTGTTCCTTAGTACTAAGGTGTTTATTACTGACTTAGCACAGACTTCACGCTAAGATACGGTTGCTGTGTACAGCGGCACTCATGTCTGTAAGTCTGTGATGGTGACGTAATCAACAGTCCCTCAGATTATTTCCAGAATGAATTAGTGCTGTGAGCAATATTCCAGCCCTCGCAAGGAATCGAACCGGGTCAACGCTGAGACGAACGACCACCTTAACCAGAAGACTAACCGACCTCAGCATGTGGTGACAGAACTGAAATCCCTGATAATTTTGCGTTAGACCATATTCACCCGACCTCTTATGGCGCTAGTCAGTATTCGGTATATATTTTTCACAGAAATTGAGTGCATAGTTACTATGGAAACGTTCCCGTTATGATGTGTCCAATCTTTAAATAATTTAAATAATATTCCCGATTTTGGGTTGGAGAATGAGTTTGGTACATTTTACATTAAATCCTTCCGAAATAATTTCATGTGGACTGATGTTGAAAAGAAATGAAACTCAAACAAAAAATGACATTCACCACCATATTGGTTAAAAACATAGTCTACAGATCGCAAAATGACTATATTTTATCTTATGATGATGATGATGATGATGATAATGATGATGATGATGATGATGATGATGATGATGATGATGATGATGATGATGATAAATTTCCCTAACACTCTTTCTGGTTCCAGCATGGAAATAGGTACTCGTGACGTCAACTACTGGATTGTCTCTTCCAGCCGCGGGTATTTACTCGGGTGTGTTTAATATTGCGGATTGCACCCTATAACAACAAATTAATGCCATCACCTGTCTGTCGTTTGTAGGGAATACATAGAAAATGCCAGTTTATTCAACACAGCCTTTCTAATCATCTGAATCCACCATTAACACTGATTTAACCCGAATCCAGCATTCAATAAAAACAAACAGATCAGTTTACATTTGTAGAGAATACACAGAAAAGGGCAGTTTAATGAACTATGTTGTAAATATGCTGAAACCATCTCATGGTTTAATGGAGTAGTTAAAAATGGAAGAAAAATGGAAACATGATAGAAATAGAAAGAACTGTTTCTTCATCACTGATATTACACAGAAGCTGAGAGGCTGTCGCGGCTTCCTCGTCAACTATCTAACCCTCGTCACGCTCGCGTTAAACCTCTGACACCACTGACAGTCGGCGGATCCTGCAAATCTCAAACGTAAACAAATGTTTTTCCAAAGAACAACACCCCCTCATCAGTGAAGCCCTCTTCTGTATCTTACACTCAGTGCGAATAACTCCACACCAACCGCTCAGTCAACACACAACCCCCGTACACGGGATGTATGCCAAAGGGAGATAACTGCTGCACACACGGTTTGCACGTGCTGCTCTAAAATGGCCGCTCTGAAGATGATTATGGATGCGCTTGGCTGATCTGTTTCAAGATGCAGATTTCCTGACCGGGAAATGAGATTGCCTCGGGTGATATTTTCTTAGCTGACAGTTGATGTTTGGAAAATAAGGCTTGTAGATACTGTTCAGTGTTTTTTTTCCTTCAAGGGGATAGTGGGGATATTTTAGCTGCCCCCTGCCCCATCCTGACCCACAATGTCCCCAGCGTCATGTAAGTCCCAAAGAAAACACTCTCCAGTAGCATTGTGATGAGCTCTTCAGTATATCCTGCCACAGAGAGGTCCATTGTCTTATGCAAAGGACGGAGCCGAAGACACCACAGAGTTACAGTAAAATAATAAAGCTAAGAAATGCATGAGATATTTTGGGACATGTCAGCATAATATTGATCATTGTGTTCTTCGATAGTGTCTAGGTTAAAAGTCAAATGGGTAACGATGAAACAGAGACACTAGAGACAGGTGCTCTAGAGAAGTGAATCAATATGATCAGATGATCGATATGGCATAAACTGTTGTGATGTCTTGCTATTAGATGACCTGAGTTATCACACTTGACTAGCAATAGTGGCCTTTTTGGAGTTATCTACCTTTATCAGATGCCAAGTGCGTGGCTAATTCAAGATCAAAGAGGCCTCGGTTAACACATAGGTAATTGTCCAGTTACACGGCAGCTGGTAGTATAGAATCAGCAATATGTCAGCCATATGGCTGCGGACTGTAAATATTCGAGTCTGGATCAGACAAGCCAGTGATCAACAGCATGGACATCGATTTACGCGGGATGCGGTGACGTGTGTCAGCCAAGTCAGAGACCCTGACCAGCCGATCCCGTCCGTTGCTTCTTAGGACAAGCATGGGTTGCTGAAGGCCACTCCTTCACGGACATCAACCATGCGACCGATACTGGTCATTCCGTCCGGTTTTTCACGTATTTTGACAAACATAGTTTGAGGAATATATTCTTACCGAGACACCACTGGATCTTAATATCAATAAGTACGAAACATTACATAGAAATAAGGGTTATACCCATCATTTGTAGTTTTGCACGTGTAAATGTAACATATATACAAATTGTTAGGCTACAAACATGTTCCGGTTAGCATCATAATGGCATTTCTGAAAGTTGTAGACATGAAACCCGTTATGTTGTTACACCCTGAGCTCTTACGAAATGTCACTGCATTACACTCTCCTTGGAATCACCATGGAAACCCCGGATTCCAAGACCACACATCATTTACTGATGCATCATGTCTACCGTGACGTCACCGCACGTGCAAGACATCATCTCGGCTGTTTCCGTGACTCAACGGAAATGCCATCCATGTTTGTATCGCGACGAGGGACAGTGTGTGATGCGAGTTAAATATAGACAGATGCCGTCATAGACTTTCCATTGTATATAACCTACATACACCTCAACTGTCCACAGAAAAGACATTGTCTCCTATAATCGTGTGTTTACTACATGCAATGCCTTCCCCTCCATCAACTGCCAACCCCCCGGCTTCCGCGAGTGACGCGGCAAGGAAATACTTAAGCCCTGATAATTGAGAAGGTACTACCTTTTGGAGACAAAGTATCAAAACGGGTAAAACAACATTTTTATCACACATATCAACAGATAAATAAGTATTTGCTGAATATTAATATTGAATATTAGATCCAGTCATTCATACGGTTTTGTATAATTTGAGTGAGTGAGTGAGTTTAGTTTTATGCCGCTTTTTGCAATATTCCAGCAATATCACGGCGGGGGACACCAGAAAATGGGCTTCACACATTGTGCCCATGTGGGGAACCGAAGCCTGGTCTTCGGCGTGACGAGCGAACGCTTTAACCACTAGGCTACCCCACCGCCCCTGTGTAATTTGAAATAAATATGAGTATGATTATGTTCTTTTACGCCTCTTGTAGCAGTATTCCAGCAACATCACAGGGAGGATCACCAGAAATCACACATTGTACCCATGTGAGGAATCGAACCCGGGCCTTCGGCGTGGCGAGCGAATTCTCTAACCACTAGGCTACCCCACCGCCCCCAAAATAAATATAAAATATATATATGATTTGAGATACTATGAGTGACGTGGTTCTCATAAACCTGGTAAAGTAGTATATGATTTAGTATGAAAATAAACAAGTGAAAACTGTTGTTATTCAGTGGATATATAGAAAAGGTACGCCACATGTGAATCATTTCGATGAAACTCTTCGGGCTGAACGGGTTATATAGTTCGGCGTCAGGAGGCGCACGTCATGATTTAAACCGAAACTAATTCAATTCTGTATTGTGTATTCTAACACTAAAATCAAACTAAAACATTACACAAAATGTCGACAGTTGACAGAGACAGTATATTCCATTAAACATTACAGCTCCCTCTTTGGTGTTTGGCACCATCTTCATCAGAAGTGGTGTCCTCAAGGGTAAAAGATATCAGACTCTGCTAATGCCGTATTGTCTTCCTGTTTTCTGTGTAACATTTCTGAATGTCGGTTGTATGGTTTAAGTAGCCAGAACAATGCCTTCAACAAAAAATTCCTTTTTATGGCCAGGCTGGAAAGAGCCCCAGTCGGGCCTAGACTGGTTTCCTGTCATTGTCCTGACACCGGGCGGGTAATGACAGGTGTGGACACAGTGACGGGAGGGTGACAGGGCCCATGGGCGTTTCCTGAGAGGGGGGTCTAAAGGTCCAAGGACCCTCCTTTCAATGTAATCCAAACATACTGCTGTTAGATAGTCATTACAGGCGGTGTTATTGATATTTAACGTCCAACACCCTTGAATACTAGAATTATGAATCTGTCCTTCAAAGCTGGATTTTCTGTCATGGTAAATTTCGAAAATTTACAAGAAAAGAGATAAATATATTTTGGTTATATCATTTCTGATTTTGAATAATGTTTCTTTGAAATGCTGAGTTTGTAGCTCATTACACTGAAAGCAATTTTGCTTTTCTCCTTAAATACGTTCAACACCCTCAAATATAAAAGTTATATATCTGCCATTTAAAACTGAATCTTATACCACGGCTAATTTCTAAATAGTTTTAAAAAATGTTTTTCTTGTTGCTTTCATCGTTTCTGCTTTTAATAAATTTACTTTGAAATACCAAATGTATGTCTCACTATACTGAAAACAATTGTGATGCCATCCTTGAACATATTCAATACCCTTTCACCAACATTATGGACCTGACAGTCAAAGCTGGTCATTCCATCGTGGCTTATTTCTAGATGTTTATGAAACAAAATATGCATATTGTAGTTCACAAAACAAAACGTTATACTAGAATTAAGTATACGTCGGAACTCCTAAATCAACTTCATCCCTACACTTGAGTGTTATTTCCTTCAAATGGGTTCAATTTAATTTAAAATATCCGAAGTCACGATTTGCACTCATATTCCATGTAAACCGAACCTGCAATATCCGTGTACTTCTGGTCAGTGGTATAAATTTGATGTTGACCGCACGCGATTGAAAATCCACGGGACCAAATGACTGGATATAAACTGGTTAAATTCTGACCCCTAAGCAATCCAGGTCCCCAAGAGCAACCCACCTCTGACCCTGTTTATCCCCAGGGAGGAGCCGGTCACTTGTTGTACTTTCTCTGGCACGTGAGTAATGGCCAAGGTACTTGGGGTAGGGGTTACCCTCGTCACGTGACCACAGATCTAACCACAGGGTATGGGGTACCTATTATGTTATATCTCCATCTGATGCTCAAGAGATGGTAATTTTATCCGAAGCGTATAACTACTTTTGTGACGTTCACACCTGCTGAGGCGGTAGAGAAGAATGGGTTATTGCCCACTTTGTTTTATTCCTTGGACAAGGCGTTGTTCGTACGAGTATTCCTCCTTTGGGGTCTCACTTCATAAACATTTTGAATAATATGAAAGATTTATTATCAAAATAGAATATCGTACATAGAACGCAACAAATAGATACAATCTCTTTGATGGTGATCCCTGCTTTGTTCTTTAAGGCAACATATATGGGCGTGATAGCAAGTCTAACCTCTCAACACAATGACAAAATTTGTGATTTTTAGGGAAATGAAGATTAATAACGATTTTATATCCCTTCTTTTATATACCGATCACAAGAGGATGTTTAGTGAAACAGACAGATGGTCATGGGACGTATATGACACATGAAAAGTGTGTCTTGGTCCATACGTTTTTACGTTTCGATGTATGTTGCAGTTTGTATAGTTCCAACTTTTCAAGAGCATACTTCCTTTCGCTTAGAAAGATTCCATTGACATTCTCAGTGTTGAGGGTTCATATTATTTTAAAATACCAAAATAGTGTTCGATTAAAACATGTGTTACCATTCGTCGTCTTAAGTGGTAGACATTTGTCACAATGGTTTCGTTTAATATTGGTATCATCAACTTTACATTTGCCTCATGTCCAGTAGTACTTTAATAGGAATTTCCCTCACATTTTGACTGTTATTAAGGTAAGATATATTACTCCATATTCTACACATATTACCACTTTCACACATTCGTGCAATTATTGTAAACAAATAAATTGTTCGTATTCTACTTTTATTACTATTTCATGAAACGAACCTGAATTTGTAATTGTCGAAGATCTCTAACAACAATACTTTATTTGAAAACAACTTCATTTAAAGTTAAAAAGGAGCGGTGATAAAATGTACCAGTGTTGTTCAATTTTCCATTGACTACAGCTAGAGTCAGCTGTCGGTGAATTGGAAAGTGGCGTGGTTGTGGACTGTGAGACGGAGTCCAGTCTGATTTCAAGCACTATACCTTCACTGAAGAATGTCGTCTTTAAATATGACTCAAACCAGTCTGGACGGTAAAATTGCCAAGAATGATAAGTGTTGATCGTTGTTAAAATCGAGAAATGTATTATGATGAAAGATTATATAAAGTCTATTTTACAAATACCAGGGATAATGTACCGAAATGGTCCATTGGCTTACGGAGTAACTTTATCGTTCTCAAAATGAGTTCAGTATATAAAATGCCGCGTCGTGTTATCCAAAAATGCGGTCAGAGTAAAATATGTCACGTCAGAATAACATCATAGCATCAACTGAAATGTGGATTTTGTGAATTTGTGCAGCAGTTCCATGACGCGAAGGCCTTCTCGATAGCCGGCGTCGATCTGGTGTCCAGAGCTCGCTCTCATACCCGCTTCGGGGACGGGCACCTGCTGTGTGTCCGAGCGATGAGTAAAGATGACACCCGACCCTGTGGGTGATGTATTGTGACCGGTTAACAGCACAATACCCACATAAACCTCTAACAAATACCCCTAATCGAGACAAGCTGATGTCCACTCTGCGACAATAGGAACACAATGGACAACAAACAAGGCTAATCGTCCCAATCTGATGTTGTGATGACGATGTCCAGGATGGGCTATCAGGTCACTCGACCATCTTGTTAAGGGGGCTTACAAGGCGGTCAGCGGGAGGTAATTGGCGATGAGGCGGGACTAGATAGTAAATGGACATATAACTGGCCGTCACTAAGTGGACAGCGGTCTTTATGGTGTGTGAAAGCTGTGTATACGGCGAGTGGTCATGACACCCGGACACATTCTTCTGGCCCAAGAGCGCCGCCATGACAGTTAATGGTTATAGCTGTTATCTTTGGTTGCTGTTGATGATTTCGAAACTGCGATTACTTAATACGTGACCAAATATCTTTGAATGACAAGTTATCTGTCTAATATTAAATATCGTAATAATCTCTTCCGCTAAACTTTGAATCAACGCATCTGAAACTTTAAAATGGCCGCCATTACGATCTTGTTACTTTATATTGAATTCGTGTCGACGATTTGTTTAGATTATCAAGTTTTACCAGATAACTGGTAATTGTCTGTTGTCACACGGCCCTGTTTACGGCGTAACCTTGGCGAGAAACTGTTATCTGTGTAATTTCAAAATTAGTAAGAAAATAGTTGTTGAACTTTGAATCATAACTTTGAAACATAAAATGGCCGTCTTTGTAGTCGTTTTACCACCACGATGGATTCCTTTTCAATATTCGTTAAAATGATAACGTTTTACCTAAGCCGATGGATGAAACAAACGTGTGATTTCGAAATCTGACCCATTTCTGCTGAACCTTCAAAATTTTCAACCCTCACGGAATATACGTATCTTTGTTATCTTGTAACTTGATGACCGTCTAATATCCTGGATGTGTTCAAACTATTAGATATTCCAGCCATTTATGTTTGATTCCACGAATTTTGTACACAGATATTTCAACAGGAGGATGTTGAACCAGGAAGATTATTCCACCAGGGTCAAGGACGTTTTCAGCTGGAATTTACGAACAGGATTTTGAAGTTATACCTCGGAAGTAAACTCTGCTGTTGGGCATTCTTTGAGGCACTCCAGATTTTATCTAATTGGTGTATAAGCACAATATCAATAACAAACCCTTGGCTTCTGTGTCTTTGACCTGTTATTGGTTAAGCAACACTTGGCAATGGCGGAAGCAGAAAACCACAATGTGAGGTTTTTTGCTTTTGCCAGGCGGGATTCGAACCCGTTTTGTTTACTTTGAAGGTTAGCCGTTGCCTTCTGACAAGGGGCCACGAGAGATATGCTGCAGAATTAACATAAGGAATGAGTTAATCTGTTGAGAACCGAGATATCTGTGTTTGTTACATACGATCTGATAATGGTACTGATTACGATGACGCTGGACATGCAATAAATGACAAGCTTGTGAAGGTGACATTATCGTAGTCGTGTCTCCTGGTAGGTTCAAACGCCTTCATTAAGCAATTCCTGTTAAGAAGGGTCTTCTTTACTGGATCAAGAATTATTTTTAGATGGTACTTTCATCAAGATAGTGGAGGAGGCCATATTTTTTAGACCTACAATTGACCACCACTCGACATTTTTGCCACACATGAAATATTTGAAGGCAAAGTGACTGATGGCCTTGAGTTACTGAAACTCATGTCGAATACTGAGTGGGGAGGGCATCAGCCAACGCTCCTTCACCAGGCCATTCTAAGCTATATTATGACTCCATTGTCTATGATGGAGCCTGCAAAAGTAAAAGTGCAAAAGGTAAAAAAGCTTCTGTCCAACACCAAGGCCTTAGGCTCTGTCTTGGAACTTTACAACCTCTTCTTAGACGGTGTGAATGAGTAGGCTAATGGACCTTCCCTTGAACTGCGTCGTATTAGACTTTCACTACAATACATCACTCCATCGTGTCCAGGTTAATCAAGCACGGCATACGGTTGTGTTTCAACCCTCTCTATGATAACGTGTTGCTAAAATGGACGAGCCTAGTTCCACGGTCTGGAATCAGACTTCAACCTCATATCTCTGAGACCAGAGTCTTTGAATAAAAATATTTTTTCTCGAATCTTATAAGAGGTGGGTGGGTTTGACTCCCCTTTAGCAATATTCATCCAGTGTCACAGCACTGGACACCAGAAATGGGCTTCACACAGTGTACCTTTGTGGGGAATCGAACCTTGATCTTCGACATGATGAGCGAACACTTTTACCACTACACTACCTCCACCACATGTTCATATCATTAGAATTTGTATGATATAAACAGTTAACTTGTGTGTCAATTTGGTCTCAATCATTGTGCACGGTTAGGAATTGAACCCAGGTACCTGGCGTGACATGTGAACCGTTAGGCTACGTCATCGCCTAACTAACACTTATTCTGTGAATATGTCTAATCTTGACAGTAGCAAACAAACCTATATAAAGTGAAAAGGAAATCCAGGGAGACCAGAGATTCAGAACCTGAGGAAATCTAGACTTGCTTCGTTTATAGGTTTAGCGTGGCAGAGAGGGTTAGGCAGTAGAGAAAATAATGTGGTTCAGGGATAATGAAACAGACTAGCCACAGATGTAATCATGACTATCTGCTTGAAGCAGATGGGGATAAACTTATAACGCTGATAAAAGTGTAACGCTTGTGACGGAGCGTTCACCATCAAACATACTCTGCTCGGCCGCGTAGATATTTCAAGAGGTCATGTCGCAAGAGTAAATCTGAATGTTCTGTGTACACGTGTGAGCGGGCATCTCATTGTTAACAACATAGGTCTGAATCATGAATTGTGACAATGTATGTGCATGATAAACTCTAAATTTGGTGTTATGGTGTGTGACGATTTCTTTTGACTTTGTCCTCAGTTTGCACTTGATCTCGTCGCCATTTGGCTGAAACAATATCAGTCACGGTAACATTATAGCTCACTCAGTTCTTGATGATCAAGGCGACGTTCCAAGAAACCTGATTCATAGTGCTAAAATCCGTGTCTTGATGAACGAACAAGAGTTAGGATATCGTGTTCAAAACATGACAAAATGAATTCATCCCTTACCCAGTTCATTTGCACGGAGGTACCAAGGGATAGCCAAGTTGTTAAAGCATTCGCTCGTCACGCCGAGGACCCAGGTTCTATTCTCCATATGAGCACAGTGTGTGAAGCCCATTGCTGGTGTCTTCAGCCGTGATATTGCTGGAGTATTGTTAAAAGCGGCGTAAAACTAAAATCACAGGAATGTACATGGAATATAATCTCCACCAATCTTTCTTAAACCTCTGCGCATTTCCAAAGACACGTACATCACAACCATAATCATTCTTTGATGTTCCCCGAACACCCGGTGTCATCCTTCAATAATATTAAGTGAGTGTCTGTTTATGTTTATGTCTGTTTATGTTTATGGACGCGTCTTTGTATCCCATATAAGTGGTGATTAAAACAGATAACGTCTAGCGCTTGTGGTGTATATGCTCAAATCCATATTTAAAAACAGTAAAAATCAAGTCATCCCGTCTCGCTTCAAGGAAATACTCACAGTAGAGATATTTGCAATTTGGTTTCAGTAATTGCGTTAAAGTATACCACCAAATGATTAAGTCACAGTATTCTACTTTTTCGTTTAGGATTCACAATCACCCATAAAACTATTAATGCGTAGTATGAAATGACTGGGATTTCCGCGAACCTGTAACGTCAGGTCGAACCTGTAATGTCAACACGCCTTCTACTGGACTAACCAGCTCCGAGATCATGATTTACTTACACAGCAACATACTGGACGTTCTTCCCGGGACTTATCTAGAGGATGACTGTTTGATAAAGGATGAGGAGGAAATAAGTCTTCAAAATGCGTAAGTAAGGTCCGGAAGGCAACAATTAGACGGACCAAGTACGTCTCCTTTTCGTATCTACATGTTCCTATAGTGAAGTCCCTTATCCTGGTTTAATGTAAGACGACTCCTTTCTTAGAACCAGAATACAAAAAACAAATGCCCGTTATACCCCCTGAACATCACCATAGCATCCCCAAATAGAACCTCTCATCGGAATAATGACCCGGATACATGGGTGACATTTTTACGTCAAGTTGCAAATCTGAAACAAAGAACAGGATGTATAGATTTAACAGCACTTGGCTTTTTGACTTTTAAAATAAAGTAGCCACGTACAAGCGGATGAGTTTGGTTTTATGCCGCTTACAGAAGCATTGTAGCAATATAACTGTAGGAGACAAAGAAGAGGCTTCTATCAAATATCCATGAGGTTCGAACCTGAGGTTTCTTGATAACAAGGGAACGCTTTAACCACTCAGAGAATAACCACGCTTTTAGAAGTAATTGGAGCGGTGGGGTAGCCTAGTGGTTACAACGTTCGCTCGTAAGGCCGAAGGCCCGGGTTCAATTCCCCGCATGGGTACAGTGTGTGAAACCCATTTCTGGCGTCCCGTTCTATTTCTGGAATATTGCTGAAAGCGGAGTAAAACTAAACTCACTCACTCCATCATTCTAAAAGCGGAAAGTCAGTCTCAGTTTCAATTTCACCGTGTGTTACAACGCCGTCCGTCAACGCTTTTTGTTTTGCTTTTGTTAAGAATATGTTAAAGACCTTTTCTGTTTGTACGTGGCAAACTTTCCACTTGGTTCCCTGTGCACGTTCCTTCCCAGAAAACGTGACTCACACACTCACTCACTCACTCGAATGTGCTCGGTTCCCACCCAGTGTTAGCCCTTAACCCGGAAAATCTGCAGACCCTAAAGACCTAGAACCATAAAAAATGTCCTGATCAGAATGTGTAGGCCCTATATCTTAGTTATCAGGGATGAAAAAGCTGTCGGCCGTGAGGACTTGAAAAAACCGTCGGCCTTAAGGTAGACAAGAAAAGCAGTCCCAGTGGTTTTCAGATGGCTTCGGGCCGAAGGACCAACGTTCCTTTCGGAGGCTGCTTCCACAGAAGCGATCACGGATAGTATTCTATTAGTCAGCGACGTCCAGTATGAGATCTACTCTTGATAGTCCCGATGATCTACTCGACATAGTTTACCTTGCGTCATAACCTTTGGAAATACCAGGAATCCAGGAAGAGAGAGAGAGAGAGGGGTAGAGGTGGGGGAAGTGTGATTCATGGATTACAACCAATGGCTTAACCTCTAATGTACAAAATGCCTCTCTGTTATTAACGCACGTCATTGTCAGACCCCCCCCCCCCCCCCCCAACATAGATATTCCCCTCCACCCCTCGACCCACACGCCAAAGATCATAGAAGGTAACAATTCAAAATGTCACACACGTACGTATATATACACCCACGAAATGCTACACGTTTCACCCCTCCCGCCCAAAGTGAGCAATCCGAAAATTTGAAACCCCCATTAGAAATTTAAAACACTTACCCTTACCCCATTTCCGGTTACCACTTTTAAAAATCCTGGGTCCGCCTCAGGATGAAGCAACGTTTAAATTTTGACACAAATAAACATAAAACTGCCGGTATATTTGTGCGAGTTCCACAAAAATAACCCAACTGTTTTATCTCGAAATGACGTTAAGTAAGGACATTAAAGAACGATATTATCCATTATGATGGTATCACGTATGTCAATATCTGTTACTATATTTTGATTTAGTTAACATAGTTTGCTTGATGATCTTAATTAATTGTACACCTCACAATTCAAAATCACGTTCATCTTAATCTCATCAGTAACATAATGAGAATTTTAATATGAAAACACTAAAGCCGCGTTCATTACAAAGCAACTATCGTCGTTTGCTTTGTCCGTCAGTCTAAATTTATCGCATAATGTAAATTTTCATATTTTCCCTGAAAGATTTATGACCTTGCCAGTTGACAATCATCGGTGGCCTGGATGAAGGGTGTGAATGAGACCTAGGACCCCGGAGGCTGAATCATTGTCAGTGTAGACGGGTGTTATGATGGGACAATGTGCTGGCCTTCCAACCAGACTCTTCACGTAATTTTAGACCAATGACCTTGCTTCAACATAATTAGACAGAGCTGACCAGCCAATCTCTACCTGTAATCAAAGTCTCAGGTAACGTCACTGTCAGAACTCGCTTCAGCGAACTTGATTTTTTCATCATCTTGGAGATTATTGTTTGCAACGCCATCTGTCGGTGAGAAACAGAATAATTAAAACGCATCAGGGACGTCTCAGTGCTTGAGGGTTCTGTCGCTTCACGATAACGCTTAAGGGGGTGGTATTGTAATATCTGGGTCGTATTTCGATATTTATTTGGAATTCTGGAATTCCTACATCTTTCAGAACTAAGAAAATAGTCGTCGTTTTCGCTATTCTGAATTCTTTCTGGTTGCTGCAATTAACTTATGACAGTTTTGGGATGCCCCCTCCCCGGCATTTTTGTGACTTAAAATATGTTTTGTTTCCAATGGATCCGGTTCTCTCTTGAAGGCTCTTCGTGGCTTGAAGGTGTTGGGTAGTTTTAGTGCCAAGATATTGTCACTAACCGATTTATTAGTTTCACGTAGTACAAACCGAAACTGAGAGGGGCAACTGTTGAAACTATGGCAACACTTTCTCAATTTACAACGATGTTGAGGTAATAATTATTGCTCGATAACTCGTTGTTATTCAATAGCAAATTGTTATCGCGATTCAACAGATTTTTTAACAATTACAGCTGAGATTATGGTTGGAATTGGTAACCATGGAGACATTAATATAATGAATGTAGCCAATAGAAATATTGGTTATCTAAACAGATGTCATTAAATTGTTGTGTCAGACGGAAACGATATGTGTTATGTTACAGATGTGTCACGTTAAGGCGCGTGGATGCACCGACACGAATGCGTGCTCTGTAATGACACGTGGCTACATTCTCACACCTGTGACTTCGTGATAAGTCACGACACCTAGATACACTTCACAGGTGTGATACGTCACGGCCCATATATGCATCGACACGTAGATGCAGTCACAGGTGTGATACGTCATGGCACGTATATACATCAATACGTAGATACACAGTCACAGGTGTGATACGTCATGACACGTATATACATCAATACGTAGATACACAGTCACAGGTGTGATACGTCATGACACGTATATACATCAATACGTAGATACACAGTCACAGGTGTGATACGTCATGACACGTATATACATCAATACGTAGATACACAGTCACAGGTGTGATACGTCATGACACGTATATACATCAATACGTAGATACACAGTCACAGGTGTGATACGTCATGACACGTATATACATCAATACGTAGATACACAGTCACAGGTGTGATACGTCAAGACACGTATGCACATCAACACGTAGATACACAGTCACTGGTGTGATACGTCATGACACGTACATCGACACGTAGATACAGTCACAGGTGTGATACGTCATGACACGTATATACATCAACACGCAGATACACAGTCACAAGTGTGATACGTCATGACACGTACATCGACACGTAGATACAGTCACTGGTGTGATACGTCAAGACACGTATATACATCAACACGCAGATACACAGTCACTGGTGTGATACGTCATGACACGTACATCGACACGCAGATACACAGTCACAAGTGTGATACGTCATGACACGTACATCGACACGTAGATACAGTCACTGGTGTGATACGTCAAGACACGTATATACATCAACACGCAGATACACAGTCACTGGTGTGATACGTCATGACACGTACATCGACACGTAGATACAGTCACTGGTGTGATACGTCACGACAAGTAGGTGCCCTTCCGTAGACATGTCAAGTTTACGAACATAGGCTTTAAGTTCAGAGACAATATGGAACCCCATATATGCGCTCATCAGAGGAGATTTTTTTCAGATGACAGGGGATGGGGGATCGATATTTACATCACTCTGTATACTATCAGTGAAGCTGAGATTTCACATTTGAGAACAGCCAAAGCATTGGTCATGATGGGGCGGTGCATTAGGCTTGTGGATTAAGCGCTCGCTCGTCACCCCGAGATCATGGGTTCTAGTGGGAACTAGTTATAAAGCGTGAAGTCTGGTGTGTCCCGCCCTGATGTTGCGGGAATATTGTCAAAAGAGACGTAAAACCACACTCATTAACTCACTCACCACTGACTAGGGTAACAGAGAGAGCGTTTTTAGAATGTTGACAATTCTGACTGTTCTGATGTGTTAACAATGGATTACGTGACGACAAAAAAAAGGATGGACAAATATTACTTTTCAGTATAATTATATGTAATAGTCCATTGGTTCCGAACTATATAATTAACTATAATTAACTATATAATTAACATATGTAGTGGCGGTGTGGGAGCCGAAGGCCAGGGTTCGATTCTTCACATGAGTACAACGCGTCAAGACCGATTCTGGTATTCCCGAAGTGATATTAAATTGCTGGTATATTGATGAAAGCTGTGCAAAACTAAAGTCAGTCACTACCCCCATCAACATATATAAACAGCATACGTATATAAAAACAAAACCCATAAACACAACAGTGGTTAAAAGTATTAAGCGTTTAATGCTTTCACCCTGTCGTATATCCCACCTGCAAATTACCAACTTTAGTGGCTTAACTCCTTTTACGATTCTCACCCAGAACATGTTAGTGCCAGATTTCAAAAACACCTCCGTGTTGCATAACACAGATGATAACACTAACAAATACCTGGCGCTCGATGCAGTTTCATGGCCACTAGAATGTCAGTGTTCTTTTACATTTACAACACGCATGTTTTACACCTGAACCGTCCTGGCCAAAACAGTCTCTTGAACAGATTGCAATCTTTAACAGCCCGTCATTAAAAGGTTTAAGTGTAGTTTGCTGGGAGTTTAAGAGATCACTCCTGGGATGTTCAACTGTTCTGCTTATGGGTGTAGTTGATGTGTTAGCCCCTCTGGTTCTTGAACAGATTGTTAATTGGTATTTTAATGCTGATCAGATAGAGCAAGAGTGTAATGATCTCTTGGCAGGTCGCGTCACACCACCGAAATGTCCGACCTTACATTATGGCGCGGCAAGGTTAAGCCCTCTACAAAACTTGTCTCACAGTTCGCGACACTGGATGAAATATGGTCTATATCGGGAGTGTCGAAGCAACCTCTTTGGGCACCAAGGACACGAAATGGCCATTCCAGAGTGCGTGACCAGAGCCGTGTCACTCAATGTCCATTGGAAGGTTTAGAGTAGCCATGTCTTTGATACATCCGAGGACAATCTTCAGGCGTCGAACAACAGCAAGGAGGACTGGGCGGTCCACTTCGTGATAAGTGTGCTCAGGTTCTTTCAGATAAAAGCAGTTTTCAATAGATCGCGGTTTAGTCATTTTAGTGAGTTATCATAAAGTGGGGTTTGTCCTTTGGTGTTTTAAGTCAGATGGTTGCTGCTTGAGAAGCGGATATGGTTTAGCTACCTTGTTTGAGATGTTCCTTTCAGGGTAGAGGAGTGATCCTCAAGGGGGCTTTTCTCTGTGAGGAACACTGTGGGGTGGCCTCGGCGGTATGGGGTTTTAATGGCCTTCACATTGCACCGCCACGTCGACGCTGAAGACCAAACGGAAACTTAAAAAATAGCAGACATTCCCGAGCAGGGTCACGTGACTATACCGTAAGACGAAGTCGCATGCGCTTGCTATCGGTTATGTCGAAGTGTGGTATTACTCCGCGATTACTATCAGTAATGTCGAAATATGGTATTAGAACACGACGACTATCGGATATAGCGATGTCAGCTATTTTCTTGGAGATGACCAATCATACTGGTACATCTGGTAGTCCACTATCGGTGGACATTTCCTTTACATCTGAAGAAATGTCACAAAAACTGTAAACAACAGTCAGATCACGTCACGAGATTAACGTTAATGACACTGATATGGAAATGTCCAGTGAGTGTAACGGTGTTAGCAATATTCCAGACATGTGATACCAGATATGAATTTTAAATATTGCGCACACGAGTGAGCACTCACTCACTCACTCACTCACTCACTCACTCACTCACTCACTCACTCACTCACTCACTCACTCACTCACTCACTCACTCACTCACTCACTCACTCACTCACTCACTCACTCACTCACTCACTCACTCACTCACTCACTCACTCACTCACTCACTCACTCACTCACTCACGATAAGGACACTCATTTCTCCAGACCTGCCCTTAGTCCAGACTAACGCTTAGTCTCCGAAAATATTATACTTTCGATCGTAACAAACAGACCTATTATAAATTGAATTTACAGTTTTATCATGATTGCAGATAGGGGTTGGTTGTAGGGAAAATAATGTGGTTCAGGGCCTGTGAGATAGACTAGCCAGCACCTAACAGCCTACCTGTCTCCAATCTATGTGGTATTTGTGTTACAACAGACGTAACGCAAGGTCGTGGAGCAGGACCCTATACCAAGGTAGTTGACAAGTGACCGATGATTGTTGGTCAGCAGTGTCCGGCCTGCGTTCACTGAGGAAGTCCCCCTCAGCCCCACTCAAACTTTAAGGGTCGTGTCATTATGATGTTGAAGGCGTTCAGACCGGTCAAGTAGACGTGGACAGGTGTCCCTGTTGGTGCCGTCTACATGTAAATACCGATCTGTAATTCTGATCGATGACCGCGGGTAAAGAGTTTATGATATGTGAACAACGCTGTTGATTGTAGTTTAATTGCCATGTTGAAGATTTAGATGTCAGCGAGCTGAAAGTGAGGCCTTATCATAATCAAATACATCGGGGTAAAACAAGATGGGCACGAACGCTGTCATGGGAAAGGTTATTGGTGGCCGACATGGTCACTGCTTTCTCGCCTCCAGTTGTGGTCACGAGAAAGCCTGCAAACAAAACGATGTCCCAGGAAACTAACACCACTTTCTCGTTTCGTGATATCGCATTCTGGTTTCGTGTTATCGCTTTCTCCTGGTCGTAATATCGCTTTCTCGTCTATAGTTATGGCTTTCTCCTGGTCGTAATATCGCTTTCTCGTCTATAGTTATGGCTTTCTCATGGCCGTAATATCGCTTTCTCGTCTATAGTTATGGCTGTCTCCTGCCCGTAACATCGCTTTCTCGCCTATAGTTATGGCTTTCTCCTGGCCGTAATATCGCTTTCTCGTCTAGAGTTATGGCCTTCTCATGGCCATAGTATCGTTTTCTCTTCCCATATAATGGCCATGTCGATTTATCATGGCCATGATTGAAGGCGGGAAATGGATGCCTTCTCTGCCACCATGGTTTAGGTCTGTGGGAAAATGGGAGCGAAATCGGTATCACTGGTACCACTCGTCTCATCTCATATCGCCATCTTCATTATCATTATTGCTTTCAGCATGTATACATTGTTACTGTATTGTACAATGTATTGTTTTGAGTATATTTCCGCAGCTGCAGCAATATTTCAGCAATATCAGGGAGTAGGGTAGTAGGTAGGTAGTAGGGGACACCAGAAACGGGCTTCACACATTGCCATTATATGTATATGCTGAATGGAACCCGGTCTTCGGCGTGACGAGCGAACGCTTTAACCACTAGGCTACCCCATCGCCCCGACACAACCATGAACAGGACACCGCAACTATACAGATGACTTACATTTCGTAAATAAACAAATAAGCTTGCTTTTCAAAATTTGACTTGACGTACAATTACCAAAACGTTGAATTACTAAGGGGGAAATAGCTACCGAAACATCGAAACGATGGTTGATGATCGAGTCAAATACATCACCGTCAATAACATTTTTTTCGTTATATTGTCAGCCACTGTTGAATACGGATATAGCTTTTCTTAACTTCAAAAGTTGTTTAATCTATTTAAAACTGCTTCTCAAACCTGTTTGGGAACGCTGTGCTTTCCCTAACGTTTCTCCGATCGATGTGATTATCACATCAGCTCTAACAATCAGTGTCTTGTTTGATGGCCAAGCAGATGGTGAAACATGAGTGAGTGAGTGAGTTAGTTTTACTCCATATTTAGCATGCGGGGAATCGAAACCGAGTCTTACCACCGCATGGCTAGCCCGTGGCCAAGACTGAGGTAAGGAATCGGTAAATACATGACACAATGTACTTAACACAATGTACTTAATGACACAATGTACTTAAGCTTGTTTTACGTTTTTATACAACATCGAAAACATAAATCTCACTTATTAAATAAAAGAATCGCAAAGTTTTGAATGTATCTGATATTAAAAAATTGAAAATTGTGATTTCATGTTTAGGCGTGGAAGCTGGTGTCTCGTGTCGCGATGGCCCCTCCCATCCTCTCGGCGTTAAACACTACCTAGAGGTCATTACCACCTCTCAAGGTCAACAAAGGTCAGTCCCTGTCCTGGGAAAGGTGGCATCTTCAATGGGAGGGTCACGTGACACATTTTTATGTGAAGCTAGTTGTTTCTTTATTCCCCTTCTGCGGCATGAGACTTGAGAGCGTGCTCTTCCATCGTTTATTGACTGGAAGTATTTGAAGTAGTTCCTCGTGACTGTTGATTAGTGGCATGGGAAAGGTGTTTGTGTTGCCGTGACAACAGAAACTGTTAAACGGTATGAATTGCAACGAGGCGAAACAGGCTGTCTACGATAATTATGCATTTGTTTAATCGCAATTCGTGGCCAAATGCCACATATTTTTGAATAGACGTGTATAAAAGCCAACACGTTGGTTAAATTGCTTAATGGTTAAAAATCTTAATCAAAATTTTGATTTAAAAAATTCAAATGTAACTACGAGATGTTTTGCGGGTAGCTGCAGGTGAATATATGCGGAACGTTTTAACCTTGACCTTGACCTTGAGTATAACTACCAGGTGTGCGATAACCGTCCTTATAGCTTAACACCTTCATCACAGAACCATCTACAGATACGTCATCGATATGAGGACCAACCTACCACTTCTGGTCAGCAGTGGTCAGTGGGTTTCCTGGGAAAGGTCGGCGCTGCTGTAAATTAAAGACTTAACCCTTCTATCCCTGTAGGGTGCCTTCCACCCTTATTGACGTCCTTAACACTGGTCACTTTTGAAGACGGAAGGGCCTTGACCACAGCAACGGTCAACCCTTGACCACAATAAACGGCATTGTAGAGACCGGAAGAAGTAATTATAAACGCGATTTATTTTCATAATTCCATTGCAGCTCTACCTCGGGGTTTATACATACAATTAATGTTTGGTTTCTGTGTTTGATAACAGATATAATTAAAAGTCTGGCACAGGACTTCATTGTAGAATTCCGTTTTGTTATTCTTTATGCGAATTGTCCAAAATGTCTTTGATATGGGGACTTCCTGTGTTTTCAGCTGAGGTTGAGTGAGTGAATTGTGTTTATTGGGTGAGGAGTGGGGCAACAATGTATACTGTTGTAATAACTGTGTAAAATGTAATACTGTGCCATTTCGTGCGTGGGTGTGTTCATACGTTGTTTGTAACAATATTTCTGATACACATTGACGGATGATACCTACAGTTGGTTTCACTCATTATATCCACCTGGGATTCGAACCGGCGTCTTTACTGTGACGAGTAAAGACTTGAACCACTGTTTCCTCAACTATTCAACCATTGGTCCGAATCCTGAATTTATACTGAGAATGTTTCTGAATTCTTAATTAGAATAGTGACCTGCTAAGGAGTAATGTCTACATTCTGTCAAACATGAAGTGGCCAGTGCGTTCGCAACTCACACTTTAGGCCAGTTTCTTTTTACACATGGAAGCAAAAATTGAGCCTAAATGGCATAACGAACTGCGCCGTCATGGTTAACCAAGGTTAACCAAGACACGGATGGGTAGCCTGGTGGTTAAGACGTTCACTCGTCACGCCGAAGGTCCAGGTTCGATTCCCAACATGCATATGAACAATGTGTGAAGCCCGATTTTGTTGTCCCCCGCCGTCATATTGTTAGAATATTGCTGAAACTAAACTCAATCACTGGCAAACTGATACAGTTGTTTCTTGTTGCAACGAAAATGTGGACCATTTCTGAGCAACACTCGCTATAGCATCTCCAGAATACAACACCCATCCAACCCATCAGTCCATCCTGGGGGGCGGTGGGGTAGCCTAGTGGTTAATGCGTTCGCTTGTCACACCGAAGACCCGGGTTCGATTCCCCACATGGGTATAATGTGTGAATATTGCTGGAATATTGCTAAAACTAAACTCACTCACACTACACAGAGCAGACAATTAACAGGAAGTTTGTATTGGCAATCTAACATTTTGTTTGAATTCTTCAGAAAGACCATGTTTGATGTTAAAAGTATTCCTCTCAACAAACGTTTGTCTCCAATATATCAGTCTACAGTTGTTCCATTATCTATCAGGAAATTAATGAGGGCACTGGGGTAGCCTCATGGTTAAAGTGCTTGCTTGTCATGCCGAAGACCTGGGTTCAATTCCCCAAATGGGTACAATTTGTGAAGCCCATTTCTGGTGCCCTTGTTGTGATATTGTTGGAATATTGTTGGAATATTGTTGGAATATACCTAGAAATGGCATACAACCATACTCTATCACTCATGAGAATATGAATATGGTTTAAACACACATTTTATCTCAACATCCTTTCCACAAGCGTCAGTGAGCTTTTCCATTTAATTTTTCAGGGTGTATCATGATAAACTCGTACAAGGACAAGAAAAGTTCAGCCAAAAATATTAAAAGGGGGCCAGTCATTATTTTTAGTACATTAATACACCCAATACTGGAACATTGCTAAAAGCGGCGTAAAACCGTATTCACTCATCTCACCCCGTTCTCCATATTCGCTTTGAGGGCCACGTTTCATTCCTTATAGAATAAATACAAAGTGTGAAGCCTATTTTATTTATATCACAGTCGAAATATTACTATAGTATCGGTACATGTAACGCACGTCATTTCTGTACTTAGTGAACTCTCAGAAACGTATTCACGAGTTGGCGACACTTGAGAATTATTTGTGTATGACGTACGTGTCATAATGTGATGAAGGAGTAGCTAAAAACAACCGATGAAAAGAATTAACCTGACATATTGACTGAAACCCACAAATAACGACATATAATACCAATTTTTTCAGTGTCTGTGTTTCATTAAAGGTGTCGGGATAGTTTTGTGGTAGAACAGTAAGCTCGTCATGCGCGAAGGTCCAGGTTCGATTCCCAACATTGATGCAATGGATGAAGGTCCAGATATTGCTGGAATATTGCAAAACGTTGCACAAAACCATACATACTTACTCTCCACTCTCGACAGTACACTTTTGCCTGAGAGGGTAGGGGGTACGGGGGTTGTCAATGAGCGGCACAGCCTCAAAATGAGTTCCACGTGCAATCCATGAAAAACATGCAACATATGTCATATTTGGGATTTCACTTTCTTAGTAAAGTACAAATGCTAGTACTATTTTTCGGTTGAGTCCCATCCGGGATTCGAACCCGCACCCTCAGAGTCAGGCACCTAATCGCCAGCACACAAAGTCAGCCGCCTAGCCCGCTCAGCCACCGCGACTTCCACCGTGACTTTACTAAGAAAGTGAAATCCCAAATATGACATATGTTGCATTTGACCACTTTCTAAATGGCATCGTGTAATCATGAAAAACATGTCAATAACATATCACCCAACGCTATTCCATTAAGTCCACATACCCCACTGAACATGTTTCTGAATGCAACGATATTATTAATTGACGTGACTTTTGATTTGTCTTGTCTGTTTAGCTACATTGCAGTTGATTTGTATCACTGAAAAAAGCCAACAGTATGTTATTCAAATCAGACATCTGCATGTCTTATCTGTTGACTACACCCACTCCCAGGCTCGTCACTGACCCCTTGCCAATCTCCCCGCTGACCTGTGCCACACCCAGGGCAGGGGGTTAATTACAGGTATCTACCTGTCTCCCTTGGATAATCGATTCTTTGCTTAATTAAAGTGACACGTCCGATGATGGGGTGGCAAGTGTGACACGTGAGTCACCGTGACAGTCAAGTTTAACATCGTGACTCAGAAGGGTAGCCTGGTGGTGAAGGTGTTCGCTCATCATGCCTGAGGTTCGGGTTTGATTCCATTCCTAGCCGCAGTATGTAATGCTCATTTCGGTTGTACGTTGATGTGATTGGATTGTTGCTCAAAGGTGTTGTAAAACAACTACCTCAGGGTTTACAGAGAGAAAAAAACACAACCTATTCACCGTACTGATGGTTATCGAATTTAGCTGCGTTTCAGTCTTCATATAAAGCCTGTCAGTTTAACATTTGATGAACTACCGAATAATCTGGGATTCGAACTAATGATCTGTACATCATGACTTGGAGGGAAGATACTCGATATTTTACAGCTATTTCAAGACGTGTGCTTAATGCTGTTTAATAAATGCTAGCTGAAATATAGACCTACACAGGAAGTGTTACACATAATCTTGGATAATCCAGTTCCCTCCTCCCCACTTTCTTGTATATTACAAAATCTTGTATTTCTTGCAAATGTCAAAATGTGATAAATCACACCCTGTCGTTTTAACCTGATTTAACACGATTCAACTTCGAGGGTATTTCACCACATGACAGTCACACATCCACGCCCATCCCTAATATTACAACAAAAAACTAAATTGACATAATATGCACTTCAGCTAAAAACTGAAGTTTCTTTCCAAACCACCGAACAAGCATTCTCGGTGGTTGTCAACTCTGTGGTTCATAGTGATCACGCTTTAACCAGACATTACCCGATTAAGAGCTAAAGGTTTTAATGGCATTAGAGAAGTAAGAAAGTATTATCACATTGGTCATAAAGGTAGTAACCTATTGTAATACTTCGACCTCAACTCTCAAGGCCTATTTCAACTTGCTTTTAGCCTTATAACCCGACGCATCTGTGAATAATGTTTGACAATAGAGAGGTTCAAGGTGCTATAGATTTGTACCATTGATACGTATCAGATACTGCCCTCTGTTCCTTCCTGTCTCCGGGTCACCCTTTGATCCACCCGCATAGTGTGACTATCCCTTATTTGGATAGGTAATGTAAGGTAATATTTCTGTTTTAACACCTACAGAAGTAGTCCATTCCATAGTGAGTCATCTTTAACCTTTTGTTTGGATACATCCACTGGTCCTAACATGATCTGGATTACCTCAGCTCAGGGATTATTCTAAACGTTCTTTGGACTATTTTCTTTTGTAAATCTATATTTATATTTCACATTTTATTTGCAGGTTTAATATGTTACCTGGATTTGTACAAGTCTCTAAGGTAACAATAAAAGGTTTAAATGAAAATTCTATAAACTTTACTCATAGAAACAAACGAAGACACACAAGTACAAATGTTTCTTTGTTCTTTTCCAGAATTTCACCCGCAGTGCAATACAAAGTTGGTGAAGGAACCTGGAAAATTAAAGGGACACTCGAATACTGAAAAATATTAAGGGATCACATGAAATGACAAGTGCTCCTTTCTTTTTTCCAGGCTTTATTCACAAGGTATGCGATATAAAGGTTGTGAAGAAACATAGACTTAAAACAAGGAAGCACTTGCGCTTTCATGTCATCCCTTATTTTTCCCCTCAGTATATGTATTCCCCTAACGGACCAGGTCCGTAGTATACTGTCCGCTTATCTAGACAACAACAATGTGCTTTGCATTCAATAAAACCTTGCAGCAAGGCTTTATGGTACGTGGTTTCCACAGTTCAATGGACCAGTGAAGGTCTGGGTAGGAGCATTAGTCTTCAGCAGCCCATGCTTGTCGTTAGAGGCAACTAACGGGATCGGGTGGTCAGGGTCGCTGTCTTGGTTGACACCTGTCATCGGTTTCCAGTTGCGCAGATCGGTGTTCATGCTGTTGATCACTGGATTGTCTGATCCAGACTCGATTATTTACATCCAGCCGCCATGTAGCTGGATTACTGCGGCGTACAACTACATTCACTCGTTCACTCCACAAACCAATGCAACAATCTGATGCAACATTTGTAGTGGATGAATTAAACTTTTTTTCGAATTAGTTATTGATTCAGCAAATTAGTATTGCCAATATGTCTATTCAAAACAGACAGAAACATATTCAACAAAACTGACAAAAATATTAATTACTGATATGACGTGTGTCTAACCAGGGTTCGGACAGAACACATTACATAAATCTATACTGCCTGGCAAAGAGGCAAAGTTTGCACTCGTTATTAACCGAACCCAGGCCTTGGCGTTACCAGCGAACGCTTTAACCACGAGGCTACCCTAGCTCCCCAACCAGGCAAAGAAATAATGCGAGCATACAGTCTTAATGCTGCTTAATATTTATAAGAAATGAACTGAATATTCGATGGTTATGTACTTTAGCCGATATAACACGCGTCATATCAATGAGCACACCACAACAGGTGACGGCCAGATGACATGTCAAGGAACATCGGATGTCAATTTCACGGTGTGCAATAGTGAACAAAGCGAACGTGAATGTTTAAGGGTGTAAGTTCTTTTTCCCGGCAATTGATAATAAATACATATTTTTCAAATAAAACAGAGACAATTATACCTTTGTTTCATTGAAATGCACTCGATGTCAGGTTAACTGACACGAATATAGAGACATCAGCATCACCATCTTCTCTGCATCACTTCATTTTACACGGCAAACTGAATCTGGAAATGAGATCAATTTAAACTGTGTACTGAGTTATGTTAACAACACTTTTTTTCAAAAAATTTAAACTGTGTATTGAGTTATGTTAACAACACTTTTTAAAAAAAATAATTCATTCATAAAATTTCACAAATACTTTCTCAATTCAACTCCTCGAGAAATCTTCGTAGCAATTTATTTGTACCGATCACAAGTGACTAAGAACATGAAGAGTCGAAGCATAATTAGCGGCCCAAGTTTGTTTACTACAAAGAAGACGGGCAGTACATATATGATTTAATTGTAATATAATCTATTACATTACAAATTCATAAAACTACATTGTCTCGTCAGTGATAACACCTGGATGGACTCAGGCACCTTTTAGTCTAGTTCTGTGATGTTGCGCACTGATAACATAAAAAGCGAGACATTCTCGCTTGGAATATACATCAGAAATTTGGGATCAATAGCGAAAAGAAATATAACCAATATACTACTACAGCTGCTTCTAGTACCACTACCACTGCTACTGCGTCTTTTACTACTGCTACTAATGATACTACTACTACTACTGCTGCTGCTGCTGCTACCACTACTGTTACTGCTACTACTACCACCACTACTACTGCTACTACTACCACTATTTATACTACCATTACTACCACTACTACTATTACTACTGCTGCTGCTGCTGCTACCACTACTGTTACTGCTACTACTACTATTTATACTACCATTACTACCACTACTACTATTACTACTACTGATGCCGCTGCTGCTGCAGCTGCTGCTGCTGCTGCTGCTACTACTACTACTACTACTACTACTACTACTACCACCACCACTACTGCAACTACTACCACACCGATAACATCCAAATGAGAACAACAAAGCCACGGTGCTGTTTGCTGTGTGATATTTTGTACATGTATAATAACAACAAAATAAAAACATTAAACCCTCTAGCCCCAGGAAAACCTCAGTTTCAATATATTATCAGAAATGTAGAACCGGAAGACTCTGCTGACCGTGTCCATTGTTGAAGTCGCCTTTCCCAGGACTTTTCTTGACCAGTGCTGACCATTTAGGGGAGCTACATTCACAGCTAAACAGGTTGCAGGTGCGAGGCCAGGCACGGAAATGGCCCGGTTTTGTTTGATGTTTGTCCTCCAAGGTTCAGTTTTCGAGATGAACTGATAGTTCATTTGTGGATAGCTAGTCTTGGCTGTCACTTGCGACAGAGTATCTACATGTTTTATCACACAGCAGTGCATTTGTTTGTTACTTGTCCGGATGTCTGGCAGTTATCTGTAAATAATTGAGGCTGAATAAGATAATCCAGTGATCAACAACATGAGCATCGATTTGAGCACCCGATTCCGATCGTCGCCATTTATGGCATGTATGGGTTGCCTCTTCTGCCCCTGACCTTCACGGGTAAAAACTTTAGCTACCATTCATAGTATATGTATCAGGAATACAGTTACAAACAACATATAAACACGCCCGTGCACTTCGGAAATGACGAAGCATTATATAGAGATTTCATGGATCGGAGGGCTTTGTGGCTTGTCCTACTCCGACAGTCTGGACCTGTGTTCATAATATCACTCACCAGATTGTCTGAACCAGCCCCAATTATTAACAAGCGGACGTCAAATAGTAGAAATATTGCAGAAAGAAGTTCGAAACGGCACACAAACAATAACATGAAAATTATAATCGTAACACAGAGAAGAACCCGATATGCTTATAAGTGGGACGGGTTGGTGCGCTTACAAAAATTGATGCACACGAGTAATTTTGTCAGTATCACTTCACATTATGTCGCGTTTTACAAACAGGAGTGTGGAGTACGAATGGAAGTGTATGAGTGTTTTACCTGCGTATGGCAATCTGTTCGCAGGGATCAAAACGATTTCTTCATCGTCTGTAACTTGACAGCAAATGAAATGAAATCATTATGAAAATAATGCTATTTTCTTCATCCCAAATTATCATCTGAACACCTTGAAATAATAATGATAATAATAATGAGTTTCTACTAGATATTAATATTGTAAGCTCTTATTAAATTAATCATTATCATTATTATGATATTGTGTTGTGTTCTTATTTGACAACCCGAGTCATCTACAGGTGACGACGGGCCATCTGTCCTATTACTGTTGTCTGGAAGAGATTCAATCAGTTTTCGTGCACACGGTTATAGAAAAATGATAGCGTGTTATCACAGATATATCCCACTTGTAATTATGGTCGCTGTAATCCGCCCACCGCAGTGTAAAGGTATGAGGTGAAATAACGGCCATCAAACAGATCTCCTCCTCCGCACGTGTATCTCAGCAACCGGATAGCGCGTTTGTTTAATTTTGAAAAAGGAAGATTTAAAGCGTCCAATCGGTTGGGCACAGGTCAAATGTTTGTACAATGGAGCGTAGACTGTGCGGGGTTTAAGAAAAGGGGAGACATGTTTTTGTGTTCGTGACCAGATGGTGGGACAGGTGATAAACACATCTGAAGCTATAGTGTAATATTTAGATGACAGATTGGGGTGATGAGGGGGGTTCTGTATATTACGGCTGAATAAGGATAAAGAGGATATTACTTACATTAAGATAGTGAATGAGTTACAAGTTAAACGCTGGCCTTTATCGCTTACAGTTCGGTTATATCTTATATCGGGTGAGTGGCGATGCGGTAGCCTGATGGTTAAAGCGACCGCTCGTCACGCCAAAGGCCCGGGTTCGATTCCCCTCGGTTATATCACAATCACTCATCTTTATAAGGGTAAGGGCGGTGAGGTAACATGGTTGTTACAGCGTCCGCTCGTAAGGTCCGTGTTCGATTCCCCTGGTGTGAAACCCATTTCTGGCGTCCCAGGCCGTTATACCGCTGGAATGTTGTCCAAAGCGGCATAAAACTAAACTCACTCTCTCATCGTGGAGGAATATTGTTAAGTATAGTGGTAAACAAACAAGCAACAAACAAATGACTTATGACTAGTAATGACAAATGGGCATCTCAAATGGGATTGACTCCTTGAAATCAAACAAGCAATCGATCCCAGGTGTTGTGAACGCTTTCACACTGAAAGCACTAGAGCGGCGACGATATATCTCAGTATCGATAATCGCGATGCTTCATCGAACGATAAATATATCAATCCTTTTTTTTGATATCGTAATATATATCGTTGACCTTAAAATTGATAATTTTCATTAGAAATTGACGGTTATGTCAAAATTTACACTGTTACTTGATATCAAACCATACGTTTTTAAAGAAAAATAACTAAAGATAGCATATTGCGATGAGAATCGAATCGTATCGTTCCAAAATATCGCAATACGTATCGTATCTTCAATATTCTGTCTCGTCACACCTCTAGTAGGCACTAGACTAGATAGTAACGAAAGTACCGTAGCGTTTAACAGGAGACATATACAGTGCCCGTGACAAGTCCTCACACGTGCACTGAGTTTTGAGATGTTGCCGTTTGTAGCTTGCAAGTCATATTTACCTGTGATGTTTTTTTCAGTGTTTCCCAAAGTGTGCTGTGTACATGCTGTGTGTATTTTGGGAGGACAAGATCACATTAACGTAAACAGGCAGTCCATTTAAGACACCGACACTGTAGTTGCCGATAAGCCACAGATGCATCACAGTTTCAGGACGAACATCTAGGTAAGGTGTTAGGCTGGGAGTTTGCACACCTTTAATCCCCGTTGGGATGGTGGGTTAAAGCAGGTGTCCATAATGCACGCCATGTTTTCACAGGTTTTGAGGTTAAAGGGCTCGTTGTGCAAAATGTGTGGGTTCGACTCCCAACATTGTGACAACACTCAGCTCCGAATCTTCCTGTCATTGACTATGCTATTGCTGGGCTGTCGTGAGTGAGAGAGTTTAGGTTTACGCTCGGTTTAGCAATATTCCAGCCATATAAACGCAGAGGAAGCCAGAAACGGGCTTAACACATTCCACGCGTGTGGGGAATCGAACCTGGGTCTTCGGGATGACGAGCGAACGCTTTGTCCTGTAGGCTCCCCCAAAGTTCCACTTGGCTATGGACAAGTGCGATATCAAACCATGTTGTCTCACGCGAATTCAAATGCCGGTTTCCTCATTTGCGACACAAGTGATGGGGTAGCCTTGTGTTGGCTCGTCATTTCGGAAATTCTGGTTCGATTCCATAAAGGAGTAATACAAGTGAAGCCTCTTCGATAATTGCTAGAATATTGCTAGAGGGAGTGAGTAAGTAATATGACGGCAGCGACACCAGAAATGGACTTCACGATTTGGGAATTGAAAAGGCTCTACCTATTATTGCTGGACTATGTTTAGTGAGTGAGTTTAGTTTCACACCGCTTTTAGCAATATTCTACCAATATCACAGCAGGGGATATCAGAAATGGGCTTCAAACATTGTAGCCATCTGGGCATTCGAACCCGGGTCTTCGGCGTGACGAGCGAACTCTTTAACCACTAGGCTACCCAACGCTCCTTAGTGGATTAAAATAAGAAGTGTAACGAATAACACTGAGCCTCAGTTCACTTGGACAGAAGCGTAACTGTAACTCATTGAAAAAAAAACAATGCTACGTCGGATCCGACTTGTGGGCTCACGTTGACCAATTGCGGCTTGGGTTAAATATGTTTGGTTATCGTGTGAAAAAATTTAGTTTTAGACCACATTCATATCATTGTATAAATTACACAATATTATTAACATATGACAGCCATGTAAACCAGTTACTTTGTTGTGGGCATGTCTTTCGCGTGACAAGCTTTGCAATTACATTCTCGGTCTAAGGGAGGTAATCGGTGACTCGCCTAGCGCACGCCGCAATATGATTTTATGTCGCTTCAACATTAGGGATAACAAATGAATTTGGACTTCTATTGCGACCTGTCTTTTTGTTTGTTAGTGTGTATGTATGTGAGTGTGCGTGCCTGATCGTGTTTCACAGTATTGTACCCGCTTTTACAGTGCCAGTTTAACATGGATGATTAAAACAGTCGCAGCAACCTTACCTCATGTTGACCATTCCCTGTTTTAACTCGACACCAGACAGAGAAACGCATACGATTCCCCGCTATTCATTAAACCCCCACTCCAGTGTGTTAGTGAGTGGGTTTCAAGTCGCTTTTAGTCAATATTCCAGCGACATCACGGTGGGGGACACCAGAAAATCATACACTGGACTCCTGTGGGGAATCGAACCCAGGTCTTTGGCTTGACGGGTGAATGTTTTAATCACTAGGCTGCCCTACAGCCCTCAGCAAAGACCAAGCTAGTAAGGTAGTTACAAATATGTTTCAAAACACATAATGCGTTTTACACAGGAAACAGATAATGAATACTCGCCCCCGCCGTGACAGTGCTTGAATATGTGATAAAAGTGGTATCATACCTGACCTCACTCACTCACTCACTCACTCTCTCACTCATTATTTCATCAGACCGAATACAGTTGTAGACTACTAATGATGAAATAGATTGCTTGATATAACTGATGTTTTATTTCATCGTGAACGTTCCCACCCTGTAAATACATATTCATAAATAAATGGACATTCTTGCTCCTGAAGGTGTTCATAGTTGCGTTATTTCTTGACAAGAAGGAGCACTACTTTCAGAATGCACTGTCTATCATTCTGTTTGTACTGTCAGTGTAATAGAGTATCGCAGAAGTATGCTTGAATGGATTTTCATCAGAATTCTTCAGCTAACCCTGCCCTGGAGCAATGCAACATCTCTGGTGGTATGCCTTGGAAGTCCCCTCAATGGAATGCCCTCGGCTTGTCGTCCCGACCTCTTGGCATCAAACCCGTTCAAATCAACAATGACCGGTTACAAACGTGTTTACAGTGTCAATTATTCAGTGCGTTTTGTGAGGATTTCAGCTGATCTTGTCATCAACTAATCTTCTCATCATTGATCTTTGGGGATTTGAATCTATTTTGTCCACAGTCTATTTTGTTCCTGTAGGCTTTGCCTGTTGCTTTTGAACAATTTTGGTACGAACGTGACCTTGACTTTGTGCATCGGTATGACTCCGTTGATCTGTTTGACTCCACGAACCCTCATGGCCTCGTAGATCAACGTGACCTTGCGCACCAAACTGATCTCCTACATGGTCCTTACCTATAGTGTCACCTCGTACACCATCGTGACCTCTTGAGCTGTCATGACCTCGTAAATGCTCTTGAGATCGCACTTTATCGCGGCCTCGTACACCTGCATGACTTTGTGCACCGTTGTGACCTTGACCTCTTATATTACCAACAGCTCGCCGCCTTGCATCGTCACGAGGTCGTACATCGCCGTGATCTCGTGCAGCATTGTGACCTCGTATAACCTGACGACTCTGTACCTCACTTTGGCGTAGTTTCATATTGTGAGATCTTACATCCCCGTGACCTCGTTGGACTTTGTGACCTTGACCTCTTAAAACACGTCTTGGGTCAGTTGGTCGATTTTGTTGCAATTTTGTCCGGTCATACCTTGTATGTTCATTCTTTGGAATTAGTAGTGACTTTTTGTGCACATTCATCTTTGATAAATCACCATTGTGTTCATTTTCGGCACCATGCAATTTGTTTTCGTTTCCTAATCTGCTCGAATATTCCGTTCTGGTCAACGACCCCGTGTCAACTATATTCAGTTTGCCAACAGTATGTGTTCTTCCTTGTTTAGCCTCCTGTTGTGTTCCTTCAATGTCGGCTTTCCTCCCGCTTTTTTCACGTGATATGTTCTTTTGAGACTTGACCCTGTCAACTGCCCGTGGTTCAGGAGAACGTAGCGGGGGACCTCGAAGCTTCAGCTTGCGCAGTCGTGTCTGGACAGAGGTGGCTGATCCACGGTCGAGGCTTCCTCTTGTGGAGGTCACAGGGCCTTGCTTGAGTTCCCGAGTCTTTGGAATAACCTTGGTGTCGTGGAGTAGATCGAATTCTCTAAGATTCCTTTGCAAAGGAAAGGGTTGGATTTCTTTTTGGTTTACTCGCCTTCCCTTAAGCTTTTCCACTATAACACGTGGTTGGTCGGAGAACAGCGTTTTGTCCAATTTTCCTTTTAAACGCTTTGACGTTAGTTTGTCAACGCGCATCTCCTTCTTTTGTACCTTTTTGGAAGCGACAGGATTCTTACTCTTAGACCCTTTTTTGGATACGGCATCGTCCTTAGCGACAATGGGCAGCTTCATCGTAATATTGTGCAGTTTACCAGAATGTTTCCCGGTGCCATTAGACTTTGACTCTAGACGTGGCAGGTTTTTTCCTTCAAAATGTACACGGACTTCAGTCATTGTCGGCCCACCCCTTGATTCCCGCTCTGTGGGACCCTGTGTTTCCAAACGGGTGCGTTTTTCAATGGTTAATGGTTTTTCTCTGGTAGCCGGTTTCGTTTTTGTTGAGGGCTGTGCGATTCGTGTCTGTGAGGGTGTACTAGTCAAATGTTTCGGACTCTTTGTAGACATGAGATGTATGATATCCAGAGCTTTGCGATCAGCCCCTGCATATTTGTACTGTCGCCCCGATTTAAGGGGAAATACCTTTCTCTCATTACCAGACGTACTGTCATGCGCCATGAGATTCTTTGTCGGGAAAGCCGGAACACTATCAATGGCGGAAGGGGAAACTTTAGATTTAATCTTTTTGCGCATCCACGGGTTGAACCCATTTCCAGAAAGTATCCTTTTATTGTGAAACATTGAGCGCTGATAACCGCGTGATTGTTTCATACGAAACCTAAAGCCGGAAGATCTAAACCCGTTAGGTTTAGGTCTGTAGTGTGAATGTGGATGTTTTGCGGGCATGACAGACGTTGACGACGTTGACGACGTTGACGGGTGCCAGGAGGTTACTGAGAAGAAGATATAAATGACGCACGCCAGGAGCAAGACGTATGTCACGTATTGACAGGTCTGCAGAAACCGGAAACACAGACAGGGGGCGTATCGCACATACCTGAAGGTAAAAAAACCCGTTAAGGTCAAGGTACACCAAGGATTATAGAGATTTCCCTCTTAAATCCATAATACCACGAGTACACTGTTAAACTGTGTTTAGATACTAACCACTGCCATAAACACATACATTTTCCTGAAGCTAATGTCTTGTCCCATAATATAAGTTTAGGAAGTAAAACGTTATTAAATCAAAATTATGTTTAGCACAATGTCTAAGCTCTAAACATGTTCAGGATCCAGGTATGTTTCAGACTGAACCTTCATAGATGTGAAACTAGACCAGAAACCCAATATGAACTATTTAAAATCGGTTTGGGTGCCAGTTCCTCGATGGGAGGTAACTCGTCAAAAACTAATATGGATCTAAATTTCGGTTTCTGCGTTTCACGTCCGGTGTCGAAACTTTTATGTTCGACTTTACGTTTTTTCTTTTCCCCTTTACACGATAAAAAGCATACACATTGCACAGTAAATAACACAGGAAGACGTAAATGTCAGTCAACATTTTTTTCTGCAACTAACCAATGCCTTTCCCTTGATTTTTAAAAATATTTTGATTAGTCTCACTAAAATAATACAGGTAAATTCCTGTGTCGCAGACAGAATTAACATCAACAGAACAATGCTCCACAAAGAGCACACAATTTTTTACCACTCCAACCCATCTGCTGCTGTTTTTAAACTTTTAACAAATTCACTAACTCACTAACTCACGTAGCATTAAGCATGTAATACTCTGCCATCTTACTGACTCACCAGGTAAGTCCCACGCCCTCCACCATTACTCATTCACTGAGCGCTTGATTACGTTCAAAATATTTTGTAATGTTTACATCTGTCCAGTAGAAATGGGTCAATTTTCATCGATTAACACACTTAAAGAATGTGAAGAAACGCACTTGTCCGTGTTGTTATGCAAACAAACAAGCCGATCAACATTCTTCATTTTATACTTTCATTTAATGTTACGACCCATCGCTTGTAAAAGTATATATTTGCAGTTCGTATATTTGCGATCTTTAATTTAGAAGAACCCCAAGTAGTATAAAATGTACTTCAGTGTACCATAAAAATAGGAACGTTAACTGTACTGCTGTCTGGTAACTTCGATATAACCAGACATGGACGGATATCCAAATATGCAACAGCGGGGTGTATTTTTTATCTCGAAGTCGGGATAAGTAGGCACAAGTATGATTTTTCATATGTTTTACAGTATATCTGATCTTGAAAAACGAAGCTTATGAAATGTACATACCGTTTGCATCTTGCTACTAGCTGTGAGCGGATAAAATGTTTTGTATTTAACACGTCGCAATATACCTTCTAGAAACCCAACAGTTCAGAAACTCTCCGCACTGTGGTTGTACATATATAAAAGACTTAGCATGTTTGCAAGTATCATGATAAAAATTTAACTCTTGGACTCGTCCATAGGTGAAATATCTAACTATCGCTATAAACTAGCGGAATTAATTCACAATGCGTTGAATTTTGTGTCTTGCTGCTTATAACGATACTTTCATTCATTTTAACCTTCAAAACAGGAATTCTGAGCGAAACTAAAAATTCTCTCTAAGGGGCATGTTTAATTTTGTCAAAGTCTTTGTCAGGAAGTGCTCAACGTTCTGGACTATATATATTCCTTGAAACAATTACTCACATTAAATACTAAATAGCTTAATAACTGTGCTAGTAATTACATAAATTGGAACGTCTCTCCTATTGCAGTGACGATGTCTTATACCCACTTTAAAGCATCTGTGAATTCTCTATGTCATATCATACAGTACCTTGTCTCGTCGTCTCTAAACTGCTGGTTGTGCGACTTCGTCATGGCTCACGACACAAGTGTACTAGGAGGCTGGCGCAGATTTAATGTGTGAGAGGTTTCATCCAAGTGCGAAACAAGGTAACATATTTTTGTGATTTAACTCCAGGGGATGTCATTTAATAAATCCAAACAAGCCCTGGTGTAAGTACACCGGACCATAACCCAGTGCTATCGTTATCCGGAGCGGCTGTTGTCCCTACAAGCGCCCACATGTGGGATCAAATTGAATTTCTGCTTCAGTAATCTTGGATGTGTCTTAAAACGCAATAAAATGCCTTTAATGCCATGTCATTAATGCTAAGATCCTATTTAATGTTCAACATTTATAGAGGCACAGTCTGGCTCCTTATGATGTCACGTTCGGGTATTTCCGTATTCTGTATGCGGATACTTTGGTTCAACTGAGTGAGTGAGTTTAGTTTTACCCCACAGCAATATTCCAGCTATACGGCGGTGGTCTGTAAATAATCGAGTCTGGACCAGACAATCCAGTGATCAACAACATGAGCATCGATCTGCACAACTGGCAACCGATGACATGTTAGGGAGCCTGACCACCCGATCCCGTTAGTTGCCATTTACAGCATGCATAGTCGCCTTTTATGGCAAGCATGGGTTGCTGAAGACCTATTCTCCCCCAGACCCGCATTTGTCAGTTCAGCTAAAGTGAAGAAGGTATCAGAACATAATTGCTATCCTAAGTGAACGAAAGACGAACCCATGTTTCGTAGCGAGCAGAAAACAGTGACATCTATGTTTTGCGTTTCATTTAGTTCTCGGAAAACACAACAAACTATGTTGTTTTGCGATGAGTGACGTATAATTTGATTATCTCCCTTGTTGCAAAAATCTCAAATGCCACGTGATCTCAATCAGTAACAGGACATAAATTCCTTCACTGTATTAAAAATCGGTTTCAGTGTATCAAACCTGAGCTTTTCTTTGAAAGTACTTTTATTACTTACGAGGGCGAAAATATCGGGGTTAATATCTTTCATACCACGTTTTGACCAAAACATCCCTTAGTCATGGTGACGTGGCGTCATGAAAAATGCTATGACGTCACGTTTATCCTACGTCGACTATATGCGACGACGGCAGCTAGCCAGTCTATGTTTGAAAGTAGATTTGGGTTTCCTTTCCTCAATTGTACGACTTCGGTAATAAACAGAATATTTAGGCACTCGTGTCGTAAACATAATATGACATGGGCGCCCGTGGGCTGTCTTCTATTACCAGGAAATTATTTAAACTTGTACTGATAGATTTCCGGAAGAATCAGGTCAGAAACAATTCTGGAAGATACCGTGTACGAACGTACCTTGTAGTAGACAATAGGCACCATAACATTCTTTCAGTGTTCGCGTTAACGCAGAAACCCGCTTTTCGTGTATTGGTAGGAATTATAATTTCAACACTGAATTATTAAGCACACAACCTTATGGATAAGGACTGCTTGTTTCATGTAATAAACAAGACGTTTAGCTTGCTAATGAGTAAGAATCTGCAACTAAACATCCCTCTGTCCAGTAAACAAGAAGTTGTCATCCACAACGTTGTATGCATTTCTTCAATGGTTCTAAAGCCCTTCATCCTGAACCATTCAGTTCTATGTTGTAATACTCATAGAAGCACAGTAAAATCTTTCACTTTCAGGCTGGCACCCGGTCTTTTATAAAAGATCACGCTCAAAACGACCCGAAAACAGGAGTAGAGTCAAGAGTCACCTTGATGCCAGTATTTGGCGTTACAAGCCGCACAGTAAGAAAACTGGAGTAAATTTATTCTGTCTAATTGCTGAAACCAACACCCGCCTCGTCTATCTATGATGTAAAAGAAAAGGTTTATTGAGCCAAATCATTGCTTCACCGGTTTAAACAAATTATACTCCCAATCGGTTGCAAACGTACGGCAGCGTATTAGGGTCACTTTCTCCTACGTAGGACTTAATATCACCTACGTAGGAGATAGTGACACCAAAAACATTTTTCACTGTGGCCCTAATACGCTTCCGTACAAACGAGACTGGAAAGAAGAAGGCAAATAACCTTGAATGGCTTTGCGATTTCCTTGTTTATATTATCCTCTTGCGCATTCCTTGCTGATTTCTTCCACCAAAGGGTAGCACACTGATAAATGCGTTCGCTCGTCACTCCGACGATTCGGGTTTGATTCCCTTCATTGCAGTGTGTGAAGTCCATATCAAGTGTCAACACGAGGATTAAAAGACGGTTAAACAAGTAATAGTCATATATATTTCTGGTTAAAACAAATATGTGAAAACATTGTGTCAACTTTTAAGGCCGACCCAAAATAGTGTTTGTTGAAAGGGATCAGTTTGTGGTGATTTGCATGTCCCAAATAGGTCAAATTGTTTCGAGTGCTGGAAACCAGGAAAATACTACTGAAGATCCGGGTTAGATATGATCTTCAGCAACCCATTCTGGTAAAAGGATCGGGTGGTCAGGCTTGATGACTCCGTTGGCACATGGTGCAGTATCCAAACTGCATAGGTTGATGCCTATGCTCTTAATCCCTGGATTCACAGAGTCGACTATTTACCAACCGCCGCCACATAGCTGGAACATTGCTGAGTGCGGCGTAAAACAGTACACAACAAACAGAGCATCCTTGCACTGTTCCCTTGAAAGAGCATGCTGTAGTGAAACAAACGGAATTAAACACAGCATACTCACTCACTCTGAAGGATTAAACCTTTAACGTTGCGTGCAGGAGGAGTGAGTGAGTTTAGTTTTACGCCGCACACAGTACTATTCCAGCCATATGGCGGCGGTCTGTAAATAATCGAGTCTGGAACAGACAATCCAGTGATCAACTGCATGGATCTACGCCATTGGGAAGCGATGACATTGGGAACCGATCCCGTTAGTCAGCTACAAGCATTGCCGCCTTTTGTGACAAGCATGGGCTGCTGAAGACCTGTTTTACCTCGGATCTTCACGGGTCGCTTGCCTAAAGAAAAGTGCCACTTTTCCTGGATACACACCATTGGAATATGAACACGCAGCCCCATACTGGTATTGGCGTACACACCAGAAACTACGTGTGGATGTCGTCGAGGAAGTTGCCTCTCTTAAACCGATGGTGGTGGGTTTGAATCCACATTCGATTATGTTTCCAAGCATGTCACCGAAATTGGCCAATGGACCCGACCTTTCCACTTTACATCAAGCGGACGCAGCGGCTTATCTTTAGAGTCACGTGTACGTTTGGCATGAGCGAAGAGAGCGTACGTAAAATGACTTTGCAATCTCTGTAACGGAATGCCTCCAGACTGACGGGTGGATAAGAACTGTCCACTCATTGATATTGATGGAGGAGGCAGTAAAGCCAGATGGAGTACGATGTCTGAGGTAAGTCAGCAAAGCAACAAAACACTTTATTACCCGCAAGATAAATTTGAAAATAAATACGAATTCTGATTGGTCAATAGCTAAAGCGCACGAAACCCCATTACCCTTAAGGTAAATTTGACGAATTCTGATTGATTAATAGTCAAAGCATACAAAGCCATGTAGGCGTTTTTTCCAGGGTGTACAAACCGAACTCCCCGGCAAATCTGTCACATGACACACCACAATGGTTGAAGGAATGAACTTGATGTAAATTTAAATGATGCTGTCAAACGGCTGATCGCTTCGAAATATTAGTGTTGACGTATACAATTAATACGAGTATAAACAGAGTAATAACATTGTTGCCATAATTTCTTATTTGTCAATAAATGTATAAAAAATGAAATGTTTCTGTATTTTACTTGCCGTCAAATTCGATTTTGTCATAAACTAAGCCATCCCGAGTTATCTCCCTTTATGTCCGTTCAGGCTATATCATGGCGAAATGTTTAGCGTCCCATTCTGCCAAAGGCTGAATGTTGTTGTTTGATGATATGCTAAATGAAAAAGATCTTAATGATAATAAATTCGCCACACGGTGTTTGAAGGAGTGTAAGGGATCTTACAGTCCCCTACATCCTTTCAAATCACTGTGTAACTAATAGTCTAATCAGATTTAAAATAGTGCCTGAAACTTAAAACAAACGAACAAACATACAAACCAAACACGACGCAAAGGAACTGCATCGAAAGTTCAGGTAGTACATCACTGCTTTGTGCAAAATAGTTTCTAAAGTTTGCTAGCCAGTCCGACTAGCTATGCCTGAAAGTTACTAGTCCACAAAATAATACACTAGCCAGCTGCTAATATCATGAACATTTTTTGTCAGGCCAAAATCTTTCATGATTTTAGTGTATCATTACTTATCACGTCGAAGAGAGTGATATACAGTGAAATTTGTCTGGACTACGGTTTTCTCCACAATCCAGTCTACTGTCTGAGTCCAGGAAAAATTGTTCTTAATTTATCATTAAAGCTTGCTTTATAATCCGGACTCTCTCAATTACGGATTACGGACTAAAATAACATTCAATCTGCTATGACAACAACGCTTTGTAATCCGAACTTAGCTGACTAAAATAACAGTCCATTGAATTAACATCTCCGTAACTGTTTGGGTCTTACTGGTAATTACCGTCTTGGTTGTAAAACGGAAGTATGGTCTAATAAACACTTTACAATAAACTCCTCATTTGGGAACCAGTGTTATTTGTTTTATATCACAGCAATAACTGCAAATAAGACGTTAAAGAAGAATGTTTCTATTAGCTGCAGTATTTACAGTATTTACAAAATGACTAGGAATTTACTGGACCGACTGAACTTTTACTAGCCACGGGCTCGCGGGCCAGCGGTTATTTCGCTGAGTACATGAGTAATGCATGAAAATCAACTTTATATCTCGACATCCATGCTGCATTTGGTGACCAGGTCCCTATATGTCTGCTCCACGTGCACAGGGATGGTGGAGTAGCTTAGTGGTTAAGGCGTTCGTTCGTCACGCCGAACAGCCAAGTTCGAGTCTCTACATAGGCACAATATGTGAATCCCATTTCTGGTGTTCTCCACCCTGATGTTTCTGGGATATTCCTAAAAGCGGCGCAAAACTATACCCAATCACTGCCTCTTTGCCTGGAAGTGTAGATTTACGTCTTGTGTTCAGACCAAATCCTGGTTAAGGACAACTATATATCAGTAATTGATATTTTTGTTTCCCGCCGTGATATTGCTTAAAATGGCGTAAAATTATATTCACTCACTTCACGTGCTTCAAGTGCAGCCAACGTGGTCATTTCGGCTAACACATTCGTCATTCAGGTTAGTAAACTGTCAAATCGTTACTAATAATTCACGGAAAAACGTTAGAAGGACGGTATATTTGTACTGCGACTTTCTTTACAATCGTCAACATTCAGCGTCGAAGCCTATTTGCACCGCTGTTGGTGGCAAGTGTGAGGAGGTAAAATTACCCACACATCTATACCAATCATAAATAATTAGGGAATTCGAACGAACTACGACACGTCGCTGAAGGCCCTTCAGGAACACTGTTCGTTCACTGGGGGCAGATATATAGATAACCCGTAATGTCAAATCTTGAGTAGCAGTGTCCTCAGGGGCTTGAACTTGGACGAGTATTGATGAAATAGCTTATGGCGTGGTCCGTGCCAAACTTTGTGCTCTATTTTTAACTTTATTTTCCTTTCACGAACTTCGTATGAACCTATATGGACGCTCGGCGTTTTTAAGTTTTAATTTCAGTCGGTGATTGAGTGAGTTGGATTTTACGCCGCTTTTAGCAATATTCCAGCAATATCACGGTGGGGATACAAAAAAACCCCAAGAAATTGGCTTCACACAATGTACTCATGTGGGGAATCGAACCCCGGCCCTTGACGGAACAAACTTTCATTTCAGATCCGAGCAGGTACTTCATATAAGTGAATATTTCTCCTGTTGATGTTTAACACCGTTAAACAATATTCCTGCTATGTGGTGGCGGTCTTTAAACATATAACCCAGTGATCAACAACATGAGCATCGATCTCACGATGGGACACGATGACACGAGTTTGACCACCCGATCCCATTAGGGGCCTCTTACGAGAAACTTGGATTACTAAAGACCAATTGTAACTCGGATCTCTCTGGGTTTTGTGAGAGGGTAGCGTAAATAGGTGAGTGACGTCACAGCTGTGATGACGTCACCTCGTGACATTGTTGATGCAATGGTGATGCTAGATTATCACATGGTTTTACTTCATCATTACAAGTAACCAGTTGGGGTAGTGACGTGATTATTCCCTTGTTGTGAGCACCCTGCTTGTGTGAGCACAGCTTGTCAACAACGACCGTGACTTGCCTCTAGGTTCGTAAGTTTCTAAAGCTTCGGGGATCGGTGGGGATAGCTCAGTGCTTAAGACGTTCGCTCGTCACGCCAAAGACCCGAATTCGATTCCCCATATGAGTTCAAAGTTTGAAGCCCATTTCTGGTGTCCACTGCCTTGATATTGCCGGAATATTGCTAAGAGCGGCGTAAAACCGTATTCACGAATGTCCGGGATCGAATCCCCACTTGGGTGAAACCGGTATGTTGTTGGAATATTGCTAAAAGCGGCTTGGAACTCACTCACGCACTCCACGTGATGGGGCTCCGTTTGACATCCATCCGTTCCAAAACCTGAATGCAACTCGGAGCCCATTTTGACTGTGGACAACCAAGAAAAGGCAATAAGAAACTACAGTCGTTGGCAAATGTGTTTAAACGGCATGTGAAGGTCCCGGGTAAAATAGGCCTTCAGCAACCAAAGCTTGTCATAAAAGGCGACTATGCTTGTCGTAAGGGGCGACTAACGGGATCTGGTGGTCATGCTCGCTGACTTGGTTGACACGTCATCGGTTTCCATTTGCGCAGATCAATGCTCATGCTGTTGATCACTGGATTGTCTGGTCCAGACTCGATTATTTACAGACGGCCGCCATATAGCTGTAATACTGGTGAGTGCGGCGTAAAACTAAACTCACGCAAATGTGTTTAAGTGAAAAGTGGGTGAGTTCAGTTTTGCCCCGATTTAAGCAGTAGTCCATGTTTCACCGATCTCCATTGTTTCTGTATGAACGATATGAGGTAATCGATCGTAATCTAAGTAAGTGAGTGAGAATTGTTCAGGCAGCTATTACCAAAATTCCAGCAATATCACGGGAATATATGCGGGAAAAGCAAAAAATGGGGTTCACACATTGTACCCCTTCGGCGTGACGAACGAATATACGAGGTCACCATATATGAGGAAGGGCATTATGTTGCAAAATGTTTTGATAGCTTTAGCTGAAACGTTCTGAACGGGTTTCAGAACATTCAACCTCACACCTCGCAAAGCGGCGCCATGCATGTGACATTATTTCCTTCATGTGATCTCAAAAGTATCTAATTTCCTCTAGTCGACCTCTATCACCATCAGACTGAATGATATATTTTTGTTTTCTGTATAACGTTCTCCTCTTCGTCTTGTAGCGATGTGTCGTCAGTGATTAATATCATCTACAGATTTGTTGCAATGAGGCTACACACAGGTTGTTCAACAAATCGGGGCACGTATTCACTGGCTCAGTAGGTCAGGCTGTGACGCCCAGTACTGACCAGTGGGGAGATCACCGATAGCGTTAGGCTCCGGGGAGATGGGAGGGGATTTGATGTCATGCAATATTCAGTTAGATGGTTGATACTACTATGTGCGTAATAAGGAAACAAAAGAGAGGATGTTGTCACAGGAAAAGTTCTCTGCGTGAGTGTACGAGTGAGTGAGTGAATGGGCGAGTTTGTTTTTAGCGCTTGAGAGCTAGTGAGGAAATGGGGGTGTTGTGAGTGATTTTGGTTTTACTCCGCTTTTAGCAATTTCCAGCAATGCCACGACGGGGGACGCCAGGAATGGGCTTGGGTGAGTGAGTAAGACATATGGGGGGGGGGGGGGGGGGGGGGGGGCGTGGGCGTGGGCGTGGTTGAAGGATATCTGTTTAGGAGTGAATGAAATCCGATTTTTGATCCAAACGTCAAAGCATTCTCTGGTATAAAAAATCACCTCTTGACAAACAGTCTGGTATGGGTGTGAATGAGGGGGGGGGGGGGGGGGGGGGGGGGACACGTATATGTGTTTTCAAAAATTGAGTTAGTGAGTAAAATATCGCCGTTAAATCACATGCCGAATACCATGTGAATTAGTTTATGTATGGTGATATAGGGGAATTAGGATTGGTAAACGGGTATCTGGGTGAGGATTGATAGGTGAGTGAGTGGGTGATAATGACCCATAACTGTAATCTGGTATACAATAAAGATGACTTAAGGGCATTGTGTCCAGGATTCTAAATCTGAGAAAAGGTCAGGAACGTTTGACTTTGACAGAATCAATTTGAAAATATTGGAAATATTCCAAGCCGACACGTCTATCTCTCAATCAAGCACTGAGCGTGAATTAGAATCTGTGATTAGAACTTCCTAATTTAACACAGCCACACAGAGATATGGAGTCAGTCTTAGATTAATGATTCAGCAATCCAGCACTTTTTGCCGCTTCTAGAGTCGTGTATTTTTATATTACAGACTCAGAAACGCTGAGTGAATCAGAATATTCTGGAAGTACATGGATTTGCCAGAACTCTTGTCCATACATTCTGAACCGGCGTTACACTTTCAAATCAACCCTTTAAGAATTTATTATGGGGTGATTTGGGAATGTGGAATCAGTTGGTGCTATAAACTCAATACTCTCCGGGGAGATCTCAGAGTAGTAGTAGTACCCCCTAGAGTGATCTCAACCAGTGATCTCATCTGGAACCAAGTCAGTCTATAGTGATCTCAACCAGTGATCTCATCTGGAACCAAGTCAGTCTATAGTGATCTTAACCAGTGATCTCAGTTAGGATCAAGTCAGTCTAGAGTGATCTCAACCAGTGATCTCAGTTAGGACCAAGTCAGTCTACAGTGATCTCAACCAGTGACCTCAGCTGGGACCAATTCAGTCTAGAGTGATCTTAACCAGTGATCTCAGTTAGGACCAAGTCAGTCTAGAGTGATCTCAACCAGTGATCTCAGCTGGGACCAAGTCAGTCTGGGGTGATCTTAACCAGTGATCTCAGTTAGGACCAATTCAGTGTAGAGTGATCTCAAACCAGTGATCTCAATTGCTGTTACCAAGTCACTCTGAGCCAAGGACCAAGTCAATGTAGAGTGATCTCAGCCAAGGTCCAAGTCAATGTAGAGTGATCTCAGCTAAGGTCCAAGTCAATGCAGTGTGATCTCAGCCAAGGACCAAGTTAATGTAGAGTGATCCCAAGTCAATGCAATGTGATCTCAGCCAAGGTCCAAGTCAATGCAGTGTGATCTCAGCCAAGGTCCAAGTCAATGTAGAGTGATCCCAAGTCAATGCAATGTGATCTCAGCCAAGGTCCAAGTCAATGCAGTGTGATCTCAGCCAAGGTCCAAGTCAGTGCAGAGTGATCTCAGCCAAGGTCCAAGTCAGTGCAGAGTGATCTCAGCCAAGGTCCAAGTCAATGCAGTGTGATCTCAGCCAAGGTCCAAGTCAGTGCAGAGTGATCTCAGCCAAGGTCCAAGTCAATGCAGTGTGATCTCAGTCAAGGTCCAAGTCAGTGCAGTGTGATCAACCAAGGTCCAAATCAATGCAGTGTGATCTCAGCCAAGGTCCAAGTCAATCTTGGGCCATCTCTGCCAGGATCAAGTCACTCAAGGTCATTCGATCTCCCATTCATTGGGGTTGTGTGGGCACCCAGCAGAATTGTGGGAAATATATTCTCCACAGGCCTCCAATTGTCAACGTTACCCCTTTCACCAACGACGATATTAACTAATTATTAGACTATTAAGCTTTAAAGAAACAGAGAAAAAAAGACCAGCAACCCCCTCCCCCCCAACAAACACAACAAACAAACTAAAATCCAAACACAACAAAACAAAGATAAAAAAAATGTACAACAGATGATGAAAGCAAGTGACATACGGAAATGCATTTGAACCATTAAGAAAGTAACCTGCTGTACTGAAATTGTTAATTTTAGTTTGGAGTTTACTGTAATGATACTAAAAGCGACGTAAACAATCCTCACTCACTCAGGTGATATATCGATTAGCACATAGTGTTCAATACTGGTCAGTTCCTCTCTGATTTACCTACCTATGGAAACAACAGAGATTTGTGAAACCTTACGGGACGCTGATGACCACGTATGACAATTAGTGAGTAACTATGGAGCATGTTCGTCCTAAAACACTGTCACGCACCTCTTGCTGCATACTAGTAGTTGTTCTATCAAGTCTGTGGCATTTATAGCTTTCTTAAAGGTTTTGTGGCACAAAGGACAAAATCAGGTCCCATGCACTTCCCAATAAATCAACACAAGAGCTCGTGTTTTCTCGAGTGAACGATTTACTTGCCCTGGCATGTGTTTGTGGCATTAGCCAGCCGTGGGATAGGACACGCTCACCGTTTCGCGAACAGCTACTGAGTGAGTATGGTTTCACACCGCTTTTAGCAACATTTCACCAAAATATCAATGCGGGGAACACAAAAAATGGGCTTCATGCATTGTAGACCCGTGAATGTCCTGGGTAGAATAGGCCTTCTATAGGTGGCGTATAACTAAACTCACTCACTCATGCATTGTACCTAGGAGAGGAATCGCACCCGGGTCTGCGGCTTGACGAGCGACATGCTACAAGAAATCTCTCAGGTCCACCGTACGTAATGAAGTTTCGAAAGTTACTCGGCACAACATAATGGCTATTTACATTTGAAGAGTTTCAAGTCTGACTTTCAAGTAAACAAGAAACAGGATCAATGTCGCCCAAACTACTAGTAATCTCCCTAGTATTAAAACATATGGACAACAGTGACCGTCCACAGTCTGACTGTGTCACAGTGACATAATTATTCTTAGAGACAGACAAGTGATCAGTTTTCATTTCCTGATCAAATTAAAGTTATTATGCTGTGATTTGGGGAAATAACGTCTGGTTGAAAGTAACGAACCGAGCAGACGGCAGTTCTTAGCTCCCTCAAGCGAACACAACTCTATCAGATGATACAATTGCAGAGGGTTACAAATTGGCCTGACGTCACATTTCCTGTATCGTGTGAAAAGACGATCGATGTGAGTGAATCTCTATTCGATGTAGACATTAATCCTGATTTCAGCATTACCCAGTCCTGTCCTATATTTACATACTTCCGGTTGAAAGCGACCTACCATTGAAACCAATATCCGCCCGGTCGAAGGTGTATTAAGCCAAGGCGTGATGGAGTAATTTGCTTGTCTCGTAAAATCACGCTTTTTAAACTGACCACGTTGTTAGGTACTGGCCAACGCCAATTACAGATAAACTGTATCGTAATTCACGGCTTCAATTAGTAATAGAATGGACTCGGCGTCGAACGTCCTTTGCTTTATGATGGTAAATTGGAAAGGGCCTCACATATAGCTAAACGCTCAGAATCAGCATTGTCCCAACAAAGTCTCTCGCCATTTCTACACCCTTATCCAGTGAACCTCCATTTGTTATCGTCGTAGGGGGCAGTGTGGTAGCCTAGTGGTTAAAGAGTCAGCTCGTCATGCAGAAGACTCGGGTTCGATTCTGCACATGGCTAAACAGTGTGAAGCCCATTTCTGGTGTACCCCGCCGTGATATTGCTGGAATATTGCTAAAAGCGGCGTAAAATCATACCCACTCACTCACATCAGTTGTTACAAAACACATCTTCACGATGTCCACAATGGTTAGCTTCAGAACTGGTAAGGAGGATCAGGCATCACGCTATTACGTCATAACCTGCGGGGCGAAAAGGTGCTCTTGCTGTCTATCCTATGTGTTCGTGGCAAAGGTTATGTAAATAATTCCGTGACATATCAGGACTACAGCTGGCTGCGGCATGAAGCAACATTCAGTGGGTGTATTCGAGAAGTTAAATAAGAATGGTTGGCGTTTCTAAACCACACCGAATGTATTACATTATTGTTAGAAGGCCATCATCATCACTATCCTCCCTCTCCTCGTTTACCTGTGAAGGTCTAGGCCCTCAGCAATCCATGCATTGGGTAAAAGGCAAATGACCAGATTGGTTGGTTAGACGCATGTCATTGTATCCCAGTTGCGTCGTTTGATGCTCATGCTGTTGATCACAGGATTGTCCGACGCAGACTTGATTACTGACACACCGCTGCAATATAGCAGGTATATTGCTGAACGTGGCGCTAATCAACGCCCATAATCATCCTCCTTCTCTTTCTCTTCTTCTTCATCATCATCATCATCATCATCATCATCATCAGTCTAATCAATAGAATGGACACTTTTTGAAACTATTTGGTCACTTTGTATTGCTGGACAGACTATGTAAAGTTGAGTTATTGTGTAGTCCTCACAGTGAGAACACACGCCGTAAAGAGATTTGAAAATCTTGTCTAATTATCTGTCGAGACGGAGATAAAGACTGAAACAGTCGACCACCGACAGGATCATGCCACTAGGGTTTATTGCACATAAATACATCCAGTTCGGGATCTCTGTGGTGATTCGAGCGCAACATCTCATTGTGGGATGTTCGTAAAAATCCGGTCATTGCCGTAGGTGCGGTAATCCAATTTTGTAAGAAATTAGTTCCGCCGACTTTATGAATGAACAATCACACTGCACCTCCAACCCAACTTTCTCATGTAAAAAAAAAACTGTATTGACGTGTAAGAAGTCACGTGAGGTCACGTGTAATCTGTGACGTCAGTGGGGGGTAAGACAGGAACTGTAAATGAGGTCACTTCGATGACGTACACCGCCCTGGGTTGCATCTTCACGTCTCGGGGTGAACTAAGGTCCTCGCTTTCCATAACCCCGTCGTCTATTTTCAAATTTAATTTTGAGTTAATTCACTTGTAAGCGGAGAAAGCGAGATGATTTGGTTATTTGTTATGGAAGCGCCGCGGGGCCAACGCGCTAATTGGTTGCCTCATCAGCTACTGGTCCTTGGCTTTGTGACTAAATGGAGTGAGGGTGTGCTCCGATAGAGGGCGTTGTGACGACAAAATCAGCTATTTGCACACCAGGGATGTGTCAGTGGGCGACAGAGGTATAATTCTGTTTCCACGTCTCATTCATGCTTCATTTGATTCGAGTTAACCGACCGTGTTTCCAATGTCCGGCAAATCCATTTATGTCTTCGTGTGACTCACGGACATGTTTTTTGTATGCCGTCTGACTTGACACTGATTGTGCACACGCTGCCATCTTTGTTACAGCTAAACGTTGTGACATGCACGGCGCTGCTCCATCTGCATCTGGTATTCCTCTACTACTACTACTACTACTACTACTACTACTACTACTACTACTACTACTACTACTACTACTACTACTACTACTACTACTACTACTACAGTTATGTGTTATTTCACAACCATATAACTAGGTCCACCACCACCACCCATTACTACTACTACTACCACTACTACTACTGCTGCTGCTGCTACTCCTCCTACTACTACTACCAACCACTACTACTACTACTACTACTACTGCTGCTGCTACTGCTACTACTACTACAGTTATGTGTTATTTCATAACCATATAACTAGGTCCACCACCACCACCCATTACTACTAATCCAGCGACAACAGCGACTGCTACTGCTACTGCTAGCACTACTACTACTACTACTACAGTTATGTGTTATTTCATAACCATATAACTAGGTCCACCACCACCACCCATTACTACTACTCCAGGGACGACAACAGCGACTGCTACTGCTACTGCTAGCACTACTACTACTACTACTACTACTACAGTTATGTGTTATTTCATAACCATATAACTAGGTCCACCACCACCACCCATTACTACTACTCCAGGGACGACAACAGCGACTGCTACTGCTACTGCTAGCACTACTACTACTACTACTACTACATTTATGTGTTATTTCATAACCATATAACTAGGTCCACCACCACCACCCATTACTACTACTCCAGGGACGACAACAGCGACTGCTACTGCTACTGCTAGCACTACTACTACTACTACTACAGTTATGTCTTATTTCATAACCATATAACTAGGTCCACCACCACCACCCATTACTACTACTCCAGGGACGACAACAGCGACTGCTACTGCTACTGCTAGCACTACTACTACTACTACTACAGTTATGTCTTATTGCACAACCATATAACTAGGTCCACCACCACCACCCATTACTACTACTCCAGGGACGACAACAGCGACTGCTACTGCTACTGCTAGCACTACTACTACTACTACTACAGTTATGTGTTATTTCATAACCATATAACTAGGTCCACCACCACCACCCATTACTACTACTCCAGGGATGACAACAGCGACTACTACTGCTACTGCTAGCACTACTACTACTACTACTACAGTTATGTGTTATGTCATAACCATATAACTAGGTCCACCACCACCACCCATTACTACTACTCCAGGGACGACAACAGCGACTACTACTGCTACTGCTAGCACTACTACTACTACTACTACAGTTATGTGTTATTTCATAACCATATAACTAGGTCCACCACCACCACCCATTACTACTACTCCAGGGACGACAACAGCGACTACTACTGCTACTGCTAGCACTACTACTACTACTACTACAGTTATGTGTTATTTCATAACCATATAACTAGGTCCACCACCACCACCCATTACTACTACTCCAGGGACGACAACAGCGACTGCTACTGCTACTGCTAGCACTACTACTACTACTACTACAGTTATGTGTTATTTCATAACCATATAACTAGGTCCACCACCACCACCCATTACTACTACTCCAGGGACGACAACAGCGACTGCTACTGCTACTGCTAGCACTACTACTACTACTACTACAGTTATGTGTTATTTCATAACCATATAACTAGGTCCACCACCACCACCCATTACTACTACTCCAGGGACGACAACAGCGACTGCTACTGCTACTGCTAGCACTACTACTACTACTACTACAGTTATGTGTTGTTTCATAACCATATAACTAGGTCCACCACCACCACCCATTACTACTACTCCAGGGACGACAACAGCGACTACTACTGCTACTGCTAGCACTACTACTACTACTACTACAGTTATGTGTTATTTCATAACCATATAACTAGGTCCACCACCACCACCCATTACTACTACTCCAGGGACAACAACAGCGACTGCTACTGCTACTGCTAGCACTACTACTACTACTACTATAGTTATGTGTTATTTCATAACCATATAACTAGGTCCACCACCACCACCCATTACTACTACTCCAGGGACGACAACAGCGACTGCTACTGCTACTGCTAGCACTACTACTACTACTACTACAGTTATGTGTTATTTCATAACCATATAACTAGGTCCACCACCACCACCCATTACTACTACTCCAGGGACGACAACAGCGACTGCTACTGCTACTGCTAGCACTACTACTACTACTACTACAGTTATGTGTTATTTCATAACCATATAACTAGGTCCACCACCACCACCCATTACTACTACTCCAGGGATGACAACAGCGACTGCTACTGCTACTGCTAGCACTACTACTACTACTACTACAGTTATGTGTTATTTCATAACCATATAACTAGGTCCACCACCACCACCCATTACTACTACTCCAGGGACGACAACAGCGACTGCTACTGCTACTGCTAGCACTACTACTACTACTACTACAGTTATGTGTTATTTCATAACCATATAACTAGGTCCACCACCACCACCCATTACTACTACTCCAGGGACGACAACAGCGACTACTACTGCTACTGCTAGCACTACTACTACTACTACTACAGTTATGTGTTATTTCATAACCATATAACTAGGTCCACCACCACCACCCATTACTACTACTCCACGGACGACAACAGCGACTACTACTGCTACTGCTAGCACTACTACTACTACTACTACAGTTATGTGTTATTTCATAACCATATAACTAGGTCCACCACCACCACCCATTACTACTACTCCAGGGACGACAACAGCGACTACTACTGCTACTGCTAGCACTACTACTACTACTACTACAGTTATGTCTTATTTCACAACCATATAACTAGGTCCACCACCACCACCCATTACTACTACTCCAGGGACGACAACAGCGACTGCTACTGCTACTGCTAGCACTACTACTACTACTACTACAGTTATGTGTTATTTCATAACCATATAACTAGGTCCACCACCACCACCCATTACTACTACTCCAGGGACGACAACAGCGACTACTACTGCTACTGCTAGCACTACTACTACTACTACTACTACAGTTATGTCTTATTTCACAACCATATAACTAGGTCCACCACCACCACCCATTACTACTACTCCAGGGACGACAACAGCGACTGCTACTGCTACTGCTAGCACTACTACTACTACTACTACAGTTATGTGTTATTTCATAACCATATAACTAGGTCCACCACCACCACCCATTACTACTACTCCAGGGACGACAACAGCGACTACTACTGCTACTGCTAGCACTACTACTACTACTACTACTACTACTACTACAGTTATGTGTTATTTCATAACCATATAACTAGGTCCACCACCACCACCCATTACTACTACTCCAGGGACGACAACAGCGACTACTACTGCTACTGCTAGCACTACTACTACTACTACTACTACAGTTATGTCTTATTTCACAACCATATAACTAGGTCCACCACCACCACCCATTACTACTACTCCAGGGACGACAACAGCGACTGCTACTGCTACTGCTAGCACTACTACTACTACTACTACAGTTATGTGTTATTTCACAACCATATAACTAGGTCCACCACCACCACCCATTACTACTACTCCAGGGACGACAACAGCGACTGCTACTGCTACTGCTACTGCTAGCACTACTACTACTACTACTACAGTTATGTGTTATTTCACAACCATATAACTAGGTCCACCACCACCACCCATTACTACTACTCCAGGGACGACAACAGCGACTACTACTACTGCTACTATTACTACTACTGCTACCGTTAACTACTGTTTGAGAGGCATTTAGAAGACGGAATGGAGCTGTGGTTTAGCCAAGTGGTTAAAGCGGGACCATTGAACAACGTATTTATCTTACCGAACACCTCCATGTTAATTTTGAACTGTTTGAAGCATGGGTATCGGATCGTACACTTTGAACAGCCCACCTGTGTGAATCAAGCGATTCGAATCTTGCATCTTGTTGTTTTTTCTCGTATGCATTGTGTTAGCAAAGTTGATGCGATGTAATTCCCTTGTTGATATTCACCGGGACTACATTTGAACGTTTTGTCCAAATATACTCATTGGAAAGAGTCAAATGTTTTCGTAGCCATCGTTACAATTTGCGGAAGACAAAGAAATACAGATTCAGAGTTATCCCCCTTCCATCGATTGTCATTCGCAAAACATCGGTAATTTCCGTGCATCATGCTTCATTTAATTTTATTCGAGATAAAAAAAGTAACTACGACGAATTGCCGAGCTGCTATTGGCAGCGGGGCGTATTGTTCTGCACGTCGCTTGTACACGGGGTTCGTTGAAAATAATAGAAGAGCGCTCAGCCAGTAAGACGGCGACATTTGTGTGTGAAGTAAGATAATATAAGGATCGCTAGAAGGCGATGAAGAGGATGCAGATAAAGAGACACAATTACAGGTGCAAGGAAGTGTTATTCGCCTAATGGAATCGGGACTGCTATAACATGGAGGAGCGACACATTGCTCATTGCTAACTGCAACTACTACCGCTGCTATCACTGCTGCTGCTACTACCCTTTCTCATGCAGGTGCTGTTATAAGAGTTCAGCGTGAAACCAACTACAACAACTCCACATTCACCAACAATCCCCACCACCAACATTACCACCACTACTACAGCAATCACAACAACGACAACAGCACTGGGATCAGGGCAGCGACAACATTGAGGAGCGACACATAGCACATTGCTAACTGCTACTACTGGTGGTACAACTACTGCTGCTGCTACAACAGCAACCGCAACAACAACAAGAACTACTACTGCTGCTGCTGCTGCTGCTGCTACTACTACCTACAGATATGTATTATGTTATTGCTATTGTTTGATGATTAATACTAAGTTTCTGAATGAACTTTAGAAGAATTCACATGTTTAAAGATGATCATAGACAATAGCGATGCTTATGTATTTGTAATCTGTGTCCGTTATTTATTCAATGACATTAACAATCTGTGTACTTAAAATAAAATCAAATAAAGCTCCTGGAAGATCACAACTGGTGCCACGGGTCTTACAGTGTTTTGCATGTACGTATTTTAAATGTCAATAAGACGACATAAATCTTGCTCTTTATGTCCAAAATTGATTACTTTGCTAAATACATTTTAAATTCAGTAGGAAGGGAAGCACTGACGCTAGAGGTAGTCGTGGGGGAATAGTGTTCGTACGGTACTGTGGTTTTTGTTATTTTATATTGGTGTAATAGCTTAAAGACCTGTCACATGTGAAATAGGCCCGATCTGAAGTGATTACAAAGTGCTATCTAGACTTGGTCTGCAGTTCCCAGGGCTGATGGGTAGCGTAGTGGTTAAAGTATTCGCTCGCCACACCAAAGAACCGGGTTCAAGAATGCAGAGAGAGAGAGAGAGAGAGAGAGAGAGAGAGAGAGAGAGAGAGAGAGAGAGAGAGAGAGAGAGAGAGAGAGAGAGAGAGAGAGAGAGAGAGAGAGAGAGAGAGAGAGAGAGAGAGAGAGAGAGAGAGAGAGAGAGAGAGGCGCACGGCGCACGCACGCACACAGAGAAACGCCAGAGATGGCTCCAGTAATCACTCACGCACTCACTCACTCACACACTCACTCACTCACTCACTCACTCAGTTCCCTTGATTGGCGTACGTGCCTTTTGACGGGATCATGTGGCCAGGCTCACTGATCCGGTTGACAAACTGATGCTCAGATCGATGCTCATGCTGTTGATCACTGGATTGTGTGGTTCAGACCGCCACCATGCAGCTGACAGCTATAGTCAGTGAATATTGGTGATAACTGAAAACGTGAATATCACAATGTAAGGTGAATTTATAGAGAATGTTAACAATTATATATGCCAACGGTGAATGTTTCACTGAATGTCAATGATTATTGAATGTCACTAATGAGTGATAGGTGTGAATGTCCACAATGAACGTTAACAGGAAATGGTCAACTTGGAATACAAATAGGGAATGTGAATAGTTAACAATTGTGTGCTTACCATGTAGAAGCGAATAGTTTGGGCAATCATATGAACGTCAATAGTACATTTTCAAAAGCGAAAACCAATAGTCACTGCCAAACAGGAACGCATCATTTTCGAAAACTGAATCGAGCTCCAAATTCCTTTGATCAAAGTTATAACATTCAGGGATTGAGTAAAAAATCTGGCGAGTAAGTGAGTTTAGTTTTACGCCGCTTTTAGCAATATTACATCAAGATCACGGTGGGGGATACCAGAAATGGGCTTCACACATTGTACCCATGTGGGTAATCGAACCCGGGTCTTTGGTTTGGCGAGGCAACGCTTAAACCGTTAGGCTACCCAAATACCCCGTAAACAAGTAGACAAGGGAAACACATTTGACGAATCTGTGAATGAAAATGATGCTCTGTGCATTTGTATATTTTGACATGTTTCTCTTGTTTTTCACAGCTGAACAGTTGCCTCGCCTTTGCGTGTTTTTGTGACCGGTCCACCGGTGAAAGAAGACAAGCTCACATTTTTTCGTGAACACTTTGAATTTCAAACTATTTGATGATGATTATAAAATATATTTTCACGATTTGGTCGCAATCGGTCGCTACTTTTAATGGATATGAATTTGTTTCGTAGCTCTTATTTATTGATGGGGTAACAGCTGTCTCTACGTTTAGAATCAAACACAAAACAGTTTAGATGGATGTTGGTTTATGTGTAGTGCATTAAATTTTAATCAAACCAAGAAATTATATTTTCACACGAATATATTTGAAGCAAAATAATATCATTTAATATCCATGCGCGAAGAGTTTGGCAATATTTTTATCGTCAACGCCATTTTCCATTACAGTGTTACATGGAATAAAGATATGAAAAGGTGCTTTCATGCAACCACACATTTAATTTATGTGCACGAAGGAGTCGATTTATTTTGTTCAAGATGTGTATGACATTGCTTATCGGCCCCCAAATCAATTTTAATTTCCACCAAGCACAAATCTTGGCATGAAATCTGTCTGAGCTGATCTTACGCGTATCCTCAAGGTCTCGTCTCTTCGCACGAGATTCCCCGAGGCAGCTATGCTTAATCCGGGGCTTTAAGTTGAATATGTGGAAAGTTCCGATATGTTCATCGTTTCTTTTAATTCTGCTTTCCTGATACGTGTAGGTGCATCTGTTCCAAGTTTCAGTAAGAACCACTGTTTGTTACCAGTCTCATAAATGTTGCTATTTTGATGAGAGTCCGTTTCTGAAACATACATGTACATGTACTATGGTCCTAACAATTACCATACTTTGGGAGACATGGTGCTGCTGATGCATCATCCAGTGTAATACAGGTAGAATACATTTGAGTTACACATAGATCGTGATGTATACAAGCTTAGAGTACTGCCGATCGTCGTCACATACTTCAACCATACATTTGTAACTGAAAGAAAAGCACCAGTACAATATGCTCTGACAAACATCCATAAATCGCTGCAATATAGTGAAAATGTTCTGTTGACCAACATAAGCAGAACATACATAGACAATTTAATGTTCATACTCGAAATGTCTCTCAAAATTTCACATTCCTCCTACGATATGTTGATGTTCTGGTGCCGACACCATTTATCTACCGTTTTCCATTTTCAGGAACCGCTTGCAGAACGTAGAATTTGCAGTTAATGATTTAAACTCCATATCTTGAAGATGCCCAAACCTCGTCAAAGTGCCACCAATCATTCGTCAAATGACCACATGTCTTCTCTATTGTCGATTAAAGCACCCTTCGACAGATATCAAAATGTGGGCCAACATGTCGTGAATAGAATAGTGTAGTAGGAACACCACACTCACGTCTGATATGGAAGCTGTTGAAGCGTAGACCGCAAAATCGGCGGGAAGGTGATCTGAATGAATGTTATTCGAAGTGACTGCACAATGTTGTTATGGCAGCAGGCACATAATATGAAACAAGAAACTAGGTTCAAATATAGCCGCAAGTTTCAGGTTCAGACCAAGGCACAGCAATTTAAATCCGCACAGGTGAAGTGTCCATACAAAATCTTTCAATTTCGGATGGCAGGATGTGGTCTGAAGCCTCTCCCGCCGCCCCCACCCCCCTAGAAGAAACGAAAAAAACCCAAAACGAAACAAACCAAAAAAGAAGAAAAAGAAACAACCCCCCCCCCCCACACACACACAAAAAAAAGACAAAGAGAGAAAATAGCAAAATAAGATAATAGATAAAAATAATAAAAAAAACCCCAATGAAATAAAAACAATCCTTGTAAATGGACAACGTCTGTCTATGTTACATTGTTGTTATTACACCAGATATGGAATGACACTGATTATATTTGCTGACACCAGCGCATCTCAGACGCGACATTACGGTTCATGCAATGACATTCTGATAATGAACTGCTGTGAGTCTGGAAAAAACAAAACTAAATTAGCTGCTTCATGTATTAGTTATGTTTCCTAAATTTTCAAGGATGTCGAATTGCTTGTCTGCTGTCGGGTATATACGTCAAGTAATGAACCACATCATTACTTTAATTACTCACCTACAGACAGAAGCCTCATTATCTATCGTTTTATCCCAGCATATCGTATATGAAGTTATTTAACTGAGTAAAACAAACAAGGCCTCATATCGTGAGCCTCGCCTGATTTCAGTAACTGGGTTCATCTGCATGCAGGCAGTTAATAGGGGTTGTCTTCGTCGCCCAGTAGTTTGTCTTTAAATAAACCAAGCTCTGAGAACTCAGTTCTTTGAACTACAAGCCTCTGGTCACCAAAGACTTGCAGATGATAACAAAAATATGCGCATAATTTGCCAGGAACTTTATAAGAGTCCTTTGACAGAAACCTGCAAAATGGTGTTTAATCCACCGAAAATAACTCATCAGACCCCGATGCACACAAAGTTGCGCTACGACATTCGTAAGCCTATGATAAGCTATAGAGTTACGACTGGTTGTAGTGTTACAAATACTTTGCGGATCGGGACTCTTATGATTCGTGGAACGTTAGACTGCTTAATTGAAGTATGCACTCGTGTCTGATTGCGGCTAATATAAAACAAACAAGAAATAGTTAGTATTCAAATGATATGTATTTTCTACGCTTATTATAGTTCTCAGAATTGGTCTTCTGCAAGCCATACGAAGGGAACGGTGGTCAGGCTCGGTGACTTGGTTGATGCATGTACTCTTATCCCGTCGTCGTAGATCGATGCTTATGTGGTTAAACATTGAATCGTTTGGTCCGGACTCTATTATATACATACACACAGCTAGGATATTTCTGCGTTTCAACACAACAAATAAACAAACAAAACATCGTTGTGTTTAGGGTTTATTTGATCACGTATGCAATGTGTATATAATATAATATAATATTCGACTGCATTCCTTACCTAGCTATTACGTTTTTCCTGTTCACAAAGACTGCATCATTTTACGGGTTATTTTGTCTTACTATTACAACGAATCAATGACTATCACAATATGCAACAAGTTCCGGTGATTGTCTTGACCTTATTTAAGTGTTGATCCAAATTATGTTATACCTTTTCTTCACTACACGTTGTGTGGGCAGTTTGCGTAGGGATCGGTGGGGAAGCAGCTCACCGTGAAATTATGAATTACAATTGCATCGCCTATAGAACAAACAGCCTAATGACGTTCTGAATCACTCACTGTTGCGTTCAGTCTGTAGCACCTCTGATGGAGAGATAAATTCATGAAAACCATCCACGGATTCACGCCAACTCACTCTGAACACAATCTTCGTTTTCAAAACGCAAATATGTAATTCTGACACATGCCGGTTTTATTATAACGTTCCAATTTTCTATCGACCGTTTGTAAATCATGCGTTTACAATGAGGTATGACATTTAGAAGTTGGACAAACATGAGTGCATGACACGTTTTATGGTTAACAACATCTTGTGAATTGAGAGAGAGAGAGAGAGAGAGAGAGAGAGAGAGAGAGAGACTTAGACTTCACTAATCTGTGGTGTAACTCACTCACTCAGTTCCCTTGATTGGCGCATCTGACACCTGACGTTATCATGTGACCAGGCTCATTAACTTGGTTGAAACATTGATGGTCAGGTCGATGCTCATGCTGTTGATCACTGGATTGTGTGGTCCAGACTCTATTATTTACAGACCGCCGCTATAGAGCTGGAATACAGAAACTAAACTTAAACTAAATTAAAGAGACCGAGTGATCCTGGTTGCTGCATGTATCTGTCTGTCCTTACGGAGAGGGACCATTAAAGACACCGAGTGATCCTGGTTGCTGCATGTATCTGTCTGTCCTTACGGAGAGGGACCATTAAAGACACCGAGTGATCCTGGTTGCTGCATGTATCCCAATTGCGTAGATGGTTCACGTGTTCAATACTGTCTATAGGTTACTTGCAGACCTGTCTCATATAGCTGGAATATTGGTATGTAAACAAACCCGAATGTCGAACGAGTACGGGAGTACTCGTGGAAGTGGCATCCTCAACCGAATAACAAATTTCGCCTTAATTCTAATCAGTGTTTATGAGAACCATCCTGTTCATCACAGACTGCATCAAAGTAGAGAAACGGTGACACGTTAATTCACTTTGGGATGTCCCCAATCCATTGTTTGAAATAAACACGCTTGGCTGCCATGAGGGTCCATACTTGTTAGACTCTGTGAGTCTTTACTAAACTCAATTTAAAAACAAAACAAATAAATATGTTGAATTTCGTAAATTCAGTACGCGCCATTAGGACTCTTACAATTTGAAACAGCGGACATCTGTCTCCCTACAAGCTTGCATTCATTTTGAACACACCATTTGTTCGACAGTTCTTTTATCGTATGATTATGAAGAGTAACATATTCATAATACGGGTGTTACTAAACAAAACGGAACCTTGAAGGTCCGTGTTAGAATTTATATTCAGTTGCCACGCTTGCCATAGCAGGCGACTAACGGGATCGGGTGTTAAGGGTCGCTGGCATGGATGACACATGTCATCGCTTCGCAATTGCGGGTAGTGCGATGCTCATGCTGTTGGGTCACTGGAGGGTCTGGTCCAGACTCGATTATATACAGCTGAAATATTGCTGAATGTGGCGTAAAACTAAAATCACCCACTCACTAACAACTCATTCACTCACTCACTGCACATGGACCCATGAAGATCCAGGTTAGAATGAGTATTCAAATCTGAAACAAAGTAATTATTCCACTGAAATTTACTCAAAGTAGATTAGTTTCCTTCGGAACAGACCTCACAATTGGTTTAAACCCAGTTCCGTTAAATGTTATTATTAGGAAACAGTGATAATTATGAGGAAATTCCGCCATTAAAGTTCCTCCATTTATAAGTGGGATTTAACAAGTGATTCCGAAGGTGATGTCTGCTCAAAGACAAACGAGTCGTGTTTTAATGAAAGGTGTTCGCATTCGCATCTCCGTATTATATGCCGGACATAATAACATGGTGGAACACTTATTGGATCATTTACGATCAGACAGCGTTTTCAACATCAGTTCATGGGCGTAACAACAGTCCTTCGCGTGTGAGATCAACGATGAACACGCAATAAAAGGTCGTACTGTGACGTATTTAATGAAACGATTTGAACAGCCAGAGCATTCCACGGGTCTAATTACAGCGTCAGTCACAAACACCTTTAATCAAGGCAATAACGCCCGTACTGATGATGGCGGTCTCAGAGACGTCCTTGACCTTTTGATTGTCTCATCATTAAGTTCCAGAGGGCTCGCGGTAATTGTGGAGGTGTTTTTGACATTTGGGAAGGGTATGACGTGCCGAGGAAAATGTCCTTTTGATTTGAAGTAATTGTCGTCTGCTACTATTACAAATCTCGCGAATTATCGCGCCACGAGAAGTGGACCTCATTGGCTAAATCTTTGATGGCGGAAAACGGAGAGACTCGCGAGGATGGCCTTTGATGGAACACTGTAGACAATCCAGATGAACTATGATTACGCGGATGCCACCTTAACCAACCCCACCCCTCCCCGACTTGGTGTATCAGGTAACAAGGATGTTGATAATGTCACTCGTAATTTTGAACTCGATTGTCGAGAAACTGATGAACCACTGTTTGCTAAGACTATACGACTGTAAGGTATTGGGATTTATAGAGGAAAAACGCGTTCTTTTGCATGTATTATGTGTAATTCTTCACGTGGGTCGTTGTTTCGTGGATAATTCTGCCCGTTACGAAAGATATAACTGCCATTACTTTTCGATCAATGATTTGATTTTTTTTAAAATTTGAAGCGAGTTAGATTTTCAAATAGTTCAGGTGGGGGATTGGTTCTGGAGTAACACGGCCTGACATATCACAGCCAAAGACACCTGCTACCCGCGTGCTATATTTATTTAACATAAAACATGCTGTCATTTGCTAATCATATGTAAACAATTCTATCTTGACATAATACACTACCGGTCAAAAGAAGGTATGCAAGACAACTATGAATGTTGTAACAATGAACCCAGAAACCCTTTGCCAAACCCAGACGCTTGATGAAAACCACGACTGTGATACTGCCTCAAATACGGCATAATCGACAACAGCTTATTTGTTTCATGTTGAATAATTATATGTGTGTTGTTCGTTAGTTTGTGACAGTCATCGACTTAAAGAGCAGTGGGTAGCTTTGTGGATAATGCATTCGCTCATCACCTGTATTTCGAGTTCGAATATAAGTGCAATGATAGAACCTCGAGGAGTCACGTCGTCATGTTTTCTTAATGTTGTGTAAAATTCACTGAAAGATGAGGTTAATGAGTTCAGATGAAATTCTATTCATCATGATCGATCACTTGGTACACTGTGTGCTATGGTACAACGACGGTGTGAGAGGTTAATGATATCAGTCACTGGATTGTCTGGTCTAGGCTTGACGTCAATAACAAGAAGTATTCTACATCACAAGTAGGATCGCATGACATGTGTCAACGAAGTCAGTGAGCCTGACCATCCGGTCCATTAGTCGACTCTTACGACAAGCATTGCTTGCTAACATGAGCCTCATATGTATATATGACTCTTAATACTTGCATATAAATCAGTATTCTCTTTGGCACATAATATTATCGAACATTCCATTGGGCGTAGACGGCGGAGACACCGGGTGCTCGCTAAGTTAGCATGCTATATACCCTGTCGGGAAAGGCCTCTACGATACCACAAATACCATGTCGCAGTTTACCGACTGAGACAAAGTTTACTCTGACGGGCATTCTTGTGCAGAAAGCAAAAAGTACCATCGTTTACCGTTCTTCGGGGTAGAACTTGACCGGGCATTGAACCAAGTACCTTCGAATTCCTCTCTCAGAGATCCTAGGTGCAGATATTTTCAGCCTCTCTCTATTGCCAGTGTCTTTATCAACCAGGTCTGAGGCAAAAGCTTACTGGAACATGGTTTTAATGTTGAGTGAGCGTGTGAGTGAGTGAGTGAGTGAGTGAGTGAGTGAGTGAGTGAGTGAGTGAGTGAGTGAGTGAGCCAGGTGTTACCCAGTTTTTAGCAATATTCAAGCAAAATCACCGCTGGTTTTCACTAGAAATGGGTTCCACACATTCCACACATGTAGACAACCGAACCCGGGTCTTTGGCGTGACCGGATAACGCTTTAACCGCTAGGCTACCTCACCGCCCTGTAATGTTATACTGATAATAATACAAATTTTGAGGTAATTAAGAATGAGCATGAAATCGCCCAGCCTGTAGCAAACTGGTTGGTTGTATGATTCCATTTGATGAAGTGATGAGAGGTTGCCTGGAGGAAATAATAACCTCGATTTCCATGGTAACCTTAAGGACTTCTCACTGTGCTCATGTATTTGTGGTACAACCAGGCCCCTTTGTCCCTATATGAACTGCCATTTTGTATCGAAAACTGATAAAAGTTTGGTATTTTTGCTCATCATAAGATGATAGGCGTCGGTGGTGTGCGCTTCTTTCAAAAAAAGCCTTTTGGGGGCTTGCAGAAACTGGTTTCCATATCTTAAACTGGTTTGCATTTCGTAAACTGGTTTGCATTTATAAACGAGTTTGCATTTCACAAACTGGTTTGCATATCTTATACTGGTCTGCATCTAATAAACTGGTTTGCATATCTTAAACTGGTTTGCATTTCATAAACGGGTTTCCATATAATAAACTTGTTTGCATATCATAGAGCGATTTACTTTCATAAACTGATAGACTTTTGATGGTAAATACATCGTTTACTGATAGACGGTTTATGGCGTGCAGTTTAAGTAAGGCCAAAGAAGATTTTGCGCAAGTTTGTCCACTCCGAAGCTGAACATTTTCTGTAAACCATTTCTGTGATGTTCTTTCTTTTCATATTATGTGCGATTCATGTTTCAATTTGAATGTGAAACTAAACCACATTTCATTTTGTACAATTGATATGGTAAGACGTAATGTACACAACATGCATATTAGCATTAGGATATGACATTTACATGTGAGCATATCCATGCAACTAGTACATGCTCAAGTCGATGGTATTGTTTTCCTCGATCACTGGATGTCAATCTCAACAGCACATCGTATTATCAATCTCAGCTCCCTGGGAACTAGACAACTCTTGCAGCCACCAGGCATACCAAGTTTATCGCGGTTTTCTCATCAAGAATTATCCTTTCTCAGCTGGGCGGTCTGGTCTTTCGCGAGCTTTACTGCATGTTGCTGTACTCACAAACAGATGTTTGATTGTGGAAAGTACTCTAAGAGTTGTGACAACACAGAAAGAATTTGCACACAAAGTTACAGGCTATCCAAACTGCACTCTCGATGTCTCTACACACCAGAGACGAGACTAAATACAGTCATTATTCCCACTGTTCTGGGACTGCTTGGATTTTCATGTACAGAGACCTATCGAGAAACTGCACTGGTACTGAAACGTCACTTTGAAAGTGAACAATGTGAATTATATACAAATTTGTTTCCATTGCTACTATTTCTTCCAAAATGATAGGTATCAGAAAATCTACGTTCGAGATTCTTGTCAATAATGGGGTACGATACGGGTGCGAGTCTTCTTGGAGGTCAGTCTCAAAGGTTACCTGACGCGACCTCCTGCTAGGGTTGGTTAGACTCAGGAAGGGAGTGTAACGAATAAAACAGGGACTAAATTTACTTAAACTGAGCTTTCAGCAAACATCAAGCTCACATACCACGATACGATCGAAATTCTGTTCAAAACGGCGTTAAACAATCTTACTCATTATGACGTCATTGGTAACGTGAGAGACATGGTCTGTTCGATCAATACTGTCTGGATAGTCACGAATTAATAAAGTTTTGCGTGGAACATGAACTTTTTATATGTACCATGTAATTTACAGTGTTACCGTTAGTGGAATCAGTAATTGAACGTTCATGATGACGTCATGATGTTGTGGTTGCTGTTGCTTCTAAACTACACCGGAGTGGCTTAATGGTTAAAGCGTTCGCTGAAGACTCGGGTTCGTTTCCCCACATGGGCACAATGTGTGAAGCCCATTTCTGGTGTTCCCCGCCGTGATATTGCTGGAACATTGCTAGTAAGGGTGTAAAAAGATACTCACTTTTATCGAGGAATTTACTGCCCCTTCTGAAGGAAACGAAAAAGGACAGCTAAAGACTATGCAAAAATATGCAGAATTTATGGATCATGTCTTAACGTAGTTGATTCGTCTCCCGGAGTCAACAGATATTGCCATGACACACAGAGAAACATACAGAGAAAGCTACACAATAAACGAAAACATTGGAAAAAATAGTTTATTCGATAGCAGTATCTAAGTATATGACTGAGAACATGCACTGAGAGAAAGGGTGAATATTGCTTTACGCCGCACCAGCAATTCCACTGAGAGAGACAGAAAGACACGTGACTAGTCACATGACACGATGAGTAAATGTGTGTTTAGCAGAGGAACAAGAGCGGCACTTATGTCAGAGCTAGAATGTTAGCTATCTGGTGGTACTTGTTTGTCGAACTGCTGTTGTAGGCTCAGCGCGTTCCACATGCTCGACACGACACCGAAAAACCGAACATTTACAGACATCACTTGAGCACTATCATACTGTACAGCACTATAGTCGACTCATTGTTTATAACAACACTGTACAGTCATGTACACTCTAATTTTCCAGGATTCGGAAGAAGCTCGTCTAATTCCGGTGCACAAAGGTCCCACTTGCTCATTCTGAAGAATTGCGCTGTGGCATAGTTCTGTTAGCTCCGAATGAACCGTTCGGACGTTTAACAACTGGAAAATCTCGTCCTACCTCCGAGTAGCAACGTTCTCCTTGACAGTTCCGATTCAACGAGCAGGTAAGTGACATACCACTGCGGAGAAAATCGACATTTTCCGACAACGTATTCCAGGAAGTCCCAAGTTCAAATTGAATTGAGCTCATGCAAACAGCTTCCCGTAAAGTGTTTTGCCAGGACAATCTTATATTATAGCTGTCACATGAGTATCACGTGTCATGTAAGCGAGATGCGCATGAACATCCCCTGGTCACGTGGTCCAATAACCGGTTAGTAGTCACAGACATCACAGCTGCACATATCACAAATCACATATATACCATATGTTTGAAAACATTTTCAATCCACAGAGCTGTTTAAAGAGAAACATTAAGGAGGAGAGACTGTGAACGAATAAAAATTGCATTTATCATTTTCAAGGGGTCGGACTATATTTTCACATTCGGATATTCTCGGCTGATTTCGGTTTCCGAAAAAGGCTACGGAAATCTACCTAAATATTCCTAATGTTGTAGTATGCAATATTTGTTCATAAGCACTCCTTCTTCATGTACCACCTTAAAAAACGCTGTTCATAACTGCACCTCGCTTATCTTATGACGTCATCCATGTGATAATGATTTCTCACTGGTTGCCGTAGTAACGCACAAGTGGTCTAAGTGGGACTGGTTTGCGCTTGCATTGACGGTGTCATAGTGAACATTGTTGGCGAACCTCTTCCTTTTTGCACGTTGTGTTCGACAAAGAAGAGCTCCACTTAGATCATATAGATGGTCCCGAAACTGCTGGCTCATCGTACAATACAACACAAAGTTGATGGCGTTGTTGATCAACGCCGCCATGTCTAAAATATCCGCGAGAAGAAAATACACATTTCTAAAAAAGTACTGGTAAGAGGCACTCATCAGTATTATGAAGCTCTGTGGGAGCTCGGTGATCATGTACATCACAATTATCACCAGCAACATCGTCGTTGTGCACTTATGGCGCTTCTTCTTCTTCTGCGCATGATCGGAAGCGTTAAACAAACGCTTCTGACGCTTGGCACTCTCGTGCAGTTTCTTCAGTAGGAGTCCCATAAAGATTGATATCAACGTACACGGCAGAAGCTTACCGACAATGGCATATAGCCAAAACGCAACCAGTGCTCGGGTCGTCGGGTTATTGTTACCAAGAGCGTACTCGTTCAGTCTGTAGATGCTGGCGTTGAGGCCGGGGACGCTGGCTTCGTAGACGTCGGTGATGAGATAGTTGGGCATCATTATAAGTGCTACGAACGCTGGTATTACACAGATCAAAGCACACGTGACCTTGATACTTGGACAACGCTTGGTCTGAAGGTAGACGTAACGCATGACCGCCATGAACACCGCCAGCCATATTGATATGCAATGGCTCGTTGTCGTGACGTTACCGTGGATGGCAAGGAACGTCGTCCAGCCGTAGGAGTAACGTTCTGGGGACGGGGTGAGGTCGCAGATAAGGTAGAAGTGAACGGCATATGGAATGTATGACGACATCGTAACAATGTCGGATATAGCTATGGCACACAGTATACAGTTGATTGCCGTACGCATCGACTTACGCGTGAGGACGGTGACGTTGAGGATGTTTGTGAAGATGCCGAAGGTGCAGATGATGAGGCTGAGATAGCCATGGATGTGCCAGTACCAGTGGGCGAACTTCTCGAGGTTGGCGTTTACAACGCCAAATGGTTCCTTCGACGGGTCCGATATGTTGGACGACATGTTGGAGGGTCGATTCTCAGTTCCTTTGTGTTGCTGATTCAAAGGATTTCATCTGAAACACAGAAACACGATTCATTATTTTATAACATTTTGACAGTAACATACACAACCTGCAACGAATGTGTTTCTCCAATTACAATCACAACTTGGAACCCAGTTCCTGCCGTGTGCAAAATTGCTGAATAAAGCAATATTCACTCACTCCGAACATTACATGCGGCTACTATGTATGGTCGTTTACGTGTATGTGACATTTCCCATGTGAAAAACGCTAATTCTAGACTAGTTTATATGTTACAGGATCCACACATTTGCAGAGAACATCTGCTGGCGAAGGCACAAAGGTGAGGTGAGGTGAGGTGGTACTTAAGCCGTGTTCAAGATTTTTGCAGGAATGTTATAGTAAAGTGCATTATGGAAGGTCCCCAGAACTCCATTCATGCCCAAAGAGATCGATGAAATGGGTAACCAATGCCTCCAGACAAGTTTCACCATTTTTTGTCTTAACCTAACTTGAAAAACTATCGCCACAAACGAGAGTTACATTGATGGTGCTGGGGTGTCTTTCGACCAAGCACAGACACGTCAATCCTGTCAAAAACTAATGAAAAAAGTTATTCATTGTTGATAGTTTTCTTGGCTGTGAAGGATGATACCCCCTATCTACAGATGCCAGGAGTGCGTTAATCCTTGGTCGATACTCCAGCAATTCTTGCTGCATGTAATACCATACGTGTCTCGGGGCTATCTGACCTTTCGGTTCTACGCTGTCTGCGTAAACGCAAAGACCTGACTGAGCAGTGAATCACGGATCCTGACATGTGAACGGATGAACACAGTTCATTATGTCAACCTGGGGGATACTTGCCATCATTTGAAATGGGGTCTTTTATAAGTATCCTCGGGGTTGAAACAAACGACCCGGGTCGCTGTAGTGCCTTACTTGTCAAATCTAGCACTCGGGAGGCCGTAGAGTAGCCATGGGGTCAAATCAGTTTGAATCCACTAAGCTACCCCATCGTCCGTGTTCAAAACTGAAAAGGGCTAATTTCTTGACATAACTGAAGTTGTTTCTTTTATTTGGAAATGAACAGAAACCGAGAAAACATTTTTGTTCATGACATCGGTTCCAAACGTCTTCTGAGAATAAAAAGAAACCCTTCCATGACAGTGTTAAGTTTTCCGTGACTGTACTTATCATTTCTGGTGATTCTGAAACAGGAACTTGGTAGAACAGTTCATGGAAAAAAATTCATTTGACATTTCTTCAGGTTTTAGAGTCAAATTAAATGTTCCGAGTTTATGACACATGCCATCCTTAATAATCAGTCTGACCTTATATATTGTACTATTTGACACGTCACGTATTCCAAGTTCCTTGATCAAACACGTTTTTACAGACATTGTCAGTATGAAAAATACAAAGTGACAACATTGTCACGTGTTCCTTACGTAACGTCTCGCAATGAAAAGGCAAGTTTATGGATAACAATTTTTGGTTTATGACAATGAGCGACGTTTCAATATACACTGTTATCAAGCCGCCCCGAACACTGTTTGATGCTAACGCCTACATCGACGATAAGGAAATGAATCCATTTCGAATCCATTTTTTAAAATATATATTAGAAAATGGGACTACATCTAGTCGAGGTCAGAACGTTTTATCAGTAGCTGTCGCCCACGGCGAGGGACTTGCTGCTTCCTCTGGTACACAGAGCCAGACTAAGTCTTCACACTCCATCACATTGACCTTCCACACAGGCACAGCTGTGTCCAGACAGTGTCTGCGTGACTTAAAATGATCATCATATGATGAGCAAATGATGTAGAAGTTTACTGAACACACGGAATGTGATAACGGGGAATTAACCTCGGAGCTGACTTGTCACCTTTTGGGAATAGATCGCGTCAGACCCAACATCACGTGACCTCCCGGCAAATGAAGCATAAAATATTGAAAGCTTTCTGTCTATGACAAGTCCACATTGTGTACTGTCAATAGCGATGGAAGATATCGCTGTCCAGAGCTCCAGTAGGCTTTCAACATTTCGAAGGGTGATGAGCTCGCTTAATGGTTAAAGCGTCGACTCGTCGCGCTAAAGACCCGGGTTTGATTCACCACGTGGGTACATAGCATGAAACCCAGTTTTGGTGACAATCGCCGTGAAATTTTGCGGACATGTTGCTTACAGTGGCGTAAAACTCACTCACACATTCCAACGTTTGATGTCATTTATTTATTTCGAAACAATCGAGGATGCTGTTTCTATAAGATTAAAAGAGCGTCCCTCAAAAGTAAATTTGCAACATTCTGAGCCTCAGCAAAGCTTCCAAACTGTTTTAGTGTAGGCATTTGGGAGACATTTCAGTATTCATTTCAGGCGATATTCCAGTAATAAGAATATTTTGGTATTACATTTTGCAACTTTTGAGGCATATATGAGACGGAACGTCATGAATTATTTAGGTGTGAAGGTGAATTTAGTTTTACGCCGCTTTTAGAAATATTCCAACAATATCCCGGGACACCAGGAATGGGATTCACACATTATACTCATGTGGGGACTCAAACTTTGTCTTCCGCGTAACGAGAGAAGTCTTTAACCACAAGGCCACCCGCTGCCCCTATGAATTATTTGAACAAGATGACAGCATTCAAGGCCCAAGTGAATCTTTTATGGAAAACATATTGAGACTATTGCCAATGTCATTGATGCTGCATATATGTTCTATCCAATTCCCTTTTCCGACATGGAACCATAAGTTCTTGTGTCTCTTCTTGTGCCTCTTTGCTTTGCCCTTGCATGTGCTTATGACACGTGTTACAGGAAAGCAGGATACGCTTCATCGTCACTAGTAGAGAGTGATTCACGAACATACAATGATTACAATCTGTTTACAATCGAGACACGATTCAGCAATTATGTCTCATGAGTATATGGAAGGGTTTGTGGTGTTTAAAGAAACACAAATCAGACTTACCTTCTGACAAACGTTCTCTACACAATGCATTAAACGAACAACCTTACATGAATATGATCCGTGCAATGATTGTGTATTGTTTATGTAGATAGATTGTAGAGAAACCGATTTTTTGTTAAATTGTTAAATTCTTCAAAGTAACACTTGGTTGTCATGGTGAATGAGTATCAGACATCAGACGTAACCAGAAGCATACTTATATTGTACAATTCTTTGATTCACATGGCAATAACTGAAACTGTAAGTAGGATCATGTTTCATTTGAACAAAATACAGAAACTGATACCATACCAGTTGTTTTGTTCTGGGAAAGTCATATCACAGAGCACATAGTTACAGTAAAGCTTCTTAAACTCCACGTGAACTGAGACTAAAGTGGTGATGAAAACAACGACGGTATCCACTGGGGATAGGGTGAAATTGTCTTTCATTGTCACACGAAGGACTATTTGATATGGAAGCACATCAGTGTCACTGTCAACAAAATCGTAGTCAGCATAGATTATACTTGTTGTTCGTCCGTCAATTCGACGGTATACGCGCTGATATGAGTACTTGGTATACGTGGTTTACATAGATGCAAGCATCATCTACGCTGATGAAAGTAGCCTCTGCATAGATGATGAATGACTGTGGTCCCAATGGGCTTCCGTAATTTCAGCTCTGTAACGACGTCCATGAATTTAGTGGTAGTCACTGCTTGTGAGTGGACTAAAATGTCAGTTTTATGACACAAATCCACAAGTATATAGCTGTTAACACGTTTAATTTATCTAAAAGACATACATTTGACTCCAAGCAGGCGCCTGCATTATCCTGTTAATGCGCGGCAGCAGGCAGGGCAACAATATGTACCCTCTCACGCATGATCACAGAGAATCGATCTGGTTACTTTTCGCTGGTATGACGGTCCCTATACCTTTGTGAGGACAGAGGGTCAGTGAGTGGGTAAGTGATAAATTTCAGCAATATTCAAGCAAATCACGACGGGGAAAGGAAAAAATAAGTAAACTAAATAAAATGAAAAAATGAGCTTCATACCGTGTGCCTATGTAAGGAATTGCACTAAAGCGAACGCTTTAACCACTTGGCTACCCAGTTCTCATTCATCATGGTCCAACCTCGATATTTCACTTCGGGTAAAAATGACTTCGTTATACGATGTGCATTTACAACACAGTGTCAATAAAATAAATCGAATAAAATATGTAACCTAATTATATGTAACTAAATTCAACGAAATTGAAGCATAATGGTGTCACTAGACACTAGACTACTAAACAGTGTTGTATAAAGCTTCGGCTTCCAAAGCGAAAACACGAGAATCACATTGTTAACATCATTTACTGGGAAGTGTGTCAGCTCATCACTAACGGAGAATTACCCATTGATCTGGGTTACAGACGCATGTACGAGATTAGTATGGTGGGCCGTAAGGGTCATTATGTGTATTGGGCGTGAGTAACTTCATTCCATGCTTCGTCGGTGTTTAGCTAGCGGTGATATATGTTGTACAGTACCATTTTGGTCACCCTTAGTCCCAGTAACGCGAATCTTCACCCTTAGTCCCAGTAACGCGAATCTTGTTAGCTGATTACAACACGCTGTTGTACTTTCTTAAAGGGGTTGGGCTCGTGAAGGCGCCTGTTAGAATTAGTCTTCTCCCACCCATGCTTGAGGCGACTAACGGGATCGGGTGGCCAGGCTCGATGACTTGGTGCTCATGTTGACGATGTTCATGCCGTTGATCACTGGATTGTCTCGTGCAGCCTCGATTATTCTCAACCGTCGTCATACAGCAGGAATATTACTGAGTGCGGCGATACTGAACGAACAAGCGAAACCATCTTAACAGGGTTTTGTCAGTTGTGTCTATCACATTTTTGAGGGTGTATATGGATGTTTCTTAGAGTCGCTGGACAAATGTTTTATTACGCAGATTTCTAAATATAGTATATTTTATGTATCTTATATTTTAGGGTTGAAAGACATTGCAAATTATATCATATACACTCACTCACTCATTATCACAAGTATAGGATATCAGCTTGCTACAGTATTATCACAACAGTCTCATATAAACTGAACGGCAAAAGAAAGTATACAAGGTCATTATCATTGGCCCAGAGTACCTAGACACACAGACATAATACAGTGGTGTTAACAACATATTTACGGAACCTGAGCTAAACATCATATACTACAAAAACACCATACTGAATCCATACTAAAACGACGCATCAAGTACAATAAAAGAAGTTGTTATCCATAAAGAATATTACTTTCTTGTGACTCGCCATACTTCTAAAATGCCCATCAAACAGATCATCTTTCTGTACACACAATGAGCCTTCAGCGTATCAGCAAATGAACCAGCCAGTTGGAAGCCGTCGTTACACTTGACTGCACCCCAACCCGCTATGACTGGGCTCGGTCTCCCGAGGGCTTCGTTTCGAGGCAGGTAAGCGCAAGTACAAAATATTGCACTTTTGAATCGCGAGTGTACGCTTATAATTGTGTTTATTTGTTATTTTAAAAGCAGCAATGTATATTATATGTCATGAATAAGTGATAAATGTGTTTTAATTATGTTTGATTTTTTGGTTGCATGTGACCTTTGTCACGGCAGACATTACGCTCACTTTACGACATCAATATACTAAATATAATCATACAGTTTCATGTATTGCACGAAACAACACAGCAAAGTGTGCTCAAAGCCACAGTTCATCAATACCTCGGATAACCCAAACTGCCTTCACTAAAAGGTTATGGTCACTTGACTTATATCCCACAGTGTACCCATTTTCTGTTGGGTGACCAGAGGCAATAGTGAACAAACTCATATGTGCTTCGTTGTGGGACTGAAGTCCTAGAAACTCCCAAGCTGCCAAACACGATCACCCATCCAAGTACTATCCGCCACCGCCTTGTTTAACTTCAACTGATTTATGACCTAATCTGAGTCTGACCACACGCAACCAATATCTGTGGTGGTGTCAGTGCAAGTCAAAATATTGATACAGAATAGTCCCGTTTCCTGCTTACTGGGTTCCGTCCTATTGTGCAACATAGTGCAATAACCAGTCCAGAATTTTTAGCCTGATTCATTTAACTGGTTACACAATATTAACCAGTATGATTTGATACGCCTAAACACTGTAGATTGCAACACTACCCTCCGTCTAACCCTTGCCAACACGTCGCACAACCTGCTCTGTCGTATAGCGAGCTCTGATAAACGGAAACCTGGAAATCAAGGAATTCTCAAAACGAGGCTCTGCTGCTAGAAAACTTTGGCTGTCCGATACGGAATTGCTATTAAATCAGTCTCATTGTGTGTTACAGAACTACACTGAAAAAATGCAAAAAAACCCCCACATAACAGGAGTAACCAGTGAACCAGACGCATTGTAACTCATTTTACGACCTCATCAAACAGGGGCAGTCTGTGGTTTCTTAGTTAAGGTATGCTGCCTAAACCTCGACATAAATTATAGAAATACGGTACTATTAAAGTTTAGAATAAAAATTCATTTGTAAATAACATTTGTGACACAAGGAATTGGAATTCCAGAGTTGTTTGTGGTGTCTATTTTCACTTTCACGGCGTAAAACTAAACTCACCCTCTCACTCAAATAATTCAATACGCTCTCTCTACACCATGACTGGATGAACATGCTCGCACATCACATATTCCTCAACAGTTGCAAAATACCAAATAAGCTTCTTACTATTTCTGAGATATTGCTAAAATCGGCGTAAAACTATACTCACTCACTCACTAAGAGGATAAGTATGCCCCGCTCTACTGAAGGGTATTTAATAACAGGTTGTCTTGGTTGTAAACAGTGACCGTTGAACATTAATACTACAGTATAAATCCAGGCTGTCCCTAAGGAGTACTGTAGGTGTAAGCATCAGTATCTGCTACGTGGCGAGCACCATTTCACAGTGTTATTGAGGTCAGGAGAACGATTGCTGATTATTCAAATAACGACATTCTGATAGAGCTGATAACACTACAAGTAGCTTGGAATTGTCGGTTGTCTCGGACGTGTCTGTGATCTCGCGAGATCGGTGGCTATGAATGTCGGGACATCTGTTACGGGACACTAGAGAGCGGCGTGAGTAAGCGTACAGCAGCTTACAGGGTGCTATCCGTAGGGTGTAAGTCAATAACGCCTAGAAGATGTTTGCAAGTCAGAGTGAGAGCTAAAGCGAAACATTATCAAAATGCCCACTTCAGAACATATCATTCAGTTTAAAGGCAAACTCGCGCTGGTGTAGCCTTGTCATTAAAGTGTTTGCTCGTCACGCCGTAGACCCCGGTTCGATTCTCTACATGGGTAAAATGTTTGAAGTCCATTTCTGGTGTCCCTGGTGTGAAATGCTTATAGCGGCGTAAAACTAAATTCACTCATCCACTTACAGACAAAATAATTCGATGAGTATTGTGAATGAATATCTGTAAATGAATAAATTAAGTCTTTAGTATATGTCTATATCCCGTAAATAAACACCAAAATGAGATTCACACTGTGCACCCATAAAGGGCATGGAAGTGCGGACCCTGGAATTACCAATGTCCAGAACGAGTGGGCAATCAAACCGTTTCTTCAGGATAATCATGTGGCACAAGAAAACGGTCAGCAACTAGACTTGATTTTTCACAATAGTTTCTGAGCAAGTGAATGGGTTGAACTTGACAATGATTGTGTTTCAAATACATGGGTGAATGAGTGTGTTTTCATGCCGTTTGTTTAGCAATTTTCCTGCAATATATAGGCAGGGGACACCAGAAATGGGCTTTGCCCATGTGAGGAACTGAACCTGGGTCTTTAGCGCTGCGAGAGAACGCCTTAGCCCCACCATCTCTTCAAATATATAACCTTATGACAGCTTGTTTCGGGAAAGCTCGAAGCGAAGATCCCACGTGCACATATGTACAATTTACTGTAACGTGGTTCAGCAGTATTCAACACCCGCCTCTCTCTCACACGTTTCATCACTGTACAAATCGAGAATACAATTATCTTCGTTGTATGTATGGGCAGTAAGATTAAGAAAAATGTCAAATAAATCGTTCTTATAAAATACATACCCTAGTCCACCACGGCGGAGATCCACTTAAGTAGTACTGGTATCAGTACAAATCTCTTCTCCACGAATTAGAGACCTCAGGGATTACACGCCAAATGTCCCCAGACAGGTTGAATCTACAAACCAACACAATCAGTAATAAACCTGGACTTCTTTCTCCTGCCTTGTTATTTGATTACCGGCAGCCGACTTAGACACTGCGTACCTTGGGAGTTACCTGTTCCTGACACCGCCAGACGGCGCTACGGGGCTAGTAGCTACTGGCTGCCTGGTTGTAAGGCCTTTGCAGCGATGACGTTGACTGTCTAGAAGGTAGAACAAATGCTGACTTCAATACGTCCCTTGTGGCAGTAGGTGAACTCCGGATTGACGTGGAAGGGGGATTCGGGCACGGTCTTTGAGGGGGATGGTGATGATTTGCTCCAAATATACGTTGCTGACATCAACACGGAATGACCTTGTATTGTCTATTATCGTATCAGGCGTTGGTGACCTTGGCGCGCCATGATGTCATCAGCCCAGAAAGAACGTCCACATGACTTCGTGGTACCAGTTCCAAATGGCTTGGACTGGTTAATGATGTCATCAGTTCCATCATCCATTTGGGTGAGGGGTGATCGGGTAATAGTCCCAGTGCTTTTGTCCTATTGAATGATCTTGAACTAGACCTTGCTGACTTCATTTTCTAAGGTCACAGCATACCCAACAGGATCTTCATATCCATGTAGGTCAAACAGATTCTGAGAATTCGTGTAAGTACCTTATAATATACGTAGGTAACTTAATTCTAAGGCTGGTTGGTATCCTCCGAGCATACTTTCGTTTGTATCTTTCTCTTTTTTTGGATTACTTCATGGATGCTACATCCGGCGACGAGGTTGAACTCGTTTGTGAACGACTCCGAACTAACTGGTAGCGCTTCATTTAACCGCGAGCGTTGTACCAATTCGGCCATGTTAGGTATTACGCCGTCATTGACAGAGTGTAACTGTACCGAGAACTAAAAGCACCGACAAGATAAATGCCATTTTGACGTCGAAATCTACTCAGCTCGGCATCATTTGGACAGTACATTTGCGATATGAAGTAGATGCTTTGGAATTATGCATCTACGACTGTAATTATGAACCGTGTTTACGGCGTGTGCATCTTCGGGATTGACTATGTGGAAATTATTGGTATAGAGTCGGCTGAGGAGGTACATGCTCCAGATACACAATGCCCCTAGCCAGTCATAAAAAGTCCCATATATCCCCACAATTATCGTTAAAAAACATCCATATGATTTCATTGTTGCCACAAAACGGACCCCGTCGCAACGATTTTGTCGTAAATGAGTTTCATATCTCATTGTGTTTGCCGTAAGACAGCTCCGTATCGCCCAGTTCCTGCCGTTAAAAGGACCCATACCGTATGCATATGTCGTACAGTAGTTTCACATATTCTCGTGTATTATACAAGACGGATCCACATATGATCATTTTTGTTAAATAAGAATATTTAATATCATCAAATTTTCACCGTAAAGTCCAACATTGTCGCAAAACCGACACAAATTGCCTTAAATCGAAGTAAAATATTGACAAAAATCTTAAACATTGTCGTAAAACTTACAACACTCATCAATGTCGCAAAACAGGTAATCCGCGATCCACTTTATCTCCAAACAATAATTCATGAGACATTGTCGCAAAACATTGCCTCACTACGCAAAATATTGACGTAAATCAGTGACCTACCTCACTGTCCTACTCTGCATTGTCTCAAAACATCGAACAACCATCGACCAAACACTGACTCACCACGCAAAACATTGTCGAAAAACAATGTGAAAAAACTCTGGCTCACCACGCCAAACATTGTCGTAAATCATTGGCTAACCGGCTAACCAAGCCAAACATCGTCGGAAAACATTGTCGAAAAAAGCCGCATGAGACAGGCTAGCTTTCTGACGGACGCGTACGGTCAAACGTTACAGCTATCCAGCCTGTAGGTCTGGTAAAACTGTTAGAAAACACGTTCCAGTGATATTTTTTGGATTATCTGGTTTGGTTAAATCCATTTTAGGCTGTTATCATTTTGAAATTACAAACCCTGATTTCTGGCTGGGTTTTTGGCTTATTTCGTACACTGATGTTGTAAAGGAGTTGCCTGTCCATAAAAAATGTTCCTTTGTAATTTAGTCGATCCAAACATAAAAAAGAAAACGACAAACAAACGTTGGTTTAAGGATGTGACTATTTACTCCTAGTAATCGGGTAAAATAACAGGTTCAAGAACCATCACACTGGGGCACAACAACACGCGATGTGTAACGTCCGTGGCCAGAGTCATTTACAAAGTGTAATTAGAAAATTGGTAGTTGAATTATTCAGCAAGAGTTGTAGCTCTAGTAACATCAACTCCCCGGTAATAACGAGAGATGCGGATACAAACTTTGTGTGATGGAGAACCCCTGGTGTTTGGAACTTGTTAATTTTTGCAGGAAGTCATAATGGCACACCGCAAAAAGCATAAAACATCGGATAATGACTGGCAGTAAAACACCAAACATCGCCTTCTCCTCTATAACGGTATTAGTCACATGTTGGACACTGTGCGCCTTCTCCTCTATAACGGTATTAGTCACATGTTGGACACTGTGCGCCTTCTCCTCTATAACGGTATTAGTCACATGTTGGACACTGTGCGCCTTCTCCTCTATAACGGTATTAGTCACATGTTGGACACTGTGCGCCTTCTCCTCTATAACGGTATTAGTCACATGTTGGACACTGTGCGCCTTCTCCTCTATAACGGTATTAGTCACATGTTGGACACTGTGCGCCTTCTCCTCTATAACGGTATTAGTCACATGTTGGACACTGTGGATGAGAGTGTGGTACAATAACTCGGTGTTTCGTCACGTTAATTGATCCTTAGGGACTTGTATCGGTGACAGGTGGCCATATATATTAATAACACCATGTGCACGAGTCGACAGAATTTTGTCTTTTGGAGGGGAAGGGGAGAGGGTAGGGCGTGTTGTGGGGTGGTGTGTGGGAGGGGAGGGTGTTGCAGTAGAGGTAGGTGCAGAGCCTAATTTGAGACTAGGAGCAGCTGATGTTCACACAGCCCCATCAATTATGTATATTTACCTGCACTGGGTAATTAAATTCTACAATCATTTCTTATTTCTGGCCCTGCAACTGTGTGATGAAAGACGTTCCAGTTTACATGGTTAGAATTATTTGAATGCAATGTACATGGCGAGGTGGTAACACATGATCTAGTCAATTTCGTTCATCATCTCAAACACGTCTCACATATATCATACCAAATATTCTTCTCACATATACTTCATTTTCATTTAGGCCCCTGACAGAAAATTCTAGAATGCTTAATGTCACCGGTTACAAAAGATGGATACACACAAAATATCATATCCGCCATCTTATGTTGCTCGTCCGAATAGGTTTTCAATATCGTTTCGACGATGCCGTTGATCTCCAACGAGGCTGTGGCGTCAGCCCACGTGGATATTGCGTGCAGCGTCTGATACAGGAAGTTGATGGTGTTGAGTTCGTCATCAATATGAGTGTTTGCAATTTCAGTGGAGCACACAGAAGTCAATTAATGGCAATAATGCTCATAGCGAGCCTTATCGTTTGCAAGGTATTTATAAAGAGATATACTATCGCCAGTGCCACAAATCCCTTCATCCAGAAGCTTCCAATTGGTGTGACTTTTGTAACATTGTTTATTCTGTAGGATCAAATTAATCTCTAACCCAGACTATTTTCATAGGTGGTAGATATCGAATATATTTTTCACTCTTCTAAGCTAAATTCAGAATGTTGTCATGGCTTTAGAACGTTCTGTTGTCTCATTACAAACACAGTTTAGAAGATGGTTGAAACTGCTTGTTTTGTTTCTTTGGATGTATGTATTTACCAACGCATTTAACAAAAACTGCGTTAAAGTTATGCAATATAAGTCGAAAAAAAATCATAACATTGATTCAACGTTCGTACAGAAAAACAAAACAAAACCAAAACCAAAGCCAAAAACGAAGCAAACAAACCCAAAATGTTTATAGATTGCACTATTGTTAGGCTCCTTCGGTTCGTTCGTTCGTTCGTTCGTTCGGGAGGGAGGGAGGGTACCTGTTCATGCAACGTCTTCACGCTACGTCTTCACGCAACGTCTCCACGCTACGTCTCCACAACTCGTCATCTTTAGCCTGATGGGCTTCTCTTACAAACAGTAAATATCAATCGATACCTTTATGCTTATACTCTTCATCTGAGTGAAGTAACCCGTAAGGATACCGTCAAACGAGCTTCGTATAATGATCACCGTTTTCAAAGAAACGGGCATTTAAAATGATGGCTCCCGCTTGGTTGTCGACCTGACTAATGTCGATAAAAAAGTGTGTCGCATAACAACTTATGATACACCATGCTGCATCTCTCGCTATAAATATACGCCATGCCTGTCTTATTCAGAGAGCCAAAGGCAATAGGGTAGCAGATTTTTTTAAAGAAACTCGCACACAAGTCATTGAAAGGGTTTCTATGGAATTCCCCCTGGAGTCTATCAGTCGTAGTAGCACATATTCAATATGGAACTCTAAAAACCGTTCAAACTGAGCAATGTTCTTGTTACGTGTCACGAAGGAAAAACTTATAAAATGAAAACATCATGGCGACAAAGGATTTCGAAAATATTCTGAAATGAGTGTGTTTGATAAAAAAGTTCCAAATCCATAGATATTTCTTTGCTTTTTTGATATTTCATATGATTGTCTACACAATGAATACTCGTGTGATACGACGATTACGAATTGCCAGCGGGAATTAATCAGTGAAATAATTGTTTGCTATTTTTACATTCATGAAGTTGGTTCAGCGCCTAGAGGAATGACGCCTTGTTCAGAAATATGACAGGACTCAGATCCAGTTGATGGAAGCATAAAAATATTTGATGAGATTTGCATTTTGTATCAAATGGGTCTCGTTTTCTGTATCCTTTCATGTACGTAATTATTAATTAATTATACCTGAGGTTTTCACATACTACAATTACAGATGGATATCATATTCGCCTGCTGTACCATGGACTTGAAGTATACATGGAAGTTTGTGTTTTACTCAATTGCAACATGCAGCTACGATGGGTGTGTGTAAATGATCGAGGCTGGACCACATAATCCAGTGATTAACAATATGAATATTGGTTTACACAACTGGGCTACAGTGACATGTGTCAACCAAGTCAGCGAGTCTGACCACCCGACCCCGTCAAGTAGTCCCTTACCACAAGCTTAGGTCAATGAAGAGCAGTTCCAGCTGCATACAATGTTCAAGGGTCCTACATGGACTGAGGTTGTCAGTGAGTTCTCCTGAACGCAGCTTGAAACAATATTTCAGCAGTATATCACGTTTTGTCCCTTTACGTTGAGTAATCTCTGTGATGCCTGACATACAGTTCCTTCATGCAAGTATATGTATCTGGAAATTGAATGTTGTATTGGTAACTGATTTGGATTCGTCTGTGAAACTGGAAGTAGGTGTAAAGATGAAGAAGCGATGAACAGATCACTGAAAATCTGTCATATGAATGAGGTTTATGCGAAAAGGTTTTGAAGTCGCAAAGACAGATACAGATCATCATCATCATCGACGTCGTCGTCATCGTCATCGTCGTCATCGTCATCGTCATCGTCATCGTCATCGTCATCATCTTTCGAAAATAAACCGAATATTCTTGCTCGAACTGTTCAGAATCGGAAGCAAACGTGTTCAATGTATTTCCCTTTACTTCCGTAAACTAGGTCCGGCGACATCCCGGTTCTGTTATCTTGTCCTACAGAAGCCTTCATCTTGGGTCTCCTCGATGGCAATGCCTTACTAGTAAATAATAAGGTGTTACTTGAGTTAAGCGAGAGGAGGTAAATCAAAGCCTCGTTCTTCCCTTTCAAGCATGTGTTCTCATGTGCTCTCATGTGTATTGTCCACCAAGATAAACACACTTGATGAATGTATTCCTCTACATGCTTCTAAGAGAGAGATAGATAATTGGTCTTTGACCTCAATCAAGAATGACCTTTCACTGTCCCAAAGATACTGAAGGAATTACGACGCCTACTTATTCTATTGCTGAGGTGTAAGGTCAATTTTTCAACTGTTTCCTTTGAACTTTGGAACGAAGGCGGTGCAGCGAAACCTAAATTTATGTTTCATTCATCATTGGAAATTTATCAGGTTTCTTAAGTTAACTGGTTGAAAGATCTCAGTATAGTTCAGTGGGATCAGCCTTGGTCGGTGTCAACCTTCAAACCCGACTGAGCATCCACCTTGCTGAATGTGTTCTGATGCGGATGAAGACTCTTGATGGACTCTTCTGATCCACACCTTATCCCGCTTGTCAGTGCCATGGACATTCTGACTGAGCGGAACTTCCGCTGCTTTCAGCAATTAACGTCCAAACAACATAACGGAGAATGGCATCAAAACTGGCTTAACAATTTATACCCATGATGAATCGAAGTCGTGTTTTCGGCAAGACAAGCGAACGCTTTAACCACTAAACTATCCTACCACATTAGCCTCAATATGAACTTCAGCCATGGCATCACCAGGAGGGCGGAATCCTTACCTGCTTCGCTTAATTGTAGCAACACATGTCTTCATAGTCAAATATGACGGGCAGTCATTTCCAAACGTGCTGTCATATCTTCGCGTATTTCTTTCGTGACCTGCGTTTTATGCATGTACGTAATAACAGATTGTTTCTCTGGAATCTCCATTTTCTTACTTTGCATCAAACCTGTCACATTTTCAAATGCACTTGTCTCAATTAGTTGCAGATATGCATCTTTAATATTGCATTCTGTCTGTCAAGACATGTTACTCTACAAAAACGCGATTAAACCACAAATAACACAAAGCAGATGCCAACGGACGTCGTGAAACAAATCCCTTACAACTACATCCCTGCTCACACCGAAAACAAAACAACGCACCTTAGTACAAAAAATGTATATGAAGTTCAATCAATTCAGTCACGATTGGGTAAGCATGGCAGTTGGGGCAGGTTGGGGGAGTAGTCATTTAGTGGCTGGAATTCCACGAGGACCAGGGATTGATTATTCTGGTATGTTTATGAAATGTGTGAATCCTACAGCTTGGTCCTAAAGAGCTGGCCTGGGATTTAGTAAAAGGTAGGCCTGACACAATTCCCAACTTACTCCCTCACAGACACAAATACCAATAACAGCAAGGAATCTGTATTCCGTGACCTCTTCTTCTTTGTAAGCTAGTGATATAGCGTCAAGTGACATCGAGCAATGATGATTTGTAATAAAGTTATTTCGTTTATGATGGCTTTATTTGATTTGTCTACTGTTCGAGAGATATTAAGGCTCTTGGGAGGCTGGAGGAAGCTTGATCACCTCTGTATCAGATTAGTTGGACCTGTAGGACACCATGGCACTTTGCGTATCAATAGACGTCGATCAAATCCTCTTGGATGTCATCCAAAAACATTACATTGCGTTCCTGTCACTTTTATGAATGAATTATAGCCTTTTGACAAACAGATGTACGTTTGACACCGTTTTAAATCGATGTTTCCAATATAACGATGGGGTCCCATACTTAAACTTCAAACATTATATCTGTTTGTTTGGTCCTTAACGCCTCAAACAGCAATCTTACCGCTTTATGACCGCTGCCTGGACCACAAAATCCAGTGACTGACACCATGAACATCGATCAACATTGGCATACTGTGACATGTGTCACCCCAAGTAGCGAACCTGACCATCGGTTAGTCGACAAGCGTGGGTTGCTAATGATATTATTTTAACTCGGCTCTTCACCTGTATGACACTTTGTGATTATGTTGGAAATTGAACCCTGGCCTTAGATGTGGCCAGTAATTGCTTGAACCATTCGACTAACCGATCGCCCCTTTTGTTGATGTCCAGATGGTTACCGCGTATTATGCTTGTTTCGAATTCAGAGCTTTCTTTTGGAAACGTCCGTGTATCACACTTGTATCACAGTCATATTTCAAGACAATGATCGCCCAGTTTCATTAAACGGTCTTGGCGCTGCCATGATCACAGCTTCCTGAATTTAAAGGAAGACATCGAGCAATACCTACAGACTGCAGGGCCTGGAGAAAAACGTGATTTGAAGACAAAAGTTTCTATTTGCACAAACCACCATTCTTATATCTACGTTGGAAACTACCATGTGACTCTTAAATCACAGACTGTTTGAGGAAAAAACCAAACGTTTTAATTGAGAGCGATTGCATATCCTTAACTCTGTTTCTCTACTCAACCCCCGTTAGAAGGGCCAGAGTTCGTTTGTGTCTGTGTGCAAGGGTGCCCTCAGACCTCAAACATCTGAATACATGTAAAAATTAATTCAGTTAATAGATTCGTTGATTTGACGAATTTGAACACCTCTAAACTAAGAAGTAAAACAGGATACGTCGGAGTTCTGATCACGCGTAGTTTGAATGCATTTTGGTCTCCGTACAAACTCTGTCATGGGAATGAACTGTTATTGTTTTTATAAAAACTTACCTACATGTTGTTTTCTGTCACTATAATAAAAGATAGACTCTTGTTAATGATTGAAAACTTAAAAACCGGATAGTAATTATAGTTCAGGATTAGGGCCAATCCCGCCACCTTCATTTCCAGACAAATTGGCCGTGAAACCTACATGGAAGTGATATTTATTCTTTGGTCATGTATTGTTTTAGCCGTTCGTTTACCGTTAAGCGTTCGAGATGTAATGAGGTAGTGTGGTTTCATTATTCCTGTAGTTGGATGCCATGAAGCCATTCTGAGGTGAGCCCAAAATATGTTACGAGAGTGAGCAATACGCCATTTGTGTAGTCCCATGAATAAAAGACTCATGTCTTTTAGCACCGAAACTAAATGGCCAAGGATGACACAAACAGCGGTATAATTGGCGAAATTCCGACCCACATTACCCGAAAGTGACAATAGTGTAAGAGAACTTGTCACTGGTACCAATCTCTATACGCCAGTTTTCCTGGCCGAGTCCATAATGGCTCTCGAGTACGGCGTAAAACTAAACTAAACAAATTGAATGATGGCACTAACACAATTCTGTATTTGTGATAAAATAGCTAGGAGGTATTCGTATGTTGTAGTTTGTCGTTGTTTTTAATAAACTGTGCGTTGGTTTTCGTGATTATGAAAGTTCCAAATAACAAGTGTCCTGTTATCATTATTACACGACAAAAGGAGATACAGATGTTTGCAGCAAGTTTCTAATCATAGTTACGATTCTTGTACAAACGTGATTGATCCAGATGACGACATTAAATGCCCTTTGAATGGTTTCAAAACAGTTTTTCTTAAGCACTTGGTTGACATGTCTAGGTTTGAGCAAAATGACTTCCAGTGCAATTCCCTATACAAGATACTAAATTAATTTGTCTTGTGCTTCATGTGCTTCAGACGGATACCCTTGTGTTTATTCTAACAATTGATGTCACAAGTATTTGACAGTGACAGAGACATATTTATCACATACTCGGAGTACCTCTTCTTTCACCTTTACGTGAACACCTGGAACCGTTATGCTCACCTTTACGTGAACACCTGGAACCTTTATGCTCACCTTTAAGCGAACACCTGGAACCTTTCAGATCACCTTTACACGAACACCTGGAATCTTTACGATCTCCTTTAAGCGAACACCTGGACCCTTTATGCTCACCTTATGCGAATACCTGGAACCTTTATGCTCACTTTTGCGCAAACACCTAGAACCTGTATGCTCACCTCACGCAAACACCTGGAACCTCTATGCTTCCCTTAAGCGAACACCTGGAACCTTTATACTCATCTTTAACCTAACACTGGAATCTTTAAAGCTTACCTGTATGCGAACATCTGGAGCCTTCGTCTTTTTGATAATGAGCAATAAAAACATGCTCATGATATAGTCGAAATTGTTCCACCATCTCTGCTGTTATCAGGAATTTCTTATCGACCTTGAAACAAGTTTCTCGCTTTTATGAAAAGGATCATGTTTGACGTTTATCATTTTAAATTGTTTTGAGTCAGGTATGAAATCGATGCAAAGTTAAAGCGAAAAGACAAGCCTGTAAGTTAGGGCGAAGAATGGTAGACATATAGGGGCATGCCATCGAGGAGTTAAACAAATTCTGTCTGGCCGCCGTCCCTTCCAACTTTTCTTTGTTTCGTGAATCCCAGACGCAGTCATTTGGAGCTGCCATCACAAACACGTTGTGATTAGGCTGTTAAAATATCGGGTTTTTTTCTACCAACATTTGTCATTTCCCTTGAATTCCCAGAACATTGCCAATTCTGAATGTTTTAAATATTTCTTTTACATGTAAGCAACTAACAACAGATGGCACAGTAAATTCCATGAAAACGCTTTCAAAGCTTTTGCGAGAGTGTCTAAAAAAACTGTGATTTTTATAATCGTTGGTTTTACGAACAAAACAGGCAGCGTGTGTACATAGCGATCTAATGTCAATAAGAGCGAAAAAACTTTTGCAACATCTTGCCGAGATATTTGATAAAGGCAGTGTCGATTGTACGATTGCGAGCGTGAGCTTGTGTGCAGTTAGATAATCGGATTCGTATACGAGCCAAGTGATGTGTTTCGTGACGTTCGCAAAGAAAGAAACCAGTTTAGTTTTAAAAAAGACATCCGATGCAATGTACCTTTCTACTTGTACCATATGTTCCCATGTATTTGAAAGCAAAAAGTTGTCTTGCCTCTGCATGTGTCTGTGATGGGTGCGCCGTAGAGCGGGATACGGTTACCTTTTGTGAGCACCCGCATCATGACTATTTGAGAGCCATTTGCTATAACGTTTCTGACATAATCAAATTCGTTCTGTGTGCAAGGGTTATGATATTGGCTAACATCGTTTCATTCACGAGGCGTCAGAGCAAATTCTTGCCCGTCATTTCGTAAATGATTTAACTTTAACTAAAACACTTTGTTGTTTACATTAACAATTAATCTCCCAAATAATCATCCCAGTCCTGGAACTCATTACAGAGGTGTGGACACGCGCAGCCCTTCTGTCTCAGGCTGACCGACGGTTCGACTATCTCATTCACCCTATTATGAAATTCAATTTTCAGCACAGTAGTTGCGAGCTTCGCCAAAGTCGTTGACGTCAAACTACCTTCATCACTTTCCATTTACACGCTACTGTGTCTTGATTAAAATACAATACTGTTCAATTCGATGTTAAAGCAAAATAACCGACTGAAATAATGACGAGCGATACAAAACTCACTCACGAATAGAGGCTGTTGACATTAGAATGGTTCATGTGTACATTAACGACAAATGCCAAACTCTTCTACAAAAAGAAACACACTACCTGTTTCCTATAACTCAAAAGGCATAATGCGTGAAAGGACCGCGGACGTCATATGTACGGCACAAGCATATATTGCATTACAAAGAACCATTGTCCTGTTCCACGCGATTACGGTTTGACCTTTCTAAAGACCAACGTCATCACAGTAACTCATTTCGAACTGACCGGTACCCTTTAAATGGCAGTGAAATAACACCTGCCAAATAACACAAACCCTTAAGGACAACGACACAACAAAGTGAACGGACCTTTCTCGGAGGCTTTGAAACTGATTGCAACTGTCTTGAATGCTGAACAAAGAATGACACAGTCTCCGTGATTTTGTTTCAAAAGAACAATACAAACACAACAATAAGTAACTGAGCTGTATGGCTGTCAACTTCTGTCTGAAACATTCATCCGACGAAAGAGTAAACATATACCCCGAAACATTGTGTTGACATCCACACAACATTGTTGCCTATATGTACCACTTCTATGGTCTTCAAAGACAAACAAAACCATACATTATCTCAACTTAAGATGCCTGATGTGATTGTTCTCGGTAACAAAAGACAGTCATGAATGATTCATCTAACTATATGTCCCAGCATCCATAATTGATTAATTTTCACTGTAAGGAAGTTTGCCAGTCGCTAAACGGCTCCCGATGGACTGCAATGTAGTTGTAATGAACTGCTAAGGCCTTACCTGGGAATGGTGTTTAGTCCATTAAACATGCCTTGATCGTCATAATGTTTGCTGTGCTCCCTCCAGCACTGTCACGTGAACTAGTACACAAAGTCCCAATGCCCAGGAACACCAAGCCATAAAGTGTCATCAATAACAAAGACTAACTTCAGGGGGATCGTACCTTCCAAACCAGCAAAAGTTCTTCCCAACTTTCTTCATTCGGCACTAGCGTGTCCATACACCTTGGTTGACTGTTCAAGCCTTATATGCGTCTTGGAGACATGTAATGGTTATAGACTTTCGGCCCTCTCCTCGCTGTTCCTGGTTTATTGTCAAGAGCGTGGAAGAGTGTCTCCTTCTCCTGCCAAGTACGTGTTATAAATACAAGCCCTGTGTCATGGTCCCCACGCCACGGCTGATCAATACCGAATTCTGCCTCAACCATACGGATGCTTCTCTTGTGCCAGCTCTGGATGTCTGAAAGCTGCACTAGCGAGTCCAGAGAGATCGTCCTGATTCCTGCTGGAGGCGACGCTAACTGCTCTGTTCTCATTCGTCGGAGGAAGATCTGCGGCCGCAGTCTACCCATACGTCCGCCGTGCCTCGTCAAAAGATGGATCGGCTTCTCAGATCGCCATCAGCCAATCAGTACAACCTGGTTAACGAATCCGGCGTTAGGATGACATACTCCGTTCAATTAAAGAGAAACATAACTACTCATTTTTCTGGGTTACAATTTCGCTGATTGGGGAAACGGATCCATTTGAGTGGGATAGGAGGACATGCAATAAGCCATGTCAGCGACCAGACCAGCCGATTCAATTAGTCGCCTCTTGTGACAGGCAAGAAACAAGATAGAGCGGAACAGACAAGCAAAACATGAGTTGCATAACTGATGGACATACATATCTGTGAAAATAAAGAAGAATGAGACCTCAAGCATAGCTATAGCCACCCAGTGAGAGAGAGAGAGAGAGAGAGAGAGAGAGGGGGAGGTTAGAGAGGTTAGTTACTAGCTAGTCGTAGCTAGTTTAAAAATGCTTCAGCCCCATAGCTGCCACTATACATTCCCCGAGAGTGAGGGAACAAGAGAATAATACATATGTCATAACTACTGTATACGGCATACCGATCCATTTACTCTCGTTCTTCATCCGACCAGTGCCAGTGTGTGGATGATGTTACTCAAGTTACAGAAGGCATAATTCTCTTGATAAATGAAACGGGATGCGGAGAATAATTACGAAAGTAGCAGTTATCGTTATAAATATTGCTCACACTTCATTTCGCGTGACGGTTGTGTCTGTTTTGCCATATTTTTGCAAACGTGTTGTTGCGGAAATAATTGGACATTAACCATGGTGCTAGGTGACACTATAGTTATCTGTCTCGAGTGACCAACTAGGACCTCACATGTACATCTATCATTCACTAGGGACACATATAATCCTTTATTTGGCATTTTGAGTAGAACATTACAGGACATTGTGCGCCGTATTTTATATCAAATGCATGTTATCCGCGAGCTGATTTTTCTGTTTGACATAACGAGCGGGTATTTTATCAAACTTGATTTTACAGCAACAGCAATCATGATAATGATGATGATGATGATGATGATGATGATTGTCAAGCTGTTGATTTACGGTTCCAACTGCATCATGTCCTTGTGTTCATAAACACTAACAAACAGTAGTATCGTATACAGTCTGTGACGGTGTTTTTAACCATAGTCAAACAACATCACGGCGGGGAACACCAGAAATGGACTTCATACGTAGTACCCTTGTCGGGAATCGAACCCAGGACTTCTGCGTGACGAGCGAACAATTCAAGCACTAGTCTCTGCGTCAAGGTGATCCTATGAAGTGATGGCTCGCATAATGCACGCAAGCAATGGCCAGTCGGTATGGTCTAAGGAGGGAAGTGCATCGAATATTATCACTTTGAAAAGTCATACAAACACTCCCTTAATACGGTCTTACTCTACTTTCGTTTAGATTAAATAATCACGGAACATAAATTAAATGTTTTGGGTGCTTTAATTCATGTTTAAAGTGATTCACGGCTAGCTCTTACTCATGTAGACATAACAAGTTACAAGTAATGGAGATAGGTTTTTGGGTGCCTTATGAACTCTAGTGTTGAATAAAGTCGTGCTTGAAAACATGTATTATAATCGAAAATATTCAGCAGCAAAGTGACTCAGTCATTTGTGTAATTGGAACCGATGACATGCGTCAACCAAGGTTAGTGAGACTGATCACCCGATCCCGTTATTCGCCCCTTACGACAAGTAGGGGTCACCGAAGATCTCTTCAAAAGTGCAGCAGGAGGTTAACACTGATGGCTTAAATGGATATGTGCAGGAATCTCAAAGGCATTTCTGATTTTCGCAATGTCACGGCGGCGACCGCGACAAGCCTTCTGGCCTGTGATTATGTGGAAAAGCATATGTGAGCCATCCCAGTGACGTGCGAACTGTTGAAAGCAACTGACTCCTCTACAGTCCTTCAATTTTATTAATTATTCAAGCCTAACATGCAACAGTCTTCCTTTAGTACGAGTGTACCTTCTAGAACCGACGGTGAAAATAATCTGAAGAACAAAAGAATGTATACATCCTGGCTGATAGATCCTAAAGACGAACGATGGTTCATGGTCATGCTATTATATACCATACAAAACAAATAGGGGATACTCCATTTCGCGAGCATACCGCTAGCCAATGCCAATGAGAAAAGCAATATACGAGTATATCAATATATATCCCCATAATTTCTCTTCTTCATCTGTTTCCTCCTTGGTTTCATCATTTGCATTTCAAATTCATTATCTCCTACTTTTTTAATTAGCATAATATATAATTCGATGTGAGGGTGATTTTGTTTTTCAAGTTACGTTTGCAGTGTTTTTGGCGACTGCATGTTGCCTAATACCGTTTTGATAATGTTTGCAATTTTGGTCAGATATATTTTAGGGTCGAATACTTTCTTTTGCCTGGCATAACTTGGTGCTTTGGTGATTTTTCAGAAGAAAAAACGACCTTTTTGGCGTCAATATTGGCTGCAATTTAACAATTTGATTTCTCTATGGCTTATGGGATTGTTCTCGTTAGGTCTTAAGAATCGATCAGGAAACCCCAAATTGTATTAAATTGTATAGATTGTATTATTGCCACTCTTATTTGAATTCCTGAGGAGAGTTAACCAGTTTAACGCAGAGCAAAAGGCCAAGTGTTTCCCTTGACGGTTCAACATATATAATATTATACAGGTTCGATCAAACACGGGCTGCTCGGGCAACAGAAAGAGAGGAATGGTTAAGATGTTTGAACATTTTTTAAATCAAACAGTTTGATTTTTTTGTGTCTTTTCATGTCGACAGATATTGTTAAAGAACAATTATTCTCTTTATATAAGAGATAAAGGGCCGTTATGGCGAGTTTTCTTTTTATCTAGATAGGATTGAAACTACAAGGCAAAATCCTTGTAATAACGAGATAGAATTGGTTACAGAACGTCAACCAGTACTGTGGTAAACGTTGATGGTGCCGGTTCCGTTATCTCGCCTGGCAAGAACATGATTGTAATAGTCCCCGTGTCATGGTTGAAGGATGCTTACTGCGGCCTCAAACATGTTCTTTCACTGTGTGTCAGTTGACTGCTCGGTATCTTTGGATTGTCCAATGTATTCAGGCAGGAATACCACAACGAGGTACCCGACCATAGACTTACGTTTCATGCAGATTGTGCTGGTGGAGTCCGACCCTGCTTGTGGCACAGGACTTGTTTTACCTTGTATCAAAACACCTGGTGTCATCAACGATTTTCAATGATCCGTTCATACAATTGTCACTGCTATGTTGCCTTTTGTGCCTTGGTCGATCTCTGGCCATGAAGTTATTTTTTATACACAGTGCTATATTCTCATAAACCCATCAGGGGTGGTAGGGTAGCCTTATGGTTAAAGTGTCCGTTCGTCATCCCGAAGACCCGGGTTCGATTCCCCATATGGACACAATGTGTGAAGCCCATTTCTGGTGTGCCGCACCGCGATAGTCCTGGAATATTGCTAAAAGCGGCGTAAAACCATACTCACTCATTGTTCTCATTTCAAAACACTGATAGAAGATGAACTCCATGTCATTCGGGTATACCCTGCTTATAACGTTTTTTTCATATATTCCAGCCTATTATTGTTACCATCCAGATAGGATATTGCTGGAATAGTGCCATAAACCCACCAGAGACATTGAGAATTATTGCTTGTTTGAGATCATTCACGCAAGAAAAACTAAACTGAGGATTAACAGAAAGGGTGAGTCGTTTCACAATAACGTAAAACGTGTAGGTGTAAATAAGGCAAGAGGAGGGGGCGGAGGGGCAATCACAAGACTGTAACGAAAATATAGTGACAGGATCGATTTATCGAATCGCGGATCAGGTGGCAGTAATTTTACCATGCCTTAATTAACACATGTAGCACTCCATCATGGAGAGAGAGAGAGAGAGAGAGAGAGAGAGAGAGAGAGAGAGAGAGAGAGAGAGAGAGAGAGAGAGAGAGAGAGAGAGAGAGAGAATGATCGCGAATATATATATGTATAATTATATAGAAAGAAATATCTTGCAATATAAAACAATATATAGAATATATATAGAACCCTTATTTCTTCAAGATAAGGACAGATTACTGTCAATTCGACCATGCTGTATTCGATTCATTTTCTATCAGGAATCCTCTCTGTCATAATAAAACAATATTGAGAATGTCTTTCAGCAGAGCCAGAAATGTTTATTAGCAAAGGTTCATTCTCACAGCTGCCACTTTTTATGACATTCTCAGGGATACAATTCTATTATCTGGCCTCACCGTTCCCTGCGCACATCACTTATTGGAAGCATTGTGAATACACCCCGGCCTTTAGTCGACTTCTCACGATTAATACAATTTAGGTTTTTGCTTTACAATCACAAATATTAGCCAGTTAATACTAGGAGTTGAGCTTCTGGAAATAAATGAGTTGATTAAAATGATGTCATTGTTGATTGGAAATTCCACGTTGAGAATAGTGTCGACAGTTCACGAGAACGAGTTCTTCACTCCAGAAACCATACACCTTTTACTCAAGGGCCATGTTTGTGACAGAATATTTAGGTCTCCGTGTTGGCACGAATGCTCATTTGATCAAGCTCTGATCTGGTGCGTGGCTTTTTGTGTCTCGGAAAAGGTCACGTCAAGGGCATGTGAGCAATTTGAGCGCGTATCTGACTTTGTGTACGCGTCACTTTGATGTCGTAAAGAAACCTAATAAAGTGTTGGAAACAAAAGGATACTGTGCCGATATTGCTCTTCACTGGTGCGTGTGCCGTTGCGCTTTATTATCAACGGGACATGGGCCGTACCGCGTTTGATTATGCAGGGCTGCGGTCCCTAGTTTGGCCAGGATCTCTTGTGTTTGAATCTTAATTTCTTTCTGATAATTATTCCTGGTTTGTCTGCGTCACTTGTAATTTGACTCATTCTGCTCTTTTAGGCCCATGTCTGTCTGCCTTTTCACAAAGCGGCGTTGAATCATTTAGGTAGCCTAATGGTCAATGCGTTTGCTTGATATGTCGAAGGTCTGAGTTCCATTCCTCACATGGATACAATATGTGAAGCCCATTTGTGGTAATTCCGCCGTGGTCCTCCTGGAATATTGCTAAAAGCAGCGTAAAACTAAACTCACTCACTCACTATTCAGTTCCATTGATTGGCGTATGTTTCATCCGACCGGATCATATGGTCAGGCTCGCTGGAGATCCGGGTTAGAAGAGATCTTCAGTTACCCATGTTTGACGATCCGGGGTAGAATTGGTCTTCAGTTACCCATGTTTGACGATCCGGGGTAGAATTGGTCTTCAGTAACCCATGTTTGATGCCGGGGTAGAATTGGTCTTCAGTTACCCATGTTTGACGATCCGGGGTAGAATTGGTCTTCAGTTACCCATGTTTGACGATCCGGGGTAGAATTGGTCTTCAGTTACCCATGTTTGATGATCCGGGGTAGAATTGGTCTTCAGTAACCCATGTTTGACGATCCGGGGTAGAATTGGTCTTCAGTAACCCATGTTTGACGATCCGGGGTAGAATTGGTCTTCAGTAACCCATGTTTGACGATCCGGGGTTGATTGGTCTTCAGTAACCCATGTTTGACGTAAGAAGCGACTAACGGGATCGGGCACGCGTGATTAGGTTCGCTGTCTTGACGATGTGTTGTCCGTAACATACGGCACGTGGGACTGCTCTGATGAACGTAATGGAAATTTAGATATAATGTCGGATTACTCGGGTGTCGGATTAGACAAGGAGTTTGACAACGGTAATACCCTAAACAATGCCCTCTGTAATTAGTTTGCCTTGACAGCCGGTGTTAACCGAAATAGTTACTCACATCTTTTCAATTAATACTGACTAATGCGACGGCAAACAGGAACTTTTCTTTCGATACATTTGGTACCATTAAAAGTTTATTTCACATTCGACGGTCGTAATGCTGTAGTCAGCAGAGTATTTGTTGTCGAAATGACATCGCATATCGAACAAAAGCTGCATGTTATCTGTTGTCACACTGGTGTGTTACGTTTTACGTAAGACACCAAACCAATAGATAACAAAAAGATCTTGCGACAGGAGGTGGAAGAATGTTCATCTTATTGAAAGATGATCGATCGGGCCGTCGGTGTTTCGCGGCAATACTATATACCTCGTACACTAAATATAATAACACGTTCTGAAGTACAAATGACCATGGGTGTCTACAAGAACTATGCGGTTTATTGAAGAACGCAGGTAGCAAATATTGCTACCATCGACGAAGACGTTGCAGCGGCTTCTTCAATATCAGTTGTCATGGAGAAGGTGAAAAATGTCTAGTAATTACCTACATAGAAGCTTTTGACGAAAGGTACGCGTTCTTGGAACGGAAAATCAAACATTATTTGTTTTCGTGATGCGTTGTTCGCTCGTCTAGACATTGTGAAGACGTATATATACTTAGATGGCATTTGGGCGCTGTTATCCGACCACAGCAGGTAGTATATAATAACGTGATTAGGATCATATGGCCTATTGCATGATGAGTATAACAGACCGGGTTGATCCATAAAACACTTACCTGCCATGTCAACTCTTTGCTGCAATGAGCAACAGACAACCGAACACTTTTAAGCAAATACTTGCATGCATTACGTTCTATACATCCCCGAGTCTACCCCGTGACGCTGCGGGGTAGAATTGGTCTTCAGTAACCCATGCTTGTCGCATGATTCGACTAACGGGATCGGGTGGTCAGACTGGCTGACTTGGTCGACACATGTTATCGCATGCCAATGCTCATGCTGTTGATCATCAGATTGTCTGGTCCAGACTCGACTAGTTACAAACTGTAGCCATATAGCTGGAATACTGCGGCGTTAAACGCCTAACCAAACCAACTCGTAGCCTACAGGCTGCGTTTGAATCCAACACACAAGGCAGTACATTTCTGTTGGCATCCAAGCGATCAGGTATTCTCTGTTGATGAACATAGACGCAATTGGCTACAGTGCTCTCATCAAATATCTCCATCTGAGAGGCAAATGGACTTTCTGTAAACGTTAGAATACATTGCTGCACTCTTTGCTACTGTGTCAGAGGTGGGGTTCAAGAGAAGATGAGGGAGAGATGAACCGGCATCAGGAAGATGGTCACCTGTCACCACCAAGGAATATTTTGATAAAATACATATAAAGATTATGGAAAAACGACGCCGTACCACGCGGCATAACCAATAAAGAAGAAGTCTCTCAAGGGACAGTTGTGCATATTCTTATAGTTAAGAAAGGACTGCTCATGACCTACGTTTGGTATCATGACTTCTGAGTCCTGTCACAAACAGTCCATCCTCACCATCTGGAGAGAATTTACATCGTTCTGAAGCAGACCTAGCTGATTGTGTTGATAAATTGTGAACCACAGGGTGGTTTGGGTTCACCACTGTCAACCACAGACAAAATGAATGTCAGTTCTATGGAACATCTGACTGCTGCTTTGACTTGTCACACCAGAGACTTGTTTTCGATTTCCCACGTGGGTAAAATGTCTAAGGGCAATTTCTGGTACCCCTCGCCGTGAAACTGCTGGAAAATTGCTAAAAGAGGCGTAACCTAACCTCACCCACCATATTGACCAGATTTTGCATCTCTTCTCATTTGGGAGGAATGGTCTGTCTGCCAAGCACCAAAAGTCTGATGTAATTTCTGCTGTATTTTGATAGTGACAAACCGTGTCTTTTAAGAGGGAAGAAGCTCGAGATAGTTTTAGGAGATTCTGGGTTCTGATCGTGAGGAAATCTAGACTTTCTTTATTAAGGGTTTGAGCACTGCAGAAAATGGTGAGCGGAAGGTGGAACTTCACTGTGTAGACAGTGTGAGACATGATAGTACCACAACCACCAGCTGTGTTTAGGACCATATGTCCTCTCAGATTATATACCACAGAGACAAAACCACACGTCATGTTGCGAATATGTAATTTATTACTCTGTCAAGAGATAAAAATGTCTCAAAAGTAGGGTAATAACCTTCAGAAAACCTTTTTTAGGAATTTAAGGTTTTGTAAGACAAATTCATGTCCTTTTTTGTCAAATCAGTTTAGAAAAATGGAAAAGACATATATTGGATATTTTTTGGGTTGAAAATGACATAGAAGAAATCACATTTTTCGTGTAAGGTGGAATGGGCATGTCATGCCATACGTTAAGAAAACGACGTCACCTATTTTCACGGGAATGACAACTTAACGAAGTGTTTTTATATAAATAATTGCTCAATATGTGTGCAAATTACCCTGACTTGACTTCGCCCAATATTTATAAAACATTTCAGCTGACATTGTAAAGTAACCATCTTCATCATGCGCTACTTCATCCCAAATCAAGGATATGATTAGTAATGTGATGTCCTAAGCGTCAAGAGGTTGTGTAGCAGTTGAACCAGTAATCTTGTTAAGCGAGATATTTACGTTAAGGTTGGAAAATTCTGGTGTCATACGCTGTAGTGAAACGAAACGAGGCGAGGCGAGGCGAGGCGAGGCGAGGCGAGGCGAGGCGAGGTAACCCCGTTTTGCTATATTCCAGCAATATCACACCGTGCATAGTCTTCACTCTACGTGAAATCGAACCCCGGCCTTCGGCGTGACGAGCGGACGCTTTAGCCGCCATGCTACTCTATGCCCCTTTAACGTCAAATTGTGACGTTTATATAAACAAGTGCATGTCCGAGTGTGTGTTCCTGGCCTGCTGGCGCCGGTCCAGACAGCTGCCAGTTTCATAGTTAGAGCTAACGGAGATTCCATGCAGTGGTTCCATACACAACGTACGGTCTTCGAAACGACCACGACATGTTTTCTGTCACTAACGCGGCACATCAGGCAGGGTAACATCAAGTACCATATTACAACGGCCTCGTATAACGCGGGAGTGGATAGGGTGAGTGAGTCTGATTTTACGCTTTTACGCCGCTTTTAGTCGTAATCCCGCAATATCACGACAGGAGACACCAGAAATGGGCTGTACGCATTATACCAATGTGGAGAATCGAACCCGACCGTGACAGCGAACGCTTTAACCACTTTGCTACCCCAACGAGTGAATCTGAGAAGTTGCTTTATTCATTAGATTAGATAACATGACACCGTATATCATATATCATTATATAAAATATAAATCAACACCTTCTTTAAAGAAGTTCAGAAGTGACTGAGTGAGCAAAGCAATCCATTTACCTTTTGCCAAACCCATGGACATTTATCTTCCACTAAGAATGATAACTCAGGAGAGCGCTGCTGCGCTAAATGTAGTGCTAACTGACATCTATCACATTTGTGTTGCTCTCAGGTCAGTTTGTGACACATATATCCGAAAACAAAAAGACAAAAACAAAAAACAAACCCAAAGTAGCCTTGTTAGTGTAAAAGGCGACATGTTGCCATGCAGATTATGGATGTGTGTCTTCGCTGTGTCTTTTGAAAAGAGATGTATGCTATTGAACACGACTTTCACTTAGTCTCACATTAATGACAAATTTTAAAATTTATGGATAACAGCTTCATTTATTTCGCGTGTGCGACGTTTCGATACAGATTCTTGAACCATGGTTAATAATGTATTTCCCAACTTGCCTCTCGAGGACGTCAGTCAGACATTTCACAGAAACACTACATTGGTCGTAGTTGTTTTAACAGTGTTTGGAGTGTTGGAATGGGATTGAGCGGGTCAGTGAGTGGGTGGATCAGTGGGTATATGAGCGGAGGATACATGGATGGGTGTTTGGCTGTGTGGTTTGGTGGATAAGTTGTTGGATGAGTGAGTGATTGGGTGAGTGTGTGAGTGTGTGAGTGGATGAGTGGATTGGTGGTTGAGGGAAAGGGTGGGTGGATGAGAGGATAGATGAGTGGTAGAGTAGGTGGTTAAGTGGGTGAGTGGACTGGTGGTTGAGGGAATCGGTGGATGAGAGAGCATGCAGAGGATTAGTTGAGTGGGTGCGTGAGTGGGTTAGTGGGTTGGTGGTTGAAGAAATAGGTGGACGGGAAAGCGGTTAGATGTGAGGTTTAGTGGGTGAGTGAGTGGGTTAGTGTGTTGGTGGCTGAGAGAATAGGTAGATTAGTGAGTGGGTAGATGCGTGACTGAGTGGGTGGTTTAGTGGTAGTGGTTTGGTGGTTGAGGGAATCGGTGGATGGATGAGTGGGTAGATGAGTGATTGAGTGGGTTTGGTGAGTGGGTTAGTGGACTAGTGATTGACTGAATGAGCGTATCAGTGAGTGTGTGGCTGAGTTTGAGGATGGGTGAGTTACTGAGTTATTTAAGTAGGTGAATGTGTAAGTGAGTAATTGGATGGGTGGGTGGTGTGCGGAAGAGTGGATATCTTAGATGATGACCCGATAAGCGGTTGAGTGAGTGAGTAAATGCGTAAGTGCGCGTGTAGGGGTGATTGCAGTTTGAAAGCACAACGTTAATATGAAAACGTGATTTAAGATTGACAAAATTATAAATATTTTCAACCATCACACCATACTTATACCATGTTTATTTTACCTTGATGACAAACATTCATTCCAGGTGGACAATCACATCCATATCTGTCCTTCAACCATGCTACACGTACGATATTCCCCACAGAAAATATTTCGATTTTGCATATTCACTAGGAAGCGATGAACAGGATTTGGAGGCACTTAATGACGCAACATTCATAAAATATTTAATGAACCTCTCAGAACAAGCAGTCAAGTGCACTTCAATCAATAGAGATTTCACTGAGCGATGAGCTTTGCAGCTTCAGTACAGGTCACTTGATGGAGAACTCAATTTGAAGGCAGTTTTTTCAAGGTAGATCGTGCTAAAACTGAATCCATGTAAGGTTAAAAGTATATTTTAAATTGTTCAATATTTGAATTAGTTCGCAGTTTAGCATAAAAGTGATTGTGCCGATACTTCAGTTACACATGTGGCGGGAGGTTTATAGATATCAGGATGATAAAGAGTTGCAAGGAGGAAAAGTTGAGAGAGTTGTTGTGATGATAAATCACTGAATGTTATTAGCACAGGGATTTGGGGATCCAATGTATGTGTGTACGTACGTATGATGCATAAATCATTTATTTCCTCCAAAAAACATGAAGAATGTTACACGCTACAGCGATACGGCATGTTGATTATACAATGAATCAGCAAACAGTTAGTTGTGCAAATACTTTAGAGTGGCAGGCAGCAAAAAAATCAGACTGTAATAATATAACTCTCTCCCTCTCTTGCTCCCTCTCTCTCTTTCTCTCTGTGGTGTGTATGTGTGTATGTGTGTGTGTGTATGTGTGTGTGTGTGCGTATGTATCTAAGCAGGTATTACAGTGAAGTGTGCCAGAAACCTTTCACGTGATAATGAAGAGGTTACAATACCCTGTTCTACAAGACACCTGTCACAGACCCGTGGAATACTCCTAAGCAAACAGGAGATCAAAAGCAGAACAAAGAACGCGAAGCAAAATATTGACTGGAATATCAGTATGACCAGTAAACGTCTTTCTTATCTTGAAAGTTCCACGCAGATTTGCACAAATACTTTTCCCCAATACTGCGGTTCTGATTGTCTGGTACACTTTCAACCAGATATATATACCATGTTTTACACCCTAAACGTTTAAGCATGTAAACACATCCGCAGTATTGAATGCCATCTGTGAGACAAGTATTATCACAAAAGCAGCGGCAGTAAATAAATTTGATTTGGTGGAAACCCAAGCCGACTGATAAAGGTCGTGTTGCAGCTTGTACCTAATTTGTTTGTAAATGTCACACAGGGGAGTAGGCAAATCTTAGCGATTTATTGCCTAACTGTCTGACTGCAATATACAACGCATCAAGATGTTCTTACTCTAAGACGCTGGAAACGACAATTTAAAGGAGTTGAGATTCAAGTTTGCCTTCCAGTACCATATCTTGTGGATTCATGTCTGAGATGGCTTTCAAATAAAGAGCAGTCAACTCTCTTCTCGTGTTCAGCAATATTTCAGGAACATACTAGTATGTTATATTTGGGATTAAACATTCTCGGCGAGGTATAGATTCCAGTCCATTCTAATATGCATTGTGTATGTATTGATTTTGTCGTGGGAGTCGTGCCAATTAACGCTTGTCAGAGGTGTAAGGTTTTCCGGTTTTTTTCTGTAAGCCAAGTTGCTAAGTGGGCTAGATAGCTAACTTTACGCCTGGTGATTGGGAACCTGACTCTGAGAGTGTGGGTTCGATTCCCCGCATTCATACAATGTGTGAAGTCTTATTTTATCGCCCGCCGTAATATTGCTCAAAGCGAGGTGAAACCAAAATTCACTCACTCACTCCAAGAACAGTTTGAAGAATGATACATTTTCAATTCATTTATGAAATGTGTGTATCACAATTTCAAAAACAAATTTAGTTATATAGCTATAATTTTTATTTATATTGTATTCAAGTTTAAAATTGTTTCTTCACTTGAAATACTGGATGAGATCGCGCGATGTTCAGTTTAGTGCGTATAAATGCTGTCTTAAAATAATTACAAACAACACGTTTGGTCGTCATTTCAGAGTTAAAAATTGTATGTTTAAGACTGACCGCCTCTGTATGGCGTTGAACCACAAACGCATGCCCATCGGAATTGCTACACTCGCTCCAGTGCGATCCATATTGAATTTAACAGATAACAGGGGCCCTGACTTTCGCTACTGTCTGTGTAACCGCCGGGGATTGTAATATTTATATGCGTTGAGTAAGTTTGGTTTAACGCCATACTGACCAATAAGTTAAGTTGTCAGTTCACTTTGGGAAATGCCCAAGTGACACGGGTCGCAGGCGTTAGAGATTGTGGTGAAAATGTCCATCCATAGATACCTTTCCCACAGATCAAGAAACATAATGGGATTCAACTGTAGAGCGAAATTCGAGCATCTCTTGTTTAACTCTTGCGGTGTGCAGTTAAAGAGTAAATCTACTCCCTTTCTTGTCAACTTTGCAAATTTAAGACAAAGCAGACTTTGTGTGAGTTTGACCTCGCTTCTATTTTGGTCACAGAGTTTTACGAACTTGTACTCTTCAGTAAATGAGATATTTGTTAACCAGACATTTTAAATTTGCTGACTCGTGAAGGTCCGGGTTGGAGTGAGTGAGTGAGTTTAGTTTTACGCCACACTCCGAAATATTTCAGCTATATGGCGGCGGTCTGTAAATGATCGAGTTTGAACCAGACGATCCAGTGATCAACAACATGAACATCGATCTGCGCAATTGGGAACCGATGACATGTGTCGACCAAGTCAGCCAGCATGACCACCCGATCCCGTTAGTCGCCTCTTACGACAAGCATAGTGGCCTTTTATGTTGATCACTGAATTGTCTGGTCCAGACGCGAATATTTACATACCGCCGCCATAGAACTGGAATATTGTTGAGAACGGTGTAAGATTACTATGGCGGGGGCGTCAAAGGGACGTCACACATGGTACCCATGTACCCGGGATGATATAACGATTTAGGCTACCCCACGGTCCGTACAAATACTTAGACCTCATGGAAGCTTACTGGAGCCCTCCCTCTAAAACTGTTGTAGTCAGCAAATCTATAAACCTAGGCTGCCACTCCGCCCCAGTGATTTTCAAAATTCCCATGTTTCATCTCCCATGTTGACCAATCTACCCTGGCATATGTTATCGATAGTTTCTGTTGTGTCTTTCCTACATAACGTATAACGTTAATGTGCCGAGAGAATGAACAACCTTGGTTATCCACCGGAACAAATTACATCTGGTGTAGATCAATCGTCAAAGTGTTTTTTCGATACCGCCCATGACGTATTGAGTTTGACGCGGTAGGCCTTCTAAAAGTTTTATTGAGTATGCTTTGACTACATATTTGTATTTGAATTCTGGATGATTTATCAAAATAGTACCAATGTTACCAAATAGTACTTTTATCAGTTACACACGTTTAGATCCTGTAACATGTCCCTGATATAAGTTATACAGGTCCTACGTGTCAACTATATACACCCTACATATCAGGCATATATCCCATATATCAGCTATATACATTTGAGATATCCGTTACGTGTAAAACATGCCAGATATTAACTATATATCTCAGATATCAGCTATATACATCCCAGATATCAGCTTTATATAAAAAACATCAGATATGAAAATGTTTATCATTTCATGCTTGAATGTGTCCTATGTAATGAGCACAGACCTTTGTTAAATTGCATGTACATAATGATGATTCAAATTTAGATAAATTATTAAATAGGAGCAAGAACATATCATATACTCAAAACCATGCCATGTTTAAAGCAGTTCAGCAGTACATTTCAAATAGCAAGCGTTTTTCTTAAATGCTGTAAATATTTTCATATATGTAAATAACTGCCTATGTACATAGATCTGTACTATTTCTGTATTATATCTCTTTCTTTATCACAAGTATGTTGTTGTATATCATCCATCGTGTTGCAAATAATCGGGGGAGGTTTCCCTAAGTTGGATAACTTGTTCCTAATGCCTTTATAAAATGAATGAATGAATGAATAAATAAATAAATAAATAAATAAATAAATAAATAAATAAATAAATAAATAAATAAATAAATAAATAAATAAATAAATAAATAAATAAATAAATAAATAAATAAATAAATAAATAAATAAATAAAAGACATCAGTTACATACATCCCAGATATCAGTTATGCATCTCTGATATATGAACCACACTCACACCCACACCCACACCCACACCCACACCCACACCCACACCCACACACACACACACACACACACACACACACACACACCCACCTATATATATATATATATATATATATAGGTGTGTGTGTGTGTGTGGGTGTGGGTGTGGGTGTGGGTGTGGGTGTGATATAATATATATATATATATATAGGTGTGTGTGTGTGTGTGGGTGTGTGTGTGGGTGTGGGTGTGGGTGTGGGTGTGAGTGTGGTTCATATATATATAGGTATAATAGGTATAATATATATATAAACGCACACGGCATGAGGCACCGGACACGTATGGGATATCGGCAATGCACCCGGTCCGTTAAAACGTATATGAGTTTAAACAAATAAAGAGCTTCCGTATTATGTGAGGTGCGGCATTAGCATAGACTGAGGCTTGTTGTAGTTACAGAGAGTATGTCAGCAGATGGGCAGCGGGTAGGGAAGGGCTATTCTTGATCATCCTTGATTACAACTGGTCGGATTACAAGATAAGATAACTCTTAGAAGCAATGAACATCAAACGACTCAACCCGACAATCACCAGAGATCAAGGTTATAACATCCCTACAGCTTACGATCAACTAATTAAGGCTAATCAAGAATAACCCTTCCCCACCCTTTGTTCATCTGGCTTTAGTCATTTCTATATCACCAGTCTGAGTGGTTGTGTTGAGTTCACTGGGATCTTACGTCACGCCGGCATTATTTTAGCTATATGCGTTACATGCTGTACATCAACCTCTACAATTATAAACACAAATACCCTTCTTGCGTATATTTCCCATTGCGTCTAATGCTGTGTATCGCTTGCTTGATAACGGTGTTGTGATCTCCATGTTGCCACAAAAAAACATGTTGCCATAAAAAAAAATGTCTGTCCATAAAACTAGTCCTCCTTATCCTCCATATACATATTTCATATCAGTATACATGATTTTATCAAATGTCTGTTTAGTCGGTCCATTGTGCAGTTCCGAATATGTTACAAGCAAGTGTTAATCAATGTGATACGGTTGTGATTGTATGTTCTCGTAACAGGCAGCGTATCCTGCTCACCGGTGCAACAAAAATGCGGAACGCTGAGCAAAGGAAACAGGATTTACACATACTTTACATCATGCTTTAAGTTGTATTCCATTATAAGACATCATCCACGTTCGCTATCTGCCGTATTTTCAAGGTATGACATTCAAAGAACCATTGTGCAATCACAGCTTACTGGATCATGTGTCTGATAATACGGTTTTTATCCAGACAACCAGAATATTACTCCCCAAAATGTACACGCACGTATGTGATTACTTTACTTTCATCTGTCACCAAATCCGGAAATAGATCTTTGTTAAAACGTGTGTCTATTTCAGGCTGTGAGTAATCTCCTTCGCGTGCTAGATAATGTTTGACATGCGTTGTTTTGTATTTGTTAAGTGTGTACACGAAGGACATATCTGAAACCGAGGCCAATAAATCAGCTAGGTTGGTTGAAGCTCGTCCATCACTGGAACGAGCTGTCACGCTGATGAGCTAAATATCCATTCTCCAGCAGAGGAAATAATCACCAAAGGGAATACATGCTCGTAAATATTTCGGGAGAAATATATGGCTACATTGCAAAGAAAATACCATGTGTCTCATTTTTTAAAAAGATGCTATTCATTCTTCCCCACCTTCCCAGACTCATTTCTCCTTCTCATTTTCTCTCTCTTTCTCATAATCCCATGCTGCTATCACCTCCCTTTCCCCTCTATCTCAGCGCTCTCTCAACTTGTCTTCTCGAACCTTGTGAGGAAAGCATTCGCCCGTCACGCCAAAGGCCCAGGTTCGTTTCCCCACTTGCACACATCGTGCGAAGCCCATTTCTTTCGCTGTCGTATTTTTTTAAAGCGGTGTAAGAACACACTCACTCACTATTTTCTCTGTTATTCCGTCTCTCTATCCAACTCTTCTTCCTTCTACCTTCTCATTTTCCTATATTCATCTCTGTATTTCTAACTCTCTCTCTCACTCTTCCCTTTAACCTTTATACACAGATGCGCACATGCAAATCTATGCAGCCGAGCACGCGTGCCTAATAATATGTCACCCATTCGGCCAAGGCTTCCTGGTGTTCTCTTTCAAATTTTAAAGCAGCTTGGTTTGGATGCTTTAAATGTTTTGTTATTTAATTTGTTATTAGACATTTTGTCAGGCTTATGTCGTTGCAATACCCGTGATGGTTTGTGGTGTGGAAGAATATCGATCCATAAAGCGTTCGCAAAATTACGACCTGTCGTAACTCTGTAGTTTATCATAGACTTACGAATGTCGTAGCTCTGCAATCGTTTTGTGGCTCGGAAGTCCATTGAGCAAATATTCAACATGCTATCCTCGTCCAAAAACTAAAACTGATTCCCGGGGAGTGAAACTGCGCCTTAGACAGTACTCGTTCTTGGTATATCTCCATGCTTTCAAATTCTATCCTCATGCTGTTGATCACTGGATTGTCTGGTCCAGATTCGATTATTTACAGACCGCCGCCATATTGCTGGAATATTGCTAAGTGCAGCGTAAAACTAAACTCACTCACTCACGCATATTTCATCAAAGTTATATTTCCGGTCTCAAGTCTCTTTAAATATTGTTAATTCCGACGTTACCATCGGGAACAGTTCCATAGATATGTAGTGGGCGTTTCATAAGTATTAATTGCAAAACTCATTTCATATCTCATGGGAAAATATGTCTTGGTGATTCATGATCATGATTACAGTTCTGTGTAATCTGCTCAGGAAGACAATAATAACGTAGTTATTTAGATGCGAGCTTTATCAATTATATCAAAATTACGTCACAAAACACATTGCTTGTTTTTCGCAAAAAGGTTCAGTTTGTTTAATCATGAAAATGTAAATTGTTATTGGCAGATATTAATTAAAGTGGGGAAGATGCTTGGTATCTTTACATGTTTATAGAGGTTAAAAATTTGATTGATATAAAAACCGTTAAATACCTAAACCCTAACACGTGTGTTGCACGGAGGAAAGGGTTCTGTAGTTTATACGCTGGCTTACTAGTTGTCAAACAGTGTTGTATATGGTTATTGTACGCGTAGTACAAATGTTTGACTACTCTAGCCTTCCCTTTAGTCTTACATCAAAATGAATTCACAATTAATGGATAAAAATGTTTGACTACTCTCAGCCCTTGGTTTCTGGTTTACATTAAAGTGAATATGCAATTAATAACAAAAATGTTTGACTACTCCTAGCCCTTCCCCTTAGCCTTACATCAAAATGCAAACACAGTTAAAAGATAAAAATGTTTGACTACTCTCACCCCCTCCCCCTTCAATTTGCATGAAAGTGAATACACAGTTAATAGATACAAATGTTTGACTACTCTCAGCCCTTAGTTTTTAGCTTACAACAAAATGAATTCACACTTAATAGATACAGATGTTTGACTACTCTCAACCCTTCCTTTTTGGCTTACGCCAAAACGGATTCACAATGAATAGATACAAATATTTGACTACTCTCACCGCTTCCCCTTCGACTTACATAAAAGTGAATACACAGTTAACAAATACAAATATTTGACTACTCTGATCACTTCGTTTTGGCTTACATCAAAATGAATTCACAATTAATAGATACAAATGTGTGACTACTCTCAGCTCTTCGAATTCGTTTTTAGCTTACATCAAAATTAATTCACAATCAGCAGATAGTCATTGTATAGAAAACAGATTTCCTTGGCTACACAAAATAAACGTATCCCTGCAGGAGAATTTAACACTTATTCATAACAGAATAAATCACTCTAAGAAATTTAATAGAACATTAGATTCACCGTTTTCGTTCGTTGTAATCACATCATTTCAGTATAATTATTCACATATATTTCAAACTCAGTTCAAATAGTAAACATTATTCATAAATGACAACGATAACATTATTTCTTGTCACATATGGTTACAACACTGTATGTCCTTCCACTGTTCTGTGAATTCATAATTTAGAAATTATGTAAATGAGAACACAGAATTGACCTGGCAATGCATTTGTGATGGGTACACTCACACGGGACTGCTACTTCATAAAACCTTTACGAAAAGAAGCGTTTCCCAACTGCCTATACTGCAATCTGCAAATGTACCACTGCATTTTGTTATGTATTACAGTTATGGTAGTACAGCATAGAGCTCCAGAAGGATTTTGTGTGAAGTACAGAGGAAAACCACTGTCTTTCAGTTGATATTTTAGGGTGTAGCTATCAATATGTTCCTCCAGATCTAGGACAGACAGAAATTAGCAAGACAATATACGTGTATATATACCATAGCATTATTTTCATTCAAGCGTCACTTGGGGGCGGTGAGGTAGCCTAGGGGTTAAAGCGTTCACTCGTCACGCCGAAGACTCGGGTTCGATTCCCCACATGGGTAAAATGTGTGAGGTCCATTTTCTGGTGTCCCTCGCCGTGATATCGCTGGAATGTTGTTAAAAGCGGCGTAAACCCAAACTCACTCACTCACTCAAGCGTCACTTGGAATCTGACACAATGTTATAAGCCAAGAGGAGATGAAGACGCGTTTGAATGCGATGTACATTTTCTCTGACTCGTGTAAAGGGAGGGTGAGCGGACTGGTTAACATTGATGTATCAGTACACATTTTACTACTTTGTTATCTTGGAACGAAGGATGGATTTATGAATTATATAAATGAACATGAACGTGTATGAAAGTTCCAGATCCAATGTTTTCCCAAAGCATTCTGACATTCTTGGTATGGGATTCAATATAAAACTCTATTGTTACCGAAAATACATCAGAACAATTATATGTTTATATATTTCTTCCGAGTACAAAAATCCATATTGAACATCCTGATACCTGTTTCTACATTATAGGATGCATGTATTTCATTTTCATTGCATTGTACTTGGGTCTGTGGATTATGGGCATTTAAAATGTTCATATTCATATAATCAGAATGCTTTGTGAACGTGACGCAGTGTGCTTGTACATATTCTTACCATGGGACTTACTTGGGACAATAAAAGCATTAGAAATCACGTGCACGGTGGTGGTGGTGATCATGACGATGACGATGACGATGACGATGACGATGACGATGACGATGACGACGACGACGGCGATGTTGATGATGATGATGAAGATGAGTGATGACACAAGTTGTCACGTATGTGTGTGTGAATGTGTGAATCATCCCTCTTGCCGCGTTCAGTTAGGAATGATACCAGTTAGTCCACAAAACATGCTCGTAAAAGAGAACATGAAAAAGCCAAACAAGAAGCGGACTTTCGTTTATAAGCAGTTTCTTTGATTTTCATCTGTGTGGATAGATGAGGTGTAGGTACTCATTTATTCTGACCGTTGAAAAACAAAGGTCACTTCTTAAAAAAACCCACTAAGACGTTTTGTCCACGTGACTTTTCTTTGAGTAAACTGAAGAGGTAAAAAAAGAACCCCAAACGTAAAGAAAAAGCTGATCAACCAAACCAGAAGTAACATACTGAACCAAAGGGGATATTAACAATACTGCTTTTCAATTGCTCTGTCCAAATGTTGTTGATGATATTGCCAAGCATTTAGGAACTCCCATTCCCGCTTCTTTGGGTGTCTCAAAGCTGGGTGTTTCTTTCAGCCCCAGCAAATTGACCCCCGCAATAAAAATAATGTGACAAAGTTTAATTCATCAAGGACACGCTAAAATTCATGTTCTATAATCATTGTGCAATTTCGACTGTATCTTGAACATGTTCATGATTACTAAATAGTGATGATGGAACTAATGGCTCTCTCCATAAACACATGTTGAAGCCAGTAGTTAATGAACCCCTTCTTTCACACAAAAAACATAAATGATAAAGGAATTAAGTCGTAGGTGTTTAAGGAAAGGAAAATAATTTTGATAAGTTTATTATTTTTCTCAGGTCGGAGACTGAATTGCCTAACCTATGATTAAATCTACTTGTCCCTTATCTGAGGCACGCTACACGTACGGTACGAATATAGTTCATGATCCTTAACTGATTGTCTTCAGTGGTGGGTACCCGTGAAGATTTGGGTTAGAAATAATCATCAGCAGCCCCTGCTTGTCGTAAGAGGCACCTGACAGGATCGTAGGGTCAGGCTGGCTGACGTGGTTGACACGTATCATCGTATCCCTTATGTACTGCCAAGCATTGACAAAATGGAAGTTGAAATATTTCAAAATAAGACGTTGCAGCCTAACGTCTTAAATCAAATACTTCCAGCCGAGGTATTTGTGGAAGTCACCGAGTGTGCCTTGGTCAAAGCATGACATATCGTTGGAAACCTCCAAATGAGAATTCTTCATTTAGATGGTCTAGCACCAATGTATTGTATATGCAAATAACTAGTTTTTTCTGAAACCTCTTAAAAGGTATCTTGATCATTCCAGGATTCCTGACAACGGCGAACTGGGTCATCATTGCAGTTATACAGCCTTTTGAAGAAATGGCAAGTGTCTTGAACCGCACTGCCAAGATAAAGGTGTGGAACAGAAGATACTGATTGACTTGTTTCTGGAATTTCTCTGGGGACCAACACACTCCCAAGCAATCTGATAACTCACTGTCGCTGAACGAAATTGGGTCATTGATGTGACGGAGGGACAGAAATAACTTTTTCTGAAGTGTCCTGTCTTACAAACAAGCCTAGGCCTAGATTTTCGAAGTTCTCTTAGCGCTAAGATAGTCGTAAGTGCCACACCATAACATTAACTTACGACTATCTTAGCGCTAAGAGAGCTTCGAAAATGTAGGCCCAGGTGAACAACCATTCAGCCCACCACTAAGGCTCTCTTGAAAATAAAAACCCAACTATACAAAATCTTGATAGTTAATGCAATATTGATTTTCCACTAAACTAAGTATATTATTAACAAATAGATACTTTTCGTAAATTGTACGATCCCTGCGATGTCTTTTAATTAGTGATGATGCCATATGCTCCGATCACAAACACATGCGAAGGCAAGTGAATATTCATCTGAACAAACACGGCACGGCACGGCACGGCACGGCACGGCACGGCACGGCACGGCACGGCACGGCACGGAACGGCACGGCACGGCACGGCACGGCACGGCACGGCACGGCACGGCACGGCACGGCAAAACTATCTAAATAGGGAATGACATCGCGTGTTACTGTTGTTACTGATAAAGTTGGCATCCAGAACTGATGGAACAATTAGTGATGATGCACGCGCTGAGGACGTCCATCCCACCACTAACACATGCAAAGGAACGTCTGTTATTCAGCTGATGCACCATAACTAAACTGATCAAATAAATGAGTCGTAATGGACGACACATTACGTGAACAAAAACGGCAGTTCATCGCCCTGTACTTTATTTAAGTTACCCTAACAGTTTAATAAACGGTAAACCAGTTGTAAATGAATGACATCAAGTTCTATGGGAAAGACCTTCTACAATTTTCTGTTAATAAACTCATCATTGCGAAAGTGTAATCATATACGCTGTGGGAATGTTTTATGCAGTCTGGTTATAGCAGTAAATTAGATGATGAGTCTCATTAATGTTCTTCAAACACAATATCAGAGCAATGTTCTGAACGTATTTGTTTTTCATAGGAAATTAGTCATCAGTATAACAGTATAAATCCATACCAAGACTGACCCACATATCAAGAAGTACGTTCTCTGAGTGATAATGTTTAAGAATTTGACTTGCACTTACAAGAACAAATTGACTCAGATGAATTAATGTGGAAGATTTTGATTTTAAGGTATTGATTTACTTCCTTGAAGGTCGAGGTATCGGTGAATGAATGAGTTGGGTTTATAGCCATTATTTGCATCATTACAGCTATATATTATATATAGCTATATCACGGAGGGGAACAACAGAAATGGCCTTCACACATTGTACCACCAGGGGAATCGGTCAGTTAGACAGTTAGGTCGGCGAAAAAAACGATGCCTACAACCTTCGTTGTCACTTTTGTCTTTTAGAAATGGCAAATGACAAAAGTGAAAAAATGGTTCAGCATTGGGAATGTTCCCGGGTTCGAATAGCTCTTTGTTCTCGGTGTGATAAGTTCCTTATCATGCGCAGTTATATATCTGAAACGAATTGAACGCGGACCTTTCTGGAAGTCTGTCCTTAATATGCTTATTGTGCAAAGGCATGATTTGGCCATATAGATACTTATGTAAATTACATATAAAAAAAACACGCTGAAGACAATGAGCCTTTTGCTACTCTACCTTTGCATTTCTTCTTTAGATGTAGTAATGGATAAAACCTGTTGAAAAAAGGTCACTGAAGCAATAAGCCCAAAATATAGATATTTTCTTAAATACTACCTCATAACCATATGAAATTCAGGTTTGCACAAGATTTCGTGTTCTGGTCGTGATTTTCAAACATGTAGGACTTGCATCAAATAATTTTGTATATATATATAATCCTCAAAACCCAACTCACTCACCTACAAAATATGTTGAAAGAAGTAAGTATGGATAAGTGGACACGTACGACAGTGTCCTCTAGTTGTTCTTATTATCTATATGATCTAGAATCTATTATTTAAATTAGCACATAATTGCCTGATAGACGTTTACAAGTCTAACCTGACCAGCATGTTTATTCTGATCAGCAAGCTCAGGACATACATTTACGGTAAACGACCAGACCGTATTCAAAGACTGCATAATAATATATACGTCCACAGTCAAACATCATAATGCACTGACTCAAAACAGTGATTAGTCCAAGGCAATTACAAATCATAATCAGCCACTCTCGGACGGACGCTCGCATCTTCTCAACGGGTATCATTACAAAGTCCCAAGAGAGACTTCTACACGGACTGACCCATAGTGTACGACTCATAAACAAAGGCCGGGGATTAACCTGTTTCTTCAGCTTTGTGGGGAAATGGACTTTTGACCTGCATGTTAACATCAAACATCTACTGGATAATAGACAGACGATGGTGGCCACAATCTCATTTCGGCAATGATGTCAAGGCATTATACCAATTCATGTCATGGTCAATGGTCTCAACGCTAATGTGATGCTAATCTTGCCATGCTGTATATCAGGTCGCTGTTCTGTCTTGGATGTGACAAAATACTCACAAAACAGTTTGAAAAGTCACAATCGAACAGTGGAATTTCCTGCATCCGGATAAACCGTTCATCAGCACCAGCCTTTGGTGTTTGTATTTAGCAGCTGTTGAAGTACAATCGTGTCACCTCCTTCACCAGAGATTTGGAAGAGTGTCATCCGTCTCATGCACAGACCATCTTTCGGTGGCGTTTGGTGTGAAGTCGGATGGCGTGAAGGTCGCATCGCTATCAATCTCTTTATCATTAATGTAATTACGTTTCGGTGTAGAAGCTATCACTGTTAAGAAACAAGCATCACTCACATTAATCGTGACGCTGTATATCCATAAAACTCTCCTCTTTGTTCATGCATACAAGTTGTCTATCAAAGTTATAATATTCAAGACCTCAGTAAAAAAAACTCACACACATTTTAAAGTAAGAAGGTAATTCCGACTTTGGTATCGTTAACCAAAGTGATGTTCAATTCAGTCATCTGTTTATGTTCAAACTTCACACAGTGTGTGAAGTAATTTTGAAAAGTCACCCACCGGGGGGTCTATTTGATTAAATACGTTGATAGCCAATATCTTGTTTTAATAGCCCTGCAATATACATGTATTAATATCAAAGTGTAACGAAATGTCCAACTCTGTTAACACTTTTATATAGAGATGTCCGTGTCACAGGAAGTAATAAATGTCAAGAAACTTTCGTGGACGTACTTTAACAGCTTAACACATGACTTCACCATATCCATGTGTATTTAAATAAAGATCAAATTATTAGATACCAGCTTGCTAGTCTGGATAACCTTGTCAATATGTTACTGGACCGATTCACAATCAGCTGGCATCTCGCCAACGGGCTTTTCAAACGCTCACTGCACATACTTTTGTGTGTATTTGTGACTGTTGCCACACATTGAACAGGATACATGTTCACGAACGTCCTCTGTGGTTTATGAATACTTAGAACTCATTTCCTTTTGACAGATGTATCTTACGAGTAGGATATTTTTTTGCTTGCGCTGAATACGACAAAAAAGAATGAAGGCGATTAGTTGTACGCCGCTCTCAGCAGTAATCCAGCGCGATCTGTAAATAATCGAGTCTGGATCCGACAATCTAGTGATCAACAGCATAAGCATCGGCCTTCGCAACTGGAAACCGTCAGCGAGCCTGACCATACGACTCCGTTCGTCGTCTCGTACGACAAGCATTGGTAACTGAAGGCCAATATTTTAACCCGGATCCTCACGGGTAACGCCAAAAATAACTTGACCGTCGCGAAATCAGACCACAGAAAATAGCTGTATCAAACTGAATATTGCACAGGAATACACGCGGGGGTATAGGAAATCAATTATGTCCTTCACAACTGACATGTCTGTCCTGTGGGATGTTCTGTCTGAGATGCAACATGTTCCATGTGACCACTGCAGCTGGTAAACGGATTTAATGACCTGTGCAGCGGAAGGGCTATTTACAAAAGTTTGCTGACGCCATCTAATTGCATATATCAATTCCTATTTCGGTTTTATGCCTCTTTATATGCTGATAACGACGAGAATCTACTTTATCATTTCCGATTTTGATTTTATTTTCCGATTTTATAGCTATTTCTATGCAACCTGGTTACTGAACGTTGTATTAATCAGTCCTGAAAATTACAGCTGAAAGACATTCATATATACACATGGAAGAAAGTTTCACATCATCCTATATTGTTCACAGTATCAATATGTTACCATGAACTCAGAGCAAGGGGTTAACAAATGACAATAACTAATCAAATCTAATCATTAGTTTCTACACAGAGTCATAGAAGCGAACACGGCAAAAAATGTATTCATTTTGTAATGCTGATGACCTTGGTCGTATAACGTTAATGTGAGGTCATTTTCAACATTCTGACATACAACCCAAATTCAGTCACATAAGTGTCAATAACCGAGAACAATGTCAATATCTGGTGCAACCTCTGACTAATGTAATCACAACCCTGGCCCTCACTGACTGTATCAGACATTAAGTAATTTATTGCTTCCCATTCTTGCGTTGAATTCAGCTGCTACCACGTCTTGACTCTTGGCGTAAGGAACCACCAACGTCACCTTCACGATGATTCCAAACAATGTCTCGTTTTCTGAAGGATGTAATGGAACTAGAAGGAAGAAGTGAGCAGTGATTACATTCCCACACCATCAATGAACCAGTGTGACATGGTTGTAGCAGTCATGATTCAGGATCGAGAGAAAAACATTTCGTCCAGCTAGTGAACCCTTTCTCATGATGTCAAATTACGCCGTCGAGATTAACGCTAGGTTAGTCGGGATAACATTGGGCGTTTGATAGTCTGGCGATTTTACCCGACCGTTCTATTGGACAAGCGACGATGACAGATCTACTCTGTTTATTAACACGCTACTTGACTTGAACAGATGGAGTCTTGTGATTGTGAGAAGAACTGTATTTTCCCTTGGAGCTGTCACTCATGACAACTCGACCTGAATGGTTACGGTCCAAAAAGTCATTAGTTACCTGATCTGCGAGCATCTGTCAGTCTCATATTTGCTTTTCAACCGCAAAATCAACTCTTCCAGGCAGAAAACGTATTCTGAGACTTGACATTTGCTCAATGACGGTACATGTATTTCGATGAGGCTCACACCTTTGATCACACCTATAGTGTAAGGATCACGCCCATGGTGCACCGGAAGCATCAAATATTTATAGCAAAGATAATTATGATATGAAAAAGATGGCAATGCTGGGGATAAAAATCATAGGGGTTTTGATATCTCTTTCCATTTGTGTTGGACTTACTTGTGTACAGCAGCATCCCCGATGTTAAAATTTGGACATAATTATATCAACATAACATACTTTATCTAGTTACGTTCATTAGTCATTGTTAGTGTATTCACTATTAAATAATATATATAACATATACGGTCAACAGAACACGTTTAAGCTTCTAATAAGATGAACTAGATGTCATGAGTTGGTAAAGCTCAGTCAGAAACGAACAACAGTCGCCCTGCGCGTCTTTGCAGTCAAATGACTAATCACAGAAGTCACACATTAATTTGTTCACTTCTCATGATTGATTCAGTCAAATAAGAGCTTGTAACTCTGATAGAAGTCAGAGGAGATGAAGAAACGTTTGTCGGCGTCTGGCTGGGTAATGGCCTTTTGAAGAAAATATGGCGGCCATCTTGGATTTAAGTTTTTGACGTTTTCTCTTCTACAACGGGCAATTTATGCTGGTTTATCATTTGAATTATTGCACCTGTTATCTGCTACACTATCTGTGAGAACATACCTATATCCATTTTACACAGTCTACGTGTGAAGGTTGTATGATAACTGGACATTTAAGACGTATTCAAATAAAGGTTCCGTGACTATTTACATAATCATATGGAATGATCTCAACTAACAGCATAGGTTATTGACTCCGAGCAGTCATACGGGAAGATAAATTATAAGCTCTAGATCAACTGTGACAACGTCATAAACACTCGCAAAGACAAGACAAGTACAATCAAGTGTTCACTTGGACAGACATGTGGTAACTGAATAAGCAAGACATTATTTTGGCCATGACCTCTACATGTCTATTTTAAAACGTTTTGAACATTCACTACAAATGAAAATTGATTAAAACCTTCATAACACGGATGATACACCATGGTCAAATGCGACACGTATACATAACTGACACGCATGCTTATTCCGAAGATATTGGTATGTTAATATTACGACCATATTGTACTTACTGGCAATGAGGCAAATGCAATGTACAAAAGGTTACACTTGCATTTAATATTTGCATAAAACAATTCCTCGGGAGATGTCTAACCGTGCAACTGAATTATGATATGATATGACCTACATAAATAAAAAAATGTATGTCATGTACGTCGTGCTTAGTGTCAAATTCCCGTTTGTCTTTGTGCTATTTATTGGTCTTGTGGTAAAGAAATATGTTTGTATGAATAAGTATAACTTGTATGAATAACTTCCAATTTGTCTTGGGTCCCTGTGGAAGCGGAATAACACAATACCCAGAATGTGAGTGAGTGAGTGAGTTATAATTTAACGTCACATCGGCAATATTTCAGCCATATCGTGACGAGAATAAGCATGATTATACAGAACATGTAGATATTATAAAACCCGTCATCAAAGTACGGTAAAATAACTAGAGTATCACAATTCGAGTCTAAAACTAGCATATGAAGTTAAAACTACAACACAATTTGGACAATACATAATATAAAAGTAGGCTATAGATCACCAACAACTGAAGGTAGATCACCATACTAGGAACCAAGGGGACTTACGTTACTTTAGCAACCTGCATGGCCCCTAGCTGGATTTACATCATCCCCTCAGCTGCTGGCGATTGTAGGAAAATGTAGCCGAAATTTAAAATGACAAAAATACTACGTTTAAAATACTGGTAAGCTTAAATTTCACTTTGAAAGTTTCTGGACTTAAGCACCCTTTCAGGGGGACAATAATTTTACGCTGCTTTAACCCCCTTTGAGGGTACGGCCACTAACAATCGCAGTTGACAATTCACACTACCATGTTTAAGATATCAGCTTTCTATTTACAAAACATATTATTCAGAATTTATCTAATAATTCTATTTCCTTTAAAAATTCAATAATTAAATGATAATTAACATTAAAAAGATCCTTCATTGTTTTGACAGTAAAATATTTCTCCCTAGTGATGGCAAAATCAATACAGTCAAGCAGAATATGCTTGACCGTGATTGCTTCATCACAAGGGATACAAAACGGAGGATCCTCACCTTTAAGTAAATATTCGTGTGTATACCGCGTATGGCCAATACGACATCGTCGCATAACGACCTCCTCAAATCTGGACTGACATCCCAAGTAGGTATAACCAATATACGGTTTCATTTCATGCAATTTATTGATACCCACCTGGGTGTCCCACTTCTTTTGCATCAGATCACGGATGTAAGTTTTAATGTTTGCTTTGTAATCTGAGTATGGAATAAGGAGTGGTGTCACTGATTTATTAAGTGCTGCCTTAGCAGCAAAATCGGCCATTGTGTTCCCAGAAATGCCCACGTGGCTGGGCAACCAACAAAAGACGATGTCATATTGGCCAGTAGCAAGATCATTATATAACTCAATAATTTGTATTAAAAGTGGATGTTTACAAGATAGATTTTTAATAGCCTGAAGGCAAGAAAGAGAGTAAGAAAAGATTATATACTGTTTATGTGCAGGATGTCTTTGAATATATTTAAGAGCCGTTAGTATTGCGTTTGCTTCTGCTGTAAAAATAGAGGTATAATCAGGTATTCTAAAAGAGATTGTTCTGGATCCAATGACAGTAGCACAAGCTACTGCGCCACCATCCTTGGACCCATCTGTAAATAGGAATTTGTGTTTATTATATTTATGTTTTAATTGAATAAATTCTTGTTTATATTGTAATTCATTAGTTTCTGATTTTTTAAACTCTGTAAGTGTTAGGTCAACATGTGGCCTCACCAACTGCCAAGGAGGAGAGGAAAAAAGCCGAGAAGGAGAAATAGTCTCCAGCTCAATCCCAGCTGCAGAAATGAATGGTTTGATTCTTATCCCAAGAGGTGGAACAAGTGAAGTTCTTTTATTATACAATTCCTCATAAAGAGGATTAAATACGCAGTTATGGGCAGGATTGGATTCATTAGAATATAACTTTGTGATATACTGTAAAGATAATTTGACACGGCGAAGTTTTAAAGATGGCTCATCGGCCTCAACGTAGATACTGTCGATGGGAGATGTTCTGAAAGATCCAAGACAAAGTCTCAGACCTTGGTGATGAATCGAATCTAATAGTTTTAGGTTGCTTTTGCAGGCTCCACCATATACTATGGAGCCATAATCAAGTTTTGATCGGATAAGAGATCTGTATAAATGAAGGAGTGTAGTTTGATCCCCTCCCCACTTTGAATTGGACACAACTTTTAATAGATCTAATGCCTTCAGGCATTTAGTCTTCAGATACTTAATATGTGGTAAAAAAGTCAAATGTTTGTCGAAGATCAATCCCAGAAACTTGGCTTCCTTTACAACGTTAATTGGAGAGCCATCCAAGAACAGTTCGGGATCTTTATGAGTCTTATATTTCCGACAGAAATGTATGCATTTGGTCTTTATCTGTGAAAATTTGAAGCCATTCTCAAGTGACCATTTATGAATTTTATTTAAACACATCTGCAATTGCCTTTCGATGGTATGCATGTTTTTACCACAACATGAAACGTTAAAATCATCCACAAACAATGACCCATCTATTGAGTCATTTAATACTTTCGAGAGACTATTGATTTTTATACTAAACAAGGTAACAGACAAAATACTACCTTGTGGAACTCCCTGATCCTGATTATAATGTTCAGACAGGGTTGATCCAACGCGAACTTGAAATTGTCTGCCTGCTAAGAACTGGGATATAAAATTAGGCAAACGGCCTCTCAAACCAAAGTCATGTAAGTCTCTCAAAATACCATGTTTCCATGTTGTATCATAGGCCTTTTCCAGGTCGAAAAAGATTGACACAGCATGCTGGTTATTTACAATGGAATTTTTAACGAATGATTCTAGGCGAACCAAATGATCAATAGTGCTTCTATTTTTCCGAAAACCACACTGAATGTTAGAAATAAGATGATTGGATTCAAGAAACCATACTAATCTATCATTGACCATGCGTTCCATAGTTTTACAAACGCAGCTTGTTAAAGAAATTGGTCTATAGTTAGATGGATCTGTATTGTCTCGGCCAGGCTTAGGTATTGGTACAACAATGGCATGACGCCATTGACGCCATGGAGGAAAGTGTCCTGTAGTCCAAATATGATCAAAAATGTTCAAAAGTGTCTCAAGACAAGCATTGGGTAAATGTTTCAGGAGCTGGTAGTGGATATTATCTGCTCCAGTTGCCGTATCATGAGCTTGTGCCAAGGCAGAATTCAGCTCATGCAGTGAAAATACTTCATTATAGTCTTCACCATTTTCGGAATGAAAGTTGAGTTTCAACTTTTCTTGATGAGTTTTATATCTCTGAAACTTCGGATGATAATTTGATGAAGAAGAATGACTAGCTAAAGTTTCACCCAACTTGTTGGCAATGTCAATTTTGTCTGTTAACATATCATGTCCATCTTTAAGATGATGAACGCTAGAATTGCTACCCTTGCCCTTGATTCTCTGTATCATGTTCCACACCTTCGTCATTGGCGTACGTGAATTAATTTTTGACACAAAGGTCTTCCATGACTGACGTTTACTTTGTTTAAAAGTACGCCGAGCCTTGGCATTATTTATTTTTACATTATTTAAATTGTGAACTGTAGGATGTCGTCGAAAGTACTTCTCTGCCTTTTTCCTGCTCTTCCTTGCCTGTTTACAATCATCAGAAAACCATGGTTTGCGGCAATGAGGTTTAGCAGAGGACTTGGGAACAGTTTCATCAGCGATATCATTCAGTGTATCCGAGAACAACTGAATAGGATCAGGAACATTTACAAAAAATTCAGATTTCAAGATTTCTGTACAAAGTGTTTGAAATAAAGGCCAGTTGGCCTTATTAAAGTTCCACCTTGTTGCAGGTATGTCATCAGTCGGATTTAAAGCGGAGAGAATTGTCGGAAAATGGTCACTACCACAAAGGTCATCATGGACCGACCATTGAAACTCGTTATAAATATTTGGATCAAGTTGAGAATACGTCCCAGTTCCAGGATGTAAATATGTGGCTGATCCATCATTAAACAGGCATAGATTATTGTTAGAAAGGAAGTCTTCAATGACTTTGCCTTTATTATTAATATTAGTACTTCCCCACAAAGGATTATGTCCGTTCAGATCACCCATAATTATAGAGGGTTTGGGAAGTTGGTCAAATAGATTCTGAAGATCGGACTGCTGAAGATCTGAAGAAGGGGAAATATACAAAGAGCAAAGCGTAAAGGTTATCTGAAGAGTAAGACGGACGGCAACAGCCTGAAGATTGGTTTTAAGAGGAACTGGACTATGAATTACACCCTGCCTCACGAGTATAGAAGCACCACCCGTGGCTTTTCCATCGGGAGGGGAGAATGCATGAAAAGAATTGTACCGACGCAATTCAAATCGATCTGTACTTTTCAAGTACGTCTCCTGCAGACTAAAAGCTGATGGTGTAAAATCTTGTGATAATAACTGTAATTCATTAAAATTGTTCCTGAGGCCTCTGCAATTCCATTGTATTAATTCCATAAAAACTGCTTAGGGCGCTTCAACTGGAGATCGTGAGCGCGTGGCAACGCTACCCCTACACCCTGTTTGTGACGGAGTTATGTCCATGTCAAGCGGTTCAAACAGATTTTGAACCGCCACAGAAGGTGTTAAATGAGAAGACTCTTCTAAATGCTGAAGGGCTCTGGTCTTTCTTCTCAACTTTTTCTTTTCTTTATTTGTGAGTTTCTCAACGCTCTGAATATCTTGAGTAAAATTAAAATCAGATATTTGTCCTGGCTGACTGTACTCAGTTTGTGAAGCTGATGATCGCTGACAATCTTGTGATGAGTGAGTGGCGTCATCTAAGGTTATTTGAGAATCCTTTATCCAAGATATTTCAGTCTGACAAGATGTTGAAACGAGGGTAGCTTTTTTGACAGAAGAAGGAACAGGAGAAGACACTGTGGCAGAATAGGTAGGAACTGTTGCTGGTTTTGATTGAGCCTGAATCAGTTTCTTTGCTTCGAAGTATGAGATATTATTATTGCACTTCAGTTTCATGATTTTGTTCTCATACTCATATTTTGGACACGTTTTCGATGATGCCATATGCTCACCATTGCAATTGGCACACTTTATCTCATTTGTACATTCAGTGCCTTCATGGTTTCCACTACAGCGTGAGCATACTGATTTACCTGTGCAAGATCTTGCACCATGTCCAAACTTTTGACACTTGTAACACCGGAGTGGATTTGGTACATATACCTCCACTCCAATATTACAATACCCAGCCTTTATGAATTTTGGAAGAGTTGTCAGACCAAACGTGAAAAGATAGGTATTTGTTTTGACTAAAGTTGATTCATGTTTTCTGCTGAAACGTTTAACAGAAGTAACTCCCTGATCTTTCAGTTCTGCAACAATCTCATCTTCTGTCATATCGTACAAACAACGTGCCCTGTCTCTAACAATACCTCTACAGCTGTTGAGAGTTTTGTGAACAGAAACAACAACCTGGCTGTTTACAAACTGCTTTACTCCCAGCAGATTGACAGATTGTTGCCTACGTAAACATTCAATCAAAAGAGAACCATTTCGTAAACGTGTGACGTTTTTTACCTCTCCACAGATACCTTGGATGCCCTTGGAGACGGCAAAAGGATTGGTATTTAAAGGATGGCCATCAGAACTTTCAATGACCAAAAACCTTGGCCAGGAATCATGTGTGAAAGTAGATATCTCTTCATCGGATGAAGAAGACATATGACGACGTTTGCCCGTTTTAGATGAACCAGAATGAGCATTTTTAGCCATGGTGTATTAGTGTAATTCAACAACCCTGCCCCCCACCCACCATGGAGTGTCAACAAGGACGGTACCGCAGTGGAAACCAGACTGCAACACCAGGGTTACAGGGATGTCATACTCCAGAAAATACAGACTTGAAAAGCCATGGTAACTTAAAAAATAAGTGTCAGACTGGTTCGGCCCATGACACTGTTCCTAAGAACACGGAATTCAGAGGTCTATATAACCAGATTGACCCATGAGCCACCGCCTGCTGGCATAGGACTCTAGGTAAGTAAATGTATCAATAATTTGTACACTAGATTTTAAAGTGACCAATACCCGAAAAATGTAAGTGCAAAATGTAAGCAATTTCTATGCACAGGGCATGGCGTGACCAGCCGATTGATTGAATCGGGCCCATTCAACCTCCCGTCTAGGTGAAGTCAGGGCCAAAGTGGTGTGTTGAGCAATAGGAACACGGTCACAGGCCCCTGTTACCCTCAACCACCAGGATCCCTTCCTCCACCGACACAGGGCCGCAACCCACGGCAAACGGGTTGGTGCACCAAATATCCCCCCGGGTCCACTACGGGGGTGTCGGCGAGCTCTTGGCGTTACCCAGCACCCACCACGAGGAGGTGGCTCGCCACGGGTGCCCCCAGAATGTGAAATACCTGGTATTAACATATTTGTGCACAAAATACGGATGGCTCTGCTGGGGGTATAACAAGATATGCTTTCCTTTATTATAACTACCCGAAGCCGTGAAGATCCCGGTTAGAATTGATCTTCAGTACCCCAGGCTTGTCGTAAGAGGCGACTAACAGGATCGGTTGGTCATGTTCGCTGACTTGGTTGACACGTGTCATCGGTTTCCAATTGCGCAGATCAATGCTCGTGCTGTTGATCATCAGATTGTCTAGTTTCGGTTATTTCCAGACCGCCACCGTATAGCTGGAGTGCCGCGTAAAAGCTAACCTCACTCACTCACTAAAAATACCCGTTGTCATAGATGATTTTCCGCGATGCATTCTTACAGTTTTAACAGACATTTTGCTCTTTCATTCTGTACTCTCTCATAATAAATTATTGAATAGGTCTCCATGGTAACCAAATCCTTTCGATCTTATCGAAGTGGAATCATCCTTATCGTGAAAACAGTGCATCAACGAATTACAAAAATGTGTTTTCCAGTCACAAGCTGTTAGTTTTATTCAACACAGGACAATCATTACTTAGAACACGTTCTAATCTTACATTATCATCGCCACAATCGTACAGGACCTCAGCCACGGGAACAGCATTTATTGACCACACCTATTAGCCCGGTACAGATGTTGATGTCAGAGGCTTCACGCGTTCGGTGTACAATGCACAAGAGGCCGAAAGGGACCCACTCTGGAGGTGTTTGACAACAAAAGATTCACATCAATCCTCTCGATTAGTTTTGTGTGTAAATCGTGCTTTTGATCCTCATGTGCTTCGTTCCAGGGGAGGGATTGAAAGACGGTAATAGTTCCCTGAAAGCCACTACTCTGATGAATGTTCGATGCCAAGGCTATAGGAGGTCAATGACAAAGAGTTGTATCGACTGCCTCGTCTTATTGTGTTTGCCATTAAGCCATGGTGTATGCTCCACATCTTAACCTATTAGTGACCCGATTCCTGGAAATGGGTCTTCCTTGGATTTGGACAAAGAAGTCCGCGCTTACCACAGAAAAAGTGTCTGTATGAAACAACCTTTGGTGTAGAAGAGTTCATGGTCTTTCATTACTTACCAGATATGAATGAAAAATATTTGTACCAGCTTAGAAGTTGCTTGCCCAAGATGGCCGGTCTTTTGGTAAGATTCTGTAATAGTTTTGGTATGTGAAGGGATTGGGTGGGGTGGGGTGGGGACAGTTCAAAATATGAAGCCAACGTGACCAAACCATCTCCGACACCAATGTCTAGTTTGACTGTTTTTTGTACCTCTGTCGCCGCTTATCGCCGCACTCAGCAATAATCCAGCTGTATGGCGGTGGTTAGTTTGATTTGTACTATGCGTTCCCCCACGTATTTGCATAGTAAATACTTGCCTTGCATTTTCATGTGTTTGTACATGCCCCGCCGATAAGTGTTGACGCACATGTATAGTCTCGCTTTTCTGTTATATGTATTCACCTTACCAGGCTCCCATAATCATATTATACACTTAAATTGTTAATGTGATTATTTTCGAGGATATGTTCATGAAATGTTCTCCGTGTCTTCAGGGAAAATACGCTTTCAGATATTCATGATCCGGAATTATTATGCTAGTGAATTTGTATACAATCCCCACTTTTAGTGCACCATTAACAATTCTTAGGTTTCCTCAAAAGACGGATCCTCCTTCATGAATACACTGAAAAGGATATATTTGCCCTCTGGGAAATAACGTATTGAAAGTCAGACAGAGGCGATTGTACCAGCAAAAGTATTGAACATATCCATGTAGTTCCGCTGTGGGCCTGTCATGCTAAACTGTGAACAATGTCAGTCGATCATCGCGGCCGGTCCGACTTTTTATGGACACAATGCCATTACACCGAGACTGCTGAAGTGTGATCGCCTCCATTGGGACAGGCTCTGTCAATATTTAATCTGTAGCCATTAACGTTATTTTCGGGTCATGGGCCATGTGACATGTATATGTAAACATATATCGCTATCAACACGGCATTCTACTTAATGAGTGCATTAGATGTGATGTAAATTTGTGGACTTATCGTATTGGAAGGTATGTTGCGTGGTTTTATTGCTGTAAATGCCGCCATTCTGTTCCCATGGGGATCAAGTAGATGTCATCAACTGATAGGAATCTGAGGCACAGTTTGAGATACGTTTGACATACGTTGACAGGCTGCCATACCTTTTCACTGCAGTTGAGTGAGTGAGTGAGTCTTGTTTTACGCCGCAATATTCAAACTATATGGCGGCGGTCTGGAAATAATCGAGTCTGGACCAGACAATTCAGTGATCAACAACATGAGCATCGATCTGCGCAATTGAGAACCGATGACATGTGTCAACCGAGTCAGCGAACCTGACCACCCGATCCCGTTAGTCGCCTCTTACGACAAGCATAGTCGCTTTTTATGGCAAGCATGGGTTGCTGAAGACCTATTCTACCCGGGACCTTCACAGGTCGCACTGCAGCTGCGCACTGACCTGCTCACTTCTCCGTTATCACACAATGTCCTTGCTACATGTGATATTAATATACTCGCACGCAACAACGCAAATCGAGTATGAAGTATACATGTATGCAATTTTCAACAGTAAATACAAGAAATACCAACAGAGTAAGACAGACAAAAAGTGAGTGAAGACATTCATTGGCTGCAAAGACCGTTTTCGAAAGGTAAAGAGGTTACGCAATGTTCTGGTCAGTAGCCAATATGTCAGTCAATACCTAGCGTGACCCTGGTCCCTCTCAATTTGTGATTAGCGTGGCATTGTTGAACAAGGAGTGAAAAGCCCAATTTTTGTGCACATTCCTAAACCCACAAATGTGACAATTCGTACATGTTCGATTTTACGAGAAATGTTTGCTGATACATCTTCACTGATACGGTGCGTTTTTGATGATTCCCCATTTTAATGTGTTCTTACTAAGGCCTTCCAAAACAAAAAGAAATTATTGGTAACACTATCACCAAATGCCAAATACTCACATCACGGCGGGGACATCAGAGATACCTGCTCTACACAGTGCAACCATGTGGAGAATAGAACCCGGGTCTTAAGCACGACGAGTAAACGCTGTAAGCACGCTGCTGCCCCACCGCCCCGATCACGGAGCCTAAGTAGAAAATGGATTCCAAAATCAGATATGAGCTGGCTCCGAGGAAGCTATCCTCTGGATGGTGTTCGCCAGGCAAGTTAAAACAAATACCTTCTTGACCATCTTCTGATATGATTGCCGGGGACCGGAACCATTGAATCCCCGGTATTCAGGCAAACGCTTGACCGCTACACCACACACAGGGGTGGTCAACATATTTTTTTCTAAAGCGAGACTGGTTCAAAATCAATTATTTACAGAATGCTGCCATGTATTGCTGAGTGCGGCGTAAAAGGAAACTCACTCGTTCACTCTATTACTATACATGTACCAGTATCCAATCAAACACCACCATGTCCAATTAGACATGGAGGATATGGAAAGGACAAAAAACAAAAATAAAAAACACCGATCAGAGACATGCTGCTTCGAATTAACTGATCTTGATGAGGTTTGAAACAGAACACCGTCAAATCACACCAACTACGAAGCGCATTGACTTCACCCTTGAAAATCACGTAGTTTCAGTGATCCTGTTAATCACCATTTAGTCGCCGTCACTCAGAAATAAAGACCAGTTAGGCTAGCATCGTAATGGAAATACAGGCAAGTGAGGTTCTTCGTGGCAGTCATTCTCTCTCTGACAAGACAGAGTACCAATTTGTCTGCATGTATGAGAAGTTGCAGAGAGGAGGGTGTGCGGAGCGCTGAGGTTGGTGAAGTCGCGGTGATGCGGCTGTCAGGTACACCAACGATGTCATGGTGGAAGGCGACAGCAGGGTGCCTGCACTGGATTGCATCCATTAACGTCTCAGACACTTGTAACGTGGAGGTAACGACCTTTAGATTTGTCAGAACTGAGGGCACCGAGGTCTGAATGTGTCGGTCGTTTAGCCTCGTTTGTTCGGCATATGTTCTTCGTGGAATTTTGCTTGAACAAATCTTATCAATGTTGGAGGTAAATGAGACAAAACCTTTCTATACTCGCAAGGATGCAGTGGCGACATCAGTATTTGCCTGTAAAAGCGCTGTGAAAGAGTGAAGATAACAGGTGTTATAGCTCCACCCCGTGCACTCGTCACAAACACATGTTAAGGCAAGTCAATTGTTTATGATTATGTGGAATAGCAATGGCAAGGAACATAAACAGGATATGTTTGGGTAACTAATTACCATATTTGGGATTACAGGTTTTGGGCGAATTTTGAAAAAACCCCAATAAACACACATGGTGAGTTTGTACCACTCACCCACAGAGGTATCGATGTTTGGTCATACGTTCAACTACAAGAAGCAACTGATCGACAAACCTTTCAAAGCCATATAAAACATGAGTCTCATGCATTGAAGGATAATTGAAACGACATACAAAATTGGTTGATGTCTCGGTCCCTGTCGACTTCTTTATATTTATCAATTTTCTATACTGACGGATGTGTCGAACACTCGGCTGATTCGAACTTTTCGCTTGGTCCCCACGAGTTCATCACAGCGGTGTGAGACTGTACATTGACAACACCATTTAACCTTTCACACCTTATGGTATCTGTTTCGAGAGATAATTGAGATAGATTGTTCTCTGGCGTTGACAGTGTGATTAACTGGGGGCATGGGGTGGGTGAGTGGATGACTCGTCACATCTTATCTGAGGTGTATCATGTTCCCAGTGAGAAGGTATGTAGTAATTAACTGGACAGTGTGCTAGGAACCAGGAATAATACTGACTGGGGCGTTAAACAAACAAACACACACGCACACGAAAGCAGTCACATAAACACAAACACAAGCAGAAGTACGCACGCACACACGCACGACCATGATCCTTGTCCATTCGCAATGATGCTAAGGTGTATATAAATATGGGGCACTGGGGTAACCTTATGACTAAAACGTCGAACACCTGGGTTCGATTCTCTAGATGGGCGCTGTTGTGTGGAACCCATTTCTGGTGTCTCCAGCAGTGATATTGCTGGATAATGGTAAAAGCGACGCAATCTACGTAAAACCCGACTGTTTGCCTGCCTGTCATACGGTAAAGCTTTATGTGGATTCAGGATATATTTCAAACAAACAAATGTGAATTAGTTCATTGACAGTTCATTGACAGAGTTGATGTGCATACTTTAAACAGGCGTACCTGTAACGACGAAATGAGGAGAAACGTGGATTTCAAGACTATTCCCCTCTCCAGGTTTCTAGTTGTTATGATGCACATTCTGAGGACAAACGCGTACTTAGGCCTGTTTATGAACCACGTGTGTGAGACAGGCATTTCCAGAAAGCCCCGAGGGATCACAGTGTTATTTCCGGGCCTTTCCACGAACACATTATGATGGAGAACAACCAGACTGGCATTCTTGACTCACAGCGAGTGCCAATACCGGTAGCGGATGAACTGACATATCCTTGTGTTGTGTAAGCTTCCTATATTACGCTTGGCATCGGGAAAATAACAGTTATGGAATCTTGGTCATTCACTTTATGAATAATATGACTGGGTTCTGTCGTTTATACAAGCCATTAATCATTCCTTAGATGACAGTCCGATCTGTCTTGAAGAAGCCGATATCACATATAATATCGATCAGACAAGTGATAATGAGATTTGTGAAGTATAAAATCACACCTCGACCACGATTATTATGCGGAGGAGAGTGGAAGAATTTTATCAAGGATGAAGGTTACTGCAACGATTGTAATGTCCTTGTGAAATAGGATACAAAGCTAAAAATGCTGAAATGTCCTTACCAAGTTGACTATCCTAGGTTAAATGCAAGGACACGCTTATATTGTCGGATAGCATAGGCTATAGGTTTATGTGCTATGCAAACAGTATCTCGGTACTTGCCTACAGAAATATTCTGTCACGAACAAGCCACCTGTTTTGCTTCTTGTGTAACGCCATACTAGCAATATTCAAGCTATATGTTAATGATCGAGTCTGGACCACACAATCTAATGATCAACAGCATGAACATCGTTTTCGCAATTGGGATACGTGTGTCAACCAAGTCAGTGATCCTGACCCTATATGTCGCCCTTCTATGACAAGCATGGGTTTGCTGAAAACCAGCTCTAACCCGAATCATTACGCGTGGAACTAGTCACTGAAGCATTTCCAAACTGCGTGACCCAGATTCAGTAGAAGAGATTAAACCCTCTTGTGACAGGTCGACACGTAGTTCTACAGTTCGACATTAAACGATCCTTGAAAATATGGTTTAAAATTGATCTTCAACAGTCAATGCTTCTCGTGGGGGTGCATAACAAGGTCGGATGGTTAGGTTCGCTGACTTGGTTGACACATACCATCATATCCCAGTTGAGTAGATCGATGTCCATGCTGTTGATCACTGGGTTGTCTGGTCCAGACTCCATTATTCAAAACAATGTTAATTATATGTGAATTATAATGTTTTTTCAGACTGAAAAAATAAAGCGACGCTTATGCGAATCTGAAGTTTAACTTCAATTTCAGATGTAACGGTGATCTTGCATAGTTCAACAATGGTTCAATCGCCATTTCACTTCCATCGCGTTGCTCAACAGGAAATAAACGCAACTAGTATAACCGAGTTATCGGTTTCATTTTCAGATTTCTGCATAAAGACTGAGAGTGACAAAAAATGTCCACAAGTCTTAAGCTTTCTAAACGGCAACTTTTCGTTTAGGTTGATCAATATTTCAGCAGCTCTGGCATTTAGATGCCATATTTAAGGACTTTTGGGGTGCAATCGAGCATGGAATATCTGCAAAATTATCAAAAAGCTTCATACAGTTCCTACTTTGAGTTTTTTTATGTGGACTGTACGATTCAATGCTTCGGGAGAGGTGTGTGGGACATTTCCAACATTAGACACATCAGTGATCAAAATGGCATTCGAGACGCAATTCCTTAATCTGACTTGTCCCCATACTTGCAGTCAGAGGCGACTAACGGGATCGGGTTGGCAGGCTCGCGTGCTGACTTTTTTGTGACGTGTCATCGTATCCTAGTAGCGTATATCGACGTTCATGCTGTTGATCACTGCGTTGTCTGATTCAGACTCGATTAGCTGAACTGTTGTCTAGTGCGGCGTAAAACTAAATTCAGTCACTCAGTTAAACAAGTTAAATACCTGTTATGGTCACGTTATTATAGTAATTCACAATGCTAACGATATATTGACTCGTGAACATACATTTCACTCGGTTTTACAGGTGATTTTGCTATAAATATAGAAAATGTTTTCGTCACTTTTACCGAGAGTCTGCTATGTTACCAGAACAGAAATGGTACTCAGAACTGCCGAAGCATTACTGCCTTTTAAGTTAATACACCACAATTTGCGTGCATCTTTTGAATAGGTCAATAATCATACTTCATGAAGTTCTTGAAAGCAATTTAGATTTTGGACGAACATGAATACATGACATGTAATGCATGCACATATTCTCTCTTTTTTCCTGAGAAAAATATATATCATTGTATATCTCCGGAGGTAACACATATATATCACAGTATACCATGTGCTTTATTGTACATACTCTCAAATGCATCAAGTGACGATTCAGCAACGATTTGTGTTTGATTACCCTTGATTATCCGAGTGACCGATCTGTGTGTCTAAAAAGCAAGGCTAACAGGATCTGTGTAGTGGTGAAAGCTATAAACTCACAGTAACAACCATATATCATTTTTCATCGACTTGTCCAGAAATTACTAACACTCTGAAGCTGCGCTGTTAATGTGCATGACGAATGTGATGAGACCAGTTCTTTGTATTGCCAATGAAAATACGTTATTTAGTTGCAGTGTAGAAGCGGCTGAAACGGTTCATTGCCTTGCCTGCAGAAATGCGTTAATTTTGCAGTTTGGAAGCGACCTAAACAGCAAAGCATATGGGAAAACATTATTCATTTGTAAGCTAGAATCTGTTAAAAACATGTATGCATGGTCCAGTGACTAACGCTATCATTTTGCATTTGTCCAATGCAAACAGTTCAATGGATAGCATACAAAAATCTATTTATTTGCTAAATAGATCGGCTTGAAATTGTTCTACAGTACCTTGGGACAAAAATGATTAATTTGCATGGTAGATGCGAATGAAACATTCATGTGTGTGGCTTACAGAAATATGTTGTTTAAGTGCATGACAAAAGGGACATATTTCTATGCGTAAAGAAAATACGCTATGAATACTTATATCATGGACATACAACTTTAATATCAACATTTTCAGCGTTTCTACGGATTCTTTGTGATTTGTATAAAGAACGCGCCAAGAGGTTCCCAACAAGTGCAATATAAATGCTTATAGGTACGACAATGATTCACACCAAATAAGACAAACCCGCTAGATATGTCCGTTCTTCTCCGGATCCGGGGTGATCACCGGATTCTCCCCTTCCCCCCGTCCTGCTGCTCTCCGAAGTCTACGACGTACGGAAACAACATCAACCATTCAGTGTCTGATGCCCCTCCAGCCATCTGGCGCCAGATCCGGTCTATTCTTAGACCAGACAGGTCTTCTGAATGACATTCTGGTTTGTCCTTGCCACGTTACTGACACTAACACAAGCGTCTGTCCCTTACACGCCAAGTCAGGCTAAAGCAGACAAAGTACTATGGCAATTATATCACTCATAACTCTACTTTAATACTTGAGGTTGGCTCCGTAACTGTATTAGAGGTTAATTGGTTCAATTTGACAATTTAATGATGTATATTTGGAAAGGCAACTGTTGCATTTGTCGGTATGTTCTTTCTGGTTTCAATAAGGAAGGGAGGAGAATATTCCTATATGGTGCCTCAGTGTTGAGACATCAACATGGTGATAGTACCGCATATTACCTCTTCAAAATTGGTAAATGCAAAATGTGACACGAACGCGTAATTAATGTAATGATATCCCTTATTAACTCTATCCTTACTTGTACCTTTCTACCATCTGATCCTGTGTTTGTTCCTGTCAACAATTTACTTGCCCATGTGTTCGTGCATTGACGCAAAGTTTTCAAACCTACATTTCCAAAGGCTGATGAATTGACTCACATTCAGCTACAAGAACAATATCGTGACGTCATCAAAATGGTTTTAATGACTGATGGTAATTTGTGCACACAAAAACTCATGATAAAGTCAGGAGCGTACACTCGTCTCTTCGTGTTAATTTCTTGTAGATAAGGAAGGGTTCATAATGAAATAAAAAATTAATAGAAATATGTAATAATTGAACTTATGTTTTAATATATGTACTTGATGTGTCTGATAACTCGAATTGGAAAATTCAAGTTCAAAATATGTCGCCCTGTCGCCATCTCGCCCCATCTAAGATGTGAAAAAAATGCCTAAAATGTGGGATAACGCGTTGTCGTTGTCGCCCTTTTAGATTACTGGTGCGATTGTGCAGAGTCAATTAGTCAACGCATGCGCAGGAAAGTTTATACTCTATTTCAGACTTCAGTGGTTTTGTTATCGCCAATGTGCCTTTATTTTCCACCGATACATTGCACAGGGCGTATATGCCAGAACAACGTTGATGACCAGCGCGATAACCACTGACCATCAGTATGGACACACTGTGTAAAAGATAACCATGGCCTCATCTTGATCAGTTTTCGAATAAACAAACGTTTGTTTGTTAATTAACGCCACACCCAACAATACTTATAAAGTGAATGGTAAATAAAGGGGCATAAAGTTGAAAATTGAATGTAACCGAAAGTTTGTTTTCGAAACACTAAATGAAAACTTTAGTAGACGCAGACTTATGGTCCGACACACATATTTGGCACCCTCATCCAACAGATCACTTAAATGTGCGGTGTTCGAAATTGAGATGAATGTTATAATGACGTCATAGTCTTTTAGGTTCATTTGCAACCGAACGCGTAGAATTCCGAATAACCATCTCTTGTATTTTCAAGCACTACGAGACAGGCAGTTAACAAACCCATTTAGTATAGGTATTTGCTTACGCTGATATAATTTTCTCACCTGTCTCTTGTGTTTCAACCTGACGAGGGTGTTGCACAGCAATACAGATCACCACAATAGGGCACTCCTGTTTTCAGAAGCGTACAGCAGATGGTAAAATCAATAAATGAATCGTTGCTGCAGAGTGTATACTGGATAATTAAAATGTTTATAGAGGTTCCCCATGGCAATCGTTCGAAGTAATTGTGAAAGGTGGACATACGAGGTTTTATTGACACCTGGTGTCCAACGATCCTTTGATACGCATTTCATCACAGTGATATTGCATTTCATGCCCTACGGAACAAAGCTCATATATATATATATATATATATATATATCAAACTGATAGTTCTCTACCCGTCCTCAAGATTAGATTGATAAATCTATGGGTGTACATTAATTGTTTCATTGTAACAAAACTGCCAGATATACAGACAATACAACGATAATAGCGTTAAGGACAATGAGATTTTAGAGATAGGACTTTCATATTAATAATGCATTAAGTTTCTATTACGCCCGTCTTACATGCAAAAAGTACCAAATTCTACAATCGCTAATGTCCCCCGTGTGTTGTAACATTTTGCACGACATTTTTCTCAAAATATTACGAAAGGTCGCAGAGAACAGATGTAAATGTTAAGTGGCCCCACTTCCTGTGCAAGGAAGAAACATTCACTGAAAGTATGTGCGGAAATCAATGCTGCTCTAAATTTGAAACGCTAATTTGGAACTATTCTGAAAAAAGCAAGCGTGTCGAAAGTAAAGTTTCCTCATTCGATAAGCTTGATAATCACTAGCGTTACCTCTGAGGTTATGAATGTTGTATGATGTTTCTCATCGGAAATGCTACGCTGCAGGGAGTTTGCGCCATCAACAGGACGACATGCTAATTGAGGGATTTGGGTATGGCAGGACTTCGTAAGGGCACAAGGCCTGCAGACGTAGTGTCGAGTTGGGCTTTACGTCGGTAATTATTTGAGAGAGGGAAGCTTTTCTGTGTGAATTAACTAGTCATGGAGGTATGCTCTTCTTGAAGGCAAATATTCTGGTAACTACCCTTTGACGGCGGGGAGACTTACTTTTATTTCAGAACAGATACTTATGGATATCTGAATGAACTGTAAATGCTTGTATTTGATCTTGAGAGTATAACTAACTTACGCCACTTCACCCTTTGAACACAACAAACAAGTTTTGCCACTGGCGGTTGTTGTCGTCGTTTGACAAACACCGTGGTGAATGACCTCTTGTGAAATAATCATTAGAACAGGAGCACAACTATCAATTGAGCTGATCTCATCTCAGCCCTAGGTAATTCCCCAATAATCCCTAAGATGGATGTCAATCGAACAGTCCAATCTGTAGAATTACATGGAAACATATCGCACTGGTAAGTCCATACTTAGCCAGAAATAGGGTTTACCATATGTATGTCATCAGTGAAATCACAGTACAATGGGTCATTAGTAATTTACACGCTGGTTAGCAATCCTTGATATGTCGAATTCACAGTTTATAAAAACACAATCAATAATACTGTTTTGCGCACTCTGCTCTTATAGTGGGCCCGGTACATGCATTACAGGTAGGATTGACATTACTAGGAAGTTTCAAATATGTTCACAAGTCGAACATCATTGATTGAAGTTGTAGGTGTTGATATTCAACAGTGATGAAGACAAATGTACAAATTCTTTATCATTTCCTGAACGAGTATAAGTGCATTCCATATATTGACCGTTACACGAATCACAAAAATGTGAAGGAATGCATTCAAACTGCGAACGTGATCATCAAAAGCGAACTATATACTCGTGGAAACCAAAAGGGAAACCATGGAAGTCCCTTGTTTGTTCCCATGAATATATATCAAAGCTGAGAATTGCTGTTGTCGTGACGTAATCGGGACCAAAGTTTCCATTTGTGTAATGTACGGTTTTGTTTTGCTGTTTCGTTTTCTTTGCAGTGTGAGTGAGTGAGTATGGTTTTACGCCACTTTATAATACTATAGCAACATCACGGCGGGGACCGCCCGAAATGGGCTTCACATATTGTATCCGTGTGGGGAGTCGAACCCTGGTCTTCGGTGTGACAAACCAAACCTGTAACCTCTCGGCTACCCACCTCCCATCTTTGCAATTTTATGGCAATAAAAAGGGTATTTATAAAGCGCTAGTTCCTCATCACTGAGGGACATGCACAAAGCGCGTAGTGAATGGTAATGAATAATATAGAAAAAGTAGTAGGAGTCGTCGGCGTCGTATTCGTCATAGTAGCTGAAGTAGTCGCAGGGTTAATACAGTTTTACCAAACACTCAACAAACAACTGACAGCAAAGAGAAAGGAACGAAAAACGTCGAGCAACAATTGTGACTTTAGCATTCACCATTTGCACAAACATCGAGAAAGACAAATGATTGGATGAGACTTCAAATCCCCAATAATGGCCGTGGGATAGGTTCTCCTCACTCTGACTCCCTCAAGCTATTAAGTACGATTCTTGGCATGCGCTCGCAACGTATCTCCTGGCTAAAAGCAAGAGATTTGGGCCCATAATGGCGCGATGAAGTGACAAAACAAGTGCTACTGATCATATGCTGCTAGCTACGAAGCATCCCTGTAAACAGCTGATTCCATTGTAGGTCAGGGCATGGCCTCAAACAAAAACAAGCCACACTGTCATGTAAAACTGAAATAGATCCTTGTTTTTGTTTACACATCTAGATCAAACAACCTGACTTATATAACAACCTTTGAAAGTTGAACGTTCTTCAGGAATGGTGTTGGGTTTACATTGATGACGTTTCGGAGGATCTGACTATTGTCAACGAACTTAAGGCAGCTGAGGACATCTGATTATTATGCATGGAGTCAGCTGGACATCCTTTTTAGTTTTGAAAAAACATCACCACACTATGACATACATTGAAGGAATAAAATATATCCTAGTTCTTTAAACAAAATGTTTGAACAGATCTTGTAAACAATAAACGCCGAAACCGGAGAATATACCGATTATCAACAGATTCCAGTTTGTGTAAACGTCAGGTTCGAGATGAAAATATCTAAACAGAACCATCTGATGACAATCAAACGTAATTACTTGTAATCGTTTGTTTACAGGCCTTCAGTAAGTGTGTAAAATATCGGTAAAACGAAATAATCATTGTTTACATACTTAGAATGTTGAATGTACAATTGGACCTTAGAATTTCATAAGAGAAGAAATCTGCGTAAGTTTGTATATGAATGCAGATGAACAATAAACTGCTGACAAAAGAAATCGTACCCTTGAAAATTTATAATTTAGTCGTATTTTATTGTGAAACAGATGTTTCTTGACAATCCATGCCGTGGTCACTTAATATGACATACACTCTGACGTTATGCAAGGACTGTCGTCTCTAATACCTTTATCATATACATCGCCATTGAATACGTTTCCTTCAGCCACCATAGAACATAGAAGCAGTCTCTGTCTTGCAGTGATATAGTTGCGACGAGTGAATAACATAGCACCGATGTTGTTATTCTACGTGAATGACTGGTGTATTCACATTGTCTAGACCTATAAACAGGGCCAAAGGGATAGTTGCAGTTATTTATCTAATTGCAAGACGCGTTTACAACCATGAAAAGGATGTTTTGCTGTAAAGAAGCTTGTACCATTAATTCCTAAGGTATATCGCTTATCTGTTGTGTCTAATAACTGTGAAATAGACTCTCACATTGATTTACCTGACGGAATTAGAAATACAAGAATCTAGGGACTTTAGTCTGTTTCCTATTTAGATCTATTCACAACAAAGTATTCACGGAGCCGTATAACAAGAGCCATCATTTCATCATTGCAGTTGCCAGCCTTCTGTTTATGTCGAACAACAGCCGAGCAGTCCAAGTTTAAGTTTCATTTCGAGATATAGAATTGTCTTAAAAGAATTGATCCAATTTGCTATTCTTAAGGAAGGATGACAAATATATGATGAAGGGTGACAAAGATATGATGACCAGCATCTTTATCTCTGTTAGAGGGACGTTTCCGTGTAGATTCTAACACCCATGTGAATTTTGCAGGCTTCATTTGTTACGCGTTTATCAAGGCCAATGTGTTGTTATCGTGTCTGCCTTCCTAGTCCCTATTGTACAGTACAAACATCTCCTCCAACTTGTGTATATGCTCGTCTATCCTTATGTTGTTCATCACATGCTTGATAACAATGTTAGAACCGAAAACGTCGCTCTCATAGTAATAAGAAGTTGTTCATCCATATATTGGTGTCCTTCCTCTCGACCTTGCAATCTATATGTTAATCTTTATGACAAAGAAGTGGTGGACCCCAGCTGCTCTTGTGAAAATGAATTTTCTTTTGTTAATTTTTGACTCTTTTAAGAAAAGGTTGACATTTTTATGGTTGTCATAAATTAAAGCCACAAAATATATTTCGAGTAGAAATGCTGTTCAGCTGTGCATATAATCAATTTTAATACTCAGTATGAACTCATATTTCATGAAGTATTTTTGTGCAAACCACGAACTTCCACTTTTATCAAAGCCTTGCGTTCTTACTGAGCTTGGCGTTCTATTTCCCTATTTTACAGTACAAATATCTCCTCTACCTTGTATATATGCTCCTCTATCCTTATGCAATTCATCACTTGCTTGATAACGATGTTGGAATCTACTCCGAAGCGTAGAGCTCAGCAATAAAGAAGTTGACCCACATATTGTCAACCTTTCTTACTGCCCCAACTTCCAGATGACTCTCAGGGACGTTTCAAGGCCTTGGTAAACCTTTCAAGTGTTTTATGGACGAGATGTTGTGGATAATTTCAAATTTATCGCATCAGTAAAGATAATGAAATGTCTTTGTTTCCCTTGTGCCATACGGTCCTGCATGAACACTTGACTTTCCTTTGCATGTGTCAGTGACAGGATGCTTTTGTCGTTAATGAACACCATCATCATCTTTTGATTGTGATTCATGCACCCGTGGTTTTGAAACACAAGTAGTCGGAATAGTACTGAAAATAAACCACTATTATAAAATATATATAAATATGGAAACGATTTTGTCGGTTTATATGTCCAGTTCTACGTCGTTTCGGTCAGCACAAACTTGGATTGTGCTGACCATTAGTAATCTCTTGGAGGTCGTTATGAATTTTAAAGCCAATTCAATTCAAGCCCCCACGATTTACCATTCCAGATCGTCTGGCATCACACCAGTTTGCAGATTTCAGTTGTCATGTGTTGGTGAAGGTTAGGCCTTCAAAGAAGATATTATATTCGTGCCCATGTCAGACTGTGTTAATGACATGAGTGCCTAAATGTTGGTATCTCAGGAGCGAGACCATAGTATGATATGGGCACAAATATGATTGTGTTTATTACCGAAGTCGCCAAACTGAGGAAAATGAACCCAAATATTCTTTCAAACACAAGCTGTCTACCCACCGTTGCCACATGTAGACCGCAACGTCACTGAACAAAGGATTGTTCATGACGTCATGTTACAATGACGCAGTGATATTTTGCCCTAAGGCATCATATGGAAAGTATGAACCCCGATATGTTCACCCTAGTAGGTAAATAAATTCTGATACGTAATATGACCAGAATACTGAAACAACGTTCAGCCACACTCTAGTGTTAGACATGAATTTAATCAAAATGGTTCATTCCAATTTAAAGTGTATCGAACTGCTGTGCTGAAGCTTTATAGCCTCCTGTGCACTATGCATTGTTGATTCTGTATGTGGTTGTATCTAATGGGAAAATTCGGAATATGTATGACCGTCAGCTGTGTGTTAAAATATATTATCTTTGTCCAGAACTGATTGATTGAGATGATTAACCCCACTTTGAATTGTCAGACCGTAGATATTTATCATTCACAGGCCTACAACAGTGATCAGTATGCATACGGATCTGAGATTCGAACTGACGATCATAGGTTTCTGTTTTGCCTTGTAATACGAGACGGAACACGCGTGAAACTCGCTCGTGACTTGTCCTTGTTCTTTTTGAAAATAACTGAAATTTGATAAAACTGCTGTAGATTTTTGTTTCTTATGAAATTTTGTTCACCACTGTCATAGAGTTCATTACACAATTTGGGTGGTGGGATAGATTAGTGGTTAAAGCGTTCGCTCGTCACATTGAAGACCCGAGTTCGAATCCCAGCATAGGTACAGTGTGTGAAATCCATTTCTGGTGTCCCCCCTTCGTTATAATGCTGGAACACTGGCATGCTAAAAGCGGCGTAAAACCATATTACACACTCACTGATTACACGATTTTTTTTATTTTAACTAAAAATGGAATTATGGTATTTCCGAAAACGAATTCAATAATCCAATTGGTTTGCTAAGCACAACGATACTAATTTATACGTTCAAACGTTTCATACGACTAAAGCGTTCAAGGGCTTTATGACACAATCTACATTTTTAAATATTCTTCGAAGGGAAATCAGATCATGATTCGCGAACACAATATGTCACCAATGATTTTCAGAAACCCATCCAAGCTTCAAGACTTTTTTGTTCACAATGGGATTTCCGTCGGTTAATCGAGAAAAATCGAGAGGAACAGGTATTTTCTGAATAAATGCTTATTTCTCATCTTTGCATACACAGACCCGTGAAGGTCCCGGGTAGAACAGGCCTTCAGCAACCCATGCTTGTCGTAAGAGGCGACTAACGGGATCGGGTGGTCAGGCTCGCTGACTTGGTTGACACATGTCATCGGTTCCCAATTGCGCAGATCGATGCTCATGCTGTTGATCACTGGATTGTCTTGTCCAGACTCGATTATTTCCAGACTGTCGCCATGTATCTGGGATACTGCTGAGTGCAGCGTAAAACTAGACTCACTCACTCACTCACTCACTTTGCAACTTAACATACACAGAATGCCCTCCCTGAAAGTATTCCCTTTCTTCAGAACTGTTGCAACTTCCTGCTCAGACAGAATTGCACGACTCGAGAACCAGAGATACAAATCACCGATCATTTACATGACAGTGAAAAGAGCATCTTTGTACAAATCTCGCGATCCCCTTAAAGTATCACCCGAGCAACATGATGACAGAACATGACATCCCCTTAGGTGTTTGTCTTTATTTCTACTTTGATGTTAACAAACACAGACGCGATATTTTCTCATGATTTGGTGTAATGGCTGTGCACGTCTCATATCAATAGTTTAGTCTATTTCATACTGGCAGAAATGTGCTTTTGTATTAATCATTTGCACCAAGTTCTTGAAGCAAATACGTGCAGCTAATACGAGTTGCGCTCGCGTTTTATTTTTATATTCTTTCTTGAGGGGAGTGATTTTGTTTATGTTATATACGACTCAAAATAAGTTAAGGACTTGGGTGGCTACCGTTAACTTGACAGTCATGTTAAGACAAATAAATATATGTATCTGAAAGAGTCCTGTTCTGTAATGCCCTAAAGGTAGCTTCTTTAATACCTTCTTTAAGACCAATTTATTCAGTTGACTGTTGATCAGTAGTTTCATTTGGAGTACCTGGTGTTCTTTAACATCTTTTGAGTAGTGTATATCCATAGGTAAAACAGTATGTATCCAGAACAGTTTTCTGCAAACCCCATATGCGTTCGTTTCCATGGTGACATGTTATGAGAAAAACAACGATCCGATATCAGTCTTCCAATAAAGTATGTTTTAACTGCTTCGTGATAATATTTCTTTCATTCCCCACTTTATTGCTTTCCACGCGAACTTCTATGGAGTGGTCATGATATGGTATTGATGACTATATGGACACACCTCAGAGTGCTCGTCTATGTACTATGCATTTTATTTGGTTCGGGATGTGTCCAAATGAAATTAGTGAAACGTCATCAACCACGGTTTGGGTGCACAATGCAATCCGCTTGATATAATTGCAACAAAAATATTTCTACTATCATTTGAAATGTGCATAGTCTAAAGCTCGATTCAGAACAAATGGCATGCAAAATGAGTGCTGGACAATTGCAACATGGACAATTGCCACGCGACAATTGCCACTTTGGACAGCTGCCACCGAGGGCAATCGCTACCCAGTTATGTTGATGATGCACCGTCAGTTAATATGGCAGGACCCTCAAAATGGTCTGTTTCTAACTGATACACACCCTTTCCCAATCCCTCCTCTCTTCCCGCCCCACCCTCCCTTCTTCCCACCCCCGCCCATCTTCTTTCTCCCTAACACCCAGCCGCATTTACACTTCACACACATTTTCTTACCGCACCTAGAAAATCGCTATCCTTATAACTGTTTATTTAAATAGTCCGGGCCTGTGTTTGATGCCAAAATGGCACCTACGTCCATCTAATCGCGGATCTGAGTAGGCAAGTCCACCATTAGCCAGGAAACCTTTGGCGGATGTGAAAACAACTTCCACAAACATCCAAACAGTGATAGGATCTCAGGTGTCAATTTGTAGGGTTATCGGTGAAACTCTGCCCGTGGCTAGTAACAATGACTTCACGTATACAACACTGTGTGTTTATGTACAGTGGCGATTGCCAAGCGATAACGGGAAAGGCGCACTTTAACGTATTTGGGAACGAAATAACGGCTTAGCAAAATCCCCTCAGTAACCAAAGACTTTCTATTTATGCATCCCTGTAGAAAAAAGTGTTTGCTGTTTTAAAATAAAAATGTGCGCATAAACGCAACACTGATCTTGATTCAGAGAACATTTAGTCGCCGAAAAAACCCCACTCAGTTTGCTTGAGCTGTTATTGTCTCTAAATTCACCCCAAGGAAAATGTATTCTAATCATGGGAAACATGCTGTTGTTGTATTTGTTTAATAAAAAAGACGTACGTAAATCTTGCAGTATTACATTTAAAAATACGACCATAGAAACATTCGTCGCCAGCTCGACAAATTAAACCATGTTTCATTTCAACAGAAGTGGAGTCTACATACAGAAGTGGTTACGTTAAATGGGTTGTGTAGCTGTTCTTTTAGAGTAATACATACTGTCGTTGTGAAGGATATATTTTGATCGACAGAAATCAGTGATGGCAGCAGGTGATGGAGGAAAGTAAGCGTTTCCTGAAAGAAAATCAGACCAGACCATTCAAAAACTTACATAATTGGCATCTCGGTGTTTCATCCATTGAGGCACGGCAGTCAGCCTTGCAGTGTTAAGTTCTTAAGCATACGAGGGTTCTCTTGTGGATCCAGTCCAAGTATACTACTAACAATAATATTCCTTGCTCCGGAGATGATCACCTGTTGACATCCTGAGCGCACTGTTTCGTCTTTCCTCAGACATCAAGCTTGCACTGTACCTGGCCTGGGACAGATGACATTTCAGCTCACTGAGGACACTACCAAGCATATGTATAATTGAATAGTACAGCTACTGTGGTCAGTGTGTTTATGTTTCATACTGATGCATTGTGCAGTGACGCGAATATGGATAACATATGGATATATGAAGAGCAGGGTCAGGGACAGGTCAGCGCCGACACCACAGTGACCCCTACATCATCTGTGACAATGTATACACTTTACTCACATTGGTTATGAATACACAATGGTATTTAGAATTGTCCCCTGTGACATATGTTATATTCTGGAATACAGTTTATCATTTATAACAGATTCTTTACATTTTAGAGGACTCAAAAGTACCAACATCTGTACCTCACTGAGAAAGCGTAATTCTAAATATGAAACAAATATCGTTGTTATTAAAAGCTATCTGTTTGTTTAAACAGTGACAACAGTATTCATGGATATATCAAACTAGAAATGTATTTTTTAATTCACGGATAACTGAAAAAAAAACTTTAGTGATGCTTAAAATTGGGAGTTTAAGACTTTCTATATCGATGTGACTGTAGAGTAGATGAAGAACTTCGTGGCAGTGCGTGTTTTGCCGATGTCTTTGCAACGGTTATTAAGGTAAATAAGAAAATCATTCAAACGTAGCTGTCCTGGTATCCCTGTAACGAGCTTTACATCTCGCCAAGTGGAATTCTATTTTCTCATGATTAGCGGTTCGAACCCTGGTACAATGCGATTTCGTTTTTCAATTTGTCTGCACCATGTCCGTGCCTTCACCAAAGTGGGGAAGGTCTGTGACGCATTACTCTGGAATTTCCACCAGCCTTAAGGTGAGACGCGGTTCAACCAGACCCCCACAAACGCTACAAACGCCATTTCCAACGCCACCAATATTGCAGGGCTACACCTTTGGGAAAACTTCTGTCCAAGAAGTCTGCCTTCTCTATGAATGCAAACTACACAGCTGAGCGGGAAAAGGTATACACCTAATAACTGAAACTGACTAATCAGACAGACTCGTTAGTAAAACATTAGGAGGCTGAAAACAGTACCCGGGTCAGTGCTAAGATGAGCTCGAAAACACAAGATGTCAAACACACTACTGTCGAAATAACACATGTTGTTTATTCCACCTAACCCAAAACAAAACCCAGTGTATTTCTTTGTCTCGGGTGTAAAAGTTCTCAAATGCAAGGTCAGTGCATTTATGCCGAAAGATATGTTTTAACTCACGTTTTTCTTCATGGAATTGTAAACAGAATATGTAAAATTACTGAGCGTAGTCATCTATAGTCCGTCAACAACTTTTGAAACACATTTTTGCAAGTTGCGTATGAAAAACAAAAGGTATCCAAATTTATTTCGCTCAGTTAATAATGATACCCGAGGACCTAGTTAGGGGTTGAATTTCTAAGCTTGATGCCAACTATTAAAGATTTTATAAAGTTTCTAACCACACCAAAAACAACTTCACAAGGGAGTCCTGGCAAGTATTGGAATAGCTACCAGCAATGTCGCAATGTGTGTAAACATTTAATGTACATGTATGCGCGAGCATGTCATGGAGAATATTCGGGTGTCGGTGAGATGCTTTCTAAACATGCTCGGAATAAAAAAAAGTTCATGTCTCCTATCAAGAAAGAATCCAAGAGACAAAAAACCTTTATTTCTTTGACCTGCTTCCCGAAAGGTACACTTCATGCCACCGAGGTTTCAAGAACAACACTTCATCACATTATTCCTTGGCAATGATCATCACATTGTATCCCTTGATAATGATGCAAAGTCTGACAACAAAACCCCCGAGTGGGTCGGAGAGCATCTCAAAGCTTCCTATGAAATGAAAACTGAAAGATTTTGAGAGACGAGTACTGAGGAATGTAATTTGACGTTTACACAATTTGAATGTGGCGATATGTTCCAGAAACGTGAAGAAGATCCTTCAAGATGACCATGACATTCCTGTCTCCACGTATACACTGTGCAAGGTATCGTTAAAATATGGAGTCAAGAAACTGAGCCACTAATAGTTGACACTCTGTGTATGACACTCTATCATACCAATGATAGCTCAGCATTTGAGGAAGAAGCGTATGATGAGAGAGGAATGGCATGAAATTGTGTGGCATGATGAAATGTGGGTAAATGTTAATTTTACATCTTATTACCAGTGGCAGCACCAAGAAGCAGAGAACAACAGAAGAATACCTCCTGGAAAACTGGACAGACTCATAATTCTTCATACTGGTTCTCACTTACGGTGTCTTCCACTATGTGATGTTTTCGGGATCAAATCCAAGGAAGAACGGGATTACCAAAGTGAAATGAGCTCTATCATGTTCACTGAATATGTGATTGAACAAATGATTGCAGCACTGGTTGAACATTCTGTGATCGTAATGGACAGTGCGTCTTATCACGGCTCCATTGGCCTCCAGGGTACAATGTAAGTGTCCAACCTTAGCTTCCAGAAAGGGAGATATGGTTGCTTGGCTTGACAAACATGGCATCGACATCCATGAAAATAAAAAATGTAAAGTTGTACAAGACTATTCTTACCAAGAAGCAGCCACCCATTTTTCAAACTGACAGTCTGCTTAAACAACATGACATTGTATGTCTCCCACCCTACCACTGTGACTTAAATTTCGACAGAACTGGTATGGGCCCACTTTAAAAAAGACAAGTTGCACAAAAGAACAAATCGTTTAAGCAAGCTGACCTAAAACGTCTTGTGATCGACCGGCAGATTTGTGGAAACATTGTGTAGATGAAGCTTTGCATGTAAAATAAAAATATTTTAGGCAAAATGATGGTATGGAAGCCGATACGGCCACACCATTGCTCATAGATTTGAACTCAGACTGTGACATTGAAGTGAGGGCTTCTTGCACATCAGAATCAGTTGTTTGTGGAAGGTGTTTTCACTTCCGTCAAATGTTACTTGACTAATGGTTGACTTGCTGACTTAGATCCGTGATTAAATGGACGTAGGTGTAACTTTGGCATCAAATACAACCTCTGGTTTGTGAGGATGGGAAAAGAGCAAGAGTGGGGTGGGGGAGGGAGGTATTAATTAGGGACATAACATTTCATAGTTTTGAGAGGCCTGGATCGCTGAACATTCTGCTTGTGCACGCAATATGATATTTTGGACAAGATTGTATTTTCGGGGCGTGGGGAGGATGGACAGAGAGGAGGGTTTCTGTGACGTGCGATGCGGGTCGGGGAAGGGGCTATTTGTTAGGAACAGATCATTTTATTGTCTTGACACTTGACACACCAACCTGTTGTATTGTGAACCAGACCTTCCTGTTTTTCAACTTGCACCTACCTGATTTATTGTTACCGTACACCTGCCTGATTAATGTCCAAGTTACCCCTACCTGATTTATTGTTACCGTGCACCTACCTGATTCACTGTCAGCTTACACCTACCTGATTTATTGTTACCGTGCACCTACCTGATTCACTGTCAGCTTACACCTACCTGATTTATTGTTACCGTGCACCTACCTGATTCACTGTCAGCTTACACCTACCTGATTTATTGTTACCGTGCACCTACCTGATTCACTGTCAGCTTACACCTACCTGATTTATTGTTACCGTGCACCTACCTGATTCACTGTCAGCTTACACCTACCTGATTTATTGTTACCGTGCACCTACCTGATTCACTGTCAGCTTACACCTACCTGATTTATTGTTACCGTGCACCTACCCGAATAATGTTCAACTTACCCCTACCTGATTCACTGTCAACTTGCACCTGTTTTCCGTTACCGTGCAACTATCTGATTTACTGTTACCGTGCAACTATCTGATTTACTGTTACCGTGCAACTATCTGATTTACTGTTACCGTGCAACTATCTGATTTCTGTTACCGTGCAACTATCTGATTTACTGTTACCGTGCACCTATCTGATTTACTGTTACCGTGCAACTATCTGATTTCTGTTACCGTGCAACTATCTGATTTACTGTTACCGTGCAACTATCTGATTTACTGTTACCGTGCAACTATCTGATTTACTGTAACCATGCACCTATCTGATTTATTCAATTTGTCAACTTACACCAACCCGATTTATTGTTACCGTTCCTCTACCAGTGGTATCGTCAACTTAAACCTGCCTGATTATTTTCACCATGCACCTATCTGTTTCAATATCAGCTTATACCTACCTGTTCTGTTGTTACCGAAGACCTATCTGTTTCACTGATAATCATCAATAGTTCAGTACCTCTAGTCAAATATACATATCACCATCACAGTGACGTAACTTCTCAATCAAACAACACATATATACATGACCTCAACACACAACCGGATGTGAACGACACTCATTGTCGAAAGACTATAACACATGTTTGTCGGGTAACTGGAGAACTCTGGAAATGTAATTATGAATGATCTGTGCTGTGAAAGAGTACTCTACAAGTACACAGAGGCTACAGCAGGCGATTGTAAATGCTACCAAGATGACAAATAAAAATGCCAGTTGGTAATATAAGTTGACACCTATGGACAAGGAAATTGTGTGTAAAGGTTCGCGATCTTGTGTTGCAAAACACATTACAGTCATTTGAGATAAAGTTTCGTCAGAATAAAGGCTTGAAATAACTTGAAGGAATTACGGAGGGCTTAAATGCAACTGATAGATCTTTACCTCCCGACAACAGACACATAGATCACGTATGCGGGGGATCATTCGGAAAAGGTTTAATTTGTTCATTGCAGATAAAGTGTCCTATTTCTTGGACCAAGTTCTCAAGCACTAGATGAACGTAGTGTCGTCTCGCGCATGATTGACGTTTGTTTAACACGAAGTCGTGTGTTGGTTTACAAATGGTGGTAGTTGCAAGGGTAGAACAGTTCAACATCCAACATTCCAACACCAATGCTGTTGGTGGCGTAGCGTCGCTGCTTAAGACGTTCTATCGTTCGTACGCTGCAACTGATGTCATTAGCAGTGATTCGAGCACGTGACCAACGTGTACATGTGAAGTGGACTATTGTCGTTGACCTCTCATTAACCTGCTAATAGATGCTGTGTTCAGAGGACAAGTGAACGATTTGCTGTTCAGTTCTGAATTTATGCCTGAACGCATGCATGGTGTACGTGCATATCGACTTCAGTGTTATGCTTGTGCTAACACTTTCCTTTTCACAGATAAAAATATTTCTAACGTCATTCTGAAACAATACATTATTGGCCAAAATTGGCTATACGACCACGATTAATGTTTTACTCAAATTTGACGTCCGGTGTATGGTTTAAAATATGTTCATATACTCCATTGAGACTTAAATGCCATTTCCAATATTACGGCGCTCTTTTGCCTTTCAGTATGATAGTGGAATATTTTCCTCCAGATATCAATTCCTGTTATGGCTATACGAAGGTGCCAAGCAGAACAACGAGTAAGCAGTTGACACCCTTTAAACGTAGGTTAGTTCCAGTCCGAAAGACATTATCGTGCATATTCAATACCCTCTATACACAAATTTTGTGTCCTCGGGTAACAAATACTCACGTTTCATACAGGGCAGTGGAGTAACCTATTGGTTAAAGTCATCTTTCGCCACGCCGAAGATCCGAGTTCGATTCCCCATAAGGGTAAATGTAAAATCTTTTTCTGGTGTACCCAAACGTTCAATGATCCGTCTCTGTAGGTTCGAATTCGAAATTTCCCTCAGCAACCATCATAGGGCATACTGTCCATTACCTGCTTTACTTTGGGCTTTATTTACTTTAAAGAAACTTAAAATAAGGGAAATAATGTATAAAAAGCCGTCAAGTGTTTTCCATATCCTCCCAACAAATAAATGAATGTGAGAAAGCCCTTTCCACATTTCAACAAAACAAATAAACAAAAGTGAGAAAAACCCTTTCCACATCCACCAAACAAATAAATGAAGGCCAGAAAACCCTTTCCACATCCACCAAACAAATAGATGAAGGACAGAAAACCCTTCCCGCATCCACCAAACAAATAAACTAAAGTGAGAAAAACCCTTTCCACATCCACCAAACAAATAAACAGAGGTGAGAACAACCCTTTCCACATCCACTAAATAAACAAGGGCGAGAAAAAACCCATCCACATCCACCAAACAAATAAAGAAGGTGAGGAAAACCTTTTCCACATAAATAAGCCCTACTGGCCAGCCATATCATGAGCAAGTGTTTATGAATCACCATCAAACAATGACGACACCTGGTGTCGCCGAAACAAAATGATTCGTTTTATCAGCTTTTCACTACGACCACTTCGTACCTGCCAATATAGATTATAATTTTGTTTCTGCAGTCGTATTATTTGTCATTTTAGACTGGACTAATTCTCGGTCGTCTTTATACTCCCACTTTGGTCGCTCGTACTATTATTAAATACCATCACTTCCTATAAACCAATATAATATAACGTAGTATTTTCTAACAACAGTACGACGCTTTTGCGACATTCTGTCCACCATTTGGTTTTCTTTATTGCGCGAAGTTTAGTAGGCAGACGCCTCTGAAGCTCACAATGACGGCTATATATAAAGAGATATGGTCTACAAATACAAGACAACTACATAAACATGTGTTCATCAATTGAAAATTCCATGATTTCAAACTTTTCAATATTATATATTTTTAATTCCCTTTACATCTCGCACATGCTATATACATGTAATATATGTCTTGTTGGGCGTTTGTAATATGTAATATTGTCTCAGGAAATATTTCATCAGATCTCAACAGACTGTTCTAACGAATTTAGAAAGGAGGCCGTTTATATTTTCTAATGAGTTAATTCATCACAACAAACAAGTAACACCTGTTTTAAAAACTTAGTTTTTTTAAAATATTACAGCGTGCACCCCATTCCTGCAACTTTAATGAATTCATAATAACGATATAAATGTTGAATGCATTCACTTCATATTCCTTGAAAATTAAAACCGCAATTATTATGCATGTGATAAAAGCATGCACTATAAGAAGTCAAAGCCACTTGGTGCCATTAGCCGTTTTTGGTAATTGACTGCTTGGCACAAAAAGCTAGCAAATACCTGTGCAATCACATTCGAAGGTGACAAAAGACTGCTTCTTAAGACAATACAATCCTTCTGCAGTACTTTCAGAAGGCCTTACTAAACTCTCGTTTTTACTGGCTTCAATCTAGTTTAACTAACCACAATCGGTAACCATTCTGGAACAGTCTTAATTAAGTCTTTCATCTTCAAACATGGATACATACTTAATAAAAATCCAGCTTCATCTTATTCTGTTTTAGGAGAAACCCTCAGGACAAACTGGCATATATTTTCCTGGGTTGGAACTATGAATAGAAAATGATTTTGCTTTCATTTAAGACAAACCACATTTTGGAAATCCCAGGTCCTATTTAACAGGGAACACCGTAATCTGAGGTGGAGATTCTACAAAAGGTTGCGTTATCAATCCTGAACTAGTTCTTTGAAGTGTGGTATCAGTGGTAAGGTGAACCTGATTCCTTAGGATCAGATGGGATCTGTTTCCCTTCCTTCTCCCGTTCGGGCAATTTAGGGAGCTCTGGGGAGAGGGGGCGATTACGCATAGAATTGAAAGTCACACCTTCAGATGTTTCAACTCCTTGGTTGTGAAAAATGCACACTCCTACACCTTCCGGTTTGGATTGCACATCAGTTTGTCAATGTACTTAATCCTGTAAGAATGACTTTCTCCGGCTTTTATTGGTTTCAATTTGGGATAACGAGATCACGGAAGGCCGTAATTACCTCACAGCTAACAGTGCATGTATTTATAGTGGTCCCTATTGCGTCCAAGCATACAGGTCAGTTGGTCATCGTTCTCTTCATCTCTCTCATTTCCCAAATGTCCACTTACGCACGGAAGAATAGATACGCCAGACTTTGTACGGGCGGCAGAGCCAAGGACCCTAAGGTCTTTCGGAAGAAACTTCATTCTTGACGTGAATAACAAGATATTTTTCTTACAAAGCACGCAAACAACAACAGCACCACCAAACACCACAACACATTCACTCACCAATCACACATACAAGTTTCAAACATTTACAGTGAGCCTGTATCGATTTTAGTTAGGGTACAAGAATAAAAAAATTCAGAGATTCATTTAGAATTTGCCAAATCATGATATAACCTCCATTTTTATAAACCTTATTTTGTTCACGTTTCAATAAAACACCGATCTTGTAAATAATGTTAAATACGTTCAGAACTAAGAGCATTTTTAATACCTAACATGCATATATGAAGAAGTTAGCTAACAACAATTTTAAATCAAACATATCATGAGTATGTACATTCCAAACACAGTAAGTTGCAGGTACAATTTGATATTGTCAAGACTTATCATTCAATAATTCTAGAAATCATTTCCGAAGTTTCCAGATTATTTACAAACCGCCGCAATATAGCTGCAGTATTGCTGAGTGCGGCGTAAAACTAAACTTACTCACTCACTCACTCAAAGGTTCCAGATTATTCATTTAATACATATTAATTTCCACATTCTTCCTTGATATATTATCATGTTTTCATTTTGCAGTCCCATAAAGTGTTGATATGTCATAAACTGAACTTTGTTATGTTATTGTTTCCAAGTTGTTTTTATTGAAAAAAAGTTCTGAAAATGGCTTCAAACTGAATTCACTCAGAACTGCCGAATGTATACACAATAGCAATAGCAGATGGTTCAGTGGTCAGTGTGAGGTCACCTACACCTGCAATATCCATGAGTTGAAGTATATGTAACGAGAGCTGTCAGAAACATATTCACCTGTCTAACCTGTACTGACAGAAGCAATACCTCAATCTGTCACTTAGCTTCCGACCAGCAACTCGCGGCTTTCATCCTGGTTGTAATATCCGTTGCGGCATTGCCCAATACGAACCTGGCACCAAACCGGCCTCCTGAATGCCAACCATATAGATCAGCCATGTCTGTGGAAAAGACAGTGTTCCCATCGATTTTTCGTGAAGACCTAGGTCTTGGTGATGAGAGTTGCCTGTCAAGAACGCCCATCTGGCTGCTGCTCTCTCCCTAATCCCGGGGCGCTTGTAGAACTTACACTGAAGTTCATTTACCTGAAGCGTTGCAAATCCAGAGCGTCAACGATGCTGGGTTACTGAATAGGGTTTAAATTAATACACATTTTAGCAATATCGGTTTTGGAATTCGAAATTTTCTTCCCCACGGCCTGTTCTCGATAAGCTGCTGTCTAAATGTCCTGATTTCTAAATCCCAGGTCACGGTCCTCAGCCCTTACAATTCAGATTTGACCGTTCACATTTAACCTCAAGCCCTCACTTTTAACCTCCAGCCATTAACTTCTCGTTACCACCTATATAACTCAGCTTCCCCGCTCTGATCAAAGAACGGGGCGGTGTGGTAACGTAGTGGTCAAATCATCCGCTCGTCTCGCCGAAGATCCGGGTTCGATTCCCTTCGTGTGTACAGTGGTGCTCTGGAATATTGCTGAAAGTATGTAAGCACCTAACGCTTACATTTCAGATTCGATTCCAGCTTCATACCTTCGCATCATGTCTTCCATCAACTCATCCCATTTTCATTCTAGGCCCAATCTGTCACTGTCCAACCTCACTAAGAATGACCTTCCCTTCCTCCTCAGTAACTAGCGGTCAAAACACAAACACCCTCCACCCCGTTTCCGGCAAGGAGTTGGCACTTTGATGAAGCATTCATGTTTATGATCTATGCTACAACATTGCGCAGGAGCTTACAGACGTAAGCGTGACTGTATCAGTACTGAAATACTTTACTTAAGTGTCAGTGTAACATGTTACATCATCTAACTCGAACACCTGAAGCCAGACTCACTTATCAAAAAGGAATCTACCTGCCGTACCAGTTCTTCAACGCTGAATGACAGCCAAATGAATTTCGCATCTCTTCAAGCAACAAAGGTCTTTCTGTTGGTCCGTTTGATCGTACAAAACCAGTGCGCTCTATGCCCGTTTACAAAAAACATCCCTACTACAGATTTTCAGTCGATTAAGAATACACACAATTAAGGTAACGATTAAGGTAAACAATTTACCTGTTTAGGAACGTTTTATCAAAACATAAGTTTTATGATGTATGCAGCTTCTTGCTTTGAAATGGCACAAAAATGTCTGATATCTGTGGTCAGCTGGAAAGCCGTGGGACAGGGGACTGACTGGATATTGTTTTACTTCGCTTTCGGCAATATTCCAGCAATATTCCAGCAATGGGTGTAACTACTACATCATACTATAGTACATGTACATTTTGTATTACCAGTCATGTTTAAGGGGATAACTGTCCCACGTTTCGATTCTTAGGGTATCACATCGCTGATGTAAAATGTCCGATTTGTGTATATACACAGAGAAAGGTAAGCACCGAGACAGGTGAGTGAGTGAGTGAGTGAGTGAGTTTGGTTTTACGAAGCTTACACCAATATTCCACCAATTTCACGGCAGTGGACACCAGAAATGGGTTTCACAGACTGTACTCATGTGGGGAATAGAACCCCAATATTCGGCGCGAGGAGCAAACGCTTTAACCACTAGGCTACCCCACCCTCCACCAAGAGAAAGGTTATCACCATCCTCATGTTTTCATATACAATAGTCTCCGGTTAAATGTAACCCGTACATGTAAGCGCTCTGACGTCCGTTAAAGTTCATGATGATAACAAGTGTCATATTTTTCACTGTTACTGTTACAATTAACGCACGCAATTAATTCACTTGACTTGGCATGTCTTTGTGACTGATGAAAGCGTTTTCTAACAAGATGATAAACATATTTAGACTGCGGTACCTAAATGCTACCATACTCGGCCTCCATCGCAGCAATCGTCTGGAAGATCTGGGTTAACAGAGTCTGGACGGTGTCCAACTGTGCATGTCATTACCTTATTTCACCCTCCCTATGAGCGCAGCAAGTCTCAATGGAGTATAGTAAGATCACCATACTAACACCCTGTCACAACTAACGTCTCTTGTATACATCATTCATTGACAAAACCTGCATCCTATTTCTTCAGAAATTCAAACACCAACGCGAAAAGTGCAATTCACTGTATAATGACATCAATATGAACAAATATAGATCTCATTGAGACCGGGTGATTAAAGACATGAAAAATCAGAGGAATCGAAGTCCGCTGAGATTAGAAGGTATCGGCTGATGGATTTGGGGATTATTTCCGCTAAGCGCCATCTAGCGGCAACATCTATTTCCGGGGGTAACTGCTCCTTGAACCCGCACCGAGGCAGGATGTGCCCATTCACCATCCAGCTCTCAGGAGGGCAGGCATAGCTGAAAGCGTGCTGTCTTAAATTGAACATAAATGGCTATCAAGGTCCTCTCGGCCTGATCTTTTTGTGGCGGTGTCGGTACGTCAACGTGGTGTTAAGGAAGATAACAATACTCAGTAGAGATAGCGTTCCAGAACATGGAGCATTTCTTATTTCCTTCAGTAAAAGCCCACGTTATTGAGTGGTGAGGACAATTCTTGATGGCACTTGATGCCGTCATTAACAGACTTTTTGACGCACCTTGAACTAAGAAAAGCGCCTTGAGTGGAAGGTATCAGTTCCTGAGTGAGTAAGTGACGTCATTTTGATCAGTGCTGCAGTACTAGTTTACCATCACGTAAAATACATTCAAATCATTGGTCAATGACACTTTAGAAAATTTCTGTTTTACCCTCCCAGGAGGGTGACAACCGGAAAGAATATCACTCTCTGTCACGGTAACCGCCAAACTCTCCGCCGAAAAAGCTATATCGCTGACAATCGTATGACGTCAAAACATGACGCATGCAATACTCGGAGTTCGAAACTTGTTCGATTAGCTGTTTTTGATTTCATCATGTACAGTTTTAAGTTACCGACTTTCAGTGCTTTATTTAAACGATTTTAAAGACTGAATCGTTTGCACTTTTTCAACATTGTTCAGGGAGGGGGAGAGGGGAGTGGGGGAGAGGGGAGGGGTAACGCTGCTACCCGGACGGGTACATCAGACCGTATTTACCCTCAAGAGAAGCATACAACTGATAGTGTTGTGTGATTGCGCGTCGGGTTCACGGATGAGTAAAGTCCGAAAGCTACGTTGTACTTGGGACAGGTATTATAATAGATGCTAAAGACAGATGTATATTTTGGATCAATATATCAGTGTGTCATGCAGGCAAAGGTAGATCTTCTTGCTATTTTCCGCCAGACAGTTCTACGTAAGGAGAAAGTATATTGTTAGGGAAACAATGCTCTGTCAGACACAAGTTCTTCGAAATTCGACCTGTAAAGATCTCGGTTAGAATTCAGGAACCCATTCTTGTCGAGATTGGCTTCAATTGTTCGATTATCGCTTGAGAAGTTTTCTTCGTGCATTGTGTGAAGTCTATTTCTGGTGTCCCCGGCCATGATATTGGTGGTATTCTGCCAAAAGCAACGGAAACCTCAACTCACCTACTCATGTTTTTTGTATATGGTTTCAGGTGATGGTAGATCTAGATCACGTCTTGCTCATCGGCCCTGCTTTCGGATAGACAGTAGTCAGTTTATACACGAAATACCGAAAACTGTCATGTAGTTACACGTACCATGATGAATGCATGAAATTCATACACTTGCCTTGCCTCTGCATGCATCTAGAATGCATACACACAAAGGCAAGTCAAGTGTTGGAATTAGATAGGGAATTTAATTAGACAAATTGTTCACAGGGACTGAGACTGATGGTCAGATGTGTAAAACTCGTATCACATTTGCTCTCGATATTCTGTTTGAGCAATAGCTGATGAGAGCCAGACAAACAAAGATACAACACATTTCCCGTTAATTAATAATTTTAAAAACAGCCTTTATTAACATTAATTCTCTTTGAAGTACCGAACATAAATGAATAATATTCACAAAAAAGGTAACTGGGATGAGTTCTAAGACTATTCCCGTCGTCGAAGTAGTCTACATCATCAGACTTGCTGAAGACAACCTTCTGTCTTTGATTGCCTGTGAACATCTGTCTATCAACGTCTTTGATCTATCTGAGCTTAGTTTCAAGCGTTATGACTGTTTTCAGAGACACTGAGTTTCAAACGCATTCTAAGTAACTATGACATCTGCATGATAACAGGTTTTACCCAAACGTCGAACGGTCGTTAAACTTCGGAAAATCAGCGTTCGAATCCCAAGGTCCAAACGATGAGGTTCGTTATATCCTAGATTAGCCCCGGTACTGTATATAGGTTTGTAAGCACCATTTCAGGGATCTTGAGATTGTAACTCACTAACTCACACCATGAATTAGTTTCGTCGATAATAAAGATTTGTCAAACTCCCCAAGGAGCACCGACCCACCGGTTATACAGTATATGTGTACTGAGGCAGTCCAACATGATGTCGCTAGGACTTGGTGAATGTCTTTATCGTGACGTGAGTAACTTGAAGTTTGTTAACAGCTGGGATCTCCACTGTCCAATGAGATTTTAGCACGCTTTCTATTCAATTCAGGTCACAAGGATCGATTTGCCCCCTTTTGTCCCTACAAAACAGCAACTGCCTGTATAATTAGGAACCTTTGTTTGATGTTTTAAATATATCTCTATAATTGTTGGAATTGAACGGTGTACATGTACATCCTCAAACAGATGAACAAGTGGCTGGTGGGCTGGTGGGCTGGTGGGCTGGTGGGCTGGTGGGCTGGTGGGCTATGATTAATATGATTCGACACGTGACATGGTATATATATTCGGGGAACCCAATACCAAAGTCACATCTGTGCTGGTTAACTGCCAGTGGGCATGTCAAACTCCCTATGGAGTTTAAATATAATGTACTTCAGCATATAACATACTGTAGTGTATATGAACTGTACAGATCACCGAGGATCGCGTTTTGCAACAGTCAACCACTTTCTTGTCAAATGATATGGGCATCGGGTGTTTGAAATGTCTGATCTGGCTGATCAACACTGGAGAACAGTTCATACATATTTGGATGGTAAAGATAATAAAAGGCTGGAATGTATTTGATACACAAATCCTTATACGCTGGGTATAGCGACATAGAGTTCATCTGCTGCCTGTGCTTGACAATAAGGAGTGAGTGAATTAGGCTTTACGCCGTTTTTAGCAATATTCCAGCAATGTCACGGCGGGGACACTAGAAATGGGTTTCACACATTATATCCATGTTGAGAATCGAATCAGGATGCTGTTTGAAGAGCGAACGCTTTAACCATTCGGCTCCCCCTTCCCCAATAGTCAAACAGACAGTAATTAGTAAGTAATCCATGCATAAGGCATCAATGACGTATGAATGTCCAATGTTACATACATACATTATCACACTGGTTTTGCCCATGGGGTGGCCCAGAGGTTAAAGCGTTCGCTCATCATGCTGAAGACCCACTTTGATTGCCAAAATGTGTACAAAGTGTGAAGCCCTATCCGGTGCCCCTCCCCCCCCCCCCCTCCGGATACGTTTATATAAAACTACCTTACATGTACAGCTATGAGTGAGTGAGTGAAATTACTTTTACGCCGCTTGTAGTAATAGTACACCAGCATCACAGTGGGGGACATTAGAAATGGACTGAACACTTTGTACAAATGAAGGAAAACGAACCCAGGTTTGACGAGCAGACGCTTTAACCATTCGACTTCCACGGTGCCCGTGTTCAGTTATGATGTTCTTCAAGCATGAAAGTGTTTGCAGTTTTAGCTGTTCCAGCCTTCTGTTGACCAGTCACGACATTTAATCAACCAAAAACTTTCCATGGAACTCAGGTGATGAGGTGGAGCAATGAGTGAGATTCGAATGTCACTTCTGTCAGTACTTTTGGATTTTCCAAGGTGCTTGTGCATCACGAACTGCTACTGCGGGGCTGCCATTTGTCAGCCAATCTGTCGGAGACATGCAGTTTGCACCGAAAGATCACTTCTGCCAACACTCATGTCAATCATTTAAACACTTTCCAATAAAACATTTCCAGAATTTACTTCCACTATGTGATGAGTGTAACGTTTAAGGCACTTTGATTTTATTTCCTTACGGCTGAGGGCTGCGGTTCACGGAGGGTGGTTTGGCCGTCATCATTCTCTTTGGAAACGATTACGGATTTCCTTCGCGTTTACAAATCCTTTATCGCCCTAATCATAAGTGGAAATCGATTGAAGAAGTCTTAAGCTGTTTGTGGAAATCTTAAAACTGTTCTTTTGTTTTCTTTTAGAATGCAGAAAGTGCAAACTTCGTCTGAAAGAACCATAATGAAAGCGTTTGTACTTAAAATATCTGATTGCCATTCAGTGTGAATTGTAAAATACATACAAGTGAAATAATTCACAATCGTAAGGCATCTATGAAATAGGCAGAATCCACTGTTGGATTCCGTCAACATCCTGAGCTCCTTCAAGTGAATTCGTGCTCAATTACAATTTTTGCTTACACAAAACTGAACTGTCGAAACTTAAATACCACTTTTACAATCTACTTCGGATGCCGTTGTATATTTTCCTGTTTTACGCCGCACACAACTACCCATGAAGATCCGGCACAGAACCCGTGTTTGTCAATAGAGGCGACTAACGGGATCGGGTGTCGGGGTAGGTGACTTGATTGACACGTCATCGGTTCCCAATTGCGCAGATCGATGCTCATGCTGTTAATCACTGGATTATCCGAATTGATACATGTCATCGCGTTTCAGTTGTGTGTATAAATACACATGCTGTTGATCATTGGATTGTCTTGTCCGGACTCGATTATTTACACACTGCCGTCATATAGCTGGAATATATGACGTTAAACAACAAACAAACAAATTTTAAACCGCTCAAATATTGAGGTTTTAACCTTATTTCCATCTAAATGATTCGGTCATCAGACGATATAGCAGCAAGTATTTCATTTAACAAAATGCTTTACATAACATGGTTTAATTTTTTTTCTGTATCACCGCTCTGCTTTTTCAGACATTTCAGAAAAGGTTCTGTCGCCTTCTTTGCTTAGAGCACATGCTGAAGTGAGGAAAGTGAGGAATGTTGAAAGTGAGGAATGTGAGGAAAGTGAGGAATGTGGAAAGTGAGGAATGTGAGGAAAGTGAGGAGAGTGAGGAATGTGAGGAATGTGAGGAAAGTGAGGAATGTGAGGAAAGTGAGGAATGTTTGTATGACAATGTGACTACTGAAACATTCACTTTACCCGCCAGGGCATGTGCACGGACATTAAGTCGTGAGAATCCATACACGCAACTATCGGCTCACTGTTTTGAAAAGCTACACTCAGCCTTTCAAATCAGGCCGAGACCGCAACTGATATTTACTACTGATAATCACATCATTCTAGAAATTATGCAGGTAAGATGCAGGCATCGAATCATATCTATCACCACTAAATGCTCCAGTCGTATTACAATGGGATATTTTAACACGATAAAGGAGGACAAGTTCGCGGAGATAAGGTCTCTTGGAGTGCGTGCCATATTATTCTCAGTATTATTCAACCCGTCTGTAACAACCTTTACTGTCAAGAGTCTGTAAATCATCGAATCCAATAATCATATAATCCAGTGACTGATCCTTGCAATCGCGAGACTGTGACATGCAATTAGTCTTGTCACAGAGACAGTCGCTATTTACAAACCTTTAATAACCACTTACTCTCACTTTTAATGTTATTATTATAATGTTATTCCAAGGTAACTCTGCTTGCTTGTTCACAACCGTTAAAGAAGTACAATGTACGTAATTATCTTCTAAAAAAATTCAAATGTTAAATTGTTTTATGCATACAGTAAAAATAGTTCGTAATACAAACACCAATACATTTTTTGCCTACGCATCATTCCAAGACATTTATCAAGATATTCAGCGCTCACAAAATCAGCCGGAAGCCTTTCATAACTCAGTAGATTAAATGAGACGGTAACCAAGTCGATTTTTAAAAGGTTTCTGGAATGAAACATACCAGCACCATAAAATAAGGAGGTCACTTCGTACATGTGCCAACATTATCTATTCCCGTCCCATCCAACGATGGTAACGCCGGTGTCATCTGGTGCATGGCCCGCCAGTGTCTATTACCGTCCTGGCCAGCGTTCACGAATCAGTGTCACCTCAGGAGGAACGTATTCATTGCCACACAAGATAACTAAGTCAATGGCATTTACCGGAAATGGTCCCTGAGCAGTGACCGCTCTCAGCCTTAAGAGATTCGCGATGTAGTCCAGCACACCATGCTGTCATTGGAACGATGCTGCATCATGGAATAGGGCGGGGGTTTTATGGATGTCAGTCTTTGTAATCAGGTGATGAAGGGGTAAATATAATATTTGTCAATTTCCCATTATACAGAAAACGAGATTCATAACCCTCTCCCCCTTTGTGTGTATCTCTTCTAAATCTATTCAAAGACTCTGCGCTTCATTACAGAAATGTCTTGTATGAGACACTTGTATGACACACCAGTTCAGATACTCAGTCAAACTCACCATCATTCTACGTACAACTGTTAAAGACGATATTTCAGAGGCAGCTGTTGCGAGAGGAAACGATCATCACGTTTTGTCACACGTGCGGATCTTGAAACATCTGAAAACAGCTTCAAGAGGTGAGAAATTAATATATAAATTCCCTGTGGGCAATACCTTTCCCCGAAAGATGTCGTGAAAGCTCTTTGCACATATAAAAGAGACAGAACCATAATCGTACCAGTGCAATGTACGATTCCGATTAAGCGTCTGTAAATGGATACAAATCACATTGTTATGAATCCAGGAGTTGGCTTAAAAGTGAAACTTCCCTGAATGTTTCACTGTGATCAAACACCTAAGATGCTCCAATGCTTTTCTGCAGATATTCCATCTGACATTATGATTTGTACGTGACATGATGGCTCCACGGTATGAGACCTGGTGGCAAATGTGGTATCTCTGATGACGATTTAACTGGATTTCCTACCCAAAGTGTTGAACTGACTTAATTATTCACGTAATAGTTGCAGGTTCACTTCAAGAGTCCATGGTACATTTCAAACTATAGCATAAACGAAATACTATCAGTTAAGAATGATACCAGTTGTTTGTGGAAGGGTTTGCAACTTTTTTTCTGATTCTTGGTTGCACTCGTCCAAAATTGGCCACTGATGCGTCAAAGTTGAACATATCCTCCATGTTTATCTCAAAACATTTTGAAAGACCTTCACTGTTTAACTGTGATCAAGGAACATCCGAACATGTCATATGAGAATATTAGGACGCTCAACTAGACCTCTTAGGAACAAGAGGATGCTCAACTAGTCCTCTTGGGAATAAGACGATGCTCAGCTAGTCCTCTTGGGAACAAGAGGATGCTCAACTAGACCTCTTAGGAACAAGAGGATGCTCAACTAGATCCCTTAGGAACAAGAGGATGCTCAACTAGACCTCTTAGGAACAAGAGGATGCTCAACTAGACCTCTTAGGAACAAGAGGATGCTCAACTAGACCTCTTAGGAACAAGAGGATGCTCAACTAGACCTCTTAGGAACAAGAGGATGCTCAACTAGTCCTCTTGGGAATAAGACGATGCTCAGCTAGTCCTCTTGGGAACAAGAGGATGCTCAACTAGACCTCTTAGGAACAAGAGGATGCTCAACTAGTCCTCTTGGGAATAAGACGATGCTCAGCTAGTCCTCTTAGGAACAAGAGGATGCTCAACTAGGCCTCAGATGATAAAACAATGACCCAAATGACGTTTCTCCGTCTGTGTTGCGGGTTTGATGATGGTGATGAAAAGGTTGAAACACAAAATATTTTGAAAGACATGGACTTTACTTTTGTTTTCGATGGTATTAACACTTAAGCAAACGTAATTTCATTTTCAAAATCAACAAGGTATTAGATCCACAAATACTTTTAATTTACATAAGTGGTATCACTGTCCCACAGGAATTGTGTTTTGGTACTCAGGAAAGTACTTGCATGTATGCCTCTATTATATTCCTTGCGAATACAACTCCATTTCCTATAATCAAAATGAAGCTTTCAAGCCATCTCTAAATCCCATGGGAGGTTATGAAAGAATCGAAGTCGACATGCATCCGAAACAGACATTCAATAGCATAGTACATATTACATGATAACCATTCAAACGCCGACGCCAGTTCGTCTGTCGACTAAAAGACCATCAGCTGTCAATTCAGTGAGCCATCGAGTAGCACCATTTGGTTTGATGTGGTATTTTTATTCCGTGACTATACGTCCATGGGTGATTTTCATTTTGCCGTAACATACTCTGTTTGATCCATACAACTCATTAATACCTTTATCAAGTTTCCACGAGATCTATTTGGAAACCAATTGCAATCAGTAACACTGAACAAGTTTCTAAACACCACTGACACTTGTTATCTGTGAACGGGAGAGTGCATTAATATGCTGGCAACCAAGCGCTCAGTCTTGTCTAAGTGTGACTAACAGAAATGAATTATTATTGGATTGTTGCGGATACCAGTAATTGGTAATCTAGTTGGTTTGTTACTGTTTTAACACACTCAGTTTTCTTATAGGCTATTGTGTCAGTGAAAAACAAAACAAAACAATGGAACAATGTATGTACAAAAAATTCAGTTGTCTACTCGTAATCCCTAAAAGCCCTTAAAACAACAACTTTCTGAGAGACGTTTTTAGAACGTGGTATTACTAAGAGAAACTATCAATATAAGATCACTTGTTTAACTGGTGGAAGACAATTTAACTTTAGTTTACGGCTGTATCTTCCTCTAATAAAATTTACTGTCTGTGAAAATCCATTTCACAAATATAGCAACCTCTACAAACACTTTTGAAACAATGCAAGTTTCTAACCCTTAATTCTCACGCACAAATAATTCCAGTTCTGTACAAGAAAGTCTACATACGGACTGAATAGACGCACTTTCCCTGTTTTCAAACAAACGTTACGGAAAAGTCTTCTTTGCCTTTTAACCTCTGAATCTCTTTCCAAGTATAATATACTTACTCGAAACGTTTACCACTAAAGGGTGACCTTTCCGTCATTTGTGCCACTTCCATGTCAGAAATCGCATAATCTTTTCACAGGGACTGTTTTTGCTGTTGCATGTGGAGCTTAATCTAAATTTAGGCAGCGATCGAGTTGTGAATTGTATGTTATTGAGAAAAACACTTTATATGCTAAGCTTACCCGAATGACAGATGCTCCTTTTCCTTAAGAAACAATTGACGGTTTCAGTTTGGTGTTTTAATTTCCTGTTTGGTAACGCGACTTAATGTTCTGTGACATCCAAATGCAGGTGTTTAAGCTGTGTCACGTATATTAGTGACGTTGAAAACGCCACGCTTACACTTCATCGCGCTCTTTTTCATGAACGACGCCGAAAATATTGGGGCTGAAAGAGGATTCCAATGTGAAAACAAGCGTGACCAAATGAACAATACATCGTACTAATTCGAGAATGCTTCACAGTTACAAAGGCCAGATAACCTTTAAGAATACGTGTTGGGATCACATCAAAGAATGATTTACGACAGTACAGATTGTTGATGATGACTGGTCGTGTCTTGCATTGAAATTTCATAATCCGTGATTCGTAACATGCAGTTGGCAGCGATTCCTCACGTGTGTTGTTTCAATGGGAGATTAGTCATTAATCTCAATTGGCCAAGACACTGTTTGTTCAGCGGGGTCACGAAAGCAAAGACAATAACATGGCTATCTCCCTTGACACACTCCGCTGGAGATGACACCAGGAACTAGTGTTTAGACTGATATAGATACTGAAACACCGGGTGGCCTTTCTGCCTCAGACTGAATGTCTTCATATTCAGAACTCGCCGTTTCTGATTTGGTGCGTTAGTTAATCTACTAAGGTATTAGTTATCGGAATATCTTGGACGGTGTCCGCTGCTGCTTCACGTCATCTTGTGTGAACGGTGTGTGACGTTAGGACATACAGATATTGTAACCTTGTACGTGTATTTTTCACCCAGCGTAATTATGCTAGCAATAATGTTTGAAATATAATAACCCAGGCGGAAATACTGGGAAAGAGTCGTAACATTATCAACTGTGCATTGTTTCAGATACATTGAAAAGTGGGTTGCAGAGGTTATGGTATCATTGCTTCCGTTGGCCTTGCCTTGAGGCAATCCCTCATCCACGCACTTATTAACCCCACTGTAGTCAGTTCAGTACACAAAGACACAGACTGTCCTACTAGAATGTAAGTGATTCAAAGATACTTTCTCAGTTTTCGTACACACATCATACTCACTCACACCGTGTCCTAACCCTCATGGCTTTCATCACGACATGAAAGTACAAAACGTGAATTAGAATCTTAATCTGTTTTGACGTCATATTCCGGATTTGTTATTCTGAGGTGCTGAGGTTTAACAGGAACCGCTAACAGGAAATGATGGCTATTCTAACTTATTGTGAACTTCATAGCAGAAAATTTAAACCTATTCCCAGAGTAGCAAACGCCGAGATTTTTTTCTGATTTACTGTGGCACCATCTAAATTTAGGCAGCAGTCTAGCCGTGAATTACATGTTTTTGAAAAACGTTCTTCTTGACTACTTTTTATGATTTGTCTTCACAGTCAAATATCACATGTTTAAGCTGTGACGTGCATATCGGTGACTATATAAATGGCACGTTTCTTATATGCAGCTCATGAAATTCTCAAAAATACGTCGCGTGTTTTTCTCCAAGGTGGTTTTCTGATGTCCCCTCTGAGTTTCAATGACCACTCACAGATATTTTGCCTTTTCCGTCAAATGGAATCTGTTCTGGCGATACTGAAGACTGATTACTCTCTGTAGCTTTGTTTTTACACCAAAGTAATGTATGTTTACACTCACGGATAAATACTCCCCACAGTATCTTCACAGTTGTTGCTGATTACTTGTAGCAATACAGTATTTCCTGACCATCTAACCGTTTCTAAGGTAGAGACATGCTGTGACTGAACAAACCTTTGAAAACCTAAAACAAAATGCTTTCAATTCTGCTTTGCTGTCAGGAATCATTGTCGGTTTCCTCGAATGAGGCAAAACATCAGACTGAAAATCAGATGTAACAGAACCCCTTCGCAGACAGGCACTGGTATTCGAATGGATCGCTGTCAGCAATGGCACAAGGTGTTCACTGTTATAGCAAAGATGCCCTGCTCTACGGATTTCAACCCAACGCCAACAAACAAATATACAAGAAACATGAAACCTTTTCGTTTCCAAACTGATTATCCAATGTCCAGTTTTGGCAAATGTCGTGAAACTTTAAGATTTCCTAATATTTGTATGTTTTGAGAAATAATATCCTCTGGAAAAAGCTCGGAAACCAATATAGCCTCAACTTCTACAAATTGAAGATATAATTGTGCGCTGGAAAATACGAAATGTCTCTTGAGACAAATGCTGCCAGAAAAAAAAATTCTTAGACACTCTCTTTCATAGAATTGATGCTCTCTGTCAACCCATGATTGTTAATGCTATGAAAAAATTACCAGCGTGAAAATGAATCAAAGATTGAAGAGATCGCAGTAGAAAATATCTCGTCCCTGTAAATGTATTTACAAAATCACACTGTGATATAATTTGATACAAACTGAAACAAGGTTGTGTGCGAAATCCAATCATTCGTACACAAACATATTGTCATAGATATGTTATTTTATTTCTCCCTTACGTAAATATAAACACTGTCCCTATCTTCGAATTCCACGGTCACAACAGTTGCTAATGCGCATTCCCAACACGTGTCTTATTTTTTTAAGGAATATTTAAATAGAATGTTTGACAATGGCAGATACTTCGTTAAAGCTCATGGGAAATAATGGATCGCTGTGTGGATGTCTTGATAAACGTAATTGTAAAACATGAAGTAGTTTGAAATATATTGCTCTGAACATAAAACATAAACTAGTGCTGTCTGTTTCAGAGAAATATGGAAATTTCAAACGAGGGTTAGTGTTTGCGGATTTTCTTATTATGAATAAAGGGTTGTTTTCCTATTGCATCTACATTTGGAGTCGTTCTAACATTTAACTGACCCATTAAATAAGAAGGTAGATTACAAGTGTGCCATTACGTTAATGTGACATTACACCATTCGTTATCCTATACGTTATATGGTTCAGAGGTGATCTGTGCATCATAGCTCCAAAGTTGCAGTATCCTTACATGTACCATGTGAGTGTAGTACATGTAGATACAGTCGTTAGGGCGGCTCATCAATACGCACCCAAATCGCTAAACCTTTAAGAATTGTTAGCTTCATACCTAGTGGTGAACATCTAAAACCAGAATCATGTTTACTTTGGGTTTTCTTGCTCTTTGAATCAGATACTGCTTCTTATCTGAAGACGTACAAGGTTCAAACTCATTCACTGGTCAATGTATGTTAGCCACGTCCGACATGGTTAGCATTTCTGCGTCTTACTGTGAATAGTGTTCAGTAAAGCTGTGTCGGAGGATCTCTCACTATTCGATGAAGATACGTGTGATACTTCAGTGACAGTACATTATCGGATCAAAAAGGTTTAATAAAGCTGACGGACATCCTCATCGCGTAGTAGCGGCACCATTAAATAAGTAGGCCTTATGCATGGCGGCACCATTAAATGAGTAGGCCTTATGCATGGCGGCACCATTAAATAAGTAGGCCTTATGCATGGCGGCACCATTAAATAAGAAGGCCACGCATGGCCTTATAAGGAGGTTGTGAGAAATAACGTTACTGGAAGAGCTGACATTTAAGTGCTTCAGGAACTGTTCACCTGTCAACATTTTTGGCAACACGTAAAGAATGCATTCATTTGTAGAGACCTTTTGAATGTTTTCAACTATATTCAAGTGTCAGCGCTCACTACGTGTTTCATTTTACGCATGTATTCACTTAACACCTCGGCCATGGCGGTTGTTAGCCAACTGGCGACAAAGAGGCAACAAGCATTGAGAGATCAATTGAATATTTTAATATCACTTTGACATACTGGAGGAGCTCTGGCTCTGGTTTCACCAAAGTCCAAAGTAGCCAATCAGTGACCAGCGGCGAGCAAAGTATTGCTCAGTGACTCAGGCATTCCACACGTTTGCCTTGAGCAACCAATGAATGGCAATGAATTGCTGCTTTCTGATTTCATTTCTTTGGGGGGTAATTGAACGTGAATCATCACATATTTCATGCAGGAAAGATTGGTTCTTTAAGTAAGAGTCTCTAACATTAATGTGCATGTTACCTGAATCCAAAAACTAGTAAACAAGTTGGAAGTTGATCAATTTTAAAGAAAGATAAATATGACTGCGCTGTTCAGTCGATTTTTGAAACAGGAGTTAGGCCTTGCATTCCACCGCCAATCAGACAACCGACTTGTTCAACTTATGGTGATCATGGTGTAAAACATTAATCACATGCAGATGCAGAATCACCTCGAAATGTTGGCCTTTCCTTCAGTTGGGGTCACCTTCACTACGTATGTCAGAAAATCCTATAACCTTAGCACGTGAAGCAATTTCAGCTATCTCGTGTCGAACCTAAATTTAGGCAGCGATCGAGTCGTGGATTGTATGTTATTGAGAAAACACTTTTTATACCAAGCTTACCCAAATGACAGAACTGCTCTTTTTCCTTAAGAAACGATTGACGGTTTCAGTTTGGTGTTTTTAATTTCCTGTATGGGAGCGTGACTTAGTGCTCTGTGAAAACCCAATGACAGGTGTTTGCATGTTGGTGACGATGTACATTTTTCAGCGTACTGTTTATGAACGATTCCAAAAGGGTTAGCGTCTGAAAGAGGATTTCAATGTAAAAGCGTCCGTGACCCGATAAACGTAATATTGTAATTATGCGAGAATGCTTGACAGTTACAGAAGCCAGTCAACCTTCAAGATTACGTGGTGGGATCACATCACAGAATACTTTACGAAAGTGCAGACTGTTCATGAAGGCTGATCGTGTCTTGCATTGTAATCTGACAACACGTATTTCCTAACATGTTATTGGCAGCGGTTCCTCATGTACGTTGTTGCAGTGGGGAATTCCTCTATAACTCTATAGGCAAGGACAATGTTTGTTTTGTGGGGTCACGAAGGCAAAGACAATGACATGGTTATCTCCCTTGGCAAAGAAACTTTTTCTTTTAAGGGAATATCGGTACAATATATGTTAGCACGGTCTTGGAGTGTTATAGATACATACGCCGAATACACAAGGTGTCCTTCCTACCACACACTGAATGCTGTATTCTTGAAAACTCTCCATTACCGACTAGGTACTTTAGTTAATCTTCTAAGTTACGAACTTGGCTATCGGAATAACTTGGCCAGATTTAGCTGCTGCTTGTGGTCATCTGATGTGAACGTTGTTTGCCGACAGACTATAAAGAAATTGGTAACATTGTGCATGTATTTTACACTCAGGTGTGCTAGAAATATTGCTATAAAAATAACCCAGGTTGATATATCATTAGTTTGTGATTCATTCTCCTTACAGATAGCAACAATCCAATTACGAGCGAGGCGTACACGATATTGCTATAAAACCATTCTTGGTTCAGACGTGTAAACGCACAGACACCCTGACGCACGCACTCACAAATACAAGACAGTACAAAGTATTTATATATGAAAAACTTTAAAACAATATTGACACCGGGTGTTCGCGAAAAAGGTACTCATGGCCCACTAACATTATCCGCCACCCCTATAACGCGCAGAAAAACCAATGCCATTGTTTAGGCTGCAGTAGAGGTATACGAAATAGAAATTGCCATATGCATGGACCCCTCGCGTCTGTACTTGATACACAGTTGTTATGTTCAGTTTGGCCTCGTAAAATAGAAGGAAATCTTGAGAAACAATACGAAAATCATTATCACTGTATTGTTTCAGATACGCTGAACACCGTGGCGCAGAGGAAATGGTATCATTGTTTCCGTTGGACCATTGTGTTCAATTTCTCAATCACAGACTTATTACCGCTCTTGTACATAGTCAATTCAGTACACAAAGGCACTAGTGAAAGGTGTTCAAAGATACGTTCTTGGTTTTCAGCCATACTCCTCACTCACTCACGCAGGCTTCATCACGACATAAAAGTATCAAAAGTTCCGGTGAGATATTTGAGATGTGTTTTTTTGTTGTAATGAACGTGAATCGTTGACAGTTACATAACGGCTATACTATTTACTGTGAACTTCCCCACGTCAATCCATTTCCCAACAGTCGCAAACGCTGACGTATTGTTTCTTCTGTTTTTTCTGTGGCTTTATCTAAATTTAGGAAGATGTCTAGTCGTGAATTACATGTTATTGAAAAACGACCTGCTAAGCTAAACGAAATGTCCAACAAACTCTTTCACCTGAAAACGACTCACAATTTCAGTTTGGTGTTCTCAATAACCTTTCGCGACTTGTCTTACTGTCTCCTGACATTCAAATATCACATGTTTAAGCTGTAAATATAAATGCCACGTTTTTCTTCTTATGAAGTTCATGACATTCTCAGTAATATATCGATGTTTCTCACCAAATATCTTGTGTCACCTCTGAGTTTCCATGATGACTGTTTTTTTTCAGTTGTCTTTTCCGTCCAATGGAATCTGTCGTGACGATAATGGAGTATAGAATAATGATTATTCTCTGGTCTGGCGTTCTGTTTATATATCATCGTCAATGGATATTAATAGTGCATAATTATATATACCCCACAACGTCCCTGTGGTATCTACCGTTGTTGTTGTTTTCTTTATGGAATTGTAATGATACAGTATTTCCTGACCGTTCAGACATTCTCTCAAACAGATTGATATGTCATAATTGACAAGACCCTGAAAAACGAAAACAAAATGGTCTGTGGTTTCCCGCCTGGATCTCTTCGTGTGGACCGAAGAGAATTGTCTGTGCACGAAATGTATAAATGAATATTTCCTCGAATGGTTCAAATCGTCAGAAAATGAGATCGATTATCCGATGTAACGGAACCATTGCACTGGTATTTGAATGAATCGCAGTCATGTCAAGTGTTCATTGAAAGGGCATAGATGTTCTGCTCTATTGACAGCAACAAGCATTGTCGCAAGACACAGGAAACATTCTTCTTTCTCAACCAATCATCCAACATCTAGCTTTGGCAATGTTTTGCTAACTGATTGTGATTGATTCCCTAATATTTCATACAAAATTACCGAAAGATACAGGGTAAGTTTTGAGAAATAATGTCCTTACATTATATGTCCGTGCTCTTGAAACGGCAAAAAACGTTAGACGCCCTCTTTTGCAGAATTGAAGCTTCTTGTCAATAGATGAACGATTATACTAAGAAAACAATACCAGTCTGTAGATGAAACAGAGCTTGCTGCACAAAATATTTTCTAAACGACATTTTATACAGCATGTTAAGGCTCTGATATACAATGAATGTAACGTCACTTTAATTTTCCTCAAGGTATTGCGTCTGAAGGAACTGAAATAACGAAATATGAGGAGCAGCATGTGCCAGAGCCCCGTATGTACCCGCTGGCAGCCAGCACATCTGTCCGGCAAGCTGTTAGGGACAAAATTATTAATTTGTGATGGGTGTTGTGCAATATAAAAAATGCAACCTGTGACAGTTCTTTCAGCAAAGATTGACTGTGACAGATGCTTTATTAAAGTTTTACATGTTAGCAAAAGTTGAGGAACAAGTGCTCATTGTGTCAAAGTGTAGAAAAAATGTGATTGCATGAAACATGAAATGGTTTGAATTATTTGTTGCTATTTAACTAAGTTTCGTTTCAAATCAGTTTGGAAAGTTCAAATCGACGTTTATGCTTTCCTGATTTAGTTCCATTACGGTTCACATATTGCACCTATCTGAGTATTCGTAGAATCATTTAACCATAGCATTTAACATTAGCGCTCTCCGTAGCACAACATACACTAGACTGATAACCCATATGGTTGGAATCTGACTAGTGAATCACATCCCCTTAAACAATGTATCCGAACCATACATTGTGTAGTATACCTATATGTGGATACGTCGAAAGGGTGACGGGATTCTCCCGGCAGGTTTGACTCAAACTGGCGTGACGTACACCATCATAAACGTGTAGGTTTTGTCAACACCGTACCTGTATTCATGGTTTCCTCAAAGTGGTAACGATCGCAAACTAAAATTAAGATTACTTCGGGTTTTCCTCCCAAATCCAACAGATTATTATATTTTTCTTAAACATTGGTCACTGAAACATTGTACGTTTAGATTTTTGGCCTCTCGGTGTTCATAATACACAGTTAGGATCAGCTTTCACTATGGGATGAAGATAGATGTGATACTCTAGTGATAGGGCCATTATCGGACGAAAAAGGTTTAACAAAGATGATGGACATCCTCATCACATGGTACTATCATTACATGTTCATGCGGGGTACTATAATGTATTACAACGTGTATTACTGAGAACAACATTATTAATCAGGTTAGTAATTTTGAGAAAATGGTATTATCGGGTACATGAACAAGTTGAATGGATGAGCAAGAGAGAAATTTGCTAACAGAACTTTAATAGGACGTGTGAGTCAATATAATTGCTGCGACCACCAGGTAGCACCTCTACTTGATAATGATTCACAAATGCATGCTAATGTTAAAGTTTGAGTCGTACAGTGAATTCAGCTTTCAGTTAAGATTCGTTGTGATATTTTGTTTCATCAGTATATTTTTCACACAGCTGACCACAAAAGACATTAGAAAGTATTAAGGTACAGAAATATCGGGAGTAGTTTTCCTCGTATGTTACAAAAACATATATTTGTGTTTTTTTAAAAATCAACCGTGTCAAAAGATCAATAAATGCCGGACAACAGTTGAGGATGAACTGTCATTATCATAGATACGGTGATGTGTTAATGCTGTTGACATATCTTCCATTTCAGAAAATATATAATATATAAATGTTCTGACAGTAGATATTCTCAAATGGATGTCATCGTGACGTTACATCTGAATCATCTGACTGTAATTGCAGGGACATTGTACACACATTAAGATTAATGGAAAGGTTTGTTGGCTTTCATATATGTTTATAGGTACATCGAGTGTAGCCTCCTTGTTTTGAGCTAAACAAGAAACATGCATTTGTAGAAAGTAACTTTAAAACAATGTGATTGAGAGAGGTGAAATTAAAGTAATTAAGAAACTGTTCACCTGTCAACATTTTTGGCAACACGTAAAGAATGCATTCATTTGTAGAGACCTTTTGAATGTTTTCAACTATATTCAAGTGTCAGCGCTCACTACGTGTTTCATTTTACGCATGTATTCACTTAACACCTCGGCCATGGCGGTTGTTAGCCAACTGGCGACAAAGAGGCAACAAGCATTGAGAGATCAATTGAATATTTTAATATCACTTTGACATACTGGAGGAGCTCTGGCTCTGGTTTCACCAAAGTCCAAAGTAGCCAATCAGTGACCAGCGGCGAGCAAAGTATTGCTCAGTGACTCAGGCATTCCACACGTTTGCCTTGAGCAACCAATGAATGGCAATGAATTGCTGCTTTCTGATTTCATTTCTTTGGGGGGTAATTGAACGTGAATCATCACATATTTCATGCAGGAAAGATTGGTTCTTTAAGTAAGAGTCTCTAACATTAATGTGCATGTTACCTGAATCCAAAAACTAGTAAACAAGTTGGAAGTTGATCAATTTTAAAGAAAGATAAATATGACTGCGCTGTTCAGTCGATTTTTGAAACAGGAGTTAGGCCTTGCATTCCACCGCCAATCAGACAACCGACTTGTTCAACTTATGGTGATCATGGTGTAAAACATTAATCACATGCAGATGCAGAATCACCTCGAAATGTTGGCCTTTCCTTCAGTTGGGGTCACCTTCACTACGTATGTCAGAAAATCCTATAACCTTAGCACGTGAAGCAATTTCAGCTATCTCGTGTCGAACCTAAATTTAGGCAGCGATCGAGTCGTGGATTGTATGTTATTGAGAAAACACTTTTTATACCAAGCTTACCCAAATGACAGAACTGCTCTTTTTCCTTAAGAAACGATTGACGGTTTCAGTTTGGTGTTTTTAATTTCCTGTATGGGAGCGTGACTTAGTGCTCTGTGAAAACCCAATGACAGGTGTTTGCATGTTGGTGACGATGTACATTTTTCAGCGTACTGTTTATGAACGATTCCAAAAGGGTTAGCGTCTGAAAGAGGATTTCAATGTAAAAGCGTCCGTGACCCGATAAACGTAATATTGTAATTATGCGAGAATGCTTGACAGTTACAGAAGCCAGTCAACCTTCAAGATTACGTGGTGGGATCACATCACAGAATACTTTACGAAAGTGCAGACTGTTCATGAAGGCTGATCGTGTCTTGCATTGTAATCTGACAACACGTATTTCCTAACATGTTATTGGCAGCGGTTCCTCATGTACGTTGTTGCAGTGGGGAATTCCTCTATAACTCTATAGGCAAGGACAATGTTTGTTTTGTGGGGTCACGAAGGCAAAGACAATGACATGGTTATCTCCCTTGGCAAAGAAACTTTTTCTTTTAAGGGAATATCGGTACAATATATGTTAGCACGGTCTTGGAGTGTTATAGATACATACGCCGAATACACAAGGTGTCCTTCCTACCACACACTGAATGCTGTATTCTTGAAAACTCTCCATTACCGACTAGGTACTTTAGTTAATCTTCTAAGTTACGAACTTGGCTATCGGAATAACTTGGCCAGATTTAGCTGCTGCTTGTGGTCATCTGATGTGAACGTTGTTTGCCGACAGACTATAAAGAAATTGGTAACATTGTGCATGTATTTTACACTCAGGTGTGCTAGCAATATTGCTATAAAAATAACCCAGGTTGATATATCATTAGTTTGTGATTCATTCTCCTTACAGATAGCAACAATCCAATTACGAGCGAGGCGTACACGATATTGCTATAAAACCATTCTTGGTTCAGACGTGTAAACGCACAGACACCCTGACGCACGCACTCACAAATACAAGACAGTACAAAGTATTTATATATGAAAAACTTTAAAACAATATTGACACCGGGTGTTCGCGAAAAAGGTACTCATGGCCCACTAACATTATCCGCCACCCCTATAACGCGCAGAAAAACCAATGCCATTGTTTAGGCTGCAGTAGAGGTATACGAAATAGAAATTGCCATATGCATGGACCCCTCGCGTCCGTACTTGATACACAGTTGTTATGTTCAGTTTGGCCTCGTAAAATAGAAGGAAATCTTGAGAAACAATACGAAAATCATTATCACTGTATTGTTTCAGATACGCTGAACACCGTGGCGCAGAGGAAATGGTATCATTGTTTCCGTTGGACCATTGTGTTCAATTTCTCAATCACAGACTTATTACCGCTCTTGTACATAGTCAATTCAGTACACAAAGGCACTAGTGAAAGGTGTTCAAAGATACGTTCTTGGTTTTCAGCCATACTCCTCACTCACTCACGCAGGCTTCATCACGACATAAAAGTATCAAAAGTTCCGGTGAGATATTTGAGATGTGTTTTTTTGTTGTAATGAACGTGAATCGTTGACAGTTACATAACGGCTATACTATTTACTGTGAACTTCCCCACGTCAATCCATTTCCCAACAGTCGCAAACGCTGACGTATTGTTTCTTCTGTTTTTTCTGTGGCTTTATCTAAATTTAGGAAGATGTCTAGTCGTGAATTACATGTTATTGAAAAACGACCTGCTAAGCTAAACGAAATGTCCAACAAACTCTTTCACCTGAAAACGACTCACAATTTCAGTTTGGTGTTCTCAATAACCTTTCGCGACTTGTCTTACTGTCTCCTGACATTCAAATATCACATGTTTAAGCTGTAAATATAAATGCCACGTTTTTCTTCTTATGAAGTTCGTGACATTCTCAGTAATATATCGATGTTTCTCACCAAATATCTTGTGTCACCTCTGAGTTTCCATGATGACTGTTTTTTTTCAGTTGTCTTTTCCGTCCAATGGAATCTGTCGTGACGATAATGGAGTATAGAATAATGATTATTCTCTGGTCTGGCGTTCTGTTTATATATCATCGTCAATGGATATTAATAGTGCATAATTATATATACCCCACAACGTCCCTGTGGTATCTACCGTTGTTGTTGTTTTCTTTATGGAATTGTAATGATACAATATTTCCTGACCGTTCAGACATTCTCTCAAACAGATTGATATGTCATAATTGACAAGACCCTGAAAAACGAAAACAAAATGGTCTGTGGTTTCCTGCCTGGATCTCGTCGTGTGGACCGAAGAGAATTGTCTGTGCACGAAATGTATAAATGAATATTTCCTCGAATGGTTCAGATCGTCAGAAAATGAGATCGATTATCCGATGTAACGGATCCATTGCACTGGTATTTGAATGAATCGCAGTCAGCAATCATGCCAAGTGTTCATTGAAAGGGCATAGATGTTCTGCTCTATTGACAGCAACAAGCATTGTCGCAAGACACAGGAAACATTCTTCTTTGAATTCTCAACCAATCATCCAACATCTAGCTTTGGCAATGTTTCGCTAACTGATTGTGATTGATTCCCTAATATTTCATACAAAATTACCGAAAAAAACAGGGTAAGTTTTGAGAAATAATGTCCTTACATTATATGTCCGTGCTCTTGAAACGGCAAAAAACGTTAGACGCCCTCTTTTGCAGAATTGAAGCTTCTTGTCAATAGATGAACGATTATACTAAGAAAACAATACCAGTCTGTAGATGAAACAGAGCTTGCTGTACAAAATATTTTCTAAACGACATTTTATACAGCATGTTAAGGCTCTGATATACAATGAATGTAACGTCACTTTAATTTTCAAGGTATTGCGTCTGAAGGAACTGAAATAACGAAATATGAGGAGCAGCATGTGCCAGAGCCCCGTATGCACCCGCTGGCAGCCAGCACATCTGTCCGGCAAGCTGTTAGGGACAAAATTATTAATTTGTGATGGGTGTTGTGCAATATAAAAAATGCAACCTGTGACAGTTCTTTCAGCAAAGATTGACTGTGACAGATGCTTTATTAAAGTTTTACATGTCAGCAAAAGTTGAGGAAACAAGTGCTCATTGTGTCAAAGTGTAGAAAAAATGTGATTGCATGAAACATGAAATGGCTTGAATTATTTGTTGCTATTTAACTAAGTTTCGTTTCAAATCAGTTTGGAAAGTTCAAATCGACGTTTATGCTTTCCTGATTTAGTTCCATTACGGTTCACATATTGCACCTATCTGAGTATTCGTAGAATCATTTAACCATAGCATGTAACATTAGCGCTCTTCGTAGCACAACATACACTAGACTGATAACCCATATGGTTGGAATCTGACTAGTGGATCACATCCCCTTAAACAATGTATCCGAACCATACATTGTGTAGTATACCTATATGTGGATACGTCGAAAGGGTGACGGGATTCTCCCGGCAGGTTTGACTCAAACTGGCGTGACGTACACCATCATAAACGTGTAGGTTTTGTCAACACCGTACCTGTATTCATGGTTTCCTCAAAGTGGTAACGATCTCAAACTAAAATTAAGATTACTTCGGGTTTTCCTCCCAAATCCAACAGATTATTATATTTTTCTTAAACATTGGTCACTGAAACATTGTACGTTTAGATTTTTGGCCTCTCGGTGTTCATAATACACAGTTAGGATCAGCTTTCACTATGGGATGAAGATAGATGTGATACTCTAGTGATAGGGCCATTATCGGACGGAAAAGGTTTAACAAAGATGATGGACATCCTCATCCATGGTACTCGCATTACATGTTCAGGCAGGGTACTAAAATGTATTACAACGTGTATTACTGAGAACAACATTATTAATCAGGTTAGTAATTTTGAGAAAATGGTATTATCGGGTACATGAACAAGTTGAATGGATGAGCAAGAGAGAAATTTTCTAACAGAACTTTAATAGGACGTGTGAGTCAATATAATTGCTGCGACCACCAGGTAGCACCTCTACTTGATAATGATTCACAAATGCATGCTAATGTTAAAGTTTGAGTCGTACAGTGAATTCAGCTTTCAGTTAAGATTCGTTGTGATATTTTGTTTCATCAGTATATTTTTCACACAGCTGACCACAAAAGACATTAGAAAGTATTAAGGTACAGAAATATCGGGAGTAGTTTTCCTCGTATGTTACAAAAACATATATTTGTGTTTTTTTAAAAATCAACCGTGTCAAAAGACCAATAAATGCCGGACAACAGTTGAGGATGAACTGTCATTATCATAGATACGGTGATGTGTTAATGCTGTTGACATATCTTCCATTTCAGAAAATATATAATATATAAATGTTCTGACAGTAGATATTCTCAAATGGATGTCATCGTGACGTTACATCTGAATCATCTGACTGTAATTGCAGGGACATTGTACACACATTAAGATTAATGGAAAGGTTTGTTGGCTTTCATATATGTTTATAGGTACATCGAGTGTAGCCTCCTTGTTTTGAGCTAAACAAGAAACATGCATTTGTAGAAAGTAACTTTAAAACAATGTGATTGAGAGAGGTGAAATTAAAGTAATTAAGAAACTGTTCACCTGTCAACATTTTTGGGCAACGCTGGCTTGTCAACTGAGTTCCAACGTAGTCAGTGAAAAGCAGCGAGCGACGTGCAACTGTTGCTCAGTTGGACGTTTTGTCTAGGTAGAATATCTGAAGTCAGTCCTTAGTGTTGAGAAAACATCGGAAACATATGGCGATATGTGCGTGTTCAAATTTATCTCAAATCATCGAAAAATGACAATTACAGGCCTCGATTACGAGCGGAACCAAATTCCATCTTCCCTAGATTCGCTTTTGTCTTTATAACGAACATCCCCGATGATTTGTCTAGAACTGACAGCAAGGTGGGGACTGAAGGAGGTAATCGAGTGTTATATCCATGCAAAGATAACATGGTGAGTACCAGCGCAGTTCCACAAACGTTAAGAAAAAGAAATCCTCAAAAGGTTTATGACACTAATGTTAAGGATATTTCCATATATGGCACATAATTGGCAAAAACGATTTCCAATGAATTCCGTGTACAATGCGTATTTTTATATACACATGTACATGAGACAGTCAAATATTGATGTCAGTTTTCGTTCTCTGCCTTATAACATCAGTATCACTACTAACACTACTAAGGATTATGGGGCCGTTTTATTCATCGTTGGTACATGATGCCATCCAAAAGCATAAACGGTTCTTGAAAATCCATTAATGATTACAAATGACCTACCTAACTGCCATCATCATATCCCTGAGCAAACACGTCTATGTTTCCAGTTCCTGTCAAATGTATAGTTGAAAATTCCAGGTGTACATATTTATATAGAGACAATCAGATAAGTCACGCAATACAAAATACACATGACATATCATGCGAAAGCCTGTTTTGCACCATTAAATGATAGCAAAATACTCATCAACCTGGCACTGACACTGTTCTAATTCTAAGGCTACTTTCATGAGCATAACCGTACGAAATAATGACATTTCAAATCGAGTTTAGTTTTACGTGGTTTCTTTGGTTTTCTCTCATGTAGGTACATCCCTATGGCACTATGAAGAAAGGACTTGACATCTCACACGCAGATAACGATTGTAATTCATCAGTCTTACACAAATGGTCGATTTTGGTATGCTTAAGTGTTTGAAATTAGTCCGCACGGAAACACAATGAATGTATTAACAATAAAGGGTAAACGGACATCAAGGATCACATCGCAAAGCTACACGACCTTGTTCTTTATGGGTGACCTCTGAACTAAAACTCCTGTGGAATACCAAGTTGATAAATGTCCCATAACCCGTGCTGCTTATTGGCACTGTTGATTTCATGGGCTGTCCTGATCGTGTACATTTGATTTAGTGACTATTAAATGGGGGTTTCTGACAGGACATTTTCTACACGCTGATCACTAATCTGACCACAACAGATCAGTTCATATGGAAATGTCGTTTGTCAGTCGCAGTAAATGCATCATGTTCTACAGAAACTGTAACATGAATCCATGATACCAGTTCTTCAGTTTTGTGTAGATTTACATTTGATGTAGTTTCAGGTGCATGTTTATTTTCCTGCTTGTTTAGTTTAAGTGGATAAACAGAAAGGACAAACAAGTAAAATCCTAAGAGATGTCAGCTAAAAGCTGAGTGCATTGATTCCGAAATAATATAATCATCAACGAATTCCATGATTCCATGATTATTTCAAAGGGTGTCCAAGATAACTGGTTTCACTCTGCCACAGCAACATTGTTTTGCTAGTAACACATGTGCCTGCATGTATACCTCTATAATGCTTTGTAAGAATACGACTCTATTTCCTACAAACAGGGATGAGACTTTTATTCCATCTCACACTCCCAGGGGACATTCTTGAAAAAAATCGAATTTGACAAGAGTCCGAAACAGACATTCAGTTATGGAGATACATTCACAGTACACATTAAACGAGAACCATAGAAGCACCGACGCCAGTTCGTCTGTGGAATAATTGTAACACCAGTTGTCAAATCAGAGAGTTGCCGAGTAGCATCATTTGATTTTGCTGTGGTATTGTTATTACATAACTGGATGTCCATGAATTAGTTTAATTTGGTCCAAAATACACTGTTTGATCCATACAACTCATTGATATTTTGATCATGTTTCCACGAGATCTATTTAGAAACCAGTTGCAGTCAGTAACACTGAACATGTTTCTAAACACCAATGGCACTTGTTATTTGTGAACGTGGGAGTGCAGAAATATGCTGGCACTTAACCACTGTGTCTGGTTTGTGTGTGACTCGTGGACGTGAATTCTTTTTGCATGGTTTCGCACATCCGTAATCTAGTTGTCTGTTACTGTTTAAACATATGCAAATGTCAACGCAATTTCCAGATACGTTATTTTGCCTGTGAGACTCGACACAAGTTAAGATGTCTCAAAAATCCCTGGAACAATGCATGTACGGCAATGCTTGACTGTTTGTAATCTCAAGACTCAAAAAATGATTCTCAGCGACGTATATGTATTTAGTAGATACTAAGTTCAACAATTCATTATTCTTTCTGCAGTTAAATAGCTAATCGGTCACATGTTTAAATGGCGGAAGACAATTTATGTTTATGTTATGGCCATATCTTCCTCTAATGGCCTTTAATGTCTGTGAAAACCCATTTCCCAAAGATTCACAACCTTTACAAATACGTTTATGGCCCAAGTTTCTCTCCCGTTTTCCACTGTCGGTTCCAGTTTTCCTTCTTTAAGTGGCACTTTAGAAGTTGGTATGATGAGGATGAAGACTTTTATGGATAGACAACTTCTTTCTTGCAGAGGATGAGACGTTTCGGTGTAGATTCTAACACCGTTATGAAGCGAATGGTTCCATACTATCACACTGACAGCCAATACAAAAGGAAGATCCATGCAACAGAAAAAATCTTATTTTCCAGGATGATGGATATAACACTTCAATTTGTTTTTACAGCTTCTTGCACATGTTAACATTTGTGAAGTGGTTTCGGTAATATATTTTCTGGAAAGGAAACTGACGTTTTATTATTGTGCTGATACCAACGTTGATAGTGTTTCTGTCACCAGAACAGCTGGCACGTTCATTTACATCTCACTGAAAAGTCGAGTTTTTGGTGTTACTACATTTGTTTACATACCATAGAGTTATTGATGATTTGATGTGAAAGATATTAGTTTTTTTAGTAATTTTGTTTTGAATGTGATGTTTTGATATGTCAAGAAGATCCATGCAACAGAAACATTGGTTCCTATTTACCAGGATGGTGGATATAGCAATCATTTCAATTTGTTTTTACATCTTCTGACATATGTTAACATTTGTGCTCAGATGACAGTAATATGTTTTCTGGAAAGGAAACTGACGTGTCCTTTTTGTACTGACATTTCTGTCCACACAATATAGTTATTGATGATTTGATGTGAAATGTCGTAGTTTTTTAATAATAACGAATTTGATGTATTGATATATCAATAATGCACGGTTGAAAATATCACAGTGACCTATCAGAATGATATTGCTTTTTATCAGGTGAGATCTGTCAAGTTTCTATACTCACCTCATGGTGCGTAATATTGCAGTTATACAGGCAATTGTAGTCATATGAAGCATATGTTCAATTGAATCAATAGAAAATTCACACAATTCACTATTGTGACAGGAACCAAATGTTTCCGTGCTTTTTGCAGGTGAACATTTGACTAGTCTTTGCATGTATTTATGATGGTTGTCATGGTGGACATCCCGTACCATCACTTAGTGATTCAGAAAAAAATTCATTTGCAATTTTGGTGAATCAATGACCAGGGATGTCTACTGGAACTCCATATTTTGATTTGCATTGTGTTCGTGCAGGTCAGCACTTGAGGTGTCGCTGCATGTGTTTGTGTCTCACACACAAGCCATCATTACGAATTGACAGTAGTTCATAAACACGTGTTTCTAGTCTGAACTGCCCAATCGATTTCTTATCGAAGTGAAAAGCCTTTAGTGCCTTATTTAAGCCTTCTTTGCGAACTCTAGTGATGACAGTTTTTAAATGCCACAGGCAAATAATTCCAGGTGTGTAGAAAAAAAAGCCTTCAACATTAGACTACATGGTTACTGAATAGACACACGTTACCTGTTTTCATACAAACGTTATTGAAACGTGTTCCCTGCTTTATAATCCCAGCATCACTTGCCAGGCATAATAAAGTTACTCGAAGTGTTTACCCTAAAAGGTGCCCATTTCGTCATTTATGGTGACTTCCAATAGGCTATGAGAGAAATCCCATAACTGCAATCCCAGACTGTTTTTGCTGTCTCATGTTGAACGCAGTCTAAGTTAAGGCAGAAATCGAGTAGTGAAATATGTCTTATTGGGAAAAGACTTTATATGCTAAGTTTACTAGAATGAGAGAAATGCTCTTTTTCCTTAAGAAAGAATTTTAGGGTTACAGCTTGGCGTTTCTAATTTCCTGTCGGGTAATGTCCTCTGAAATCTAAATGACGTCTATTTACGCTGTGTCATGTATGATGGCGAGGATGTAAAAGTTAAACTTGATGCTGTGCATTTTTAGGAACGACTGCAACATATATGTAATAGCATTCATTTCAAAATTAATGAGTAAAACATATCTTGTAATCCTTTCACTTCCCGTCGTTCTTACAGGGCATTTGGTTTCTGTGTAATTGTGGGATGTTCTCTCCTTCATGCCGATCTATTTTGTTTATCATTATGCTCAAAAATAAAAATGTCTACTCAAATCGCAAAATCAGAATACTAGTTTGGTTAAACGGTTTTAGCGCAAAACTGCAGTGCAAAATAATAACCAGTCTTTAATATCTTTATGGGCAACTTCCCTTTGACGTAAAAGAAAGGGGAAAATTGCTGGGAGCATGATATTAGTGACTCACTGAACACCAGTGATGACACCAGGTGTTCCTGTAAGGGGTACGAGTGACCGTCTAAGCAACATCACCACCCGCTTTTCACAAAATTGGCCTGAAACAAAAAAATATATATAGTCCCACAAGGCACAGCAGTACTCTTATCTTGTGACAGCAGCCTGTAAACAATCCAGAAAAACCAAGTGATCGATGTACAAAAAGTCCAGTTTGAATTACAACTGATGAGTGAAGTAAACAGATTGGGAAATACATGTTTTACAACACAACATTGTATGTTTTACAACAGATCGTACGATACATTTCTTTTGAAGCTGAATCAGCACAGACAAATATGTTACTGATTTTATCATGAGTCTTGGGTACTACAGTCCACTAAAGCTTCAGGTATAATTATGATCTGACATCATTTAGTTGTTGTGTGCCTCCAAGCTATTTCCCCCCGACCGAGAAAAAGAAAATTGTCTTTCATATCAAGCAATATTCCAATTTTGATTTCTTTTGCAATTTTGAGGTTGGTGTGATCTTTCCTGTGGAGATTTTTTAAAGCTTTCGCCTATAAAATCGATTTATTAGTTTTTCCGTAATCATAATCTTGAGACGTGTTTAAAATGATTACTTACTGACCGAAACAAATTTCATGGGCCAAATTATCCCAAAAGATTAATCTTGACTAGTGGCAACATGGGTTCACAACACAGGCAAGCCTGCCATCAGGGTGGTAGGTCCCGTCACCCATACAAGTCACACAGTAGGTAGGGCAAGACTTGTTTACCCTCTTCATGAACACCTGGTGTCAGTGCTGATTTTCAATAGCCTACTCATATTCCTTTACAGCTATTTGGGTGTAAAATTGTGCAAGGGACAAAATATATCTAAATGTGTTCATTCTTTTACACGGGTGCCGAAGCAACCTTTTTTGTGTGGATATTGTCTAAAACTAAAAACTGTTATAATGTTAATACATAAGTTACCATAGAAACATTAATACTGGAATAGTTTGAGCTTGTTTCACAGTTACAAAGGCCAAACAACCTTTAAAGGATGGAATCACATCACAGAATAACGTACGACAGTACAGATTGCTTATCGTATCCTGTATTGTAATCTGATACGCCGTGATTCCTAATATATCATTGGCAGCGGTTTCTCATGTAACGTTGTTCCACTAGGAAATTCCTCAATAACTCTATAGACAAAGACACTGTTTGTTTGTGGGGTCACGAAGGCAATGATATTAACATAGGACTGTTATAGGTACTGACGGCGCACACACAAGGTGACCTGCCTGTCACACAACGAATGTCGTGTTATTGAAAACTCTCCATTACTGACATTGTGGGTAAGTTAATATAACTAGTAACCAATTTGGCTATCGGAATATTGGCCAGTCTCAGCTGCTGTATGTCATCGGGTGTGACCATTCTGTAATCACAGAATGTATATATAGTTGTTTGCGAAAAATGAAAACATGGTCCAATATTGGCATGGCTCCAGTATCACCTGTACAGTTATAGTGAACCAGTGTGTTCAATTGAGTCACTCATTTACTATCATACTAAAATAGACAATTCAGTACACGCAGGCACATACTGTCCTACCTGATCGTGAAAGGGATTAAAATACCACATGCACCTTCTTGGTATTCATTGACTCTACAGACTCACTCTCTTCCTTAACCCCCTCAGTTTTCATCTTTACATAAACATACCAAACATTCCGTTGAATCCTAATTTGTTTCGGCGACTTGCTAGTTTGTGGTACTGACGTATAATTTCAACAGTTGACAGTTAAATGATGGCTATTCTAATTTACTGTGAACAACGCCCAATAAGAAATCCCATTCCCACAGTGTCAAATGCTCTCGCATTCTTTCTTATTTTCTATGGCTTTATCTGCATATCGGCAGCAGTCCAGTCGTGAACTACATGTTCATGAAAAACTATCTGATAAGCTTACCAGAATGTAGAAAAAACCTCTTCTTCTTGCAAAAGACGATTGACTTTTGTGACATTTCTTACTGTCCCTTGATATTCACATATCACATGTTTAAGCTGTGACGTGGACCGGTGACGATATAGATTTCAAATGTTTCTTCTTATCTTCTTCATGAAACCCCCAATAATACAACGGGTGTTCTTTCCCCCGAATCTGATGACAGCTATGAGTTTCAATGACGTGTCATCGATATTTTGCCTTTTCCGTCCAACTGAATCCGTTCTGGCGATAATCGATACTGATTATTTTCTGACGTTTTGTTTATATACCAATGTAATGTATTTTTACACTGACGATACATACTCCACACAGTCTCTGTCGTATCTACACAGCGGTTACTGGTTATTGCGTGGAATAATAGCAATACAGTATTTCCTGACGAATCCGTCCCATATACAGACTGATATGTTAGGATAGACCGGACCGTCGAAAAACAAAAACAAAACGCTGTCACGTTTCCCACAGACCACCGTCTGTACTGAATTAGACAAAAACTCAGAAAATGAGAGCGAATACAGAACCTCTGTGAACAAACCGCATTAGTATTCGACTCGATTGCCGTAAATTAGCAATGACACCGGGTGTCCATGATTACTGAAAAGGTGAGAATGTTTTGCAATACCGATACCCAACACTGTCAAGAGGCATATATTATTTTTTTTGTTTTGTAACTGATTATCCACTGTCTATTTTGGCATAGGGTTGATACCTCATTGATTAATAATATTACATAAAAAAAAAACTAAACTAAAGGTACCAGATATGATTTGACAGGTATGCGAAGGAAATGTTGGGAAAACGTATCAAGCCTGAAATTCTACAAAATAAAAACTCAAACGCTCTTCGTAAAATACTGAATTTTCCATGAGACAAATTCTGCCAGAAAAATAATTGTTGAACGCCTCCTTTCACAGAATTGATGCTCCCTGTCAACCAATGACTGGTTATGCTAAGAAAACATTACCAGCGTGAATTGTAAGCAAAGACTGAGGAGACTGCTTTACAAAACATCAGTATGATTGTAGAATTATTTCAATAAAAAACATTTAATTGTGATACATACTTGGTCACCGGGAATACTGGAGTATTCCATGGATGTATTGATAAATGTAAGTGTAAAACTGAAAGTAGATTAAAATATGTTGCTATTTAGGACATGAACCAATTCTGCTGGACGAGTTTCACATCAATTTGGAAACTTTAGAAACTGGACGTTAGTGTTTATGTATTTGTATGCGTATACATGTATAAGTGGCAATTGAATATATAGATACTGGCAACCTTGCATATGTATTTATGCTCATCTATGTATGCCAGCAATATTAATATCAATAACCCAGGTGGAGTTATCATCAGTGTTTCAATCTCTTTGTAGTCATCAACAATCCAATTACGTGCTCACATAAAAAGTAAACGATATTGATACAAAACCATTATTTATTTCGGACGAGTACACGCACACACACGCCGCCGCACGAACTCACGTGTAATGAAAGTATACAAAAGATACGGCATACTCTTGTCTTTTGCGAATATCACCTGGTATCATCCCTGTTTGGCATATGCTCATAAACTGATCCCACTCATGCAATCGACTCTGGTCCTAGCAGAAGGATCAGACGGAAGTGGAAAGAAGTTTGTGACTCATAATACAAACACATGTGACGCTAAAATATTGCTTTTCGGATTCTTGATATTTAATGGTATAATTGTCACTGAGAAACAGCGTCATATATGTATGATGCGTTATATACATGTATGTTTGCTTTGTAAACCTCGATATTATGAAATCGGAACTTACTGTTTTGTTCAAACCCTTCACAAAATATACTACACTGACAATCCTTGTGGTGTTTAGACGTGAAGAAATCAGGGTACTTTTATTTCTGGAGTGAAATAACAAGCCTTGTTTATCAAATTCATTTACTAGGCAAATTTATATGATGGTAAACAAGAGGCAAATTTATATGATGGTAAACAAGACACATCTTATTGATAAGATATTTGTTTTTCACGACGTTACAGGAATAGTTCCTGTCGCTTTTTCATCCGCTTAGTGAAGGGGCAATAACTAGCCCAGAAACAAATATCTCCATTAGAGTTGTCTCATATTTCTTCACCAACTTTTAAATACCCTTTAAGAATTTATATAAAAGGAGTCCCGATAAACAGTATTGACACCAGATGTTCGCGAAAAATGTAAGAATGGCCCTCTACTGCCGTCAATCCCGCAATCCACTGTAAAATCAATTGAATTGTTTATTCTACAATGCAGTTACACCAGATAGACATTGTCACATGCATGGAAGCTGGGAAACCGTAACTACGGAAGCGCTGAAGGGACATGAGTATGAGAAATTTTTTAATATATATTTCGTGCGCACGAGATACTAAAATGTGCGCATGATATAATATAGCGTGCGCACGATATACGAAAGCGTGCGCACGTTATAATATAGCGTGCGCACGATATGACGGGAGAAGATTTTTTAAATCATATATCGTGCGCACGAGATACTATAGCGTGCGCACGATATACTAAATTGTGCGCACGAAATACTGATGCCTCGTGTCGTGTCAAAGCCATTTGAAACCATGTCAGTGTTGCAAGATTTGCTAAATCGAGCGCACAATATGCTATATCGTGCGCATGCTTTGTTAAATCGTGCGCACGCTTTGTTAAAGCGTGCGCACATTATATCATATCGTGCGCACGCTATGTAAAATCGTGCGCACGTTTTGTTAAATCGTGCGCACACTATACTATACCGTGCGCACGCTATAGTATCTCGTGCGCACGATTTAACATTTAAAAATACGTGTCTCCTTTCATTTTGTGCGCACGCTATGTTATATAGTGCGCACGCTTTATTATATCGTGCGCACGCTTTATTATATCGTGCGCACGTTTTCGTATAACGTGCGCACGCTTTCGTAAATCGTGTGCACGCTATATTATATCATGCGCACGCTATAGTATCTCGTGCGCACGAAATATATATTAACAAAAATTCTCATACTCATGTCCCTTCAGCGCTTCCGTACGTAACAGAGACAGGGTGGTTAAGATTATTTTCGGTTCGTAAGATAAGTGGAAATCGTGAGAAATAATCCTAACACCATTATCACCTGTGCATTGTTTCAGTTACAATGAACAGTGAGTGAAGAGGATATGGTTTCCGCAATATCAGAATGGATTATTTGTACACTTGTCTCTCACTGATCCTCTCATTTATTAACCATACCATTAGTCTTTTCAGTACACAAAGGCACAGTCTGTCTTTTTACAGAGTGAAAGACCACATCTACTTTCTCGGTTTTCGTGCACGCTTCAGACATTTTGTCTGTATTCTAGCCCTCGCGGTATCGCGTCATGCAATTGACATACCAAACGTGCTTTAACATATATAATGATCTGTTTCGTGACATGATCGAGACTTGTTATTTTGTTGTGTTGACGTTTGATATGAAACGCTGACAGTTAAATGATATCAATTTTCATTTACTGTAAACATCACAGCGCTGTGTCAGAAATCCCATTCCCCATAGTGGCAAACGCTGAAGTGTTGTTTTCTGATTTTCTGTGGCTTTATTTAGATTACATGCTATTGGAACAAAAAAGATCGGCCTAGCTTACCAGAATGTAGAAAAAACTCTTTCACTTGCAAAAGACGATTGATAGTTTCAACGTGGTGTTCTTAATTCCATTTTGTGACTTTTCACTTTCCTTTGACATTCAAATATTGCATGTTTAACAGCCACCGGAATTTAGTCCATATTTCAAGTTACGTTGGTAAAGGTTAACCGCCATGATGGATATAAGTCTTTCATGAATCTTGGGAATGGTGAAATATCTCTGGAATAAGCCGCTGACCACTTTGGTAGACAGCCACACTAGAACAACTAGCAATGTCTCGCTAAATATAACTGTTTAGGAAAACCCGAGTAGGAAGTATTTTTTGTACACTGACCTGGAACACCTCGTTAAACGTCATAAATAATTATCTATGAGTTTGTTTAATGAATTAAGGAAGGCAGCCGGTATGATGGTGTCTAGGTATAGTGATGTCTAGGTATAGTGCCTCGGGGTTGGTATAATAAGCCGCACCACAGGCTCTCGAGAGTGCAATGGCACGATATCAAGTGGTTAGATACAATCTGGATTACTCCTATGATTATACCTCAGATTTCTCACTTAATCAATCACATGTTATGACGTAGGATCATTTTTATATATCTCAGGCATATCCGCTGATTATGTTAGAAAATATGTTTGTGCGGATTTTAAAGACAATGTCTGAAATCTGACGCTGAAGGTTCTTATCGACTAAGTGACATTATGTAATGACTTACAAGGATTCCTTGTAGCGATATGAAATTAACGTTGTAATCGTTTACATCAATGCTCTGTAAAAACTGAGATGGATCTCATATCGCGAGCATGCACCATCTGCGTCAAGTGGAGATTACGAGGCAGTTTTATCGATAGAGAACGCACCTCCATGATTCTTTGCATGTTCGAGTCACACACAGACAAACGTTGAGGAGGAGTCCTATTCGTTTGTCAATCATCTGGCTATTTCAACAGACATTTAGATTGGAAGTTGTCAGGTGAGGTGAAGATGTGATATTTAAGAAAGGAGATGAACTTTACACGCCCAACCCATGTGAAAAATTGATTACCGGCTGTTGCCCGTGGAGACGTAATCTCGTGATTTCTCATTCTGTCATTGACAGATGCCGGTGTGGATATTGGAAGTCGGTCTTAGATAGAGCAATAAAACTCCCGGTGTAATAAAACATACGTGCTATACTGTACTAAAACATGTTCAGCCTTAACACTAAATGAAATTACACAGCAGGGAATCAAAGAAATAGCGTTCACACATGTAAGACCCATTTGAGAAATCAATGCAAATGTTCGACTTAATAGCCCAACAAATCAACCACTCAGCCAATAAAGCGTTATTTTAACAGTTTCACTGTACAGTAAGAAACATAAGCATTCTTAACTTTGGAAAGTTTCCATTTTATTTTTGCCATGAAATAAAAACTTAAATGTAGACTGTTCCAAAAATTTAACAAAAAATATGTTTGTATCTTACTTGCTTTAAAGTACTGGGCCGTTAAAGTGATGGTTCTTAGCACATGATTCTAAGGCGATGTCATTTCTAAATGGTCATGTGAAGCAATTTTTATTCATAGGACCGTGTCCAGTTTTTTGTTGGTTTCTTGTTTTTGTTTGGTATATAGACTAAACAATATTTAAAAAATCAGTTTACAAACATGTATAACACAGATCTTGAAGTTAATTTACGTAAATAGTAATCAATATGTTTAATCGATCTGTTTCTAGTTAATACATTTGAGTACTCTGTTTTGGCATGAAACGTTTACATGTATTATCGCAATTTTTGAAGATAGGGTGAAAGATGTTAATAACCTCGTTGAGAAATACAGCAGAGATACAGGATACGACCCCATTGTACGGGATAGTTTCAGTGAATATTTAAAAGGAAATTATCGTCTTTTGCGACATCGCTTTAATATTCTATAATTTTCTCCTGATATTGCCCTCTTGTTCTGACTTTCGTTTCATATAGACGTATCGTTCTGTAACTTATTCCTAATATCGCCTCGTTGTATTGACTTTCTCATCATACTTTCTCCCAATATTGCGTTGATCAATGACTTTCTCATCCTATTCCAGTTTCGTTTCGTGACTTTCTGCTAATATCGCCTTATCATTCTGTCACTTTCTCAAGCCGTTGCTTTCTTGTTAGACTAATGCTCTGTTTCTGAATGTATGTAATTTTAAAGCAACAAACAAACCAATTTAAACCGGAATTCGCCCCAGGGAGACATTATTAATTTAGGGCTTTAGCATTACAGAGATCGCCGGGCAGAGGTAAATAATGTGACGGCGAGACAAGTTTCGTGTGAACATTTTTGCTTTTTTACTATTGCTCCATCACTTTAAAAAGTTACTGTCTAAAGACATTCAACAATTCCTTAAGGTTCACAACGCATTTCACCTGCACATTGGGAATCTCGTGTGCATCTTTCGTACTAGAAGTTTTCTCATATCGTCTTGTTTTAATACCTTCTTCGACGATCTTCATGTGAATCATCCGTCGGAAAATGGTTTCACTAACAGAACCAATCCTCTCAGAAATGAAGATATTATAAGATCAATCACACACAGTAAATTTGTGAGGTATAATGTACAAGGAACTTTCATTAACACGTCACAATTTAATTCTGGACTCACAAAAGTCCAGAAACTCTCAGCACTGTGGCCACTCTCTCACAAGGGATTTCGCAAAATTAAACAGGCAGCTGTTATGTATATGTGCTAAGGATGAAAAAATGAAAAAAAATTTTTTCGAAAACTCAAAATTTAAACTCGCTCGCCCATGGGCACGCCCATGGGCGAACAGTGGCCAATGGGTAGGCCCATGGGCAGGCCCATGGGCGAAAGTGTTTAATTTCATCCAGAATAAATGTTTTGGAGGTTGTAAATGAATGAAAAAATGTTGATAAGTATCATGACACAAATTTCAGCTTGTTGTGACTTGACACTGCTAACTGACAGCGATTTAAAAAAGTCTCGCCCATGGGTGAAAAACATATTGGCCCATGGACGAGAATAATTAATTTCATTGAAACTACATCATTTTTTTCCAGGCTTTGCAGCTTTTCAATGAATGAACGTGTATTTATTATTGTCTTGACACGAAATTAAGCTTATTTTGACTTAATTCGGCTAATTTAGAGTGATTTTTCAAAACGCCTCGCCCATGGGCGAAAACCATTTGGCCCATGGGTGAGAATATTTACTTTTATTCAAAATACACCTTTTCCCATGTTTTGGAGGTTGTGAATGGATGAAAGTATGTTCATAAGTATCATGTCACAAAATTCAACCCATTTTGAATTAATTCCGTTAATTTAGAGCTATTTAACAAAATCTCACCCATGGGCGAAAAGCATTTTGGCCCATGGGCGAGAATATTTCCTTTTACCCCAAACCCATCTTTTCCGATATTTGGAGGATGTAAATGAATGAAAGTACATTTATGAGTATCATGACAGAAATTTCAACTCATTTTGACTTAATTCCTCTAAATGAGAGCAATTTTGAAAACTCTCGCCCATGGGAGAAAGACATTTTGGCCCATGGGCGAGAGTATTTGCCTTCACTCAAAATACATCTTTTCCTGTGGTTTTGAGGTTGTAAATGAAGGAGGATATATTTATGAGTATCATGGCACAAAATCCAACTCATTAGGACTTATTTCTTCTAATTGAGACCGATTTTCAGAAACATCTCGCCCATGGGCGAAAAACATTGGGCCCATGAGCGAAAACATTTCCTTTTCACTCCAAATACATCTTTTGTAATGTTTTGGAGGATGTAAATGAATGAAAGTGCCATTATGAGTATCATGGCACAAAATTCAACTGATTTGGACTTAATTTTGCGAGTTCAGGAAGATTATTTTAAAAATATGCCAGAATAATTACTTTTACTCAAAATACATCTTTTCCTGTGTTTTGGAGGTTGTAAATGAATGACGATATATTTGTAAGTATCATGGCACAAAATCCAACTCATTTTAACTTAATTCTGCTAATTTTGTAACAAGTACAAGAATCTGGACTTCCACTTAAATTTTCATAGCTTTTTTTTATTGTCTTGGGGGTTGTAAATTTATGAATGAAAGTGTGTTTATAAGTATCACGACAAAAAAATGAAATCATTCCGGTCTTAATTCGACTAATCTCGTTCGTGGACGAAAATATTTTCGTTTGCTTGTTTTCTTTATTTTGCAAACATATGGTTTAAAAAAAGATGAAATTCTGATGAAAATTCAGTTTAATTTCGTAAGTTTAGTTTTATGTCGCACTCAGCAATATCCCAACAATATGGCGGCGGTTTGTAGATAATCGAGTTTGGATCAGACAATCCAGTGATCAACAGCGTGAGCATCAATCTGCACAATTGGGAACTGATGACATGTGTCAGCAAAAGTCAGCGAGCCTGACCACCCGATCCCGTTAGTCACCTCTTACGACACGCATAGTCGCCTTTTATGGCAAGCATGGGTTGTTGGAGCCCTCTTCTACTCCAGATCTCCAGAACACAGAACTTTACTTCCAGCAACATATACAGTACACTTAGAATGTTAAGCCTTGAGATTCTTTTGAATTTAGGTACTCTATAAATATAACAAAATTCAACCTATATCTATGAAGTTATTTGTGAAAGCCCTAATGAAGAGTGACCAAACTCCAGTGACTATGCTGGGACACATTAATAAACGGTGTTGTGAGATCTTTAGACTGTATTGAAATATTTCTTGTCAATTCCACTGACATTCACCAAATGTACCCACCTAGATTTTTTAAGTGTACCTACCCAGTTTAGCATGTTTCGTTTTAATATTGTGGTCTCCATTTTTAGTAATTCCCGTTTGCCCGTCCCGGCTTTTCTTCGTCCGAGGTTTTATGGGGTATTCTCCTATTTGTCAGACCAGAAATAATCTACAACAGGGGTAGGTCACTCGCTTGTTTTCTTTACCATTTGTACTAATTAGTATGCGCCTCCTCATGCTCCAATGCACACAGTGACCTGATTCGTCTCCATCGCAACTTAGGCTGCGTTTAACAGTACTTCAGCCAGTTTACTGTATCAGTCGAAATCTTACAATGAATGAATGAATGAATGAAGAGCAAGAAGTATATGTGAATGAATGAAAGAAATGATAAAAGAAAGAAGTGCACATGTGAATGAATGAGAAAGATATAATAAAAGAAAGAAGTACATATGTGAATGAATGAAAGAATAAATGATAAACCACTGCCGTCCCTTCCAAAACATGCTAAAGAACGCAAAACTATCGTTAGATCACATGTGTTAACATCAGCTCGTTATTGTCTCCCTGGTCAGACGTAACAATTGTCAGACAGGTTAAAAAAACAAACTATCTGGTTGACTGCACAGCTGCCTGTTGACGTAGTCTACCCACATAACCTACTTTTCCTGCGTAACCTTCATCTACATCACCATCCTTAATATACTGAGCAGAGAGCACAGAAGGCCCTATAGCTGTAACCACTGAACCGTGGCGTCTCTCTGCTCCCAAGTTCCCAAGTGGGGGTGTCCTTTTCTACCTATTCCATTAATCTTTGAAACATCTAACAAGCTCAACGCATGCATTTTTTTACTCAAATGTGATGTTATACATATCATAAGAGTATTTTTTATGTATTATTCAGTTGATAAATTATTATTTCATGATACATATATGTACAATATTTTGCTTCGATTCTGTAACTACCCACATTATGACATTGAGACCATTCTGATTTATCGAGTAAAATACGATTTTATAGTTTTGAGTTTGAATCTTGGCATATTTTACCGGTTTGCTACTTTTGCACTCTACCTTTTGAAAGGGGGCGTGCATATTTTGGTGGGTTTTAGTATTCCATCTATTCATTTGGATTTATTAATTTATTTGTTTTTGTTTTGTTTTGTTATTTCCTGCTAGTGGGCCTGTTAGTCTGCTTTGATAACTGTAAATTTATTCTGACGTTTGACGAGCGGAACATGAAGTGTTGTTATCATGTATGTTATGTAATTATATTATTGGTATGGAGCGGCATTGATATGTATGTTTATGCTTGCCAATCCAGTCCCGATTACTTGAGGAGATTAGTTTAAACTATAGATTAACGTATCCATACTATTAATGTATAATCATTATATCGGGCTATGAGGAATACGTAATGTAATCAACATTGACTTTGCATTCACTTTTCTATTTATTAAATAAATTTTCACTATTTTTGCTTCACTCGAAAAGATTTACTTTGGATTTCGTGATTGTGGTCTCTAGGTATTTTAGAAATTATGTTGTTGAGACAACTGGAACTGTTGATCTGCAGTCTTTCAAAATTCCTTTTCACGAGATATATTCACCCTTTTTACCAGTTCTCAAAATGAAGATATAGCTGTTTACACAAAGGTATCTTCCCTCAAAATAAGTAGGACGAAACGTGAAGCATAGCAGCGCATTTGCCATAACTGTTAAAATGATCCTGAAAACTGTCATTTTCAACATTCACCTTGCAGGCAATTTTATCAAGAAACTAAATAACTCATTACTAATGGAAGGAGTGAACTGAAAGCCCATTTCAGTAACTGACGTCACTGATTGAACTCGCTAACATCGATTCACTTACATTCTGGTACACGTGTCTTATTTCGTTTCCTGAAGACACACATTTTACTTTTTTATAGAAAATCCGTATAATCCGTAATCTAATCCCATAAAACAACACCGTTGTCACTACACCAAACGATTTTGACCACGACCCAAAACAAAGGTTTAACTTACAGGACTACCTGTAAGATATCCCTTTCTTGATAACGAGTTTAACAGCTACGCCGAAATGCTGTTTACCTTATAAGAAGTTGTGCATCCATAGAACTTTCGTGTTTTTTTTCCAAATGATCATGACCTGAACAGATATTATTTTGTCAGAGACTTCATGAGTGATTTTCAAGTTCTAATCCACACACTGATGTCCACTTTTTCATCATTTTGACTTTTATCTCAGTTTGCTGAGTATCTCAGCATAACTCGCAAAGACAATGGAAACTGAGCGGAACGATGACACTTTCTGTTTCTTCCGCGTTCACTTACGTAATTTCCGCAAAGCGCCTACGACAATTTGCGCCGAAAAAGTTATGTCTCGTCCGCTGGTCTTGTTTATTGGAGTAAAACAGCTGCCGCTTTCAAGTGTATTTTACTTGTCATATACAAAATTCATCCATGGATCACATTAGGTCATTAGGGGACACCAGCTTTTAAATGAACAGGTTTTCGTGAGTGTATATGGATGAAAAAGACTGATTGCGCAAGACGCGCAGCCAAATATCTCACATTCAAAGGAAATCTCGAATTGATTGTTTTATAAGGCGTCGAGCTGACCAGTTGGTTTTGGTGTTGTGTATGAACCTCCTTTGCAAGAACTTTGTCAAGCGTACCTGCTTTGTCCTTTTGCAAGACCTGCACATATTAGTCTTTGAAAGACATTGACATTTATGTGCAGGTGCTCTGGAAAACCTTGTCCGGCACGATATTCCTTCCAGTTTAGTTTTTGTGTGCATGCTGCATTTCAATTTTGGAAATGTGCTTAAAACATATTTTGATTCTCAAAGAATGTGGTTCGTTTAGCAAGCAAAATATTGCTTTGCTTTGCTTTGCTTTGATTAACATTTCACCAGTACCATACAATATTACAGAATACACAAAACCGGATACACTAAAACGACATATTATAGCATTGTGATTAGGGGTATATGGAGTTATAGGAGTCCCTTTTTATCCACCGAGACAAGTCTTACACGCCCTGGTGGGTGTGGATTCGGGGAGGGGGTAACGGAGGAGATGACCAAGACGCACGTACTCCACACGCTATCATGGTCTTCCTTACTGCTTGAAGATCGACCTTTTCTCACTGTGGTCTATGATGACTCGGTGAACGGAAAAGAACTTATTCACTGTGAAGACCAGAAAATAGTTGAATCCGTCTACGATTTTGTCATAAAACACAAAGCTTGATTTTTAATTTTTAACAGGAAACTAATTAACTTGTCAAAAACCTTCTCACAAAATGTTCAGTGTTTCTACAAAGAGCTAGTCAGACACAACAAACCATAACTCTATTTTTCATGTTTACTTATATGATAGTTGTATTTGATGTAATGATATGTATGCATATCTTATTATATGATAGTTCATATGGATGACGACACATGCTTCATTTATATTTTGTATTATATGCTGTATGGGTGAGGTACAGTAAAGCTTGTTCACCAGTCCCAATCAGAGTTACAAAACACACAAATATACAACAACCTGGAGATGTGTGAAGAAAATAGAGACATATGGAGAACAGCAATGTCATAACTGAACAGAAATCATTTCCTCTATTGGTGAAGGCCGTGTGGGATTAGTTAAACAAAGAAATCTAGTCGACCATGCCTCCTAATCCTCTTACTCCTTAAACAAACGACTTGCCTGAGCTGTCTAAAATTGAATTGAAATTTTTGTAAATTCGATGTTTCGGGTATTACGTAAGGAGGTAATCAGGTGTCAACACTATGGCGTTCGATGCTCCGGACATGAAGGAAAACCAAATACGTTATAAAGTACAGTAATGTGGTCACTATGAGCGAGGCAGACAGTCTGATGAGCACAGCTCATACGGAAATCTCTTGTCTTTGGAGCTGCTCGTTGAGACGCTGAAGCCTTCTGTCAGGTTCTTCTTTATTCTTTATTGTGGCCACTGTGTCACAATATGCAGTTTACATGCTCACAGACCCTCGATTCACGATGACGCCAACTTTCTCGACTACTGTTCGTGCGACGACTATCATTCAGGAATTGGTTCCACAGCTCATTCTTTCACCGATGTCTTTGTGTATGTGTTTTAGCTCGTTAATTAGCGTAGAGATGAGTCTTCTGCTATTCTCGGGCACAAGTTCTCCAAGGTCGTCGACGCTACGGGTGTCATTAGAACAGTGTTGAGCACTGTCACACTCCACTGTTTTCGACAGTCCTGTTGTGTATTTGATAAAACAATCGACAATCCGGGTGTGAACCAAAAGAGGATACCACCATTCTCATCGGTGGATGAAATGGGATGAAGAAACCCGCATGCTCTTCATCACGTTGCTACACCGTATTTACCATAACGAATGTTTAAATATCACTTTATGTAAATAGAGCATCAAAACAAGCTGTATTATATGAATATGGTACTAACTATAGTCGATTCGAACCACTGCTTTACGGTTCACTGACTGCCGTGGATGCAGGCTTTTCCCACGTGGCGGGGTAAAACTTAATGATATATTCTCCCTCGCAAGGCCACGTGAACCAATCAGAAATGGACATTCTTAAATGGGGTAGGAGAAATGTGCCCTGTACATTCTTATGAACCTTGATCTTTCAGGTACACTTCATCAGTTGTGTACAAATACTGGTCTAGAAAAATGTTTCAAACACTTTAATACGTATTGATGCAGGGGCTCCATATATGTTCTTGTTTACGTCCCGCTCGTCAAACGTCAGAATAAATTTACAGGTATCAAAGCAGACTCACTCGCTGGGCCACTAGCAATTAAAAAAAACCAAACAAAGCAAAAACAGATAAATCAATTAATTTAAACAAATAGATGGAATACTAAAAACCACCTAAATATTAGTATGCACGCCCCATTTAAAAACATAGAGCGCTAAAGTGGCAAGATTCAAACTCAAAACTATTCAATCGTATTTTACTCGATAAATCAAAATGGTCTCAATGTCATAAAGTGGGTAGTTACAGAATCAAAGCAAAATATTTTACATGTTTATGTACGATTTATTTAGCAAAGCCAGAAAAATCCCCGACAAACACGGCCGCTTCTCCTCAATACATGGGTTTGTGAGAGTGAGGGTACTCCCTACAAGGCTCACTCCCATTAGTTAACAAGGCGTCCTCCCATTTTATGTATTTTTTACTCGATAGGTACGGAAAATTAATTAGGCGATGTGGGTATGTCACGACTGGTTGATTTCTCAGGATTAGGTGAATTGGGTATGGCAGAGTCGATATACTATGATCATAGGGGATTTAGCAACCATGTTGGAGTGAAGGAATGACAAAACTCTGTGATAGATTAATGAGTGTCTTTTTTAAGCATTATGAAAATAGGAATAGTAAATTAACACAAAATGCCCTAGACCTGTCTAGCGTGTCATACATATATATATGATTATGTATAACATCACATTTTAATAAAAAGATGCATGCGTTGAGCTTGTTAGATGTTTTAAAGATTAATGGAATAGGTAGAAAAGAACACCTCCACTTGGGAACTTGGGAGCAGAGAGACGCCACGGTTCAGTGGTTACAGCTATAGGGCCTTCTGTGCTCTCTGCTCAATATATTCTTGAGATGAAATACATATTTACAAAATAATAGTGACACAATTTCCCAAGTGGTCAAGCTAACAATTCCAGGTAATGTTTGAGCCGCTCCCCAGAATAATGCAAGCATTTCATTTTCATCCAAAAGTTCAATTTTAACATAACTGTCAACATCCAGTTGGTCAATGAGGGTGGAGAAGAATTCATTTCGTTCAGTTACATAGTACTCACAGTGCAAAAGTACATGTCTGTCAAAATGGAAGAGGAAGAGAAGGACACCCCCACTTGGGAACTTGGGAGCAGAGAGACGCCACGGTTCAGTGGTTACAGCTATAGGGCCTTCTGTGCTCTCTGCTCAATATATTAAGGGTGGTGATGTAGATGAAGGTTACGCAGGAAAAGTAGGTTATGTGGATAGACTACGTCAACAGGCAGCTGTGCAGTCAACCAGATAGTTTGTTTTTTTAACCTGTCAGACAATTGTTACGTCTGACCAGGGAGACAATAACAAGCTGATGTTAACACATGTGATCTAACGATAGTTTTGCGTTCTTTAGCATGTTTTGGAAGGCATGACCGTGGTGTATCATTTATTCTTTCACATATGTACTTCTTTCTTTTATTATATCTTTCTCATTCATTCACATATGCACTTCTTTCTTTTATCATTTCTTTCATTCACATATACTTCTTGCTCTTCACTCATTCATTCATTCATTCAGTCAGTCAGTCAGTCAGTCAGTCAGTCATTGTAAGATTTCGACTGATACAGTAAACTGACTGAAGTACTGTTAAACGCAGCCTAAGTTGCGATGGAGACGAATCAGGTCACTGTGTGCATTGGAGCATGAGGAGGCGCATACTAATTAGTACAAATGGTAAAGGAAACAAGCGAGTGACCTACCCCTGTTGTAGATTATTTCTGGTCTGACAAATAGGAGAATACCCCATAAAACCTCGGACGAAGAAAAGCCGGGACGGGCAAACGGGAATTACTAAAAATGTAGACCACACTATTAAAACGAAACATGCTAAACTGGGTAGGCACACTTAAAACTACTAAGTAGGTACATTTGGTGAATGTCAGTGGAATTGACAAGACATATTTCAATACAGTCTAAAGATCTCACAACACCGTTTATTAATGTGTCCCAGCATAGTCACTGGAGTTTGGTCACTCTTCATTAGGGCTTTCACAAATAACTTCAACTTCATAGATATAGGTTGAATTTTGTTATATTTATAGAATACCTAAATTCAAAAGAATCTCAAGGCTTAGTATTCTAAGTGTACTGTATATGTTGCTGGAAGTAAAGGGCTTCAACAACCCATGCTTGCCATAAAAGGCGACTATGCGTGTCGTAAGAGGCGACTAACGGGATCGGGTGGTCAGGCTCGATTACTTGGTTGACACATGTCATCAGTTCCCAATTGTGCAGATTGATGCTCATGCTGTTGATCACTGGATTGTCTGATCCAAACACGATTATCTACAAACCGCCGCCATATTGTTGGGATATTGCTGAGTGCGACATAAAATTTAACTCACGAAATTAAACTGAATTTTCATTAGAATTTCATCTATTTTTAAACCATATGTTTGCAAAATAAAGAAAACAAGCAAACGAAAATATTTTCGTCAACGAACGAGATTAGTCGAATTAAGACCGGAATGATTTCATTTTTTTGTCGTGATACTTATAAACACACTTTCATTCATAAATTTACAACCCCCAAGACAATAAAAAAAAGCTATGAAAATTTAAGTGGAAGTCCAGATTCTTGTACTTTTTACACATTAGCAGAATTAAGTCAAAATGAGTTGGATTTTGTGCCATGATACATATAAATATATCCTAATTCATTTACAACCTCCAAAACACAGGAAAAGATGTATTTTGAGTAAAATTAATTATTCTGGCATATTTTAAAAAAATCTTCCTGAATTCGCAAAATTAAGTCCAAATCAGTTGAATTTTGTGCCATGATACTCATAATGGCACTTTCATTCATTTACATCCTCCAAAACATTACAAAAGATGTATTTGGAGTGAAAAGGAAATGTTTTCGCTCATGGGCCCAATGTTTTTCGCCCATGGGCGAGATGTTTCTGAAAATCGGTCTCAATTAGAAGAAATAAGTCCTAATGAGTTGGATTTTGTGCCATGATACTCATAAATATATCCTCCTTCATTTACAACCTTCAAACCACAGGAAAAGATGTATTTTGAGTGAAGGCAAATACTCTCGCCCATGGGCCAAAATGTCTTTCTCCCATGGGCGAGAGTTTTCAAAATTGCTCTCATTTAGAGGAATTAAGTCAAAATGAGTTGAAATTTCTGTCATGATAGATTATTAACGATACTATTGACATGGACTGTATCATATATATTACAAAGTTATAATGGGTAATTCAGCCAAATGTTCCTGCGTCAGGTAATATGTCCCACACATTGACTCACTAATGCCATTTCTCGACCCATTATTTTCAATTGACCGAATTGGTGACATGGCACAGACCAACTTCAAGAGTTTAACTATTCGAACGAGATGCATCTACTGCGAGTGACAAGATTTCCATATTAACTGCTCTCTTGTGGTGCCGTTAGTGGACAGCGGTTTGAAGAATGTGCCGTAGAAATCATCATTTCGTATTCAAATGCATAAAATGTACACGATCAAAACGGATCATGAAATCACCAGTGCCAATCACCAGCACAGGTTATGGGACATTCAACTTTGGGTCAGTCGTATTTATCTACTTCTCACTCCGCTGTGTGGTGTTAGTTCAGAGGACTTCATGGCTCACATTTCATCCTTCAATACATTAATACATTTAATACGTTAATACATTCACTGTGCCTCCATGCAGATTAATTTCAAACTGTTATGTATACCAAATTATTACTCGCCCGTGGAAGATACTGCAGTGTAATATTTTTACGGCTGTATTACACTAGTCTAATACAACTAGATGTATGACAGCATAAGGGTTCTGAGTTATGACGTCACAATGCTAATGTTGATGTCGCGATTTTACTAGACCTTGCTTGACTTGAAAGCTGAGAGTCCTCACACTGTAGGCAATTTCGCCGCAGTTTCTGTCAATTTATGTTGGCGAGTAATAAACAGAATACTAAACTCGCTTCCGTGAAATACCATTTTCATTAAACTCGTTAAAGATTTAGTATCAAACTCGCTTTCGCTCGTCTGATACCAAATCATTAACTCGTTTAATAAAAATGGTATTACACGGAAGGTCGTTTAGTATCCACTATATCTTCCATTTGTGTAAGATGCAGTGATGAATTACGATTCTTATCTGTACAGGCGACGTCAGTGTCCTTTCTTTATAGTATCATGGGATGTGCCAACAGGAGAGTATTAAAACTATGAAAAACTAAAATCGATATGAAATGTCATTAATTCTTCACCTTATATTCGTGAAAGAACCCTAAAGAATTTTAAAAAACAAATTAGGACACTGTCAAAAGACAGTGGTATTACACTACTTCATCGATTTGAAATGTCATTAATTCTTCACCTTATATTCGTGAAAGAACCCTAAAGAATTTTAAAAAACAAATTAGGACACTGTCAAAAGACAGTGGTATTACACTACTTCATCGATTTGAAATGTCATTAATTCTTCACCTTATATTCGTGAAAGAACCCTAAAGAAATTTAAAAAACAAATTAGGACACTGTCAAAAGACAGTGGTATTACACTACTTCATCGATTTGAAATGTCATTAATTCTTCACCTTATATTCGTGAAAGAACCCTATAGAATTTTAAAAAACAAATTAGGACACTGTCAAAAGACAGTGGTATTACACTACTTCATCGATTTGAAATGTCATTAATTCTTCACCTTATATTCGTGAAAGAACCCTAAAGAATTTTAAAAAACAAATTAGGACACTGTCAAAAGACAGTGGTATTACACTACTTCATCGATTTGAAATGTCATTAATTCTTCACCTTATATTCGTGAAAGAACCCTAAAGAATTTTAAAAAACAAATTAGGACACTGTCAAAAGACAGTGGTATTACACTACTTCATCGATTTGAAATGTCATTAATTCTTCACCTTATATTCGTGAAAGAACCCTAAAGAATTTTAAAAAACAAATTAGGACACTGTCAAAAGACAGTGGTATTACACTACTTCATCGATTTGAAATGTCATTAATTCTTCACCTTATATTCGTGAAAGAACCCTATAGAATTTTAAAAAACAAATTAGGACACTGTCAAAAGACAGTGGTATTACACTACTTCATCGATTTGAAATGTCATTAATTCTTCACCTTATATTCGTGAAAGAACCCTAAAGAATTTTAAAAAACAAATTAGGACACTGTCAAAAGACAGTGGTATTACACTACTTCATCGATTTGAAATGTCATTAATTCTTCACCTTATATTCGTGAAAGAACCCTAAAGAATTTTAAAAAACAAATTAGGACACTGTCAAAAGACAGTGGTATTACACTACTTCATCGATTTGAAATGTCATTAATTCTTCACCTTATATTCGTGAAAGAACCCTAAAGAATTTTAAAAAACAAATTAGGACACTGTCAAAAGACAGTGGTATTACACTACTTCATCGATTTGAAATGTCATTAATTCTTCACCTTATATTCGTGAAAGAACCCTAAAGAATTTTAAAAAACAAATTAGGACACTGTCAAAAGACAGTGGTATTACACTACTTCATCGATTTGAAATGTCATTAATTCTTCACCTTATATTCGTGAAAGAACCCTATAGAATTTTAAAAAACAAATTAGGACACTGTCAAAAGACAGTGGTATTACACTACTTCATCGATTTGAAATGTCATTAATTCTTCACCTTATATTCGTGAAAGAACCCTAAAGAATTTTAAAAAACAAATTAGGACACTGTCAAAAGACAGTGGTATTACACTACTTCATCGATTTGAAATGTCATTAATTCTTCACCTTATATTCGTGAAAGAACCCTATAGAATTTTAAAAAACAAATTAGGACACTGTCAAAAGACAGTGGTATTACACTACTTCATTGTTATGGGGACCAGTTATTGGTGCACAAAAAGCTTCAACACAATATGTCAAGTGGATATTAAATAGAAGAACACATGTGATTATCCCCATCAAAAGTTGTGTAGAATGATGATAAATTTATAGATATGCAACGTATTTATTCTGCATATGTACAAAGAATTATCGTAATTCTTCATCAGCTCAAATCCTAGAAATACCCATCAAAGAAAACTAAAGGTGTGTATTATATACAATTTGTCTGGTATGGTCTGGAATTTCATCAGGACGTTGGACAAATAGTGGAAAAATAAACTTCTCTTCTCAGGGAAGAGAAACTGTTAATAGGTTCTCTTTAAGGGTTTGAATGGCATCATGTGGCATTCGTCTTTACTGATACTGAGAAGCAACGACACTCTACTAGTCCAATAATGAAAAGACTACACCAAGCATCTTTCGGAGTCAATCATAAAAAGCTAAGTAAGAAGTGCACGTTTGATATTTACATCGTCAGCAGGTTAAATATCTGCTATTTGCATTCCACAGAACATTAAGACGCGTTACCAAACAGGAAATTAATAACACCAAGCCGTCAATCATTTCTCAGGGAAAAAGAGCATTTCTTTCATTCTGGTAAGCTTAGCATATAAGCTAAGTGTGTTCCCAATAACATATAATTCACGACAAATATCTGCCTAAATTTAGACTGAGCTCAGCAAAAACAGTCTGGGATTGCTTCACGGACAAAACTATGGGACTTTTGATTTGCCCAGTGGAAGTGACCTCAAATGACGGAAAAGACGGCATTTCGAGATGAAACCTTCCAATAGGTTTACTATGCCTGGACAGAGATTGCGAGAGTATAAGAGATCCCTTTGAACGACGTTTGTTTGAAAACAGAGAAAGCTAGTCCATTCAGTTCCGATGTATTCTATATATAAGCTATTGTACAGTGCTGTGATTTTTTACAAGAAGTGGCAGTTACGAACTGACATTGATATAGCGTCTATTACAATCTGACTGTATCATGAGCATCTGTCCATGAAAAAGACCGTATTGTACAGTTAAGGCAATTGCATCGGAAATCATTTTTGTCAATCATGTGTCAAACCTGGAAATATCCTCCACGTAACTAATGTAAAGCGTTTGATGATTTCTCTTCTTCCTGCTCGTGGAACTGCCATGAGACTCACCATGTTACCCATGCGTGCAATAAAACTCGATTATATCATGCAGTCCCCGTCTTGCTGTCAGTTCTGTTCAAAAACAAGAGCTAATCTAGTGGAGATGAATGGACAAGGTATAGATTTTACAAGTTTGCTAAATGGAAACAGGTTCAACTTGTAAATGTCATTTTATTTTCTCAATAGTGAATTTGAGCATACAAGGTAAAAAAAAACAACCCAACATATATCGCCATATTTCCGATGTTTTCTACACCAAGAATTGGCTTTATATATTTCACCTGTGTGAGGAATCTTTCCATAAACCATACAGCCTCTCATCCCCTCCAAGAGTGCACTTGAGGTATGAATAGATGGTAACAAGGTGTCCTGAACGGTGGGTATGTTGTTTGTTGATGGACAAACTCAACTCAGTTGTTTTGTTATATTTGTCTTTTAAAGCAGTGACAGACGACTGTCCTGATTCATTCTATACTGCTTCGTTATTTAGAAAATCTGTCACAAAATATCACTTATGTATGATGACGTAGTTTCATACATGCCAAATGATCACTCACTTTTCTTACACTGATTAACCCACCTGATCTGAGCATCTGCATCTAGGTTTTAATTTATCCCATGATCACCTGCATCAAAGGGTGTCTGTCCTGTGCTTGACATGAACCCTGTTTCAACCTAAAGCAGATCTCAGATCATTATATGCTTAACAGTCACAAGTATTTTTCTTTAAAACTCATCAACTTGAAACTTGTTAACTGGATTCTGCATTCACATTAGATGCACATTAATATCGTTAGCAACTCTTACGTAAAGAGTCAGTCTTTCCTGCATGATAAATGTGGTGATAAAATGGTATTACATGTTCAATGAGCCTCCATAGAAATGAAACAGCAGCAGTGAGCAGTAATTCATTGCCATTCAATACAAATGTGTGGCATGCTACAGTCAAACGGAGCAACACTTTACACGTACTCTCGCTGATTGTTACTGGTGGTTGGGCTACTTGGAACTTGTGTGGAAGCCAGTTCTCTTCCAGTATGTCAAATTGATATTAAAATATTCGGTTGATTTCTCGGTGCATGTTGCCGGTTTGTTGCCAGTTGGCTGACAACCACCATACCCGAGGTGTTAACTGAACACATGTGCAAAATCAGAGACCATATAACAGATAATATATTATATGGTCTCTGGTAAAATGAAACACGTAGTGAGCGCTGATAGATAATATGATTGAAAACATGTAAAAGGTCTCTGGAAATGCATGTATTCTTCATGTGTTGTTGAAAATGTTGAGAGAGGGAGTGTTCATTACATTATATTACAAAAATTATTTTTTGTTCTTTAAAGAATAAATTCAATTGAATAACACGCTTGAATAATTTAATACCCTCAAACATTCACTATTTAGTTCTCCCATAATGCCCTTATGACGTTTTGAAAGCATTTTTCACTACTATTTTGTACAGTGCTCAAAAGTAATATTTGCATCATATTTCGGCTTGGAATCAAACTTTTTGTTCGACTAGCATGTCTGATAACACAATGTCTTGCTTTCATCACAAAACTTCCACGGGACATGAAAACTGTTTCCATCGGTACCCTAAAACTGCCGTATATCCTTGTAGGTGAGTTTTGTAAACAAAGAAATGACGAAATATATACTCACAAAGAATCTTGCCTAAAAGCCGAATTCACTGTACGATACAAAACAGTGACGCTGCCAGTAATTATATTGAGTGACACGCCCTAATATTTCTGCTTAAGAATTTCTTTCTTGCTCTCTAATTCGAATCGTTCACGTACCCGATAATTCCATTTTCTCCCATGGGTTAAATTTCTAACCTGTTGTTATTCTCAGTAACACACTCTGTAGTCCATAATAGCACCGTGCATGAACATGTAATACTAGTACTATGCGATGAGGATGTCCATCAACTTTGTTAAACCTTTTTCATCCGGTAATGGACCTATCACCAGTATCACATTTATCTTCATCCCATAGTGAAAGCTGATCCTCCAACATACTATTACTGTGTATTATGAACACCTAGAGACAGAACAGCTATAAAAGTAGGACGTATACTGATCAGTGAGAAATGTTTCAGAAAAATAACAGAATCTGCTTGATTGGGAGGAAAACCCAAAGTAATAATTTTAGTGAAAACGTGTTACCACGTTGAAGAAACCACGAAAGCGGGTATGGTGTTGACAAATCCTGAACGTGCGCCAATTGGAGTCCGGCTTGTCGTCCAATCTGTCGTCCTTTCGACGTATTTACGTGCTGGTACACAATGTATGGTTCAGATACATCGTTTAATGGGGGGTGGTGGTGGGTGGAAGGTGTGTTAGTTGTTCTAACATCGATTCTGACACTTCATTATTTTAGTTCCTTCAAACGTAGTACTTTAAGGAATCTTGAAATCAAGTTACATTCTCTGTATATAGGAGCTTTAACACGTTGTATAAAATGTCGTTTAGAAAATGTTTTGTACAGCAATCTGTTCAATATCTGGTTCATCTACAGGCTGTATTTTTATTTTTTTTCTTAGCATTATCTTTCATCGGCTGACAGGAAGCTTCATTTCTGCAAAAGAGGGCGTCCAACATGTTTTTTTCGCAGAAGTTCCTCGAGTTTATTCGTATTTTTTCGTATTTATTATTTCTCAAAACATCCCCTGTTTCTTCCGAATACTTTTGTATAAAATATAAGGAAATCAAATGCTACCTTTTCCAAACTAGACGTTTGAATAGTAAGCTGAGCAGCGAAGATGTTTCATGCTTCTTGCGGCAGTGTTGGTTGCTGTCAATAGAGCAGAACATCTTTGCCCTTTCTGTGAACACGTGGTATCATTGCTGACTGCCGTCCATTCAAAGACTAATGTATTTTGCGCCATGGTTCCGTTATGTTGGATAATCGATCGCATAATCGATCGATCTGACTCTTTGCCTCATTCGAGGAAATGTTCAATTATACATTCCGTGCACAGACAATTCTGTTCGGTTCACACTGCAAGTTCCCTGGAGGAAAACACAGAGCATTTTGTATTCGTTTTTCGAGGGTTTGGTAAAAAATAATACTGTAATCTGTGTGAGAGGTTTGAATGGTCAGGAAATACTGCATTCCTACAATTTCACACAGTAATCAGCATCAACGGTGTAGATACCACAAGAGCATTGTGAGGTATACATATGCACTATTAAAATACATCGACGAAGATAACACAGAGAATAGTCATTCCACTACACGGAAAAGACAAAGTACCAGTGAGCGATCGTTGAAACTTATAGACGGCGTCAGCTTTTAGGGGGAAAATCCTGATGTATTATCGGGGATTTCAGGAACTACATAGAAAAAACACCTGACATTTATGTAGTCACCGACATAGACGTCACAGCTTAATCATGTGATATTTGACTGCCCGGGATCAGAAAGACAAGTCACAAAAGGTTACCAAGCTGAAAGTCTCAATCAGCGTTTTAGAGTGAACGAGTTCTTTGGAGACTTCGGGAGCATTTTAGCTTAGCTGGCCGTTTTTCAATAACATGCGATTCACTACTAGACTGCTGCCTAAGTTTAGACAAAGCCACAGAAAATCAGACCAAGATGCGTCAGCGTGTGCTACTATGAGGGATTTCTGATACGAAAGTTCGCAGTAAATTAGAATAGGTACCATTTAACTGTCGACGTTATATAGTAAACGTCAGCACAACGAAATAAATAGAGGCTGCTAAACGACCTTCCTTGTAATACCATTTTCAACAAACGAGTGAATGATTTGGTATCAAACGAACGAAAGCGAGTTTGATGCTAAATCTTTCACGAGTGTAAGAAAAATGGAATTTCACAGAAGCGAGTTTAGTATTGGTTCTAACTCGCCAACATAAATTGATAGAAACTGCCGAAATTGCCTACAGTGTGAGGATTCTCAGCCTTCAGCGAGTGAAGCAAGGTCTAATACTATCACAACAGCATTAGCTTTGTGACGTCATAACTGTGAACCATTATGACGCCATACATCTAGCGGTATTACGACAGTATAATATTGCCGTAAAAATATTCAGTGGGCGAGTAATAAATCTCGAATATCTCGCCGAAACAGATTAAGATTCCAAAGAACATTTAGTACATATATGTCGTGATTTAAGTAGCGAGGATTGAACGCACTGGTCCAGCTGAAACAATGATACATATCCTGTGCACACAGTTGTTCAATGGATCTGAAAAAATGCACAGGTGATAATGATGTTCGTATTGTTTCTCAAGACATCCTCCTGTTTCACCAAGCGAAACATTTCTCTCTGTCTCATTCAGCCTCAGTTACGTTCACGAAGGGTCCACTCATGTGGCAATGTCTATTTGGTATAACTCTCCTGTAGTACAAACAATTTCATTGTTTTTTTTCTTCTGGGCATTGAGGGAGTGGCGGATAGTGCCAGTAGCGACGCAATGCTTACATTGTTCGCGAACACCCGGAGTCAGTATTGTTTTTCAGGTTTCCATTTATATAAATACTTTGTACTTTCTAGCATTTGTGAGCGAGTATGGCAGCGTGTCTGTGCGCTAACTCGTCCGGACTTAATATGGTCTTATAGCAATGTCGTTTACACCTTGTGTGAGCACGTAATTGGATTGTTTCTATCTGCAAAGAAAATGAAACACAAACTAATGATATATCCACCAGGGTTATTATATTTCAAAGAATATTGCTAGCATAATTACTCGGAGTATAAAATACATTCACAATGTTACCAATACCTTCCACCATCAGACAACGTACTCGTCTTCACCTTCGCGACCCCACTGAACAAACAGTGTCTTTGTCTATAGAATTAGTGAGGTATTTCCCATTGCAACGACGTTACATGAGAAAGCGCTGCTAATTACATGTTAGGAATCACGGGTTATCAGATTACAATGCAAGACAAGATCAGCCTTCATCAACAGTCCGCACTGTCGTAGATTATTCTGTGTTGTGATCCTACCATGTGTACTTGAAGGTTGTTTGGCCTTTGTAATTGCGACACAAGTTTGCATTATTCCGATGTTAATGTTCATTTGGTCACTTAAACGTGAATATTTTTAGACGATATTCACATAATTATTATTATTATTTTTTATTTTACAGGTGTCATCGAATGAGCATTCTATTTTATATTTTGAGACATCATTTTGTCCCTTCCACTATTTCACACCCACATAATTGTAAAGGGCTATGAATAGAACATTGAAAAACAACGACACCAGGTGTTCATAAAACGACGAATGACCTCCCTGACAACACGCTTCCCCGTGTTGTCGTGAACTTCTGACGCCACTGATCAACAACGATGTATGTGGATACGTTTCCCTTTTTTGTTCTTTAGCACATGAAATCTGTTTGGGCTAATCTCTTAAAAGCTGCACTTCTCTTAAAAGCTGCATTGTTACACTGGCAGTACTCTGATTCATCATAATGGTCCTAGGCCAAATGATAGAAAAGTCCCTATCTTTTAGGATCTCTGTTGTTCAGTAATTAGTAGGACACCTCCCACCGTCCAAAAATTCTTGATGATGTGGAACTAGCTACAGGAGGTATCAGCTTACTAAAAACTAACTGGGTTCAGTCCACTGTTGAAACAGTGACCACATGTTCATAAACAAACTGCTTGAGAATTGATCACATTGTCTAATGTGTGGTGACAAGCACTGGTGTTCAACATGGTCAAGATATGCAGTATGGGTGATAAGGCTGGGTGTATCACATTACCTGATTTTCATGATATCTCTACATTTGGCCTAGGAGTAATAAGCTCAGTAGCATATGAATCTCTGCTGATTCAACTGCAAAAGAAACGTTTCCTCCGAGATATTGTGAAACACACAATGCTGTGTTGTAAACCATGTGTATTTCCCTATTGGTTTACCTTTATCAGCATCGATGTCAGTTCTGATTCAGTCATGGATCACTTGAATTGTCTGGATTGTTTACAGACTGCTGTCACAAGCTGTTTCTGTTTCATGCCAATTTTGTGAATAGTGGGTAATGTTTCTTGGGCGTCCATGCTCACCCTTTCGTGAACACTTGGTGTCATCGCTTGTTTTCAGTGATCCAGTCATATCATGCTCCTAGCTATTTTCAAACGGAAATTTGTACCATAACATATTAATGAGTGGAAATTCCGACTGCTATGCATTATAATAACAACATAGCATTAACTTTGAAATGCCAGCGTATCAATACATTCAGGATTAATACAGTTAGAGATTATCAGTTGGAGTAGTCCCACCCCACCCCACCCAACCACCCCTAAGCAATATATATTCGTTGTAACGGGAGACCAAATGGATAATAACTCAATGTATCAACCGGTGGACTGTTCTATGTTGTTTCATCGAATATCTTGAACAAGAAAAACAAATTCAATCCATATGTACCAAAGATCTTTCTTTTTTTCATAACATTGGGAAGAAACCGCACATTACTAGTTCACTGGTGAAAAACTGAACCAATATATAAAGCACAGTAAAAAGTGCATGTTTGACATTTGCATCGTCACTAACATGCATGCCAGGGCTTAAACACCTGCCATTTGTATGTCACGGGACATTAAGTTACGGTACGCAAACAGGAAATTAAAAACACCAACCTGTAACGGTCAATCATTTCGCAGGAAAAAAGAGCATTTCTTTCATTCTGGTAAGCTTAGCATATAAAGTGTTTTCCCAATAACATATAATTCACGACTCGATCGCTGCCTAAATTTAGACTGAACTCGACACGACGGGGCAAAAACAGTCTGTGATTACTGCTCTGTGTACAGATTATAGGATTTCTGCCATAGCCAATTGGAAGTCACCGCAAATGACGGAAAAGACAACATTTAAAGGTGAACGCTTCGAGTACGTTTATTAAGACTGGAAAGAGATTTAGAGATTATCAGTCAGAGAAGACCTTTAATTAGTATTTTTGAAAACATAGAAAGCGTGTCTTTTCAGTCACGATGTAGTCTAATCTAATCTTTTTGCACTGGCTGTCAGTGTGATAGCACAACAATCAAGTGGAGTTTATTTTACATTGCTGGTATAAGCTACTGAAACTTCAATAGCAAATTTCTGGTAAAAGTCGAGCGGAATTCCAATGGACATATCAGGTCACTGTGTTTATGATACAGGGTTTTCAGAAAATGAGCAGCGTATCCTGCTCCAACCATGACAACCGCCATTGAACAGTTGGAAAAGCTGGTGAAGTAAACCTGCCAAACACAGGAAACCTTGGTACCTGTCAAAACAATGGCTTTCCTTGGGAAATCTCTTTTGATGTGCCAAATTCGAAAATATCTTCCACATGAATACCACCGCCTGTAAAACTTATAAGAAACACCATGGCAACCGATTGCGTAGATCGATGATGTTGATCACTGGATTGTCTGGTAGAGACTAACCGCATATTGTGAGCATATTACACAGTGCAGCCTTTAATAATGAAGAAGACATGCTTCCATCTTGCAACTTCCATCGAATATCTGGTGTAATGATACGGTTGACTTCGGCAAATGGTGATTATTTACTTGAAAGTTCCCTATCAATATCTAATAATATTTAAGGTCTGAAGAACAACTCGATCTCAATGAAGTTTGTACAGAAACTTGACGACAATACAGATCTCCCCTCATGCAAAGATGTATTATTCTGATAGGTCATCTAGCGCTGTAATATCGATGCATCTATTCATTAAATTCGAAACAAAATTATTATAACATGAAGTCGTCAATAACTCCATTGTATGGGAAGAAGTGTAGCAGCAAAAAACAAATCGCCTTTTTAGTGAGATGCAAATGAATGTGTCAGCAGTTCTGGTGACACCAACTCGATCAATGTTAGTAAATACATTACTGACATCAGTGCCCAAATGTCAACATTTATCATCCAAAACTGTGTTCCAAGGGAGATTATAATGATACCCCCTAGGATGCTATGCTATGACGTCATGGACTTGATGACGTCACAATTCTATGACATCGCTGAACTGCACGCCTCGGATGTTTGTACCTTCATCAAGCTTGTGTTGCTGGAATTGATATCAGGTGAGCTTCTCTATATATCAGAAACTTTAAGAACAAACCGAAAGGATTGCTGTATCCTTCATCTTGAAAATAGAAATGCCTCTGTTGCATGAATCTTCTATTTGCACTGGATGCCAATGTGATAGCACAACAATCAAGAGGGCACACTGTCTTAAAAGACGTTATCGGACGAATGAAATGGGACAAGCATGGGAATCATGTAAAGACTGCCATCAGAAAGTAACTCTTACATAACATACGGTAAGACGCCATACAAATGGAACCTACAAACTATTTGCAGGTTCATATTTGCAAAGCTATATATATTTGTCAAATCAGGTTTCACAAGATATGGCAAGATATGGCCATAACTTAAATTTAGTTTGTCTTCCACCATTTAAAAAATGATCTATAATTGATAGTTTAACTAAAGAAAAGGAGTGCATTGCAGCACTAGGTATGTACTAAGTAAGTGTTAGGTACGCATACGTCACTGAGAATTAATTTCAGGGTAGTTTAAATAATAAATAAAGTATTTTTACCTGCACTCTACCATCCGCTAATGAGACACGTTAATTAGGGTCAAGCTTTATCGACAAAATGACTTTTGTGGAAAGTGAGTTTCTCACTGTATCTGTTTAGACAATAAAAACCAACCAGATTACCAATTACTGTAGTACGAAACCATGCGTCGGGTAATTTCTATTAGTCACACTCTAAGTGGACTCAGTGTTTGGTTACCAGCATATAAATGCGCTCTCAAAGATAACATGTGTCAGTAGTAGTGTTCAGAAACATATTCAGTGTTCTTGATTGCAACTGATTTCCAAATAGATCTCATGGAAACTGTAAAGATATAAATAAGGTGTCCGGAGTATATCAGGGCAAAATGAAAATTGTTCATGGGCGTATCGTCATGGAATAACAGTACCACAACAAAACCAAATGCGGGTACTCAGTCACACTCTGATTTGACAGCTGGTGGTCCATTATTCCACAGACGGAGTGGCCTCGGTGCTTCTATGGTTCTCGTTTAATGTGCACTGTGGATATATCTCTATAACTGAATGTCTGTTTCGGACACTTGTCAAAATCTTTCACGAACGTCCCCTGCGAGTGTGAACTGGAACGAAAGTCTCATTCCTGAATGTAGGATATGGAGTCGTATTCTTATGGAGAGTAAAAGAGGGATACATATAAGCACTGTCGTAAGTAGCAAAACAATATTCCAGTGGCCCAGTGAAACCACATACCATGCATTTAAAGTATTTGTGGAACAAAACTAAAAACAAAGTTCAAACCTTTCGAAACATTTGTGTTGCACCCTTTGAAATCGTCATCATCAAACGCAAAACACATAGAAAAATCAAACGCGTCTTGCTTTGGTGTTCCATGATGACGGTTTCATAATCAAGGTATCGGTAAAGCTTTCACAAATTTATGATAGACATGTGGTGTATATTTCCAATTTTGACGTATCAGTGACCGGTATTGTACGATGTTAATGCATATTTTGCTGGATGTGTTCGTGACGGGTACAAAAGAGGGTCACAAAACAATTCAATTTTCACAAATACCTGGCTTCATCACTAACTGCTAGTAATTCGTTATGAATTTGTTGGAATCGTACAATGGACTCAGCTTTAATGTGGGATCTCTTAGGATTGTACGCTTTTTATCGTTTTTGTTTACCCATTTAATCTTGAGAAGAAGAAAGATAGACAAGAAAGTGAAACCACCTCAGATGTATATCGGTACAAATGCAAAGCATTGGCGTCATGGATCAACGCTTCAGATTTAGTATTCTAACGAGATACATTTACTGATGTTGATAAATACGATTTAAATATTATATTACTTATCTGTTGTGGTGCGATTAGTGATCAGCACGTTGAAAAATGTATTTTCCGAAACCTGCATTTCATAGTCAAAACACAAATGTACACGATCATACAGATCAAGAAATCAACAGTGCCAATCTCCAGCCTTGGTTTAGAATTCCGTGGTGTGGTGTCTGTTCACAGGACATCTACAAACAACAAGGTTGTGCAGCTTTGTGATGTGATTCCTGGCTCACATTTCATCCTTTATCGTCAATACATTCATTGTGCTTCCGTGAGGACTAATTTCAGTTAAGTATACAGAAATCGTTCATTTGTGTAACATTAAGCGATGAGATACAAACGTTATCTGTGTACGAGAGGTCAATGTCCGTTCTTTATAGTGCCTTAGGATGTACCTGCATGACAGTATTTAAACTATGAAAAAACAAACTCGATTTGAAATATCATTGTTTCTTAAGCTTATACTCGTGAAATTTCAGTAGCCTAAAGCATGTTGGAAATCGGAACAGTGTCGGTGGCAGCTTGATGGGGTTATTTTATCATTCATTGGTGCACTGAAAGGTTGCACATGATATGTCCAGTGTATTTTGTATAGGATGATATATCTTATTGTCCCCATCAAAAATTGAGGACTAACTTGAGATTAGAGGCATGAATAGATAGTATTTGGATGTCATGAACGGTAGGTAAGGGCAAACTCAAGTCAGCTGTTGTCTTTGTGTTACAGTTTTTTATTGTAACAGTTACACACGATCGTATAGATTCATTCTGTATCGATCACTTAAGCTGTTGAAAGCTTCGTTATTTACACTGATTTACTCACTTGGTCTGAAATAAAAGTGACCCATTTATCTGCATCTAGTTAATGTTTTATATCATGATCATCTGCTTCAAAAGGTGTCTGTTTGTAATTGCCCGACTTGAACCCTGTAAAAATATCTTAAGTCGTTTTATATCTCAAGCCGTCGTTAAAATTCATCACGCTTCAAACTTGTTGACTGGTTTCTGCATTCACATAGAACGCACATTGATATTATTACCAAATCTTACTGAAAGAGTCAACCTTTACAGCATGATACATGTAGGGATAAAACGGTAATCCTTGTTCAGTTGTCCAAGAATGTTCGAGAAATGAAATAACAGAGAGCAGAAATCTATTGGTAGTCGTGGGTACTCAAGGAAAATGTGTGCAACGTCAAACTGAACAATAGTTGGACGTCACTCACTGCTTGTCACTGATTGACCATTTGGGGCTCTGTGGGGAAGCCAGAGCTCTTCCAGTACGTCAAAGTGATATTAAAAATATTTAATCGAGTTCTCGGTGCTTGTTGCTTGTTTGTCGCCACTTGGCTGACAACTGCCATGTCCGAGTTGTTAACTGAATACGCATGCAAAACGAAACACGTAGTGATCGCTGACACTTGAACGAAATTGAAAACATTTTAAAGGTCTCTGGAAATGCATGTATTCTTCATGTGTTGTTAAAAAATGTTGACAGGTGAACAGTTCCTGAAGCATTTAAATTTCAGCTCTTTCAGTCACATTGTTTATTTCCCACAAATGCATGTTCATTTCCCACAAATGCACGTTTATTTCCCACAAAGGCATGTTTCTTATTTAACGCAACACTGAACAATCCAGTTACTTACATCATGAGGTCCGGTTAACCAAACATATTAAAACCAGCGAACGTTCCCATACTCTAGATGTGTAAAATGTCCCAGCAATTGTGTCAGACGATTCAGATGAAATCATTCTCTTTGAGAATAAGTACTGTCATAAAACCAATCTAATCATATTCATCGTATGCCAGAACATTTCTAAAAACTTCTCTGTAATTGTTCCTGAAATGGGAAACTGATAAGCGGTATAAACTTCACCACTTTGGGATTTTGTAAACTGAAATTTTATCCTCAAGCTATTTCTTGATTATTTGAGAAGGCTGATATAAAATATACCAAACATATGTATCTTTAACGTATGAGGAAAAGCACCTGTTATGACAACTCTATTTCTGTACATATACCATCTTATCTCTGTTGGGGTCAGTTATGTGAAAAATAGAAGTGACAAATATAAAATCACAACGAATCCAAACTAAAAGCCGAATTCAATGTACGATTCAAACTTTAATATTAGCATGCATTTGTGAATCATTATCAAGTAAAGGTGCTTCCAGGTGGTTGCAGCAGTTATAATGACTCACACGCCCTATTAAAGTTGTGTTTGGAACCCTCTCTTGCTCACCCATTCAACTCTTCATGTACATGTAGTAGTCCAATATAGCACCCTGCATGAACATGTAATGATAGTACCACGCGATGAGGATGTCCATCACCTTTGTTAAACCTTTCCCATCCGAGAATGGACCTATCAGTAGAGTTTCACATCTATCTTCATCCCATAGTGAAAGCTGATCCTCCAACATACTATTACTGTGTATATTGAACAAGAAGGGACTGAGCAGCTAAGGAAGTAAGACATCGCTGAAACTACAATGTTTCAGTGAACAATGTTTCTGAAAAAAATAGCACAATCTGCTTGATTAGGGAGGAAAACACGAAGTAATCACAATTTTAGTGTCAGTTTTAGTTAATCACTTTGAGGTAACCCGGACTACGGGTATGGTCCTGACAAACCCCAAATGTTTATGATAGTGTATTTATGTCACGTCAGTTGAAGTCCAACTTACACCGAGAATTCCGTCGTCCTTTCGACGTATCAACGTTTATGTCCACTACAGAACGTGTGTGTCGGATACATCGTTTAGGGAGCTATGATTGACCGGTCAGGTTCCAAACATATCAATTATCAGTCTACCATATCGGATGGTACGTATACCGCTAATGTCATGTAATGTATTTTCAGATTTAGTGGTTTAGTTTTATGGTTGAATGGTTGGGCAAATCCTCAGACAGGTGCAATATGTGAACAATCATTGATTCAAAATACGCAAACAAGAACGTTGATCTGAACCCTCCAATCCAATGTCAGTAATGTGAACATTAGAAAAGACGAAATATATAATCACCACGATTTTTACTAAGACCCGAATCCATTCTACGATTCAAACTTTAACAGTAGCATGCATTTCTGAATCACAGCAGTTATATTGACTAACACGCCCTATAATATACATTGATGCCCCGTTGTGTTTTTTACTCACTCTCAAACAGTGATGCCACCAGGTGTTCACGACGAGGATGTCCGTCGGCTTTGTTAATCCTTTTTTATCCGATAATGTACGATAGCTGAAACATCACATTTATCTTCATCGGGTAGTGAGAGTTGATCCTCCGACACAGTATTACTGTGCTTTAGATATACCATAGGGCTGTACAGCTAAACTTGTCAAACAGGGCCAAACATACATTCAACGGCCCAGTGAATGAGTTTGAAACGTGTAAGTTTCGTAAGATACGTAACTGTAACGGCCTGATTAAGGAACTAAACCCAAAGTAATCACGCTTCTGGTTTTAGAAGTTCATCACTTTGGGTAAATTGGGTTTGGTGCTGGCAATTCTTAAAGGATTCTCAATGGGTGAGTGAGTAAGTTTATTTTACGCCGCACCCAGCAATATCTCAGCTATATGACGACGGTTTGTAAATCATCGCGTCTGGACCAGACGATCCAGTGATCAACAGGATGAACATCAATCAGCGCGATTGGGAACCGATGGCGTGTTAACTATGTCAGCGCACCTGACCACACGATACCGTTAGTAGCCTCTTACGACAAACATAGTCGCCTTTCATGGCAAGCATGGGTCACTGAAGAACTATTCTGCCCCGGATCTTCGCGTGTCAATTTCTCACTGAGATTCGAACCCATGATAGTGTATTTACGATACACCTATCGGAGTCTGGCTTATCAGAATAACGTATGTACTGATATGCACTGATATGTACTGATCCCTAACATCTACATATGGCACAGCTGCAATCTAACTTCTTTTTACCCCATGAATAAATGATAGCGACCCTAAAAGTAAATAGGAGAACAATTCTTGATTCATTACAAGAACAATATGTCAATACAACGCCTAGCTGAAGTTTCCAAATTGATTTGTAACAGTTCTAACATACTTAGTTTATGTTTCAAACAGCAATACATTTCAAGCTACTTCTAATTTCTCGATTATATATATCAACACAGCAACACAATAAACCGTCATTTCCCGAGAGCTGCAGCCCTGTATCTAGAACAATCATTTAGTTTATTTAGATATTTCTAAAAGTAATTATTAACACTTGTTGGGTAGATATGCTAACAGATACAACAAAGACTGTCAATTACAATTAAAGTTTGAACATAGACTCAATGTTTATATCTATATTAGGAAAAAAATAAAAAGCATAGGAAATACATTTGTTCTGTAAGAATGTTTCGTACACTTCCTTACTTCAGTTTATATCAATTTGATCAACATATGATCACGATGTCATTTAGAAAATGCCTTTACAGGGGCGAGATGTTTTGTAAGGCAATCTCTTCAATCATTCTTTCATCTTCACGACGAGAATACTTTCTCAGCATTAGCGCTCATCGGTCGACAGGGAGCATCAATTCTGTGAAAGAGAGTGTGAAACAATTATTGTTCTGGCAGCATTTGTCTCAAAGGACATTCTGTATTTTCCAGCGAACAACTGCATCTTCAATTTGTACAATTGCTGAATTGGTTTCCCGAGTTTATTCCTAAGAACCTTATTTCACAAAACATCACCGATATCGTCGCACTGACGAATAAAAGAAGCTGTTCTGTATTGTATTTCCCAGCGTGAGAAAGTGATAGAATGGCGAGGCGATATTGATAGAATGTCACGGAACGATAAGTCAGTGTGATGATAAAGCCATTGAAGAAGGCGATATTAGGAGAAAGTTACGGAACAAAAAGGCATTATGACCAGAAAGTCGACATAACAGGGCGATATTTGAAGTGAGGTACAGAACGATAAGTCAGTGTGATGATAAAGCCATTGAAGAAGGCGATATTAGGAGAAAGTTACGGAACAAAAAGGCATTATGACCAGAAAGTCGACATAACAGGGCGATATTTGAAGTGAGGTACAGAACGATAAGTCAGTGTGATGATAAAGCCATTGAAGAAGGCGATAATAGGAGAAAGTTACGGAACAAAAAGGCATTATGACCAGAAAGTCGACATAACAGGGCGATATTTGAAGTGAGGTACAGAACGATAAGTCAGTATGATGAGAAAGTCAGAACAAGTGAAAAGTAGGAGAAAGTAGGAAAAGGTAATAGACCCCACCCCCCACCCCCCACCCCGATAACGCCCTTAACTACCTTCAACAAGGTTTCTGTTTCTTAACCATCTTGTGAAAATCAATTTCCCCAGCCTCTATGTATCTTACACAAAGTTTCAGTCCCGCACACACCAAAAAGCCACCTCGATCCACAGCCATCCGACGTTTCAACCGAGACACCATGAGAGACAGTATCACTTTTACTTTAAATTACCATTGAAACTTTCCAACACAATGGAGCCATATCCGGCAAACATCTTTGCTGTATTCTTCAACAAGTTTGATATATCATCATTTACCGTATCTGGAGAAAACAACATACAACATGAACATTTTTATAAATATTAGCTTATTGCAATAATGCATGTAAATGTTTCATGCCAAACTAAAGTACTCATATGTAACCAAAAAGAGACTGATTGCTATTTACATAAATTTAAATAAATGTCCGTGTTATACATGCTTGAAACTTGAATCAAATTTTGATTTTGTTTAGTTTATATAGCAAAAAAAAAAAGAAAAAAGACTAGAAACCAAGAAAAAATATTTTGTTAATAAAATTTGCTTCACACGATTATTTACCAGTACCATGGCCAGTTTACAGAAGAAAAGTTGATTTAAAGCTCAGATAGAACCATTGGTTAAAACGGCCCAGTACTTTACAGTAAGTAAGGTACAAACATATTTTTTTAACATTTAGGAACACTGTAGCTCTACATTTAAGTTTTTATTTCATGACAAAAATAAAATGGAAACTTTCCAAAGTTAAACGTGCATGTGTTTCTTTTTGTACAGCGAAACTGTTGTGCTTTTGAGGTAAAATATCGTTTTATTGGCCGAGTAGTTGATTTGTTGGGCTATTAAATTGGACATTTGATTCGATTTCTCAAATAGGCGTTACATTTGTGAACGTCATTCCTTGGGTTCCCCACGGTGTAATTGCATTCAGTGTTAAAGTCGAACATGTTTTAGTACAGTGAGACACGTATGTTTTATTACGCCGAGCATTTTATTGCTCAATCTAAGACCGACTTCCAATATCCACACCGGCATCTGTCAGTGACAGAACAGAACGAGAAATCACGAGATTACGTTTCCACGGGCAACAGCCGGTAATCAATTTTTCACATGGTTTGGGCGTGTTTTTTTCAGCTCCTTTCTTAAATATCACATCTTCACCTCACCTGACAACTTCCAATCTAAATGTCTGTTGAAATAGCCAGGTGATTGACAAACGAATAGGACTCCTCCTCAACGTTTGTCTGTGTGTGACTCGAACATGCAAAGAATCATGGAGGTGCGTTCTCTATCAATAAAACTGCCTCGTAATCTCCACTTGACGCAGATGGTGCATGCTCGCGATATGAGATCCATCTCAGAGTATTGATGTAGACAATTACAACGTTAATTTCATATCGCTACAAGGAATCCTATAAGTACGAATGTTATATCATGTCAATAACTCTATAAGAAGCATCAGATTTCAAATATTGTCTTTGAAATCCGCATAAAAGTATTTTTCAACTATACATCAGTGGATATGTCTTACATATAAAAATCATACTACTATTCCATTATAAACTCATCAATATGCAAAACAAATATAAACAGTTCATGAAAGAAGAAACGAATTACGAGTCATTCAAATCAAACCAATCTACCATGAGTTACCTCCCCTGAAACCATAACGTCAGATCCTACGTCATAACATGTAATGGACTAAATGAGAAATTAGATGTATAATCTGAGGTCTGCTTGTAACCTGATGTATAATCAGGGGTATAATCTGGAGTATAATATGGCGTATAGTCAGGGTGTAATCATAGGCATAATATGTCATATAATCAATGGCATAATATGACGTATAATAAGGGTATAATCTGAGGAATAATGGCCCATGGCGTATAATCAGTTGTATAATCAGAGGTATAATATGGCGCAAAAACAGGGGTATAATATGGCGTTTATTCAGGGGTATAATCTCAGTGAGTGATTGAGTTAATATGTAACGTCACATCGACGATACTTCATCCACAGGTATAATCAGAAGTATAAAATGGGACAATCTGGAATATAATCCGAGGTATAATCTGAGGTATGATCTTGAATATAATCCGGTGTATAATGAGGGGTATAATCTGAGGTATAGTAAGGCGTATAGTCATGGGAGTAATCCCAACGTTATCAATCGCTGCGATAATTGGTCATGAGAATGACGTGTACAAGTTAAGTGAAACAGGTCATCGGGTGGTTCGGCAGGGTTGTGTTGTTGGTGACGTGTCGGTGTACTCTCGACAGCCTATGGTGTGGCTTATAATATCAACCCCTAAGTACCATACCCAGACACTATCATATCGGCCACCGCCCTTAAGGAAACTCACACATTAACAATAATGACGCATGACTATGTGTTCCAGAAAGAATGCATTCTCTGAAGGTTTTCCTAAACAGTTACATTTCGCGAGACAATGCTTGTTGTCCTTCTAGTGCGGTGTGCTAAGAAAATGGTCAGCGCCTCATTTCAGAGCTATGTCATCATTTCAAGGTCCCCCCCACCTCCCCGCGAGATTCACGACAGAATCAAATCCATCGTGGCGGTTAACCTTCATCAACGCTACTTGAAATATGGATTAAATCGCGGTGTCTGTTAAGACAGTGTCATGTTTGATTAAAGCAGCACAGATTCGGTATCTCGAGTTTCACATCAGAGTCTGATTTACAAACGCGGTCACATTAATATCAGAACTTTCACAAAACGAGAAATGCAAAACTCCGTCTCCACGTGACTGTTCGCTAGAGCAAAAGCCAGCAGACGATGCTGAAAGAGCTTACTGGAGATAGTCTAGAAGTCTTTTGCTGATGTTTATTGTGTTTGGTTTGTCTTGAAATAGCTAAGTATTAACTGAAGGCTTGGGAAATATATTCTGTTTATCTGTCCCGAGTATATTAATGTTGAAATATTTCTCTAAATGTACCTATGGGCCTAAGTCACTTACTAATATATCTAGTTAAGGAGACACTCAATCTGATCGTCTACATCGTCCAACAACGGCATATTGGAAATCGGACTGATGACAGCGGGGATTCTTTCTAATTGACTGCTTTGAGTTTAATTAAGGAACACGAGACATTTAATCAGACATACAGTGAGGGACGTATGTCGAAGGTGCTGACGGAGATATTAAAATCGCAGACTTGGTTTAATCTGCGGGACGAATTAGAGAAACTAACTGCTTGTTATAATGAGTTGTAGGTTCCGTTGGTCACCTATAACGGTAGTTTGTTAGACACCCGAGACTGCTTGATTGGTTTAGGCACAGTAGTTATATATGGGAGGATTTAATCGTACTGGGATACGCTTAGCAAACTACAGGGGCGCTGGGGTAGCCTAGTGGTTAAAGCGTTCGCTCGTCACGCCGAAGATCTGGTTTGGATTCCCCACATTGGTACAATGAGTGAAGCCCATTTTCTGGTGTCCCACTTTGCCGCCGTGATATTACTGGAATATTGCTAAAAGCGGCGTAAAACTAAATTCACTCACTAGCAAACTACAGGTAGTTCAGCTTGACCTGATCAAGTGAATACTAATGCACTGCACGACCTTGTCACAACTGATTGGGTCTATCATTGTGAAGGGGTGCGCCCTTGTCAGGTGATTGTCCGAACAACCGAATGCCCGTTTGACATCTCAGTGTCGAGAAATCGTCAGCAAATATCCTAACTTTCTTTGAGCAATTAGTTACAGATGGTTTAATGTTTCCTATTCAGGCAGCGAGCAGCAACAGTGAACCGGACTCTGAAAGTAACTGACTTAATATTCTAAAGTTAGTAAATAAACTGTATAACTTATGACTACAAAACAATTCACTTAAAACATGAAATGAGTGGGGTTTTTTTCAGAAAAGTTGTTTTCCGTGGCAAATTCTGTAACGAATTCATTTATGAACGTTCCGCACGATCGCAATAATGATAACATTCTCTGCTCCCCTATTTAAAGAAGGTAACTTGACCAGCCGCTTGTGACAAACTGTAACGAGTTAAACACACTCATTCAGTATGCAATAACGTCATGATGTGACTGTGTTTAAACTGTATTCACTCAAGGACAACGCATTTTGATATTGTCTAAATGATTACTGTGACACCAAAGACACTTTAGAATTACGCGGGCTGTGTTGCTGTTAGTGAGTGAGTGAGTGAGTTTAGTTTTACGTCGCACTTAGCAATATTCCAGCTATATGGCGACGGTCTGTAAATAATCGAGTCTGGACCAGACAATCCAGTGATCAACAACATGAGCATCGATCTGCGCAATGGGGAACCGATGACATGTGTCAACCAAGTCAGCTAGTCTGACCACCCGATCCCGTTAGTCGCCTGTTACGACAAGCATAGTCACCTTTTATGGCAAGCATGGGTTGCTGAAGGCCTATTCTACCCCGGGACCTTCACGGGTCGTGTTGCTGTTAAATGAAATATAACAGGTATTACCATGTGAACGAGGACATGTTGCTACACGAAGCTGAGTTCACGAATCAGTTGAAGTTAACCACCGTCGAGCTTGGACAGTCCTTAGATGGGTGGCCGTGTTTGGCAGCTTAACTCCTGAGAGTTTTTAGGACTTCAGTCCTGCCCCACAACGAAGCACATAACACATGTGGTCTCGCCTTAGGCAAGTGAGTTTGTTCAAAAATACCTCAGCAGAAAGTGGGTACCCGATGGAATAAGTCATATAATCACTAACCTTCTAGCGCCTAACAGACAGCTTGGGTTAATCGAGGTAATAATAATCAGATTGTTTGGGGGCTTCGAGCATGCATTGTGCAAAAAGAAATGCGCATGATAAATAGACTATTATTTTACAGAGTAAGGTTGAAATGCAGCAGAGAGGGTTCAGGTGATCTTGGCACAGTCAGGCTGGTCAAGCTCATTATCAGCTCAGGGCCCTCACCTCCTCTACACGCAGCCCAGACGGTGAATGGGACTTCTCCCAGAAAACATTGCCTAGTCGAACTCACCAAGAACTTTCCGGACTATGTGAAGGCTTCCCAACACTGCAGCCTTCTGCATTACCCAGATTGTCAGAAGGGCTGTGCTCCCGGTGGAGAACCCGGGCTATCTCTCGATCAGGAGGTACCAAACCAAGGGCACCGAGAACAATGGGAAGTCTTACGACAGTGTACTTGGGATGCAAGCGAGACATTTCAAAGGCGAGGTCCGCATATTTATCATGCTTTTCCTGAAACTTGCCAATCACATTGCTGTCAAAATTGTCAGAAAATTGTGATGTAAATAAATTCATTGGCTTTATCAAAAAGGACAAGAACACGTTTGTTTGCAGGAATTCGTCTCAGGCTGTATATTGGCCTATTCCAGAGAAGTTTGAAAGCAACATTTTCCAGGACGCCCTGGACATGTTCAGGGTCGTACCATGGATGGACCTCGGGGTCAAAGCCACAGGCATGGCGGAGACGGTAGTAAAAGCAGCGAGCCATGCCATCATGTGTTTTAAGATATGCTGTTTGTGCCAAGGAAGGGCATCCACTGACAAGGTGTTGGACACTCTCTGTAAATTCATTGCAAAGACGACATTCCATTTTGATATTTTCTTTAAGAACCACATTCTGGCGATTGCGAGTGGGAAGTGACTGGTCCTGAGCAGCAAAAAGGAAGGCCTCAGTTTCACATTTGAGAGCAGCCGACTGGTCCAGGCGAAGGAGTCGGTTGGATTGCTGTTCTGTTCCACACACTGCATGTACACACGATGCAATGGCTTCTCAGAAAGCTTCTCCACAAAGGACCGACTCTGGGCAGATTTGGTAAAGGACTTCACCTGGTTTACTCTCATCGCTGTACCGCCCAGCAGTACATCACCATGAGCAAAATCAACTTCAAATTTCAGATTGTGTCCAACAACCTTGGCACACTTAAAATAGCTGTGGAATTCCTTGCTTTCATCGTGAGTCTTGACATGCATCACCAGAGGATCATCCGATAAATAAATATGTGCAAAAGTACACAAAAAAACTCTGTCATGAAGAGCTTCCACATTAATCAAACCCCGACCTCCAGAATTGATTGGCATGTATAAACGATTAAGAAAGGAACGAGGGTGGTGTGCTCTGTTATCAGACATGATCCTCCTGGTCAGGCGGTCAAGACCCTGGATGTCTTGTTTTGTCCAATCGACTACTCCAAAGGAGTAGGAGAGGACTGGCACAGCAAAGGTATTGGTGGCTTTGATCTTGTTTCGAGCGAGCTTTTAGCTCTGAACTCCAGATTTTCTTTAAACGAGATTTATACTCGGCCCGAAGTTTATCTTGAATCTGGGCATTCTGGAGCTTGTCTCGAACTTGCATTCCAAGATAGGTGTAGGCCTGATCTTCCACAAGATGCTCAATAACTCCTCCCCCTTGTAACTTGACCGATCCATCATTAGTTACCTTGCCAAGAGTATTACATTTGTCGAGTCCAAATGTCATGCCAATATCATTAGAAAAGGACTCGACAAGGAGAACCTGTTCTTTCAAATTGGTATCTCCTTTGGCAAGGACCTCGATGTCATCCATGTAGAGGAGATGAGTAAGAGGTGTTGGGGACCTGTGCTGAGGAGGCCCGGGATGGTAACCGTCCTCCCTATTGAGCAGGAAACTCAAAGGATTTAGAGACAGACAAAAAAGCAAAGGACTAAAGGAGTCCCCCTGGGAAAATTCCCCTTCTGATTGGAATAGATTCTGAAGTCTGCACCTCTCCTCTGTAAGTTGAGTCGACCAGCAACTCATTAAAGACTTGAGTAAATCAAGAAGTCGCTCAGGGAGGTCAATACACTGAAGAGACCTCAGAATCCATTCGTGAGGGACAGAGTCATATGCCTTTTTGTAGTCTATCCAGCACATGGAGAGACTGCGGTGGTATGTCTTAGCCTCTTCCAAAATCATTTTCTGTACAAGAAGTTGATCCTTGCACCCCCATTATTATTATTATGTTTTACAGATTGAGATAGAAATGCAGCAGAGAGGTTCGGGTGATCCTAGCACAGCCAGGCTGGTAAAGCTCATCATCAGCTCAGGGCCCTCGCCCCCTCTACACGCAGCCCTTATTAACTTGTCTGTTTAAGCGGCAGACGAGGTCATCGCAAAATGGCGTGGCAGTCACTGTCAGAGCCGCTGCACAGTTTCACAGCGTTTGATCTTTTCAATATATTAATCATCACAGTTCCAATGTTTTGCATTTTCTCTGAAGGTTCCGTGTGTTTTATATCATTATTATAAGATCAGCTCATCTGAGTTCAGCATCAAACGGAAGGAACGTTTAAATTCCGAAAAAAATTCCCTGCCATTGCAGTTAATCGCATTATAGCGCAAATTTACTCGAGTTAACATACTTTTATTTATCCAAGGGGAGCAATGATTTTAATTACATATTTGAATTGAATTGGCTCTCACATACGTACACACGTCGTCAGTTTAACGTTCAGTGTGTCTCAGTGCTTTTTTGCTTCTTCTTCTTCTTCTTCTTCTTCTTCTGCTGCTGCTGCTGCTGCTACTACTACCACTGAGAGTGAAAGACAAGCTGGAGGTTGAAAGGTTGCGAATGAACCACTGACAATCAGTGTTCGCGAAAAACCTACTCTGTGGGTAACAGTTCCATAAATCTTAAGCACTTTAGTCAACCACAGATTCCGTCAAAATGCTTTCGAAACGTGTGAAAAAATATTAACCAATATATTAAACACGTGACTTTTTGATTACTGAATGAATGTATGTCATTTCAATGTCACTACTATTATGTCTGAAAAACAAAACAAAAACAAAAACAAACAAAAAAACCAAAAAAAAACATGCACAGCAGAGGCCATTAGTTAGCGTGAAGGGTATTCACCCAACATCAATTCAGCATCACATTTTGACAGATAACCACAGCTGTTCATTCTGTTTCCTTGTGGGACGGTTTGGTATCCTAGTGATCAAAGCGTTCGCTCGTCACGCCGAAGATCCGGGTAGATTCCCCACATGAGTACAATGTATGAAGCCCATTTCTGGTGTCAACCGCTGTGATAATGCTGGAATATTGCTAAAAGGGGGAAAAAAATAAACGCTCTCGCTCACTTCTTCCTTGAACCTCTTCAAACTCCCTTCTCCTTAATAGAGTCCATTGAAGGTTGAGATGACAAATATATTTCCCACTGACGTTTAAAAAATATAAACAATCACGATGTACAAACACGTTTTCATGATTTCTAATTTGAAAAAAAATATATGATATAAAATTTAGGAGGATTTATGGTACTCAACTTTAGCAACTTTATGATGAGACGCTTGTGTTTAGTTCATGCAGTTCTTCTTGAACATGTCAGCTGACAAAAACATGTCTATTCTGACACCACAGAAACGTGATGTCAAATACCAGTGCGTCGAAGAAATCTGTAGTTCATTCACATCCTCTTGACGACTTGTGAGAACATAAGTGTGTTGCTTAGAACCGGTAGTCAGCGTGAATGGTACTCATGAGTCAAGGGTCTTGCGTCTGTCATTCCACTTGAGGCCAGAACAGTGTCACAATCTGTCACATAAGCAGTTAATTACGTAAATCACCCTCTTGAAAATCTTATCTCCGGTCGTGATCAATACGGAGGCCATGGGTTAAATATTGTTTTGTGCGTTGAGGTCAGTACAGCTCGAAACGATCATTGAAACTTGTTAAACGTATTGCATGACTGAAGGATTCCAGTTTGGTTTGAAGTAGGTATTTTCTAGATTTCGTTTGTTGTTTAACGAGGTAGTCAGCTATATCATGATGTACTACTCCAGATGTTTGGAGGTGATCTGTAAGTAATCGACTCTATGCAATCAAATAAATGGCGCAATTGAGATACGACGCTATGCACTAACTCCTCTAACGGCAAGCATGGGTTACTGAAGATCACTACTATACATGGGCTGTAGAGTAGCCAAGTGGTTAACGCGTTTGTTCGTCACGCCGAAGACCGGGGTCCGATTCCCCACACGGGTTCAATGTGTGAAACTGAACTCACTCATTCCGTACTGAACTTTACGAGTTCTGAAAGCATTTCCCCTTGAACCAGACTTACAGGTGATCACTGTCAGCAAGAGTATGTGAAACGTATCTAAGCTAAATTCAGGAATAACCTTTCTTCCAAATTTCTTTTGAATATTGGATATTCTTGGCTGAGTTGCAGAGATCATACTTTAGCATAGAATTCCAAAAGCGAATATAACATCCAATAAAGTATGTATTGTGTAATGATAAGTTATGAAGATACTGCTATAACGCTAGCCAAGGAAGATATGGGCAGAAGAGTTTAAATGTGGCAGGGAGACCCTCGAGGACAATTCCTGTTCACGATATGATACAGTGGCCAGTGATGCCATATTGAAAAGCCATGTTTAAAGTGCTGTTTCCAGAAGAGAGTTCATTACATCAGATCGTTGGCACAATTTCTCTTTTGATAATATGACCTTGTTTGAAGCCGTTCGTGCCCAAACAGAAATAGACAGCGTGGAAACATCTGACTTCACACCACCGACAGTCCTATCGGAAAGGAAAGCAAATAACATCCTCCTTCTGAGATACAGGGGGAGTCATCACGATGGACTAAGTTGTCAGGGCTGCGATCCACCTGAACGAGTTTTTGCTCTTTCAGCACCATACTCCCGATCTGGCTCCGTCAGTTTTCGTCTTGGACAAGAAGTCAGCTCTGTCCCCCATATCGACGTCCCAGCATAAGTTCAGTTTGGACATGAGAGGAACATCGTTTTAGGGTATACAAGTTTCGGCACAGGTGCCAAAACCGCTGTTGAGCATTATACTAGCTTTTAAATGACAAGCTAAATTCCTGGGAAAGGCAACAGACTACAGTTGAGATTAGCTGAGGGACGGGAATTATGTTGGATAGTAAATTATTTTACTTTTGTAGGTCTAATATTTCTATGTGAGGTTCAGAACCAATCAGACGCCACTTTTAAGTAGACAGTACCTAAATATACACGTGCCAGATCGTAGACACATTCAGTCTGATTGTCTCCCTCGTACAACAGACATGTATTGGAATTTCTGACAGACGTCCATTGGAGGTTGTTCTAATTGACTGCTTTGGGTTTAATTATGGGGAACGGAACATTTAATCCGACAACCTGAAAATACAGCTAGTATAAAATAGTAGACTTACATTGATCCCTTGGCAAATTAGACTCGTAGAAGTAGGTGTTGGGAGCTAAAATAGCGTATTAACTATGGTCCTATTACTAATTCCGCTGGCATTTACTGTCAGGGCTGCTACTTGTTTACGCATAGGTATTTTTTCTGGCGTTTGTATGTGAGTTAAGACAAGAACTAACAAACACCTCTCACTTCACCAAACAGGACAATGTGAAGTCCATGGAGAATTCTTGTGTATAATTACCGTTATGTACTTCGTTTGACTGATCGTGTCTTAAAAATATTGACAGACAGACATGTATTCATTTTAGGCCTTTACCCATATACATACAAGGAAAAGATATTTGCGCATTTATGCAAGTTAAATATTTTTGTCATGCCTATAGGAAAAAAGGTGTTACACACCATGACGTATCTAGACAACTGACATATACGATATATAACGACATATAACTACAGATGTCGTTGTTGATGGCAACGATGTGTCCTGAGGAACTGTAACCACTTGGTTTGTTTGGTTTCTTGTTTAAAGCCACAATTCGTGTCCAATATGTAGAGCTGTTCATATTCCCTCTATGTAATAGTGTTATACGTATACTTGTAAGTTTTGTAAAGAAAATCATCACATTCATTAACTGGCTGCTGCTTAGTATGTTGCAGTATTTCAACAATGTGGCGGCGGTCTCTAGATAAACTAGTCCCCACTGTGATGTTCTTCCTTCAGTTGTTGGCGCTTTATAGAATATACCTACAGTATGCATTGTCCAAATTGTACTATTAGTTTAAACTAAGACTTCAAACTAGATTTAAACTAGATTTAAAATCGAACTGTAATAGTCAAAGGTTTAGAAATACTAGTGTAAATCTAGCCACTTACATAAGCCAATTGTTCTAAACTAGAACAATTTGCAAAATATTTCATACAGTTTAAAGATACTATTTACACATGAACACATTTACTATGAACTGGTGTATTGTAAAACAAATTTGTTAGGTGGAAAATATTATTGCCATGAGTTCAATAAATGATGGTGGTTGTGGTGAATCTAAACTTTTCACGGGTAGCATAGTTCCTGCAAACATATTCTAAACTAACACGACGTCTCACAATCAAGAGAAGCATCCAGTTCATTCACTGCGGTGGGGGGATAAAACGAAAGGTAAGGAGAACTGTGTAGGTAACTGTCGTTGTACCCAAACACGCATGCATGCAGTTACGTAATTGTCTATAATCTTCTTTATTCATGAAGAATGTGGGCCTCAGGCCCATGTTCATACATATGTTCAGCCAACATACAGCGTATGTAACAATTAATATACATATATTATACACATATACATTAATTATGTAATCAGTTATTATAGATTAATATGAAAGAGGATGAATGATAATTAATCAGCAGGTTAGTCTGAGACAGTTTGCTTAATAGATATACACGACCACCCTTCTAACGACATCAACTGTAACATTTGCAATTTACATCTGCTGATCCCATAAGCATGTTCAATTTATCACGCGTAGGGTAATACTATGATATAAATTTCGTAGGTATATACCTTTCATGTAGTGCTTTATACCGAACACAAACCATCAATAACCTGAATTACACACAGTGTACACACTTTTATCTACAGGAGCATTAACGCTTTTGCCTGTTTCTATTTTGAGTCCATGGCAGCTACAGTGAAATTGTGCCATGGCAACGCGAAATTTTGCAATTGTTAATCGTTTAAGATATAATTTCTAGTTTTAGAACCGTTGAAAAGAGAGAAGTGCCAGTTCTGTTCAAACGAACATTTTAATCTTGCCACAACTTCCGCAATAATGGACTGTCTAAAACATGGTAATTTTTGGGAACCTTTTTTCGTACCTGTTGTCACTGACAATCGTATCACTTTCTTAGACAGTTGATGAGGGCATTGTACAAATGCTTGCGTGAGGTAACCGTTTGTGAGAGAAGACGGTACCTTTTTCGCTGTTTTTCATGCTTTGTGTGAAGGTGATTTATATTTACATTTTGAAACATTGCCTTGATTTGATTGAAAATAATGTATTTTACTTAAGTGTCAATGGGCGACTGGTGGGGTGATTTAGTGGTTAAAGCGTCCGCACATCACGCCGAAGACCCGGGTTCCATTGCCCACTGCATTAATTTTACTGATAAGGAATTTATTGGGATTAGGAATTTCTGAGTGTCCCATGTCAAGAAACACAATGAAACCGGCAATCATCATTTTCACCAGATTCAATGCTGGGTGACACTGCTCCACCTCAGAAGAAGGCATATAGGCATAAATCCTTAGATTTTCCGCCAGTAAACAGATCTGGCTAGCTATTCTCGAAACGTTCGTAGCCCTGCGAACTCCTTAAGCCCAGTCTTAACATATTGGCTACGACCGAAGTTAAGAATTCTTAGGGCTACAAACGTTTCGAGAATATGGGCCGTGGACAACATCTGGAAAGTCATCTTGCATCGGGGCAGGAAGGTCATTCCCAGTGGAATCCTCACATGCTGGGATGCTATGACCATTTATCCATTGCAGGTTCACTATGTATGTACCAATAGCATTAGAAAAGTCCACACAGATCTTTTAATTATGTTTACTTCTTCTTTTCACATTTAGCATGTCAGACATCTATCCGTCTAATCCTTTCATCTACCTCCACAGACCCATGAATGTGCTCATCTCAGCATCAGAACCGTGGCTCTGATTAGAGTGTATCCGGAGCAGATCACCCATGTATATGACTTCCAAAGGATGTCTGAAGGGACCCATTTCCATACCGTATCAGAATTAGCCCCCACTTCCAGCACTGCAGGGTATCGGAATCTTTCCTGGCTTGCAACCATCTCCAGTAATGCCTAGAACGCTGTACATTTCATCCAGAATCTTGCCCAAATCAAATGGAAATTTAAACGTGACACTTTTCGGAGGAATAATTTTGAAGTATGCATTGACATATTATAGAAAGGTGCGACTCTGATTTAGCAGAGGTTTCTTGTAGATGTGGAAAGGATGTGTGTATTTTTATAGCACTTGACATACCAGGTTCATGAGACCCAGATATATCTAACGTTACATCTGTTTCCGCTCATTGATCTTCAAAGAAATATAACCATGCTGCGTTAATCTGAAGAAGGAAATAGGGGAACGGGGGGAACTCAAATATCACCCTACCCTCCTTTATACTTGAAAGCTGCATAATCACTATGACTGTAAAATATTTTTAATATGACTTCGACGTCAAATAAAAATGTAATATTTTTTTATTGTGTTATCTTAAGTTTATTTCTCAAAGCAATTATTGATTTACGTCTTTTTGCTATTCAAGAGAACAAGAAGTAAATTTGAATGAATGTTTGGATACTATGGCTGCCACAGTATTAAATGAGTGAGTGAGTTTTAGTTTTACGCCGCTTTTTAGCAATATTCCAGCAATATCACGGCGGGGGACACTAGAAAATGGGCTTCACACATTGTACCCATTTGGGGAATCGAACCCGGGCCTTCAGAGTGACGAGCGAACGCTTTAACCACTAGGCTACCCCACCACCCCCCAGTTTTAAACGAGTATATTTGACAGGTTATATTTCCTATTTAGCAATGTTCCAGCTTTATATCGACGGGGGACTTGTACACTGTGAACTGATCTAACTCGTAGGATCTATACTAAATCACGCTTCAAAAAGCCATTAAAATAGTTGAAAAAGATCCATTGCCATATTTACCTTTTCAATATACCTAATCAACTCTAATTTCCGAGTTTCGGTGGGGTGGCCTTATGGTTAAAGCGTTCTCTCGTCACGCCGAAGACCCGGGTTCGATTCCCCACATGGGTACAATGCGTGAAGCCCATTTCTGGTGTTCCCCGCCGTGGTAGTGCCGAAAAACTAAAATCACTCACTCACTCTAACCCACATATAGTTAGCATTTAAGTACCAACAGTACAATGTATGAAGTGCATTCGTTTGTCCCACGTCGGGGTATTGTTGAAAGCAGCGTTACACATATACGCACTTCAACATTTTGATAATGCACATTAACAGTCATATGTACCTTCCCATCTGTTAGACATGACGTTGTTTTGCAGTCAAGTGATTCCTGGCGACGAAAACACCAGAAAAATACGAGAGTTCAAACAATTGATTCACGTATTCAAATAAAAAATCTTCCGACTCCCCGATAACACGTTGACATTTTGGTGATGCACTTCTTCTCGAACACGTCAATCTGACAATAAAAAATGTATTCGTGTGTTACTGAAATGTGATACAAAATGTCACGATGTCGACAAAACAGCAGTTGAATGATCTGTAGTTCATTCACATCCTCTTAGTGTCGCGTGACAATATTACAGAATATTAGTTGGGAGCGGCCAGTCAGTCTGAAGGGTACTCATTCACTCCCGAGCTGAGAGTCTGTCAATCCACTCTGCGCAATGACTATGACACAATATGTCACAGGAACTATTAATTTCGTTCTTCAATGAGCCTCTTAAAACTCAATCTTTTGCAGGGTTTAATATTGTTTCTCACTTCATGGGTGTTATGAAGACCACGATGATGTAGGGAAATTCATATTTTTCAGACACGTCTTTTGTGCTTTTATTAACGATGCCGAATAAATCATGGTGTGAAAAAGGATCAAACTAACACGTAGAACGAAAGTAATTGCTACAACTAAATAGTGACATATTGGAGCATATCTCGTGCCAGCAAGTCAGAATAGAACCCTCCTGAATCTCAAATTTGACAATGTGCTTTCCATTATGGTTTCTTACAAAAATGAAGACTGTGCATGTATGCTTCCTGACCTCAATAATATTCTTGCCTGAGACAGTCACTGTTTGCAGTTACTAGTCGAAGTTATCATGCAGTTTGAAGCTAATGGAAAGCTAATGGGTAAGGACACCAGGCAAAAATCAGTCAACTCATTTCGTGTCAAAGCTTTTTGATCTCTCGGATTTGCCGGAGAACATAACGTATGTGGTTCGATACACATTGATTCCAAAAGACGTTGGTTTATAATCTGTACTTAATGCTTCACTGTACGTTTCCTAGCTTCTCAAGAAGGAGACAGCATGCCTTTCTTCTGTTCTCGCTACTAAGAGCTATGTCCTCATTTCACACCATTTAACTGACGACCTTTCCCTCCATGCCTTTCCCTCATCTGCCAGTATGGCGCTGGAAGCAGAAAACATGATCCGTGACTTCTGTGCTCATAAACATCTTGGAGTAACACTTTCTTCTGATTGTAAATGGAATGCTCATATTGAACATATTGTGAGGAAAACGTCCTTGATGAGAAAATTAAAGTTCACGTTAAACAGAGACAGTACTCTGAATAAAATTTATGTTGTATTTATAAGACCACATCTTCAATATGCTTGTGAATTGTGGGATGGCTGTTCGGGAGATTTAACTGATAAAATTGGAAAAGTTCAGTTTGAGGCCGCGAGGATAGTTACTGGTTTACCAAAGTATGCCACTAGAGAATCTCTGTTACGTGAAACAGGTTGGCAATTGTCAAAAGAGAGAAGAACGTCTTTATTCTATACTATCTACGACAAAAATGCCCCAGCATACCTTCATGATCGTATGTCTCAAACTGTCGAATCTAAGACAAATTATAATCTTAGAAACATTCGTGATCTTTCCCTGTTTTACAGTCAAACTTATTTTCCATCATCTTCACAAATTTGGAATAATCTCCCCTTATATGTTAGAGAATCAGTTTCACTCAAAAGTCACATATGTCAAAAGCACTAGGATATTTCTCTTTTGGTAACAGGAAACTGAATGTAATTCAGACCCAGCTAAGATACTCAAACAGTAGATTAAATGATGATCTTTACAGAAATGGTCTTACAGAGAACTTTGAATGTAAGCGTAAATTTACCTGTGAAAATCATTACTTTATGAAATGTACTTTATATTCTAATATCAGACAACAACTGTTTCTAAATATTAACAGAATTTGTAGCAATAGAGTACCAGCAAACCTACAGCTTTTATTAAATGGCAGAGCATATCTTCCGTACCGTGATAATATCCAGATTTTTAAAGAAGTTCAAAAATATATATTAAAATCGAAAAGGTTCAGTGATTGGATATAATGTTAATCATGTAGGAAATCATGTATTACCTGTAATTATTTGTTTTATATGGCTGATTCTCCTTTTGTATATATCTTTCTATTCCTGTACATAGTTTGTTTCACTTCATGCATGTAAGCATTGTATATAGGAGAGGGTTTCACTAAGTTGGGATAACTTGTACCCAATCCATTCTCTGGAATAAATATGTTTAAAATAAAACTTCTGTGCTCGGTATATTTAGTTTCGGCCTCCTTACCATGCAGGAACTATTTCATGTATGTATGCAGAATTAATGACACATATATTTGGTCACTTTGCTCATTGTATACCCGGGGGGGGGGGGGGGGGAGGGGATATGGTAACCTGGTGGTTAAAACGCCCGCTTGTCACGCCGAAGGCTCGCATTCGATTCTTGAAAGGGGTGAAGTCCAATTTCCTTAGTAATCTTCATTGAAAAAGCTTGCTCGAATATTCTCAAAAGTTGTGAAATGTAGTTTGTGTGAATTAATATTATGTCTTTATTTACATTTGCAAATCCGAACAGAAAGCCAAGTATGTGGAATTAAACAGATCAGCAGGGAAGGTAGTACTGTATGGGTGGCTTCTCCCTGCCGAGATGTTCTAGCCCGAATCTTCACATACAATAGTAAACAGGAAACCATAAAATAACTTATGACATTATTTTATAAAATAAGTTACGACATTATTTTCACATATATAACTTACGACATTATTTTCACGTATATTCAGTATTCTTTGACCTATATTACTGTTCAGTCTGTTTAACAGATCTGTGATGATATCAGAAACGATATCTTCAGGGTTCACTAAAGTCATTAAGCACGACATAACAGCAGAGTATGATCCCCATGCTGGACATGGTCCGAAATTCATTTGCTGGAGTTCTGCACGACTTTCTTGCTTTAACAGAATTCGGAACAGACGGTCTTTTTCAATCAGAGTTACTTCATTCCACAAGTCTCTATACACACTCACCATCTCGGGGATCTGTACATGTAGATAACCTGAGCGTGTTCTGTACACGCTACTCTAAGAGGAATGTTCTCATTTCAAGGCGCTTTAATAATGCCCATATCCTTTGTACGTTCCCTCTTTTGCATACATGGCGTTGTTAGAACAGGAACATGGTCATTGGCTTCTGTACCCAGTTTATCATGTGTTGACATCTGGAGCTCCAAACCAGACACGATTTCATGTATGTTTTAAGTTAGTTCCATTTCATACACATTCATCATGTCAGGAATTGGTACATTCAAGTCCTTCCTTCTCTCACCTCAGACAAAAACTTCACCTGGCCCCGATTTCTCGAAACAAACTTAAGTCTGAGTTTTGACTTAAGTCTGAGATTTTACTCAAAATTGAGAAAACGCATTTCTCAGAATGAACTAAAATCGGCACAAAACTCAAAGTGTAGGAAACAATTGGAGTTTCGTGAAAAGATTACTTAATTTGTTTGGGTTTTATATGACCAAAATGCAGTTGAGTTAAAATTCAGCTGTTTCAAACTGTGAAACTCAGTTCGAGATTTGAGTAAAAACTTAAGTTTGTTTCATGAAATCGGGGCCTGGCTCTCAGCATCGGATCTGATCAGAGAGCATCTGGAGCAGATCACTCCCATGTATACCACTGTCAAAGGATGTCTGGGGGAAACCATTTCCACACAATCACGGAATTAGACTCCACTTCTAGGACTAGAGGATCTCTCAGTCTTTCTTACAACCTTGATGGATTTCCACTGCCACTCTGAAACTAGATAGCATTGGATTTCTTTAACACGGCACCGGTACTGACAGAAGGTTGCCAGATGTATCACAAATAATTATGCACACGATGTGCCGAGTGTTGTAAAGATATGACCCTTTTTGGTGCACTCTCCGGAGGTATCTACTTCACAGTGTCGTTACACACCAGCGATAAGACATAAACGTGGGGAAGGCAGTACTGAACTGTATATCTAAGGGCTAATGATACTGCATACATTCAGATATACCCTTACCACTCGATATGAGGTAGAACAATAGCGTTGACAAGATGCCTTTTATATGGTTATTTTGTTCTTTATATTTTAACATGAGTCATTGCAAGACTGTAACTTCAAAAGTATTGTCTATCAAAGAAATTATATTCGAGAGCTGCAGAAACACTACTAAAACGTTATTGAGCCCAACATCATTCATTTAAGGGACGGTGTAAATTTGCAAAATTTTGTATATATATAAATATTTATTTTTGCTGTAATTGCAAGATTTATAGGATGCTTTAGTGTAAAAAAAAGAGCAAAATTATATTAAAACTCATTGTAAACCAAAAGTTACTGTGTTCTGTAATCTGATTGGCTGAAAAACATGATTAAATGGTATTAGATTCCCGGAAACTGAAAGACTATTCACCGCGTATTGACACGTAAACAATTGTTTTGTTGTGTCATCAACAGTGGTGACGTCATTCAAATCATATTGTGACGTAAAGTTAGAATGACGTCACAAATGAGCAACTCCAGATGCTACCATGAGAACCAGCTGAAACGGCCAGCTGATGACACTTCACTGCTGTGTCCGTATTCGATGTAAACGAGTGCAGACACTAAAACCCCTTTGGTTTACTTTTGTGTTTACAATGTCGATAAACATTTGAAGCACGGGAATATTTCATTTGAAACCTCCGGCTGACGCCGTCGGTTCCAAATGCATTCCCGTGCTTCAAATACTCAATAACACCCGGAAATTGGCCAACACATGATGTTTATCTCCTAATTAACAACCAATAACTATTTGTTTTTCATTCTGACAGTACAGTATCTCAGTGGGAGATTCTATGCAGCCTCCATACATTTGATGATATATTTCCATGTTAACAAACCATATTTATCAGACAAGGCATCTGAGGTGTTTTACAGCCATGTTCCTGCATCGACAAAAGCAAATATATTTGGACAGAAGCATCAATTCAATACAAGAAACTTCAAACTTCACAGTGACACAATAGGTGACAATGAGAAATAGATTCTTGTATCAAAGAAACATGTCACGATGTCTTCGAAACAGCTGCAGCATATGATATGTATAGACGTCCTCATACCCTATTCCACGGGCAGGAGCGTGAACTGCTGAGTACCTACGTTTGTCCTTCGATCTCATGCTATGGCAGTATATCAAAACTTCTCCTACAACAATTAATTTCAATCTCCATGGCCCTCCTGAAATGTTTACTCTTGTCCAGGTTGAATACTTCTTTTCATTTCCGCGATTTTAGCTGTCACGAAAACATGTGAATTGTATTCGAAGTGGAAAACTTTGGAACGATTATTCGAAATGTTTTTTTTCACAAATGCTTGTGCATTTTAGATTAAAGATGGCAAATATGTTTTGGTATGTCACCTTTGGAGTGAGAACCATAGTGAACGAGGTCAACACGTTTCAAGGATCTTTCTTTTCTGTCGAAATGTTCCAGAAATAAAAATAATGACGCCGTTATATAAACTGCTCAGATAAAACGTAGAAACCCTTCAAGTGGTGTAGCCAGGAAGATTTATCAATCATACAAGTGTGACAATGGTTTCCAATGTGGCTGTTTTCTGGCAAAAAGGGAAGCCCTGTACATATGCACTTGCTGACATTTTAGTCTTGACTGACCACACTTACTGGGGACATTATAATGAGGACCTGACTTAAGGGTAACCTTTGTAAAAGTTGCTTAGTGAAAAGAACCCCCGGAAAACAAATCTTCCGGTTTTCTTATTATGAACATGTTTTGTCGCTTTTACCTACATCAACGATTTTGTGTTTATGATATCAATCCAGTTATTAAAAATCTGATTACAGACAATTCCCAGTTTGCAAAATATGATGCCAGGAATATTAGAGATGGAGAGACGAACACATCAATTGACATGGCTATAGTTACTTTTCGAATAAAATATTGCTTGAAATTCAAAGGTCAAGTATCACAACTATTTTCAAATGTATACAGGTATATTAATATGGTATTCCTCCTTCTTAATATTAATGAAACACAGTTACCATGTTTCGATGCATAAAATCAGTTTCAATTTTCGCTTTTGGGAAGAAAGCATGGCATCATCTTCTTGGATAAAACTGACATTCATAACATGTTTTACACCTGGCAACAAGACTTCCTAGTGCCAGGTTAAGGTGTTCCTAAGATTAGATTTAGTACATCATCATGTACATAGTGGTGGGTTTATCGATATCATAGTCACATTAAGTTGGAGACTTTGCTTCGAGAACATCTTATACAGGTTTGGTGGGTGACTATGAGATGCTGGGTACAGAATCAGTTAGTATTCCGCACCGAATTTTGTAACAGAGCGTCAATATGTCCTGCGTGAGTCTAGTTTTACGCCGCACTCATCAAATCAGCTGTATGGCAGTGGTCTGTAAATTATTGAGTCTGGACCAGAGAACCCTAGATAATTCAATGATCAACAGCATGAGCATCGACCTGCGTAATTGGGAGCCAATGTGTCAACCAAGTCAGCGAGGGAGACAATTCGATCCCGTTCGTCTCCTCTTACCACAATCATAGTTGCCCTTTGTGGCAAGTACGAGTTGCCAAAGTCCTATTCGACCTGGACCTTCACTGGTCAAACTTTACGAATACGGAGTTTCGACTGTACAATTCCGTCTTGGTCATGGGGCATGTGTTTGCCACTTTGAAATCCATAATTAAGCACAGATATAACCTGGAGAATATCTAAAAATATACATTCAAACCAATAAACATATCGAAACAAATTGTGAATTATAACCAATAAATATTCACTTTTGGCATGCAATGTATGTCCCTTTAATTCATGCTTAACTTTGTCAAAATCGCCAACATCTGCAGAAATGGCGTACGTCCAGCTGGGTGCCCATGCTGGTAGCAAAGGCAAGTGAGTCCCCATTGGTCCGGTGGTAAAGCGCATTTATGTTGTGTCGTTTGTATTGAAATATTGTTTTGTGATTGTATACTAGTTTTTGTTGTGATTGCCTAGCTATTTTAATATCCTTTATTGACGGATATCAATACTGCATTCAGATTATTTTTAATATGCAACTCCCATAGTGACGATATGGTGGAAAATCTGTAGAAGTGGCTGTAAATCCCAACTCACTCACTCACACACAGAAACGTATGTAGCACTGCAAGCACAGGTGACGAGCACGAACAATGTATGCTCTTCATTAACACACCAGCAAATCAGACAGTGTTTTTTAATAACACAATTAGGAAAGATACATCAATTTTCCATCCCGCTGACAGCAACTTCCTTGACACGCTAAACGTCTCCCTTGCCTTCCGTTTGTAAGTGAATCGGGTTGTCTCTTCCTATCCGCTCCTTTTATGTCATGAATCAGAGAGTGCAACTTCTGGTTCAGTCAGGAGCATTGTCCAGGTATAGAAGGAGATACCATTGTTGGTACAACCTCATTATCTGGTGGATTTATTAAATCACTTAATAAATCCCGTGGTTGCCTATACAGATTCCTACATTCTCACTAGATGCTGAGAACGTAAGTGTGAGTGATCATGAGAGAGTGAGTTCGGTTTTACGCCGCTTTTAGCAATATTCAGCAATACCGCGACTTGGGACACCAGAAATGGGCATCACATGTATCCATTTCGCGAATCGAATCCGGATCTTCGGCGTGACAAGCGAACACTTTAACCACAGTGCTACCCCACCGCCCATGACCACGTGCGTGTATAAGTGAGTATGGTTTTACGCGGCTATTATACATTTCCCAGCAATCACCTCGGGGAACATCACAGTTTTTACCCAAGCTTGGAATCAAACCCGGGTCTTCTACATAACGAGCAAACGCTTTAACCAGGAGGCTACGATAATGCCCCCGATACTTGACTGAAAGGACAATCGATACCAACGTCGCTGACAGGTGAATACATTTTGAACACACAATAGGGAGATTGTCTCAATAGCCTTATGGGCTGCCAAGAGCTGAAGGTCACTGGTTCGATCCCTGATCGCCTCATACCAAGATGTTATTATAGGATACTCGCAATTTTGCTGCCTCGCATTTTGCATCTGACATTGCAACACCGGTGTTAGTCCAACTAGTAAGTACACACACACTCCAGCACCCTTACGCGCGCACGCACGCATGCACGCACGCATGGAAGCACGGACGCACACACACACACACACACTGATGTACATGGCTTTTAAGCGCAGTAATCTATCCTAACTATTTCAACGCATCTTACCACAATAGTGTGTGTCTCTTGAAAAATGTTAATAAAGAATCATAAAAGAGATTTTGTTAGAACCCTCGTTTGTTGTCATCGTATCCCAGTTGATATTGCTCTAATAGAGATAAAAGCGTCGCAAAACTGAAGGCTCGCTGACTTGTTTGACACATGTCTGTTGCGCAGATCGATGATCATATTGTTGATCACTGGACTGTCTTGTCCAAATTCGAATGTTTACAAACTACCATATAGCCAAAATATTGCTGAGTGTGGTGTTAAACGGCAAAGAACAAACTAACACCTTATCTTTGAGCTCTCGGCGAAAAAAGGGAGCCTTATTCAGACCTATCAAAGAAGAAACATATTAGTCTCGTTCCGTCCGTGCTGTGCATTGTATTTCCATTTTGATGAGTCCGTGACTTGGTTGCAGTTCCCAAGGAGCCAGTTCCACTGGCTTGCAAGAACAGATGTATAGGGTCATTTGTCAGATAACTAGTTTAAGCACAACGTTACCTTCATTTTTCACTGGACGAGGCAAAGTAGAATTTATGTGATACATCATCAAAGAGGAAACTTTAAGGAAGTGAACATGATCAACTTGTCTTGTAACTTTTAACGATTTAAGGAGCGTGTAAGTTGTACGTTTCAATTTAATCTAATTTTCAATTTACAAAACTTGACAGTGGCAGTTGACCTGTTCTCCTGACCTTTTCTTAAGTTAACAACAAAGCAACAATTATAAATATTATAACCCATTAACACTAGTATATGACGATCCCGTAGGAAGTAACCACGAGAGCTGTTTGTGTTGCACGTTTTATATCAATTTTAATGCAAGCAAATGTGATGTACCGTAAAAAGCTGCATCCTCGTGAAGATCCGGGTTAGAATTGGTCTTTAGTAACCTATATATGTCGTAAAAGGCGATTAACGGGATCTGTTTGTCAGGCTCACCTATTTGTTTGACACATGTCATCGTATCCCAAATACGTGCGTAAACCTATGCTCATGCTGTCCATCACTGGATATGTGACTCGATTACCTATATATAGCGGGAACATTGCTGAGTGGGGACAACAAACCAACATACTAACCGGAGGAGCTGCATCAACATGGCCAGTTTATTGTGGATCATTTCACACGATTCTTTTGTGACCTTTCCAAATAGCGTCAATATTGTATATCGTCCTTTGTCACCGAGCTTGCTAGTATTCCTCCAGCGCAAGACGCCTACATTCAGCAGCTTGTCGTAAATACCCTAAACAGGATTAAATGACAATCGGTAAAATTTAATATGATGGAGAGTTCACAATGTCTGTAGTTTTCCTTAGATTCAAATCATCCATGAGCTGGTTTAATTTTCAGATTCTATGTAAAGGATGACACATACGGCCTATACCATGCCATGGCCTTTAACACTACACTTCTTTGGATTCTTTTCCTTATCAGCTTCCATGCTGTCAAGTGAATGGAACGTCTGGCCGGAGATTGGAATGCCAGTTGTTCCTGAATATTGCGTCTGAGAGGAGTACCCGCACTGAACTGTGGCATGGCGTCTCAGATGGCCAACAGCATATTGCTAGTATAATATGTCGATGATCTTGATGCAGGTATCCATGTAGATCCACCATGATATGACACAGCCGGTTATTATTTCATTGAAGGACTATCTGGACGTGCACTACACATACAAGCCTCAAGTACCATGCACAGTCAATACTTGATGACATTCATCCCCTAAGTGCATGGAAGCACGCTTTATATGCTGATGACACCATGGCCAATCCATTAAAATAACTGTAATTTGGTTCGGTACATTTAATTATACATTCAGTAAAGCTACTGTCTTTCCACGTATTATTTATTAAAATGCTGACTTGATCAGACTGGACATGTTTGTAATTTCTGTTTTTAGGGCTTCAGACATAAACAGATTTACAAGTTAATCCAAAGAAAACGATTTTTTTAATCGCTTCCCAAGAAGGAATCGTGATTTCCGTTCACATTAACGACACTGCACTAAGATCTATGTTGTTATTTCACGTCTTTTTCCTAACGTGTTCTTCTTTATCTTCTTTCATTCATTTGCAAGGACTGTATCAAAAGTTCAAGCATGTAGGCAGTGTATTCAGTGCACACTATATTTTGACATCTGGATCAACGTCTCACGTAACACTATTTCATCAAAGAATTTAGTACTAAGTACATGTACTCACGCACCTGATTAGAGAGATATGCATATCCTAAGTCATATGAGATCCAGATATTTGATTGTGACATGTCGCGTTCTAATTGACTGCCCCGTGTTTAATTACGTGACACAAATCAGTTTGGTATCTCATCCTGAGATTGGATAGAAATGGCTCCCCATAGACACCACTGATAGTGATATATGCATGGGGGTAATATGCTGCGGATTCACACTATTCAGACTTATGGGACTAATAATGACATGGGAAAACGTATGTGTCTGTAGAGGCAAATGAAATGAGTAGTCGTAAGGAAGGCCAACACGCTGAATGTGAAAAGAAGAAGCAACCTTTATAAAAGATCTGTGATGTATGTGTCTGCAGTGGCATATCAAGGACATAATCCGAGCTCAGTCATACAGTCCAGTGATACTATCCCTTCACTAACTGGTCTGTTGGTCACCTTCATGTCCATCACATAGGGCCACATTTATCGTCCGTTTTGCTCACAAGCGGACCATGAATTGCAGTCAAACTGGAAAACTAATAAACGTAACATACTCAGTGGAATGCTCATCATATATCAGAACATCATACCACCCATGTGAGGCTTTTGCAGAAGTTTTTGTCCTTAAATTCCCAATTTTTGTCCTAATAATAAACAATGCTGTTTAACAAACTATAATTAAAATATTAACACAGTTCACTATTTGTTACGAGGGAGGAGTGCAGAGAAAGGGACAGCCATGTGTGCGAGAAAGCATGGAGACAGTAAAACACAGGTTAATGAATAAATAACTTTCTAGGCACTTGTGCACTTGCCTTCTCGAAGACCTGGCTGTGCCTTTCTCTGCACTCTCCCACTCGTAATAAACCGTGAACTGCGTCAATAAATTAATGATAGTTTGTTAAACAACTTTGTTATTATTAGGACAAAAATCCTGCAAAAATCTCACAGAGTTGGTATGATGTTTTGAATATGATCAGCGTTTCATTGAGTATGTTGTGCTTAATAGTTTTCGAGTTACACTGCAATTCGTGGGTCCGCTTTTGAGCCAAACGGTTGTTTACAGTTCTCCAAAAGGCTTATACATTTTTGCGATACATATTGACGACTTTCTCTGAATACCAATGCATACCACAATCCACAGAATACCACCTGCTTCCAGACCATCCCTGTAGATTGGTGACTACCACACAGACAGGAAGACTGAAGGATCACGTCGTGCTGGAAGTGGAGTGAAACATAAGACTAGAAATGGTTCCCTGTAGACACCTTCTGGCAGTGATGTACATATGAATGAGCTGCTTTTGGTGCAGTCTGATCAGAGATACGGCTCTGATACTAAGGTGCAGAAATATATGTATCTTAGGAGTCAGATGAATTGTGTGAGTGTATAGATTCTTATGCTTTTCTTCTTAAGCGAATTAGGTGTCTGTGAAACATGTGCGCCGGCCGGAAGTAACCCTGATTGGAAAACACTGAACGTATTCTTTTCTTGAAGCTATAACTTTGAGCACAACGTAAATAAATGAACTTCGGGCCATGTACAGCATTCGAGTAAAGACATATAATGATTTCTTTCACTGATTTAACGCATCCTTTTTGTTATCTTGTCACAGTCCTGTTAACTGAATTGAAAGAATATCTTTAAAGTCAAAATATGTCACCGAAATATACGTGGACAAGTCACAAATACCTGTTTGTGGTTTCAAGTTGCCTTGATAGAAACGTATGCGAATTTTCGTGATCTGTTCATTTGTTTCATTATCGATGCGATAATTTCTGATGGGGTTGGTAAACTTGGAATGAGTAAATTTGGAAAGAAGTATTGGTCACATATATCGAATAACTACTATCGTTCAATAATAGATTATAGTGCCCAAATGCCCAAATCCACTGGTTATCTAATCTGAACTAGACATTCAAGATACAAATGAAACTAGTGAGTGTTTCATATTAACGTCTAACCATAGAATTTTCGACTGGCAAAACTTCTATTCCAATGACTGTGGGACAAGAGACCAAACATTCTTGTTGTCTTTAGTTTTTCTATCTTGTCAAAGAATATACATGCAGTCTTCTTTCCGTTTTCTACAGTTTACATCACGCAACCGAGCGCGCTGTTTGTGAGATTTCAAGGAGACTCAGTCGACGTTTGCGTAAAAGTTGCTGCGCGTTCTGTTTGGCTTTCAAATTCTCATTGCAGACATATGGTGATATTTTATTGTGATAAATATATACATGTTCACGATAAAGTCGGAATCAAACAATGGATGATCGAAACAAAGATTTCTTAATTAAAGTAAATTGTTTATATATATTTTTTTTCATATGATATGAACTTCTCAAGGTAAAATAATTCGATCTATAGTGTCGGTTCCAATGCCTTAACCAAGGCATCAATATGCACTTATTGTAGTTGCGGGAGTTTGGTAAAGTGGAATCTAGTTTCGGATATAAAGTCTGCTGAAATAGCCCTTCGTGTGATCAACATCTGATCTCAATGAGCAGGCAATTTCTTTGTGAAAGCAAGTGAGTGTGTTATTTTAAGTCACGTCGGCATTATTTCAACCAGATTGTGACTTGATCACGTTATGCTATAATACGATGCTTTTACATTTCAAATTAAAACTGTGAACCGGTGATATATGAATATAATCGTTTTAGAATTGCTTTTACAGGTCCTACCATAGGTGATGGAGCCGTAATCAAGTTTGGCGCCGATGAGTGCTCTGTATAGATGGATGAGGGTTTTCTCATCCCCTCCTCACCTCGAGTTTGAAACAAATGTTATTATACCAAGTGTCTTCTGACATTTGTTCTACAAGTATTTCATGTGTGGCCAAAAGGTTAAATGTTGATCGAAAATAATCTCCATGAACTTAGTCTCTTTTACAAATTTAATGAAACTGAAGTACACATTTTACTGCTGACTCATAAGTACAACTGACCAGCTGCTCTCCTCTTATGTCTGATTATCTGTCTCTCTTGTCCCGTAATGTAAGATGTGTCAGTCAAAAAGAATGATGTCCCGTGGCTGTATGTCAAATTTCCAATATTCAGTTGTCATATGAGGCACGCATTGTGACTAGATGTGATTAGGTGCATCTGCCCTCAGCACTGTCTACTTATGTGAGTCACAGTGTAAGGTGAACGAGACGTCGATAGACTTCACATTATGCTCACAAGCGGCACATCAACTCCCTGAAGTTCCAATACTACTCTTACAAATAAGTGAAAGGTGAGAAGGACATAGTTCGAATAAAGTGTGAGTGAGTTTAGTTTTACGCCGCACTCAGCAATATTCCAGCCATATGGCAGCGGTCTGTAAATAATTTTGTCTGGACCAGACAATCCAGTGATCAACAGCATGACCATTGATCTGCGCTATTGGGATGCGATGACATGTGTCAACCACGTCAGTGAGCCTGACCGCCCGATCCCGTTAGTCACCTCTTGCGACAAGCAATAGTCCCCTTTTATGGCAAGCTTGGGTTGCTGAAGGGTTGCTGTGTGGTTTGGCCTAATGTGAAAGCGCCTCCACGTAAAACTGCCTCGCCATGTATTCGCGAATATCTACAATATATGTAGGTTGTAGCCCTAGTTTGGCCTAAGGCAGAGATCAGAATAATAGGTCAAAAGCCATTTTGTACCATGTGAGAATATTTGAGCAACGTAAAATATCTAAACAAAACTGTATTTTAGTTTCGAAAGAAATTCAAAATGAGTATGTTTACTTCTTTTATTAGATAAGGAAAGGTGACTTTGTGCTTACGTAAATCTCTGTCATCATCTCATTCATGTCAAATCTCTGTCATCATCTCATTCATGTCGAATTTCTGTCATCATCTCATTCATGTCAAATCTCTGTCATCATCTCATTCATGTCAAATCTCTGTCATCATCTCATTCATGTCCAATTTCTGTCATCATCTCATTCATGTCAGATTTCTGTCATCATCTCATTCATGTCAAATCTCTGTCAAATAATCCTGTAATTTCACATAGCCAGCGACTCCGTAACCCGGATGGGGCTTACTTCGTAAATACACCATCCTCCCTAACGGGAAATTAAAAACATGTTCACACTCGTTTGTTCCATGAAACCTGTTTTCAACCCTATTTGAAGGAGTGTGGCGTTTTGTCAGAGCAGAATAAAGATTTCATGACTATATTTCATGAACAAAAGAACACAAGAAAGTTTTGGAAAAATGTTTCAAACGATCGTTCCCAGGTCTCCCTCTTCAGCTGCAGCTTTAGCCACTTTCACAAGCTCTCGTAAGTAAGATGTCGTAACATTTCTCGTAGCTTTCGTATCTCCTATGTTACAGTGTCAGAGGTTCGAAAACTACGAGAAAAGCTACGAGATCTTAGGCTTGCGAGAGCTATGTGAAACAGGACGCTAGCAAACATGCGAGTTTTAAGATGGTCACCCATCTCCGAGATGCTGAAATGTACTTCCCATCTATGATTCAAAATACAGACGTTTCTGTGAAATGTGTTCCGCAGAATGTTCCTGCCGCAAATAAAGCATATGCGATATCCAAAGTATCAAAAATGTTGACATTACTGAACCCTGCCAAAGATATGAGTTTCAAGAGGGTTATGGAAGAACGTAATTACTAGCTGCTGTGACATATTATGACATTGCAATGAGCATTGGAGAATCTGATACACGGCAGTACATGAGTATCCTTCACTTTGACATCTAGCGTCCAACTCAATATACTTATACCCAAGGAAGAAGGCAGGAGGACGTGAATGTTCCTTAGAACATACCGGTGCAGTTTCTGCAACGTCAAGGCATTTTTTCTGCCACACATATCAGTTTTTATTAACACGTTCAAGAGGAAAATAAACAGACTTCTCGTGTGTCACTGTGAAGTTGTTAATATTGAAAAACGTGAATTAATTTGCTGAACTGTTTCATATTTTTGTCAACACGCCAGTTACTTGTCGTCCAGTTGTACTTGACTGCAAAACAATTCTGTTCAAATATCTGCCAATAACGTTTATTGACATGAAGACGTATAATTAAATGTATGGAAGGTATGGAGAGTGACAGTACTCACTCGCTCACAAGAGCAGATTAACAGCCGTACAGTGATAAATATGTATAATCGATCTGCCAAATACTGCATCTGATGATGTTTGCAGCTAGGAACATCTGCGTGGGAAAAACAATGACTTCAAGACAAAAGAGTAGGCGTGAAGCAGATTGATTCATGTTTTTTTCAATGTTAGAACTGCTCCACAATTACAATCCAGCCTTCAGTTGGTACTTGAATCTATCATTTTGACAATAAAACCTTCCCCATGTGTAGACATTTCTTTCGACAAACGATCGCCTTTAGATATACCATCTGAAGTGTTTTGCAGTCATGTACCTCTGGGCCAAAAAACAACCATGATATTGAAGAGACCTGCTACACATTCACGTTTTCCAATATTAAAAAAAAAACCATTAGAGTTGATTTGATGTCTGTCATGTCAATGTGACAAAAAATGCTTCTTGTGCCAGAAAAATATCATGATGTCGTATAATGAGAAGAGCAGGTGAATGATCTGAAGAACGCTTACATCCTCTTACCATTTTCCTTGGCTTAAGCTTACAAGCTTGAAGTATGTAGGTCACGGGAAGGCCACAAAACACTGCTGCGTTTATGCATCTGTCAGCCCATTCACACCAATCACGTCCATCCATTGAGGCCAATCATCCATTGGCACCAATCACGTCAATCCATTGACAACATGGCAGTGTCAAAATATGTTACACAATTATTCATTTCCATCTTTCGTTACTGGGCCCGATTTCTCGAAACAAACTTTAACTCAAATCTCAAACTGAGTTTGAAAATGTGAAACAGCTTGAACTTTTTAGCAAAAACATGAACTTAAGTCAAAACTCAGACTTAAGTTTGTTTCAAGAAATCGGGGCCTGGAGTAGCCGTGTGTCAAAAAGTTTACCTGTCAAGCTGAGGCCCGGATTAGATTCTCCACGCTACGTATGTCGCCGAGATATTGCTGAAATATTTTTGAAACATTGCATATACCACGTAAAATCATATTCACTTGTAAACTAGCATGGCATTCTTGGAGCCCTTATCTTTTTCCTATCCTAATCCAAAAGTCGTTATCCGGGTGACATGTTTTGAATTTGGATTGTCAAGGGCCAAGGATTTATTGTATGGCTCTTGTTTTCTCAAATGTAAAATATCCCAAATTTAGTCTTTAAATGCTATGTACCTCTCAAAGCCTCTCAAAACGGAGGGTGTTCTTAAACGCTGCTTCAATATGATCTGGTCAAATTGATCAAATTGACCACATTCCTTCTCTTCTTCACTGATCTGCAAACGTGCTGTTGGAAATACAGGAAGATGACCACTGGAGTCAGTGCCCAGTGTCTTGTGTCTCAACGTTTGGATTTCCTTTCTTTCATTCCGATTCCATGTAATTACACAGTAATAGAGACACATGCACTTGGTTACAGACATATCTTACTGTATGCCATCGTATGATAACTCCACTTTGGGATATCCAGACACGAGAGATTGAGTGACTCATGTTTACTTACAAAAGGCAAGATCGTAAATCAGACATGGATATTAAGCAGCTGGTGAACTGTATTTGACAAATAGAATAATATATTTTACTTTCCTAAACGAACTGAAAGCTCGTTGGTGTAAGTATAGGTTGCTTGCACCAACGATATATTTATCAAACTGAATTTTGTATCTGACTTCAGTTGTCTGCATCGTTGCGCAACAAAAACCAAACCATTGTGATGGAAATGTGATGCGTTCCACTCACTCACTTACTCCAGACGTCCTGCACAAACTATGGGTAAAGGTTATTGATGCTTGTAAGCAATAATCCAAACTAGCTCGAACCGTGAAGGTCCGTAGTAGAATGGGTCTTTAGCAATCCATGCGTGCCATAAAAGGCGACTATTGCTTGTCGTGAGAGGCAACTAACGGGATCGGGTGGACAGGCTCGCTGACTTGGTTGACACATGTCATCGGTTCCCAATTGCGCAAATCTATGTTCATGCTGTTGTTCACTGAATTGTCTGGTCCAGACTTGATTATTTAATGACTACCGCCATATAGCTGGATGGTTGCTGAGTGCGGAGTAAAACTAAACTCACTCACCAAACTAGCTCCGGATCTTGCGGCATTGTCAGGATGTTATGCTTCTGGATTAGATTAATGTAATACAAAAAAGACAACAACAACAACAACAACAACAACAACAACAACAACAACAACACTCCCCCCAAAAAAACAAAACAAAAAACAAAAAAAAAAACAAAAAAAAAACCAAAAAAACACAAACCCCCCCCCCCCAGAAACCCTGAACCAGAACTCTCTGCTCCAAGCATCATTTGCCTGATTGCGATTGTATGTGCCATCGCTAGATTTTGCAGACGACATAAGAAAAACAGTTTTTTTAGAGTTGTCTCCTTTCCATCGATTTCCATTCGAAAAACATCGGTAATTTCCGTGGATAATGCCTGCTCCAAGGATATTCGAGATAAGGAAGTTCTACCATGAGGTATTGAATGAGTTGCCATTGGCAGCGGGTTCATTGCAATATTCCCCGCTTGTAAGTAGTGTAAATTGAAAATAACAGAGCCTTTTAGCCAATCAGAAAATGACATTTATGTCTGATGATAACAGTTGTTCGAGGAAGGAAGAGTTTGCCCTATCACAATGACCATAGTTTAAGGAATTTTAATTGGACCTGTTTTGTTTTTTCCATTGAAATGTTCCATTTCGAAAATGGCCATCACCTGTCTGTCATAAAAAGGCTTTGAATTGTGTAAGGGTCTTTACACCTCCGAGCCCGTGAACCGGAAATATCGCCGAAAAATATAGAACCATTCGCAGAAACAGCATGTTTGAGTGAATGTACAACTTGAACGTGAATTGTGGGCTAAACAAAAGGAAATGTAGGTTGTGTATTGTGTGAGTGAGTGAGTGAGTGAGTTAGTTAGTTTGACGCCGTTTTTAGCAATATTCCAGCAACATCACGGCGGGGGACACCAGAAAATGAGCTTCACTCATTGTACCCATGTGGGGAATCGAACCCGGGTCTTCGGCGTGACGAGCGAACGCTTTAACCACTAGGCTACCCCACCGCCCGTGTATTGTGTGTATCTGGAAAGTTGACAATTTGAAAGCCGAAGTCATCTCTCTAGACAAGAATTTTTCATCCTCTCAATCTTACATTGCCACATTGTTGACGTGGCGTTTCTGTTTCTTGTGGTTTAATCACTGGCTATGTGCCCCTTAAATCATATTAGATCAACAGTTTACCTGAAGATTCAATTCGAATTACTTTATATAATTGTTTTGATTATGACAATCTTGACATGCTTTGTGTTAGATCAGCAAGAAAACACAAAAGGGGTGGGTTACAAAGACTTCCTAATCCAGTTGCACACACACTTGATCTGTTGGACAGTATGAAACTGTGTTAATCGTTGTTGTCACGCGTATCTCTTTTCGATGAAGTCAACAGGTCGGTGATGAGACCAGGAATGAAACATAGAATCTGCACAGTAAGTCGTTACGTTTCCATAATGCTCCACACCACACGAGTAGCACTGGGTGGTTTAATTGGAGTTGCCCTGGAATTCATAGCGTAAAGGAAAATACGAACAGACCCTTTTCAGTCACACACGCTTTTTTTACACATTCTTAGCTGCCTGGAATCAGTACACTGAGGCCTTTCATCTGTTACCTCTGGTAAATATGTGTCTTCATCTCGACATCAGAACCGTGCCTCTCATCAGAGTGCATCCGGAGCAGATAGCTTCTGTGTATATCACCACCAGTAGATGTCTACAGGGAACATAAATTTGAACTTCACTTTCAGCAATGCAATGTCCATTGATTTTCGGTACGTATTTTCTTCGACTTGCCTTTCTGAATGACAACCAGTGATACTCTGAAGGTAACTGCACTTTGATGGTATGTTGGAGAACACTTCTGTACATATAACAAATATGCATACATAAAACGTGTGAAGGTCTGAATGCAAAGTGACCATGTTTAATTCATAAAATGTGACGTTTGTTGAATATCTGACAATGCTGGAACACACCGATAAGAGAGACTGCATCTTGTAGTCTTGACACTATATCATCGACAGTTTTCTTATAATATACATATATTTAATGTTTATGTCAAGAACATTCTCGTCACGATATAGCTGCCTTGCGCCGAGAGGAGAGACTGCATCTTGTAGTCTTGACACTATATCGTCGACAGTTTTCTTATAATATACATATATTTATTTTTTTATGTCAAGAACATTCTCGTCACGATATGGCTGCAATATTGCTGATGTGACGTTAAATATAAACTCACTCACTCACTCTGGACACTTTACAATGAGCAGTTCAACCACTGAACTTTACATATGGCGCCGAAACACTACTGTAAAGAGGATATATATGAACATATATAACTATAATACATATGGCTCTGTTTATCTATGTCATACCATCCCCATACTTAAGTGTTTGACTCTGACGTTTGACCTTCGATATAATTCCCATAAAAAATGTGTAAGGCCCAAACAAGGCAACATCCACACTGCAGCACAGACCACGCAATTCTGCATATCCTTCCAGCATATCTCTGCTGATGTATGACATGTCTATTTCTTTCGTTAACAATGGATTTCCCAAGTTTCCTCTTCAGGAAATCATAATGTTACAATCCGCATATTTATGCTCTGGTTAAATGACTATTTTCCCCTGTCATCAGTGCTGGGTAGTGGATAGGACCACGTTCTCGCTCTTAACCCCTAATGTCCTAGTTCGGTTTTCCGAAACAAAAGTATGTTGTTCCTCGTCGAGATGTAGTGCAGCGTAATACCATACTCACTCATTCAACAGAAAATATACATTCTTGCAATACGCAACGACAGCTGGAGAGACCCGTTGTTATATTTATCTTTGTCACCTCCGACACGAAACTCATTCTCTCAGCATTCTCTGAGTACTTTGTTGGTCATTTGTACGGCAATGAATGATCTACGTCAGACGTGACATGTGTAGCGTTGAGGAAACTGATCCACGTTTTTCAATATTTAAAACTTGAGACATCAAGATGACAAGCCGACATTCAGTTGAAGTATTAACTCTTGAACGTGTCAGTGAGACGGTTCTCGTATCGGAGAATATTTCATGATCTCCATGAAACCGCAGTGGAGTGATTTGAAGTACAGTTACATCCCCTCTCCATCTTCCTGGGGCATTATCGTACAATTTGGAAGTCAGAAGGGTACTCGTGTACTGCTGTGCCCCAGTGTCTGTGAATCCACTTCACGCCTTGGCAGTGTCACAATATGTCATATAAACCATTAATGCCTCTCTTCCAGTACCAGTTTGAAGCTCTTATCTTTCCCAGGGATGATCACTATTTTTCATTTCTGATACGTTTAGCATCACGTAAACTGCAGTTGAAGTGGAAACTAGGGAAATGTTTTTCACAAAGGATTTGCATATTGTTAATTATAGTATATTTTGGTATGACACTTTGGAGATGCCTACCGCACTGAATGAGGTCAACATGTTTGAAGGATGTTCGTTTTTATCGGAATGTTCCAGAAATACGAGTAAAGACGTCTTTTTTCTGCTCAGATAAAGAAGTGAAACCCTTCAAAATGGTGTTGCCAGCAAGATTTCATAAAACATACAAGTGTGATAATGGTTTTCCTACAGGGGGTGGGGGAGTGGGGTGGTGGGTGTTTCTAACAAAAGAGGATCCCTACGCTCATGCATTATGAGCTATTTCAGTCCTGTCTGACCTCAACGGTATTCCTTGACAGTTATCGATATTTTGTGGAGTTTCTCCTCGAAGGCATCGTGGTATACGATGATAATGAAGACTTGAAGGATATGGACACCAGGAATTAAAATATCGCCAGCTCCGTTCGTATATGTTTCATGTATTAGAAAAAGTTGAAGGCTTGCAGAAATGTCAGTGTATAAGATAACGTTTAGCAGAAGCTTCTCATCTCTTTATTGTTTTTTATTATACAGGTCTTTGAGACTTACATAAAACGACTAGAAAGGTTTCGGTGTTATTAAACTTTAAAGGGAATTTGTTATTCTGGGGCAAATGGGTTGGACAGATTTTCTTTTTATAACAGAAAGCATTCCAGGGAGAAGATCTCTTGTTACTGGTTATATCAAATTTAAATTGTTCCAGCAGTTGAAGTGACGTTTCTGTTTCTTTTGGGTAAATCATTGGCTATTTGCCGCTTAAGCGATATTAGATCAACAATGTGCCCGAAGATTACGTTCTAATCTCTTGGATTCGTGCTCCTTTTTCAAATTGTCCATCTCTTATCAAAATCGGATTCTTGCAGTGTTGCATGACGTGAGCAGTTATTCGTTTGAAGTGGACTGGATGAATTACGGATTATTTTAGATTTGTTTGTTTTGGGTGGTGTTTGACGTCGCATTAGGTGGCCTGTAAATAACCGACTCTTGACCTTTGTGGTTGATATAATGAGTTTCTGTCCAACGTATTGGTACGCCACAACATGCAATGAACCAAGAAACCATGTATATACAAATACCTATTTTGCTATGAAAATTCTTTTTCGTGTCCCTGGCATTGTCAAACAAAAAAGCGTTAAATATGGGACTCATCCAGGGATTTGAACTTTAACTGACTTTGATATAGCTGGAGTCAGGTTGTCAGATTTACCAAACCGGCACTAGTCCTGATCGGCACAATGTTTAAACAGCCTGGCGTTATTCAAGCGACGTAACCACAGACACATACACACGCTCACATACACGCACGCACACATGCATGCATGAATACATACATAGACACACACATACATACGCACGTACACACATACATACATACATACATACATACATGCATGCATGCATGCATGCATGCATGCATACATACATACATACATACATACATACATACATACATACATACATACATACATACATACATACATACATACATACATGTTATATTTTGGATTACACTTCTTTAATCACGTCTGGGATTCGACCACACACCCTCCGAGTCAGGCACCTGATCGCCAGCACACAAAGTCAGCTGCCTAACCCGCTCACCGCGGCATCCATGGACTCAATCCTCCAAACTCCAAAAATACTAGAATCTTCTCTTTATTAAGAAAGTGTAATCCCAAGTATGACAGTTAATAATGCACCTGAAATTCATAGTTCGTCTACCATGAAAGCTCTTGAAAGCTTTCCCTGGGACTTTTAAGGTTGTAACCTCCAGTAAAAGTAGTGTAACGATCGTTTTCATTACCCTAGACAGATATTGTATTGCGATGGGTACCCACTTCTGATTTTCAATTAGAGATTTGTCTGTGTATGTTGTTTGTGCCGTTGATATATTGCTGACATTTGATAAATCCAGTGATATGATTGCTGATGTAAAGATTATTAATATGGAGTCCTTGGTAAGGTCAACGGCAGGAAGGCAGTGGCAGAAACTACATTAATAAGTCATAAAGTGACGCTGGGATTAGATTAATGAGGGTCGTACACACGGCCATGACAGAGATGCAGGCATTATCTGTGTATGGAAGGCTGTAGAGAATCTTAGTGATCGTGGATAACGACCGGACTTGAAACAAATATCCGCCTTTTGTTAATTAATAATAATTGCTTGCTTGATAATGCTGGATTATGAGATACAAGGGTGGTGATTATATCTCTCGATAGGACATAATGAAACAGTTTGAAGCCGAGTACTGTCCGTTGCATCTTAAACGTTCATTCTCACATTCCACGTTTAATTTGATCGTGGATAGAAAAAAAACAAAAATAAAAGAAACCAAACAAACAAAACCTGTGGTCTGAAATTCTAACTATACAACTTCAAATAAAAAGGATGGAATTTACATCACAATACTGAAATGCAAATGCGTATTTCACGTTCGTCAATTGTAACGTTTGACAACTAAGAACACATAGCTTTTAGATGACCACAGTGGGCATCTATACTCGCCTACACCGGTATGTAATGTTTATCGTCAAATTAAACCAGCAAAATTTCGTGGTTTCTCTTTCTACAAGAGTTTTGCTGCATACATGCTGTCATACAATGCTGTGGGTGAGTTGAATTTTACGCCGCTTTTAGCAATATACCAGCAATGTCGCGAAGGAGAAAACCAGAAATGGGTTTCACAAATTCAGGGATTCGAACACGAGTCTTTATCGTGACGAGCGAATGCTTTCACCAATCGGCCACACAACCGTCCCCCATAATGGTATGACGTCTTGTTCACACGGATGACGTCATTTGCGTTTTTAAGTTGAAAAAGAATATGAAAATTAGAAATAACACATGAATCATTTTCATTTGCTAAGCTGAATGTCATGTTTGTGTTTCAATTAGGGACATGCAAAAATAATATTCACATTCCGTAAAACACTCATTACAAGCAGCAGGTAAAGGAAATTTCTGTTTTGCAATCTAATTCAACAATAGTTTTCAAGCTATTAGATCGGAACACTTACTTCCGAACAGTTCATAATGAAGTTTCAAGAGCCTTAAATGTAGCATTTTGACTCAACAATAAAACGAACCCCCAAAACGCTACGACTAATGACAACTGTAGCTGCGACAGATTAAATTCATTTGGAAAAATTAAACTCACGAATTCATAACATGAAAATTACACGGCCATGTATCGGCCTGTGAGACCAACATGCTATATATCAAACTGAACCCACTCTCGTCTATATCCGGTGTTGTAATTGATGGCATTTTAATGTGACAGAAATGCGAGCAGTAATGCATCAAACGCGTTGAATTATTCATTGTCGAGATCCTTGATGTACATAAATGTTTATAAATGACATGCCAACATGTAACCATCTGTTCTGGTTCTTGTATCAGGTTTCCGAGTTTTGGGGTTTCATTGCTGGTATTACATTGGTAGGTTTCCAGTTTCACTTCTATACATGTCTGGAGTTGCTCATTTGTGACGTCATTCTAACTTTACGTCACAATATGATTTGAATGACGTCACCACTGTTGATGACACAACAAAACAATTGTTTACGTGTCAATACGCGGTGAATAGTCTTTCAGCTTCCGGGAATCTAATACCATTTAATCATGTTTTTCAACCAATCAGATTACAGAACACAGTAACTTTTGGTTTACAATTTGTGGATAACACTTGTTACATTTTTCTGCACGACTTCTCAAACCTTTTACATCTGACTTTTTTGTAAAGTATTGGGTAATTTTATATACATTGACACTTAACGTGAAGTAGGGTTACTTTGAAAAGATAGGACAAAAGTGTTGAAGAAAGTGAAAGTAGAGTTACAAATCAGGAAGTGATGACAGAGCTGATGAAATGAAAAAGCCACAATCAACAGTATTCAAACTATGTACGGCTGTCCGTAATCGAATCTGTAGCAGAGTTTCCAGTGGTTGATATCATGAGCATCAGTCACATCAGCGATCCTGACCATGCGAGGATGGAACCAGTGGATGATGACTTGATTACCGATTTACACCGTTGTTGTACGATTGCACGCCTCGACCAACTGCAGACCGACGAGTGTGCCATCCGATCCACTTCGTCACCCCTTCGTCACCTTTTCCTCCACTTCGTCACCTCTTTCTCCACTTCGTCACTTCATCGTCCTCTTACTGCCGGAAAGCTCATACTCTACAACTAAAAATATAAATACCTCTTTACACCTCTCATTTTTAGCCTTTCATGATAACAACCGAGGTAATATTAAAAATTCGATAATATAATGTAAAATGCGATCTACTAGTATTAAATATATTCTTATCGGTACCCGTTTCCATGAGGTTACGTCAGGGAGAGTCTACCAAGTAAATTAAGCTGACACGGATATTCCGTGTGGACGGGAACATCCTGATTCATCCAGTCAAAATCCAGGTTAGAATTGAAATTCTTCAAAGGCAGTTAGTAGTTGGTTGAATCAAATCTTTGGGTGAGTGTGTGAGTTATTCCTGCAATATCCAGTCGGGGAACACCCGACATGGGCTCCATATATTGTACCCAAATCTTTGTTCATAGGTTCGAATCCCATTTCAGCTAGATTAGACGTCACCTTTTGCCTGTATTGTTGATTTCACTGGTAAACGCCTAAAACCTGAGTTACACTGGGATTTCCTCCCATATTAAACGGACACACCATGATAATACAGGAATGCACTTTAAAGTGGCTAAAACCAAATTCACTCACTCCCACCGAGCCCGCAGCCCCGTTTACCCCTGAACCAGGTACCACACACTTTGCGGAAGGTTAAATCACGTGTTTAAGAGCATGTCCTCATCACCGCGGAGTAATCGGAAAAAATGTGATCTAACGGTAAATTTACTATGATGGAAAATGTCTACATGTGCTAATGCGTAAATGTATATATGACGTCAGTCTACAAAGTAGGTTTACTGTTACACTCTGCGACGGAACTATGTTCCAATTTGTAGGAAACTATATCAGTGGCGTCTCGTCCATGCACTACTGGTAATTCCCAAAGCATGCGACCGAGTTTTGCGTGGTTCAGATAATATTTAAGATCATGGTATTCGTAACCTTTCCCAGGCCAGGTTGAACTAATAATACGTCATTACCCGGTACTTCATTTAATTGTTAAACGGTGGGTAGCCCGGTGGTTTAAACGTTTGCTTCTCTGGCCGAAAACCCGGGTTCGATTCTCCACACGGGTGCAACGTGTGAGGCCCGTTTCCGCTGTCCTATAAGGGAGTATTGTTAAAAGCGACGTTAAACCGAGCTCACTCAAGTTTAGAAATACAAACTGCTGTACATTAATTTGCCACAAACTTGGTTGTTTTCATGTTGAAGAGGGTTCAATAATAATAAATAATCAATAAATATTGATACTAGAGACGACGTATACATCGGAATATGGCCAATATCGAAGATCACTAAGATTTCAGCTTTCAGCTTTGTGTTCCCATCTCTTCTTACATTCGAATAAACTCTGCTGAACTGTATTTCAGATTTGCCTTCCAGAGCACATCCGTGCTAAAAGTGGGAATCAATTTGTAAAGTGATCCTGCACAGTATTGTAAACATTTCATGTATGGGCTTATGGCCTCTCTTGAAAAACATACGCCGACTTGAGGATTGAGAATCCGATTCGATACCTTTGATATTAATTTGAATTAAATGCAATTACTCTAATTGATCGCTTTGTTCATGTTCATGTGGTCAGTAAAGACACATAAATGAAGACAGATAATGTAGACTTCAGTTTACGACATGTGATCGGATATAGTTGTGTCTGCAGGTCTCACTATAGGAAGTGAATGTTTGGATGTTCGATGATGTGGATGTGTCTGCAGGTCTTACTATAGGATGTGGAGGCGTGGATGTACGATGATGTTGATGTGTCTGATGGTTTAACTATGGGACGCGAAGGTGCAGATGTACGATGATGGTTTAATTAGTTGTGTTGTCAGGAAAACTCAGTGTAAAAGCTCGTAACGCCAATCCAGTTTCTTTATGCTGTATGCTTTATGTTTTATGGTTTAATGTCGTTTACTGTGACGGCCGTTTCAGAAGAAATGTCCTTCTTTGCTTAAAATGGTAAAGCCTTGATTTGAAGACAAAAACAAAGGGAAGACAAGTTTCGTGTATGTAAGTTAAACACCTTTCTTCATTGACTGGAACCGTAGACGTACAAAATTGACAAATTTTATGGAGAACAACTTCGTTTGTTTCTTGAGTTTTCAAACTTTTCGGAGTTGCTATCCATAGATTGTTGATATTAACAACGTTCGCAGAGTAAGGTATGTGATAAACTACTGCCAATATGGAGTCTGACCATCGAGGGCCGTTGGGAGCTTATTGGACAGAAACGAGCCGACTGCTTTCATTCGGATTGATTAACTTAGGTAGTCTCGGAGTCTCGTCAGCAGTGTGAAGTTTTCAATTACCCGAAACTAGTGGCTCTCGACCGAAAACGGTTAAAAGATCATTTGCACTTGTTACCTTTTAGTCGAGATTTAACCTTCAAATCCCCTAAGGCTTGACTGAAACCACTGGTCTGAGAAGTCTGAATCGGAAACGGTGTTGCAGATTAAGTTCAATCAGCTGTTTTATCAGGAATGTGATTATCTTGAGGGGTTAATCTTTACTCTAAATATCAAATGATAATATTACGTTATCAGTCAGACATTTGTCTGGAGTGAGTGTTAGTGATCGATCAGACACCTCTTGTATAGTGGTGAAATGTTAGGGAATAGCAACAGACAGGAAGTGGCACTACGAGATCGTCGAGGCGCAGGCGCGTGTCAGGTTCATATGAACTCATCCGGGTCATAATTATATATATCGTAAGAGATCACATACTGAGCCCGGTGGCTATGCTTGCTGACTTGGTTGACGCATGCCATAGTATCCCTATTGCACAGATCGATGCTCATAATATCTACCACTGGACTGCCTGTTGACTAGATTACTTACAGACTGTTCTCTTAATGCTGGATGATTGCTCAGTGCGGCGTTACAATTCAGCAAACAGAAAGCTGTGAATCCGGGTTCGAATCCCGATTACCTCTGGCAATGTCTCTTGCTACATCAGCATCATGCCTGTTCTCGTTTTTATTACGTCACTGGAAACTCACGAGAGCCGCATCAGATCAGAACACTGTCACAATCGCCGTTAGACGAAGCATAGACGCTCCCCTACAGGCAGATGACGAATGGTAAAACATACCTTATGTCGCATATTATGTCATATATCTCTATGAAATAGATCGCTCTCTATATAAGAGAGAGGCGGTGGGGTAACCTGGTTATAGTGGATGAAACGTTTGCTCGTCACACCCCAGGTTCGATTCCCCTTGGGTACAATGTGTGAAACCCATTTCTGGTTAGCTCCTTCGTGATATTGCTGGAATGTTGCTAAAAGCGGCGTCAAACTAAGCTCACTCATTCAACCCTTCATACCAAGCAGAAAGTTGAATAGATTTGTGCTGCGTGTCTCATGTCTCTTACCTCGTGATTATTAGTCTTTCTTGTTCAAATTGTTCGTCATTACTGGCTGGTTAGAATCTAAATTTTGGTTGAAAAGCTCCCATCTCCCAGACTGTCGTTGTCTCATTATGTCCTCTAGACCGATTATTTAGAAGCGTAGGGAATGCTCTTTTTAGACTATCGAATATATTATTTGTGGGCTGATTGTCTGGAACTTGACCATTGCCAGAAAATGTCAGGGCACCTGACCCAGTGGTTGTGTCAGGCATGTTGGTGTTACAGTTCGGTGCCTGTTTGTCTTCGACAATAAAACATCTCTTTCGCCAGTACCTCTCAAGGGGATCAGTTGCATTGTACTTCGTCTTCATGTTGTCTTCCTATGTCCGATCCGTTTGTCTTTGACAATATAACTTCTCTTTCGCAAGTACCTCTCATGCGGACCATTTGCATTGTTCTTCGTCTTATTGTTGTCTTTGTTAACTGATTTACACAGTTCATTTCAATACCTACTTGAGTGTGTGAGTTAGTATGACTTTACGATGCTTTCAGCAATATGCCATGCTTGTCGCTTAACATCATCTAATGGTCATATACACTCAAAGCTGTCAGAACTAGCATCTGTCCAATCCGGCAAGTTGTCAACACTGGCATAAAATCTCATCCCATCCGTGTCTTGTATCTTATCATCAGCTCTACAATCCAGCAAATTGTGTAAACCGGATTGCTTCCTCAGTCTCAATGAGTGCCGGTTTAGGCAGCTTCCACTGTAGTCTGATTCGTGTCTTGGTTGAGAGATGATGCATATGATTATTGAATAATGAAATGGATTATTTGTTTACTTGATCTCAAAATGACCAGGCGTTACTTAGCAACAAAATAATAATGATCAAAATGTCCTTTGAATCAACAAGACGTCGTAAATAAATTTAAACTGAAGTGCCACAAATAAACAACTTTCCGTCATCAAAACCGATGTGAACAGCGTGTCCGTGTACATTCTTCCATACGTGATATTTCAAAATGGTATTTTTAAAAATATACTCGATAATATGAAAGGACAAGTTTTCCTCTATTTTTTACAAGGTTTCTTCACAAGCTTTGTATCGCATAGTTTGTGAAGAAACCTGGAAAAAATAAGGAAACACTTGTGCTTTCATTTGATCCCTTAGTTTTTCCTTCAGTATGTTATCCGTCCTTCGTGATTGTCAGTCGAGACTAACAGTCCTGAGGAAAAATAACATCTGTGAGAAAATGTAATCTAGGACTTCCTAACTGACCACCATAAGATAAAATGGTTCATGAACTAAGAATCCGTAAAGGAACTTTAGAACTGAGACTTGATCATTGCCGTTTCTATCAAGTAACTCGACGCCAAGGTATCGAATATTTCGCAGTGTGCAATTTCTTTCCGTTTGATCTTGAAAGCTTTGCAATAGAACATAATTTAAAAGCTTCTAAAGAGGCGATGCAGAACAAATAAAATGCTTTTAGAGAATGAAGGAAACAGGCAGTTTCATGTAAAGATAAATGGATGTGTGCACATTGCATGTACTCGACATTTCATACCGCCACGAAAAGCCATTCGAATGTTTTTACTTGAAGAACAAAAACATAAAAACATTCTCTAAACGATACCCTTCAAGCTCATGATGCTATAGTGCAGGCATCGTTGTCAGGATACACGGATGCCTGCTCCATCATTGTGTCAAACGTCGACACACGTCTTAAAGAATTCAGCCTTCAGACAGCGAGCGAATTTCATTTTACACCGCACTCGGCAATATTCCAACTATATCACGGCGGTCTATAAAGAATCGAGTCTGGACCAGATAACCCAGTGATAAACAGCATGAACATCGATCTGCGCAACTGGGAACCGGGGATATGTGAGAACCAGGTCAGCGAACCTGACCACCCGATCACCTCTTACGACTAGCATGGGTTACTGAAGGCCAATATTTGAAACCGGACCTTCACGGGTGGGTTCAGACTTCAGAGTTTGGGCTAGAGATTCAACGCGACATGTTTGTTCTTATGTGATTAATTAAAACCATTCATACCTCTCTCAGTGAAGTCAGGTTCGAATCCCGCAAAGTAACAATGCGTGCAGCATATTCATTGTTAGATATTCCAAAAATAGTTACCATATAATAATACTATGATAAGGGGTCACCGCGAATTTATTATCCATTTGAGATTTTTGACTCGTGGGCGAATAATTTACATAAACTCATGAACTAGCGCAATGCACCATATCCTGGTTGAAGTAGAAATACTGGAAATTTAATCAAAAACAAAAATATGACGAGTGAAATAGGAAATGGACGGTGAGGTGTACATGAAGTCAACTCAGAGGGATTGCGTCAAAACGACCTCCAGAAATCGCAATTCAGTTTTCCAATAAGGGATCTCACATTATAACTGTATATTCAATACGCATAGCGATTTACTACCTTATTCGACGAGACACATGTTAATTTAACTCGACATATAACAAACTTATTCGGCTTAAACCTGGTCCGTTAGATCTGATATATCAGGTAAAAATATCCACTATCATTATTTCCTGTACTTGATTTTATTTTATTTATTTTACAATAAAATTGCACATAAGTGACAGTACATCACAAACAGGATACTTCTCTCAGCATAGACCGTTGACAATAAATATTTACCCGAATGTGTACAGGGTCGTGCTTACATGTTCTCCTCTCTCTATGACCTTGAAAGCCTAGAAACATCTATGACTTAAACAACACGTATGTTACTGAATACAGTGCGAAATGTGAATGCGGAGGCCTCAGTGTATTAATATCCACAGAAACGTGCTCATGCTGTTAGTTGCCAATGTCAGATTAGAGTAAAATGTGTGTTTTATTCATTGCCTTGCATCTGAATGCCACGAGATTTAACTTGCAATTTCCTGTTAAAGAAAACTATTCTTAACCGCTCGCAGTCAAACTGATAAATGTTTAATCAGTGTCAGTCATTTCTTTAGTACAGAAAAGTAACTGGCTTTGATTACAAGCTGACACTTCCTTAAACCTAAACCGTGGGGGATACATTTGGGTTGAGAATGAAACATTTCATCTGGCTTAATTTCTGTTGCCATTTAACATCCAAAAAAGTCTTTTTTGTTATAACAGTTTTCATGAAACTGAATAGACAGAATAATAGTGAAGGTTTATCAATAGAGTCTTTTGGATAACTTCTTTGAGTCACAGTAAGGAATTGGTGTGGTGAACAAGAAAGACTGAAAAATATTGTAAATCCAAATTGAAGTTATGCTGCATACAACATCCAGTTGTGTAGATCATAGTATATTATGATCAGTCTGTTTGTGGACCTGAGGGCTATAATAATAAATCCTTAAAATTTCTTTGAACTCCTACCCCCGCTCCCAGCCGAAAGAAATGCTGTTTAATACTGCACTCAGCAATATTCCAGGGGCTGTTTATACTCGAATCTGGCTTTCACAACCAATTGACTGATGTTATGATCAACTATCGGAGCACACGGACAGGCAAATAAGCAAGTGACCGAGCTTGACCACCAACCTAGTTAATATGCCTTACATGACCAGCATGGCACTTGGTCTGAATTTGCATTCCGCATCAGTACAATTGTTCCTGAGAGTATAATATGAGGTCTTTGCTATCTTGGCGATGCTAGCTTTATAAGAGCCACATGTTTTAAACATGATGTGTCATGAGGATGTAGTTACACCATTATTTCAGGCGTTAATTAATGAAAATTTTAATAGCAGACATCTTGGAAGGAAAATAACCAAATCTCAATTTACCACATGCTGTGAGTAATTATTTGCTAAGACTTGCATGGGTCGTTGATCATCTCTGTTGACTAAAAGTGACTTCTCGAGGAGACATGTTCAAGGCTCGTAATTTAATGTTTGGCAATATTTACACAGTGACTCCATATAACCAGTCAATGTTTATTTAATGCGGGGTATTAGTCTGATGGTTAAAGCATTTGCACTGCACGCTATATGCCCTCAAGTGCCCGAGTTCAACTTCAGATAATGTGTGCTATATGTGAATGAAATTTCTTAGGTCAGTGATAATCGAGACAGTATATTCTCTGACCAGGACATTCTATATTTATTCATTGACTTTTGTCTACTCAGCAATATTCCATATATAAGACTGTTTGTAAACACTCGACAAAAACCGGACAAGCAAACAAACATAAGCACCCATTAATCAGTTGGGGTTCGATGACCAATTCTTATCCGGATCGGGGCGGTGGGGTAGCCTAGTGGTTAAAGCGTTCGGTCGTCACGCCGAAGACCCGGGTTCGATTCCCCACATGGTACAAAGTGTGAAACTCATTTTCCGGTGTCCCCCGCCGTGACATTGCGGGAATATTGCTAAAAGCGGGGTAAAACCACACTCACTCACTCACTCTTATCCGGATCATCACGGGTAACATTTTATATCTAATAACTTTATTAGCCATGCCACAAGGCAATGTTCTGCCCTATACAGAATGTCATACAAATGTGATGCAGCTCCGCTATTTTGACAATTATGATCCTTCACTGTATTGTCTTCATAGAGGAAACTCTGTAACCTATGATTGTTATAAAAGGTGACTAAATGGATCGGGTGGTCAACAGAATTGGTTCATTGCATGTAGTCGTGTCCCAGTGTCGTTGATCTAGTCTCACAATGTAAATCTGAATTGTCTGGTCAAGACTCTATTACAGTGCATGCCGGCACATAAATGAAACATTACTGAGTGCAGCGCTAAACACAAAACGGCAGCCTAAACAAATAATAGACATCGATTTTGGAGTGAAACACCGGACATTTTATTCGGTTGCGTGACACTGTGAGTTCATCAGCAGAAGAAAGCTCTTACTGTCATGAATCGGTGGCTACAAACAATGATGACAAAGCCTGGCTAACTGTTCTTTTACCACCTGGCTAACTGTTCTTTTAACACCTGGCTAACACCATTTGGCAACGCCACTGAAGTCTCGTTTTAAACTGTTATATTGCATATATTCCTATCTTTTACATCATTCCAGAGTGCCACTTGAACTGCTCGAACCACGGGTCTCCTCAACTGAGGCTTTCGTTAGTGCGAACTGTCAACTAGACTCAATGGCGTGGCTTGATTATCAGGTATGTAAACGTTGAAATCAGAGTGGTAACATTTGCGAGAACGATCGAGTTTGGCCTAACTTCATTTTTTCTATGTTGATCTTACAAGGGACGACATTTTTCTTCAACTCCAGTTGCAAAACCAGAAAATATGGTGAAAACTATGAGCCTGAAAAAAAACTAGCCTTTTTGAAAATAGGGTTCTGCTTGTGGCGGTCAATTCTGATTTTATCACCAGTCTAAAGCGTAAATATTAATTCAGATTTTTCTTCAGCAATATACTTCTTTAATAACATTCCACCAAACTAGTGAGAGAGAAAATAAGTCACGTATTTCATACATGTTTTAGTAAAGCATAATAAAATGTGCTTTCGCAATTTAGACATTTTTTTCAATGGCGCCAGAACTTGGTTTGCTGGCTATTTAGGTGTCGAAAATAAAACGAATAATCTTGTTTTATCGCAATGTCTGGTTCACAGGCGTCCACTGCGGGTCCGAAAATCGATAAACTAAGTCCCTGTTTACTATCCAACCTCCTTACTATATAACCTGTAAAGGTGCATGACCAAATCACGGCGACGTGATCGAAAACCGGACACTTAGGCACTCGTCTTTGAATAAGTCGTATTTTAAAAATCTCACGGGTATCAGAAGCTTCTGTCCAAATTTCCGATGTGTGTGGGAGGCATATACACAGGCCTTTTGGGGTGTTGCACTTGTTGTTTTTATCAAATCTCCAATAACCGCGTTGCTGTGCCTGAAGTATACAACACTAGGTCGTCAGCGGCGGGCTTTACGACCTCCGGCAATCTGACTGGTGAGTATTGCAAACTACAACTTCACGTGGGTGAAAAAAGCTGGAGTGTGTTTTGTGCACATAAGTGTTAGTGATTTAGATTGCCGGAGGTCCTAAAGTCCGTCGCTGACGACCTAGTTTTGTATACTTCCGACAGAGCAACTCGGTCTTTATTAAAAAATAAAGAGATTGTTGAGGAACACGGCTCACAGAAAATCAGCATGGGTATGCTGGAAATTGGAATGGCCCAGAATGAACTGGGCAGACATTTTGGTGTCTATGGCAACATGACCTCACCTGTATGGAGACGTTTTTGGAACCTGCTGAAACGAGAGGTGTGCCTCGGACCATCCGCCACGTCCACAAGACAACCGACCGACTTGGGGAGCACAGCATTTGGTCCCGACGGCCTGCAATATGTCCAGGTTTGCTCCAGCGTTACGCATTATGCAGTAAACTGTAGAATCTGCGGTGCGGGTGACAAGTTAGGGATGTGATGGATCCGGATTTCATGTGGACCGTTTAGATGGCAGAGCAAGGGTGTACAGAAGGCGCCGTGAACGGCATATTGACGCCTGCGTTATTTAACGTCGTTTTTTTACGACAGCGTTATGGTATGGGGAGACATCACATCTCATGGTTGAACGCAGCGTCTCATTGTTAGTGGCAATCTGACAGGTCTGTGATACTGGTATGAGATCACTGAAACTCATATGCAGCCTTACATTCAAAGACAGAGATGTATATTCACGCTTTAGCAATATAATGCCAGTTCACGTCTCTCGTACTGTGGTTTCCTGGGACAGATGAACATTCCGCTACTCCCCTGATCAGCTGTTTCTCCGTATCTGTCTCCGTCGAGCACGACATGGGATGAATAAGACCGACATGTACGTAAGGTCCAGAATCAACCATTTACGTTAGCTGAACTGGGTCAAGCGTTGGTTCAAGCTTTAGTCTGTCGCTTAGTGTCGTCTATGCGAAGTCGTTGTCAAGCTGCATCAACGCCAATGATGGACATACACGATATTGAATTTGAAAACTTCACTTTCACACAACAACTCTTCAAGGGCGTGTCGCAATACCTAGTATCAGATCATACCGATTCCGTTTATATCCTGTCAGCAGTTAACCAGTGATTAGGGATAACACCACAACATCATAAGTCTAATGATGCACAGTTTCTTTATTCTAGTAGCATAGATACTCAATGCTCAATACGATTTGGTTCCTTCCTGTGTGGATTCGAATCTCGTTTGGGATGCAACAATCTAAAAGTACTAGCATCTTTGCATTCTGATCCCAAATATTACACATGCCACATCTAAATCCACAGGAAGTAGAAATATATACTCATTTATTAGCAAAACAAGAAAGTAATTAGGGTAACTATATTTGTCTACCAGATTGACTCCGATTCCCAAATACTGTTTCCTATTATCGACAAAACTGGCTGCGAAAGATGATAACGCCGAGTATATGAAACGTCTTGTATATGAATGATAGAATTTAATAATTCTTCAAATATCAACCTTGCTCAAATATGAAACAGGAGATTAACCATTGTGGAGATTCTGATTAGGCACGTTTAACGGAAAATGCATATTAATCACACAGGAGATTGCTTAATGAAAACCAGTTTAATATCAGCAATGTTATTAGCAAAACAACTAACAATATTTTGTATTGACCATAGTCTGCTGACGCACTGATTGATTAAAGCGAGGGGAAATGAATTTGAAATGACTCACTGTATAATGAACGTTCATAGAAAATTACAATAGTTCCCTGAATAAGAGATTGATGTAGATAATACACTGCAACATCTTCCTCACACTGACTGCGATGACTGAGATAGTTCAAATCAGATTTGCCATATTTTCCGTTTCCAGTTGTGCCCCTTAGTTGGAGAACAGCCTCTGCTATTTTGCGAGAACGATGTTTCGATACAGAATCTTCACAAACCCGCTCGGCAGCGCCATAACAGTCTGTATCGAAACGAAATGCAAGAAGTTGTTATGCAAAAAGGGTCTAGTCGGAAGAGGTTTACTTTATGAACCGTAATTTTGTTTCGGATGAAAGGTCACGTGGAACCCTGCGGAGTCTGATTTACTGCTACATCTAATGAGTGTGTGTGTGTGGAGACTGTGAGTGAGAGACAGAGACACAGAGAGAGAAAAAGAGAGTGATAGAGAGAGAGTATGAGAAAGAGTGATTGAGAGAGTATGAGAAAGAGAGGGAGAGAGTGATAGAGAGAGAGTATGAGAAAGAGAGTGGTAGAGAGAGTATGAGAAAGAGAGAGAGAGAGTGATAGAGATAGAGATAGAGAGAGAGAGTAAGAGACAGAGAGAGTCTAGAGCTGAATTTGAGGCCCAATGGTGCACTCGTACGCTCTTCGCACCGAATACCCTGGGTTCGATTCACCACAAAGGTGGCCCAGTTCACGTTTCCTAGAAGTATTGATGCTAAATGTAACGTAAAATCATACTCAACACATGCTCATCTAAACGTCAGTTGAGACGGACCTATTAAAACAGTCTATGTCAGTGTTTGTTCTGTCCCGCATTACAATGCTCTACAAGCTGTATTCCTCATGTTCGTGACCCGTGAAGATGCGAGTACTCACAGGCTTCTAGCACGCCAGGGAGACGCATCATGTCACGAACTATGGTGCCCTTGGCCTTGCGAACAACATAGTTGTTTTGTTGTTGTTGTTTTTTCAACCCTAACGGCTTATCAACAATAAGCCATTTTCCAGTTTCGCGACAAACGTTTGGTTAGAGTGATGTCCCTTTGCAAAACCACGTGACCGCGGGCAAAATGTCAAAACAAACGGCTGTCAAATTTTGTAACATGTTAAAGTCTCTCCAGTAAAGTCTCTGGAACGACGCCCATTCTTTCTCATTGTTGCAAACAGGTGATACGGATCATACTGATATGATCCAAACAGTAAAGTTTCTGGAACGACGCCCATTCTTTCTCATTGCTGTCAACAGGTGATACGGATCATACTGATATGATCCAACCAGTTAAGTTTCTGGAACGACATCCATTCTTTCTCATTGTTGTCAACAGGTGATACGGATCATATTGATATGCTCCAACCAGTTAAGTTTCTGGATCACCGTTCTTTTGCATTGTCATGAGTTGTGATGGGCGGGCTGTCTAAGGCGCCACGCTACTAAGGGAATGGTGTCTGACTGATCCCACTTGTGACCGGTTGTGAGTTTAGTTTTATGCCGCACTCAGCAATATTCCAGCTATATGGCGGTGTGACCGGTTGTGAAAACCTTGGAACTAACATTCGCTTTTCCAGTGTTGTCACAACCCCAGGCGTGCAGTATACAACCTTGACCACTTAAAAGAACCCACTCATTGGTGACCCGAGGGTGGACACACGAACGCGTCCATGTACCCAGTTGTATACTAACAGACAGTATCACCGGACAAAATACTCGGGTTTTATGGGTCTCAGTTCACCCAACTGCAAATGGGTACTTTGTGAGGATGAGGCTGTGTGATAACCCGCTGTACCTAACAGTGAGTGAGTTAGAATTTATCGTCACATCGGCAATATTGCAGCCATATCGTGACGAAAACAATTTGATTTATATCAATATTAAAATCAATAAATTGGAAACGTAAAACCCTGTCATTGAAGGACAGAACAACACTAGGCTGTCACAGATATGAACGTAAAACTAGCTTTGAAAGCTAAAACATTGTAATTAAAGAGGACAATACGATATAAAACACGGGCTATAGACCGCCAACAACTTAAAGTATATCACAATACTAGGGTCCATGGGGAATTACAGTACCTTTTCTACCTACATGAACCCTAGCTGGATTTACACCATCCCTTCAACCACTGGCGATTATACTGAAATTTAGCCATTATTAAAAACAACAAATATACTACGATTACAGGTTTGACGGTACTAAATTTACATAGAATGTTTTGGGACGTACGTACCCACTCAGGAGGAAATAATTTTCTAATACTTCAACCCCTCTTTGTGGGGTTACACCTAACAGGCTGCATGAGTTGAATACTGCAAGTTGAGATGGTGAAAGAAAGCCAGAAGATTACGGGAGCACTCAAGTGCCTTGAGCATGTATTTTGTGCGTAGATTGCTGCACCAATATTTCGTGATAATTATCATCACGAAAAAAGGATCAGACTGAAACAATTTAACCAGTAAAGTTTCTGTCACAATGTCCAGTCTTTCCCATTGCCAACAACGGGAACCAGGAACCTGTAAGGTACGAAACACAATGGAAATATTCAAGCTGTATTCAGACCTTGCTAAAACTTTAAATTGATTTTTTTTCACCAGCGCACAGCAAAAGCAGTTATGTCCAGTAGGTAATTCAGCATGAAATTCATATTTTCAGTAATATCAGTTTCAATAAATCTCGACATATATGAGCCTAAATATTGCGGTTTTAAAATATAACAATGTTTGCATGATTAACCCTTGAAATGATATAACAATATGTTGTTTTGTGTAGAAATAAAATAAGCATATTGGTAAATTGATCATTTGTATTCCAGATGATATGTACTGTATGGAAGCGCTCAAATAACAATCTCACTACAGAAGGAAGACGCCAATTTTTTTGGGTGATGGAATCAGATGCGGTAATGTTCGTTGAATAATGGAAAGGTTATGTGGAGTTTCAATTTCAACATTGGTATGGAATTTTAGAGTTCAATGAACTGTGAATGTGAGATCTTCTTTCCATCTTCTTTCATATGCGTCAATTGTAAAGCGCTGTTGAAATATGAACTCTATTATAAAATACATGTATTGATTTTAGATATGTTTTCACAGTTAAACCGTCAGGCGGATATTATAGTTCCATGTCAAAGCTTACAGGGACAGATATTGTTTCATAGTCGTGTTTAAGATTAAGTAGTGTTTGTGCCTGATAGTGTGCGTTCGTGCGTGCGTGCTTGCTTGTTTGTGCCTCTCACTCTCTCTTGTCAAATCCCGGACACTGGTGCCATACCGCCATCCCCACTGGGATGACATATCATAATTTCAGCACAGCAATTTAAAAGTGTTTCAATGGACATGCAATAAACAAGGGAAGGGGGCAGGTTGCGCACCCCTGCATACACACGCACCACACACACACACACACACACAAACAAACACACACACACACACACACACACACACACACACACACACACACACACACACATGGATCCAACTATGAACCAGGACCATCTCCTAACGAAGGAATTAGCGTAGTGGTTAAACTCGCCACGCCAAAGACCTGGGTTTGATTCCCCACATAGGTACAATGTGTGAAGCCCATTTCTGGTGTCCTCCGTCGTGATATTACTGGAATATTGCTAAAAGAGGCGCAAACCTAAGATCACTCACACTGATATGAGGCGTCCGGGGATCGAATATGAACTTTCGCTCCACAGTCGAATGCTTTATCCACAAGACCACGGCTGCGGTGACGGACGGACAGTACAATCCCTTGATACTCGCTAACAAATCCATTTCACCTCTGACCATTAGGAAAGTACCAGTGGTTACACTACGTGTGCCACGAAATACACTTGTGTAGCACCAGTGTAGCACATAAAGTTATCAAACAAATTAAATGTCCCATGTGGGTGTAAGCTGGACGTGACGGTGAATACTGGGTTAAATTCTAAATCATATTACCAGCGATCGTCTCATTCAAAGCTTCCACACAGTCAATAATATTGGTCCGGTGATTAATTACTCAATCCTCCAGACAGTACTCAGATCTCCCCGTGACAAATATAAAACATTTGAGGAAAGACATACCCTCTTGGGACGTGGGTTAGAATCGGGTATTAGTATTTGTAGTTGAGATGATTGATTGGGCATTTAGTCTACTATCAAACAGTCATGTGCCTATGTCCCAGGGAGCATTCATTGTGTGGGGATAGGGTAGCCAAATGGTTGAAGCGTTCCATCTCAGGTCGATGACGCGGGTGGGATTAAGAACATGGCAAATCTGAGTTAAAACGATATTTGGCGTCCACTGCCATGATATTTCTGGTATATGACAAAAAAACGTACTTGCTCCATTACTTACTGTTTATTTAATCAAACTATGTGCTATACAGTAAAACTTATGGACGAGCACTGAATCGAGCTTAAGGTTTCTTAACAGGTACCAATATATTCAACACGTTGAGGATGGTAGTGACGCCAGGCCTCTGAAGATCCCAGTTTAGGCCTTCATTGAAAGAGGCAGCTAACAGAATCGAGTGGTCAGACTCGCTGACTTGGTTGACACATGTCATCGTAGCCCAGATGGGTAGATCTGTGCTCATTATATCGAACACTGGATTGTCTGGTCCATTTGCATGTACTTGATTTAAGCTGCAGTGTATACCTAACAGGTTTCTCTCCTCTATTGTAAAAACACCATTTCACATCTGTAGATATGCCTTTCTTTACTACCTCCTTTATCATAGCATATGCTTGATTACTGTGGTGGAGTCAGCACCGAAATGTAGCTTAGAATGTTAAGCCCTACGTGGCTTGGTGTCATAAATTCAATTTTGGTATTTTAATGTGACTTAGACTCACGTAATACCAGAGTTGTTTGTGCATCAGAGAGATCTACTTTCTGACAATCCAAGCTTCAAGCGGAAGGACGGGTCTCGCCATGACACTATTTTCAAGTAAATTATACCCAGCGAATCTCCCCAACGGAAATGTTATGCAGGATAAGACAGACAAAAAACTAGAAAACTTCCGATAGTCACGCATTTCAGATGCCTTCTGGACAAACAAATTTTATTAACGTCTTGGGTGACATTTTGGAAGTTGGGACGAGTAGATGTTTCGATACAGATTCTTGACAACCCTGCATGATAACAGTTCTATAATCGGCATCGAAACGTTTCGCACACGAAAGAAAAGACGTTTTTATCCGTACAGTTTGCTTAACTTTGTTAAGGAACATATAAAAATATATGTTGGCGATATGCTGCAGAGGCTGTGTTTCAGAGTGAAGAGCAAGAATGGATGGTAATGAATCTGACACACAAGTACAAAGTATAATCTGGTCAACAATGTAGCATTACTTCAATCTGACTCACAAGTACAAAGTGTAATCTGGTCAACAATGTAGCATTACTTCAATCTGACTCACAAGTACAAAGTATAATCTGGTCAACAATGTAGCATTACTTCAATCTGACTCACAAATGCAAAGTATAATCTGGTCAACAATGTAGCATTACTTCAATCTGACTCACAAGTACAAAGTGTAATCTGGTCAACAATGTAGCATTACTTCAATCTGACTCACAAGTACAAAGTGTAATCTGGTCAACAATGTAGCATTACTTCAATCTGACTCACAAATGCAAAGTATAATCTGGTCAACAATGTAGCATTACTTCAATCTGACTCACAAATGCAAAGTATAATCTGGTCAACAATGTAGCATTACTTCAATCTGACTCACAAGTACAAAGTATAATCTGGTCAACAATGTAGCATTACTTCAATCTGACTCACAAATGCAAAGTATAATCTGGTCAACAATGTAGCACTACTTCAATCTGACTCACAAGTACAAAGTGTAATCTGGTCAACAATGTAGCATTACTTCAATCTGACTCACAAGTACAAAGTATAATCTGGTCAACAATGTAGCATTACTTCAATCTGACTCACAAATGCAAAGTATAATCTGGTCAACAATGTAGCATTACTTCAATCTGACTCACAAGTACAAAGTGTAATCTGGTCAACAATGTAGCATTACTTCAATCTGACTCACAAATGCAAAGTATAATCTGGTCAACAATGTAGCATTACGTCAATCTGACTCACAAGTACAAAGTGTAATCTGGTCAACAATGTAGCATTACTTCAATCTGACTCACAAGTACAAAGTATAATCTGGTCAACAATGTAGCACTACTTCAATCTGACTCACAAGTACAAAGTGTAATCTGGTCAACAATGTAGCATTACTTCAATCTGACTCACAAGTACAAAGTGTAATCTGGTCAACAATGTAGCATTACTTCAATCTGACTCACAAATGCAAAGTATAATCTGGTCAACAATGTAGCATTACTTCAATCTGACTCACAAATGCAAAGTATAATCTGGTCAACAATGTAGCATTACTTCAATCTGACTCACAAGTACAAAGTATAATCTGGTCAACAATGTAGCATTACTTCAATCTGACTCACAAATGCAAAGTATAATCTGGTCAACAATGTAGCACTACTTCAATCTGACTCACAAGTACAAAGTGTAATCTGGTCAACAATGTAGCATTACTTCAATCTGACTCACAAGTACAAAGTATAATCTGGTCAACAATGTAGCATTACTTCAATCTGACTCACAAATGCAAAGTATAATCTGGTCAACAATGTAGCATTACTTCAATCTGACTCACAAATGCAAAGTATAATCTGGTCAACAATGTAGCATTACTTCAATCTGACTCACAAGTACAAAGTGTAATCTGGTCAACAATGTAGCATTACTTCAATCTGACTCACAAATGCAAAGTATAATCTGGTCAACAATGTAGCATTACTTCAATCTGACTCACAAGTACAAAGTGTAATCTGGTCAACAATGTAGCATTACTTCAATCTGACTCACAAATGCAAAGTGTAATCTGGTCAACAATGTAGCATTACTTCAATCTGACTCACAAGTACAAAGTGTAATCTGGTCAACAATGTAGCATTACTTCAATCTGACTCACAAATGCAAAGTATAATCTGGTCCATAACGCAGCATTACTTGGTCAAATGGCAGATGCTAACAAGGCATTAGTACCTTCCTGGCTGAAATGTCGAGGGATTATGTGAACTTTTCGAGACTAAAACTTTTCTGTGGGTTTGCTTTTTTAGCTTTCAAAACTATATTAAAGGTATATCATTACAATTATGTCTAGACGTCTTATGTTAACATTTGAATGTTTCGACAAAATTTAACAATTGCCTGCAAGTTTTGTTGTAACTCTCTCTTTGCAGATGCGTTTTTCGTCAATGGTGAATGTATTGATTTCAGGCATCTTTGTTTATTGAATCAGTTGTTGTGTGGAATTCAGTGTATGTGAGTAACTAATGTTTTCGATGATAAATGTTAGCGGATCCTGCCCAACCGATAGTAGAGAATTGGTTGATTTACATCAACCCATGAGCCCCGAGGCACCAGTAAACAACACATTTGTCTTACCGAACACGTCAATGTCAATTTTAAATTGTTTGAAGTAGGGGTGCAAATCTTTTTGTAGCCGTCGCTAGGTTTCCCTGGTAAGAAAGACATATTTGGAGTTATCTCGCTTCTATTGATTTCCATTCGCAAAACATCTCTAATTTCCGTACACCATACTTGATTCAATGTTATTCGAGATGAAGAATTACTACCACGAAGTAACACATGACTCTGCATTCCCAGCGGGGTACATTGAAATGTTACTCGCTAGTGAGCGGGGTACATTGAAATGTTACCCGCTAGTGAGCGGGGTACATCGAAATGTTTCTCGCTAGTGAGCGGGGTACATTGAAATGTTACCCGCTAGTGAGCGGGGTACATTGAAATGTTACTCGCTAGTGAGCGGGGTACATTGAAATGTTACCCGCTAGTGAGCGGGTACATTGAAAATAATAGAAGAGCGATGAGCCAATGAAGAAGCGACATTTATGTGTGAGGTAAGATAATGGATGAAGTTAAATAAGAGATGGGAATGTAGCATACATTACAAACTAATGACCAATATTATGAGCAACGACCCATATTGTGTCCCCTTGCGACAGCACCGTCATCCTGACCTAGTGCATCTCTACGTTGCGTTCATCCACACTGAACGAACTGTTAGAAAATACGTTCTTTCAAACTCACTTAGATTGAATTCCGTCTTCTGAGAACAGGCTCTTCACCATTCGCACCAGCATACTGGGATATATTCAGATATACTAAAACATACTTACAGGAATTGTCCTTGGTGATGTCTTCGGTGTTTTTCCTCTTCTCAGTAATTTTATCTTCTTTCTGTGAATCTAACTAGGAATCAATATCTAAGACTATACATCAGAAACGAACATATTCCAACAACACTTTCGGTGTTTGCTTGTTGTTTATCCCATAGATTGTTCAGCTATATGAATACTGCATGTTTTGTATTGTTTACTTTTTTTTGTTTTACTGTTTACAAAATGCCTTCTTAGTCTGACCAAAGCATGGTAAGAGTTACAAATCAGGATCTATTTATGGTGTGTATGTTTTTATCTGTACCTTTGATTGTTATTGATGAGACAGCTCCAGCTCTAGGTATCAACCATGACACGCCTCGGGCCGGTCTAACAACATCAGTTAGCGATAGGGTTTCTTCAGTTAATAAGGTTCATTATGTGAAGAGAATATAACGAATAACTGAGTTAGCATGATTTACTATCGCATTTCCAATCTATAAGATTGATGGGTTGAACGTCCATGCCCGAAGATATATGTTATGCTGTATATCTGAAACATTGTCTCTGGGCAGAACAAATAATTTTGGGGATGAAAGGAAGTGTGATGGTGAGTGACTTAAATTTCAGTGTAAACTAGGAAATTAAACATCTTTTACCGAGTTCAAACTTGAGCTAACTGGACCTTTACTTAACATAAAGGTCATAATATTTTTTCGATGCCATTTTATCTGAAATAGAACTTATGCTGAAGGTTTTTTTCACAACATTTTAGGACAATGACAATTGCCAGTGAAATAGTTTTATGTTTTTTCCTGGAGATTTGGAAAAATAACCTAACGTACGATCAGATTCGCCTTAATTATGATTCTATGTACGTCAGGACACTTTCGGAACTCTTTGGTGAATTCAAATAAAATCAGAAGCGACATTAGCATTTCTACATTTCGACATTGACAGCAAGTCGATTGCCCGAATCTGACTATATAATTATGTTTATGAATTATAACTTTCAAATATCTATCATACAGGGACTGAAGGATAATGACCACAAAATGGATATGCGTATATTAATCATTGTCAAACACGTTTGACAACAGATTTCTTTTAGCGGCATTTAGGGGCGCTGTGGTAGTCTAATGCCTACAGCGTCCACTCGCCCAGCTGAAAAGCTTGATTCGATATGGGCACA